>NC_060142.1:303225079-304425079 GCF_021461385.2 Schistocerca piceifrons | reverse complement strand
CTTATGGTACCTCAACTTTCTTTATTTGTCTACAGTATTTTGCTTTGCTTACTAGCCTAAGGCTAGCTTTACCAGTATCTCAAGTTTGTTTATTTGTAATTGTATTTTGCTTTGATGACCTCATTAGATAAGATACATTTACGGTGCCTTCTAGTTCATTTATGTGTATTTGCATATTTTTCTTGATCAGTGTGTTAGAGTATTCCCATTTACCACACTTCAAGAACATCAGTGATGTTTTTCATGTTCTCTTAAAAGAACTGTGTAAACTGATTACTACACACAGACATTGGGAAACACTCATATGTACTCATAATGCCTTCATGAGTGGTGGGGATTACCAGACCGACTAGTTTGAGTGTTTTTGTCCATAGACATTTTTGTGGCATCTTACCTTTGTACATGCATTCTGCAGATAACTGTTCATGTTGCTTTACCCATCCGTTTTTTCCCCCATACCTAGCAAATCCACAATATCCACCTGTCTTGTTCAGTGAGGAACGCAAACCCCACACTGTCAGAGATGTTGGAGGCTTCCCCATTTAAACAGAATTTTACAAAAGTTATTTTGAATGTATTTATTGTTAGCTCATTTCCATGAAAACCAGTAATTTAGCTACTCTGCAGCTTTATTTATGCATGCTTGTAGTTACCTTAGGATTTTCCCTATAGGAAGGATGCTAGTGTTATCTGAAAACAAGGTATTTATTTGTAATGAATGCTTAGATGTAAGTGGTTTATGTACAGAAGGAAAAGGGTGAGCCCAAGAACAAATTCTTTGAGGGACTCCACTTTTTTCCTCCTTGCTTCTGGAAAATGTGATCTAGTGCCATCATTTAGTTAACAAGTTATTATCACTTTCTATTTTCAATTTGTATTGGAGTATGAGGAGAACCATTTTAAAGCAGTGCCTGTAATGCCTTACTTTTGGGGCTTTTCCAACAGCATAAGGCAGCTAGAAACAATGTTAATAAGGTTCTGCAGAGTCAGACAAAGAGTCACTGTTTGCAGAGACTTTAGTGTAGATTTTCTGTCAGATAGTACTGATTGAAGGCATCTAGAGTTTTTGATGTCCATCCTTGGATTATTTGTCACAGTAAAATTCCCTAAGAAGAATGAAGGATATAGTACCACATACATTGATAATTTGTTTTTAGACTCAAAAATCTGGACTGATTTAGCAGAAAAATCAGTAAGCAATGGTTTATCTGAACATAATGGTAAAAAGTTAACATACAATATACTGACCAGTAAGCTACTGATCATTGAAGAAAACTATTGTCTCAAGTATCATAACAAGTGACTCAAGCATGGTGTTTAGAGATAAATTATGGGAAGAATGCTGGGGAGGAATTTATCACATAGGCAGTATGGTTGAAAATTTTAATTCCTTCTTAAACACATTCCTGAAGCAGTTTAAGTCTTGCTCTGTCCAAAAACAAACAATGATGAATGCAAATGGAGGTAAGGATAGGATATTTATAGCTCCTGGAATTAAAAAGTCTTGTGCTATTTCTTGTCATAATTAAGAAAACAGATTAAAGCAAAGAGCGGAAACTCCATTACTACCAGTTCTGTCAAATCCTCCAGCATCATTAAAAAAGTTAATCACTTGTATGACATTTAATAAATAAAAGACTCCAATAAGAAGGCAAAAACACTTTGGAACATTATTAAAAAAGAATCGAGCAAAAATAGTGGTTCAAATTAAACTGAGCCCCCTGAAATTAGGCCTGGCAAAAATCACAACACTTTCAAATCATTGGTCACCAAATTCAATGATGACTTTCTCACAGTGGAAACAAGTATTGCATCCACTAATAAAGAAGGATATAAGATGTATTAGATTTACTTGTGCAAACATAGCTCATACGCCAACACTAATTAGTTTCAAAACTACAGACCCTAAATAGGTTACAAAATTCATTAGATCACTGAAATATAGTAATTCTGCAGCGTTATCACAATATTCTGACCTTGTGGAAACTTGATAGAATTAACCTTACGCTATCTTTGCAATCAATCATTGACTTCAGGCATACTTCCTGACAGACTTACATGCGTTTTATTAAACAGTGGAAACTCCAGGTTGGAATGCCAACAATTTAAGGGAAAGATTGATTGCTACTCACCGGTAAAGATGACATGATGAGTTGTAGACAGGCACAATGAAAAGGAAGTTACACATGTAGCTTTTGGCCAAAGCCTTCTTCAGAGAAGGAAACACACACACACACACACACACACACACACACACACATTCATTCATACATCTCCAACAGCTCAGGATGGCGTACTGAACATGTCATCTTTATGATTAGTAGCAATCTGTATTTTCCTTGTATTGTTTACATATGCTGTAACACTGCAGATAAGCAAACGATCTCTAAATAGAGACTTATTTCACTACTACCAAACTTTTCAAAAGGTTTGAGAAAGTAGTATATGACAGAATATTAATTCTTTCAACTGAGGGGAAATTAATAATTTGCCTCATTATTTGGCTTTTGTAAGGGATTCTCCACACAGAAAACAATACAAGATGCTGAAAATGAAGGCATGGAAGAACTAAACACGAGATTTATACTTGTGATATATTTTGTGACTTTGCCAAAGCCTCTGGTTGTGTGGACCACAAAATGTCCTCTTGAATGGATGAAGTCTTATAACAGAAAGCAGGGGTATGGCTGACAGACTGTGTTGCAAGCATTAAACTGACCTCAGAAAGGGAGAACTTAACATGTCAGGTTCAACAAGGATTAGTACTGTGCTCACTTCTGTACTTTGATTTGTGTATCTATTTAGCACTCATTTTATCATTTTCATGATACTGAATGTGCGTAAATAAAAACAGTGTAGAATTTCACATGTTTACATTCAGGCACAAAACACAGGCATCGTAATATTACATCTAGACTGGTAGCTTGCAAATCAACACAGCCTGATGACTGTAGTAAAATAATATTTTACTGAATTAAGTATAAGGAAATAAAATTTTATGTATGTATGTATAGACAAAACAGACACATAGTTGAAAAGTTATTGAAACATCTTGGTTGATTTTTATTAAAGTATTAAATATGTCTGTTGTTGTTGTTGTTGTTTTTGTTGTAATCTTTAGTCCAGAGACTCGTTTGATGCAGCTCTCCTTGCTACTCTATTCTGTGCAAGCTTCATCATCTCCCAGTACCTACTGCAACATACATCCTTCTGAATCTGCTTAGTGTATTCATCTCTTGGTCTCCCTCTACGATTTTTACCCTCCACACTACCCTCCAATGCTAAATTGGTGATCCCTGGATGCCTCAGAACATGTCCTACCAACCGATTCCTTCATCTAGTCAAGTTGTGCCACCAACTTCTCTTCTCCCTAATTCTATTCAGTATCTCCTCATTAGTTACGTGATCCACCCATCTAATCTTGAGCGTTATTAAGTAGCACCACATTTCAAAAGTTTCTATTCTCTTCTTGTCTAAACTATTTGTCATCCATGTTTCACTTCCATACTTGACTATACTCCATACAAATAGCTTCAGAAGAGACTTTCTGACTCTTAAGTCTATACTCAATGTTAGCAAATTTCTCTTCTTCAGAAACGCTTTCCTTGCCATTGCCAGTCTGCATTTTATATCCTCTCTACTTCGACCATCATCAGTTATTTTGCTACCCAAATAGCAAAACTCATTTACTACCTTAAGTGTCTCATTTCCTAATCTAATTCCCTCAGCATCACCCAACTTAATTAGACTACATTCCATTATCCTTGTTTTGCTTTTGTTGATGTTCATCTTAGATCCTCCTTTCAAGACACTGTACATTCCATTCAGCTGCTCTTCCAGGTCCTTTGCTGTCTCTGACAGAATTAATGTTGTTGATGTTCATCTTAGATCCTCCTTTCAAGACACTGTACATTCCATTCAGCTGCTCTTCCAGGTCCTTTGCTGTCTCTGACAGAATTACAATGTCATTGACAAACCTCAAAGTTTTTATTTCTTCTCCATGGATTTTAATTCCTACTCCAAATTTTTCTTTTGTTTCCTTTACTACTTCATCAAAATACAGATTGAATAACATCGGGAATAGGCTACAACCCTGTCTCACTCCCTTCCCAACCCCTGCTTTCCTTTCTTCCCCCTCGACTCTCATAACTGCCATCTGGTTTCTGTACAAATTGTAAATAGCCTTTCGTTCCTGGTATTTTACCCCTGCCACCTTCAAAATTTGAAAGAGAGTATTGCATTCAACATTGTCAAAAGCTTTCTCTAAGTCTACAAATGCTAGAAATGTGGATTTGCCTTTCCTTAATCTATCTTCTAAGATGAATTGTAGGGTCAGTATTGCCTCATGTGTTCCAACATTTCTACAGAATCCAAACTGATCTTCCCTGAGGTCACTTCTACCAGTTTTTCCATTCTGCTGTGAAGAATTTGTGTTAATATTTTGCAGCCATGACTTATTAAACTAATAGTTCGGTAATTTTCACATCTGTCAACACCTGCTTTCTTTGGGATTGGAATTATTATATTCTTCTTGAAGTCTGAGGGTATTTCACCTGTCTGATACACCTTGCTCACCAGATGGTAGACTTTTGTCATGGCTGGCTTTCCCAAGTCTATCAGTATTTCTAATGGAATGTTGTCAACTCCTGGGGCCTTGTTTCAACTTAGGTCTTTCAGTGCTCTGTCAAACTCTTAACGCAGTATCATATCTCCCTCCCATTTTCTTAATCTACATCCTCTTCCATCTCCATAATATTGTCATCAAGTACATAACCCTTGTATAGACCCTCTATATACTCCTTACACCTCTCTGCTTTCCCTTCTTTGCTTAGAACTGGGTTTCCATCTGAGCTCTTGATATTCATACAAGTGGTTGTCTTTTCTCCAAAGGTCTCTCTAATTTTCCTGTAGGCAGTATCTGTCTTACCCCTAGTGATACATGCCTCTACATCCTTACATTTGTCCTCTAGCCATCCCTGCTTAGCCATTTTACACTACCTGTCAGTCTCATTTTTGGGATGTTTGTATTCCTTTTTGCCTGCTTCATTTACTGTGTTTTTATATTTTCTCCTTTCATCAGTTAAATTCAGTATATCTCCTGCTATCCAAGAATTGTACTAGCCCTCATCTTTTTACCTAGTTGATCCTCTGTTGCCGTCACTATTTCATCTCTCAAAGCTACCCATTCTTCTTCTACTGTATTTCTTTCCATCGTTCTTGTCAATCGTTCCCTAATGGTCTCTCTGAGACTCTCTACAATCTCTCATTCTTTCAGTTTATCCAGGTCCCTTCTTAAATTGCCACCTCTTTGCAATTTCTTCAGTTTTAATCTGCAGTTCATAACCAATCAATTGTGGTCAAAGTCCACATCTGCCCTGGAAATGGCTTACAATTTAAAACCTGGTTCCTAAATCTCTGTCTTAGCATTATACAACCTATCTGAAACCTTCCAGTGTCTCCAGGCCTCTTCCAAATATACAACTTTCTCTCATGATTCTTAAACCAAGTGAGCTAGGATTAAGTTAAGCTCTGTGCAAAATTCTACCAGGCAGCTTCCTCTTTCATTCCTTACTCCCATTCCATATTCACCTACTACTTTTCCTTCTCTTCCTTCTCCTACTATCGAATTCCACTCACCTATGACTATTAAATTTTTGTCTCCCTTCACTATCTGAATAATTTCTTTTATCTCATCATACATTCCATCAATCTCTTTGTCATCTGCAGAGCTAGTTGGCATATAAACTTGTACTACTGTGGTAGGCATGGGCTTCATGTCTATCTTTGCTGCAATACTGCTACAATCTTTGCTAAAATATGCTGTTTGTAGTAGCTTACCCGCGCTCCTATCTTTTTATTCATTATTAAACCTACCCCTGCAGTACCCCTATTTTATTTTGTATTAATAACCCTGTATTCACCTGACCAGAAGTCATGTTCCTCCTGCTACCAAACTTCACTAATTCCCACTATATCTAACTTTAACCTATCCATTTCCCTTTTTACATTTTCCAACCTACTTGCCCGATTAAGGGATCTGACATTCCATGCTCCAACACGTAGGATGCCAGTTTTCTTTCTCCTGATAATGGCGTCTTTTTGAGTAGTCAAATTTCTAGGGATCACCATGGACAGTTGTTTAGGATGGAAAGATCATATTTCCAATATAAGCAATAAACTTAGCAGTGCTGTTTTTGCTCTGAGACAAATTAAACCACTAATAACTGAAGATGATGTGCGCATGGTGTATTTTTCATACTTCAATGCTATAATGAGCTATGGTATAGAAATCTGGGGCCACTAGACCGAGGCAATTAAAATATTCAAATTACAAAAGAGAGCAATTAGAATAATAGGAAACAAAAGACCAAGAGATAGTTGCAAGCCTCTTTCCAAAAAATATAAGATTCTAACCTTCTGTAGCTTGTATATGTGTAAAATTCTGCTCCTTGCTTGGGATCATAAGATAAATTCAACAAAAATGAAGATGTACAACACCACCACACCACAAACATCAAGAAATTAAGAATTCTGCAGCGTAACACGACTCAATATGAGAGAAGCAGTGATTACATGGCAGTAAAGTTGTACAACTCTTTACCACCACACATCAGTAATCCCAAATCGAAGGATAAGTTTAAACAGTCAATCACACAACTGCTATTAGAAACCCCTTTATATTCAATCAGAGAATATAACTGAGGCAAACATACATAGTACACCAAAAGAAAAATGTACACAGGTATAGAGAAAAAGAAAAATTAAATGTGTTAACTTCTTAACAGCATTGTTTTATCTAAAGATTTTGTTTTTCTACAGTATTATTGCTGTTAAATTGTTTTTATAAATGTAAACAAAATGGTATCTAGAATATGTATGTTCTACGTGACTGTATTATGTCATATATATATAAAATGATGGACCCATAGCATAGAATTATTGCAATTAAATGTTCTGTAATTTAGGTACATAGATTATGTACGCCACATAAAATCCATCCAGTTTACAGTATCTAAAATTTTGTAACTGTGATGTTAATTTCCAGAAATGTTGTGGCTAAAATTTATTAGCTATCTTAGCAAAACTATAGTTAGAATCAGTAAAAGTAATGTATTTTATTGGAAAATTGACAAAGCAAATATGTACTTGGACCTACTCCATAGATGTACATCATAAGCTGCTAAATAAATAAATAAAAAGCAATATTTCAAATATTCGTTAATCCTGAAGAAGCTGTTTTATTAGCATTTAGCTCTATTTAAATACGAGGGTCACTCCAAAAGAAATGCACACTATTTTTGTAAACATACAGTTTTTATTCTGCATGTGTGAAAGCTTTACAGTGTGTAGATACATCCTTCCCACTTGTTTTCAATCTTAGTTCAACCTGTTCCGTGAGTCATGCCGTGTCTTCAAAATAGCTGCTACACTTGACGTTCGTCAGAAGCAACGTGCTGTCATAGAATTCCTGTGCTGTGAAAACGAGACAGTGGGAAACATCCACAAGAGGTTGAAAAAGGTGTATGGAGATGCTGCTGTTGGTCGCAGTACAGTTAGTCGGTGGGCATGCAGGTTATGTGATGAAAGGGGCACGGCAATATTGAGGATTGTCCTCGCAGCGGCAGGACTCGTACTGCACACACTCCAGACAATGTGCAGAGAGTTAACGAATTGGTGACTGCTGACAGACGCATCACATTGAACGAATTGTCACGTTACATTGGGATAGGGGAAGGAAGTGTTTGCAGAATACTGAAAGTGTTGGCGTTAAAAAAGGTTTGCGCCAGGTGGATTCCCAGGATGTTGACCGTGGCTCACAAAGAAACAAGTAAAACAGTATGCAGTGAACTTTTGGAACAGTATGAGAATGGTGGAGATGAATATCTTGAAAGAATTATGACAGGGATGAAACATGGCTCCATCATTTTTCACCAGAGACGAAGAGGCAATCAATGGAGTAGCATCATGCAAATTCACTCAAGAAATAAAAATTCAAAACCACACCTTCAGCTGAAAAAGTTATGGCTACGGCGTTTTTCGATTCCAAAGGACTCTTGCTTGAAGACATCTTGCCAAGTGGAACCACCATAAATTCTGATGCATATGTGACGACACTGAAGAAACTTCAAGCTCGACTGAGTTGTGTTCGACCACATCGGCAAAAACAGGATGTTTTGCTGTTGCATGACAATGCACGGCCACATGTCAGTCAAAAAACTATGGAAGCGATCACAAAACTCGGATGGACAACACTGAAACACCAGTCTTACAGTCCTGACCTGGCTCCATGTGACTATCATCTCTTTGGGAAACTGAAAGACTCACTTCGTGGAACAAGGTTTGAAGATGATGACTCCCTTGTGCATGCTGCCAAACAGTGGCTCCAACAGGTTGGTCCAGAATTTTACCGTGCGGGTATACAGGCGCTGGTTCCAAGATGGCGTAAGGCAATTGAGAGGGATGAAAATTATGTGGAGAAATGAAAATATTGTTCCTAAAGTATGTATCTACACACTGTAAAACTTTAAAACATGTAGCATAAAATATGGATTAAAAAAAAAAAAAAGTGTGCATTTATTTTGGAGTGACCCTCGTATATTAAAGTTTGGTATACTTTTGATCTTATTTGCCAAAAAATTGTAGAGAACTTTTGATTTATGTAATACAGTGTCCTGATACACAGGTCTGGTGTGTACATACCTCTGAAAGTCATCTCTATTCCTTGTACAATAATAGTTGATTCACTGTCCAAAGTTGAAAACTCTCAATAACCTTAATGAAAAAGATATGTTCAAGTAAAAGTATAGGTGGCAGGGTCAAGATTTTTAATTTAAAAAAATATTTCTACATGATTCTCTACAAGCAACTTCTTTTATTAATCTTACAGCTTTTTTCTAAAGTTTAAAAGACTCCTTTGCAAAAGTGGTGTTTCCTCATAATAGTATTCATACCTTAGTGGATTATGCACGTAAGTGTAATAAGCACTTAGCACTCTTTCAGCAATGCAACAATCTTTGAGCATTCTTAATATGTAACAACACTAACTAAACTTTTAGTTAATCATTTCCATATTTTCTCCCCATCCTAGAAGTTCATCCATCCATAATCCTAAAAAATTTATATGACTCTTTTCCTGGCTTTGGCTATTCTCTAATGTAACCATTATGTTGGTCCTAGATTTATTTCTTATACAGTTGAAATTCATCAATACACTTTTCTTATCATTAACAATTATAGAGTTGTCTTTAAACCATTCTTTGCTGCTTCTACTGTTTTGCCAGTTTTCTGCTATAATTTACAATTATATATTTTTTCCTTTCATAAAGAAGTTGGTATCATCAGCAAATAATACAGTATGAGCAGCTGAACATTCTTGTGGTACGTCATTGATAAAAATAAGAATAACAATGGGCCCAACACTGAACCCTGGGGCACCCCAAAACTCACTTTTTTATGTTCAGAATGGTACACTGTACCTTTCCGAAAAATTGTACTCTTTGTTTTATATCCGGTAAGTATGACTTGAACCTCTCACAGGAAACACCATCGACACCATAATTAGTTTTAAAAGCAGTAGGTCATGATTTCTGTCAAAAGCTTTGGAAAGGTCTAAAATAGTCCATAAATTACTTCACTATCCTCTATAGCTTTGTAAACACATTTTAGGAAATTGAAGGAGCTGTTCGCTTTAATTTGCCTTTTCTGAAACCATTCACTCTATTTACAAGCAGTTTGTTTTTGTTTAGAAGTCCAGCAATTGACCATACATTGTTCTTCCAACTATTTTTGAAAATATTAGTGATAATGGTCTGAAGCTTTTAATACAAAACTTGTCACCATTTTTATAAATTGCTATTATTCTTGACAGTTCAAGTCTACTTGCAAACACTCCAGTTGCAGAGGTGTCACTGATTACGTCAACAAGTTGGGAGACAATATTATGTCACATCACTGTAATAAAGATTCAACAGCACTAAATTACTTACCGCTGCAATTCTGCGAATGGCTTCAGAATTGTCTTGGTAGAGATGGGTTCATCTGGCTGTCAGGTAAAGCGAAACTTTAAATTAGAAGCTGGAATATTTTGAGCTCAACTGGAACTTGGCTGGGTAGGAGAAGATTCCAGGGTAGAACCCAGCCAACAAATCAAGGTCTATATTACAGTTTAATACAACATCTGAAAAAAGTTACACTGAAGCCCATATTCTCGTAAGTCAAAGTGAGCCTAGAAGTATTTCTCAATAATATGAAACTGAGAATTGCTGACTGTTCACACAGAAATCTGTTAGTCATCCTATGACTGTAAACCAGTTGAGAAGTATAGTCTAACTTCTAACTCTAAACAACGTGACTTCCACGTCTCAACATATAAATGTATATGTATTGTCAGAAGAAGGCAGTACTTGGTGCAGTTTTCGGGCCCATAGCCATTCTTTTGTATCACAATAACGTCCATAAGGCGTAGAGTAGAGTAGAGTAGAGTTTTATTAGTCCTGGTAATTATATAGTACACAAATAGTACATTTTGATGTAGGACAAGTCAATGTATAACAAAATATAATATTAAATTATATAAAGTACTCGTGGTAGCATTCTCGCTTCCTGAGCACAGTGTCCCAGGTTCGATTCCCGGCGGGGTCAGGGATTTTTCCTGCCTTGAGATGACTGGGTCTTGTTGTGTCATCCTCATCATCATCATCATTCATCCCCATTACGATCGGAGGAAGGCAATGGCAAACCACCTCCACTAGGACCTTGCCTAGTAAGGCGGCGCGGATTTCCCACGTTGCTCCCCTACGCTCTGAAAAGAAGTATGGGACTCATCATCATCAATATTAACTTTGCACGAATTTCATTATTTTTACATTAAATGATCACTGCGTTACAATATACAGAGCAAATATTGTACAAAAATAAAGAATAGATATTTTAAAGCAGAAAGAGCATATACTCTACTGGCAGATTAATATTTGTATTACAGCAACATTTACATGGTAAACCATTGAAGTTCTAGTACCATTGATATGATGCATCACTAAGGCAAAGATACGAATTGTTAGTGAACTTCCTGAAGCCTTAGCAGTTGATTTGAAATTTTCCAGGTTATTTATTGATTCAATTTGTGGGGGAAGATTATTATAAATAACTTTCCCATAATATGGGGTTCCTTTTTATTCAGGGTGGTGTTGGTGGGCTCTAAATGAAAGTTCCCTTTTTGCCTGGTGTTGTAGGAGTGGATAATTAATTTTTCTGGAAGAGAGTGGGATTTTCCATTGACTATTTTTTCACAAATACTGTTATTGCATGCACATATATTATACATGGAAGTGGAAGTATTTCTAACTTTTTAAAGAGTGGTCTACAAGTTTTGTTCCATTTTACACCTTCTATTGTTCTTATAATTCTTTTTTGTGGCCTAAAGAGCTTTTGGCTAAGAGAAGAGTTACCCCAGAAAATAATTCCATATTTCGGTTGTGAGTATATATGGGGATAATATACAGTTTTCAGAGAATCTTTGTTGCAGCATCCCTCTAATACTCTCATTAAGTAGCATTTAGTGCTTAATTTCTTACAGACTTTTTCAATATGCGCCTCCCATTTAAGATTATCTTGGAGCCATACTCCCAAGAACTTAATGTTGTTTACATACTGAAGGTCTTTGTCAGATATCTGAATCTGAACAGTTTGATCACCTTTTTCCACATTACAGAAATTTAGTGGCACTGTCTTACTTGCATTTATTACCAATTTGTTGTGATTGAACCAGTTTTCAATATTGTTCAGTGTCTCTGTTGTAGACTTTTGAAGCATTTCCATTTCTTTCCCACTTACTAGCATACTTGTATCATCAGGAAACTGGAAGATGTTCTTGGAGAATTTGTTTAGGTCATTCACATATAACAGAAATAGAAGAGGTCCAAGAACTGAGCCTTGTAGCACTCCATATTTAATGGTTTCATAGTTTGAATAGTGTTGAGTGAGTTTGATGAAATTTTGATGTTGCACTCCAACCACTTGTTTTCGACTGCTTAGGTATGACTTTATCCAGGTGTTAGCTGTTCCTCTAATCCCCATGTTGTCAAGCTTAGGCAATAGTTTTGTGTGATCTATGATATCAAAAGCCTTAGAGAGATCTAGGCATATCCCAATGGCGTTTTTGCCATTATCTACTTTCTGAAGTACTTCACTTAATAGTTCAAAAATTGCTGTATCAGTTAATCGGCCTTTCCTGAAACCATGTTGTGCTGTGGATAGTATTTTGTGCTCTTCCAGAAAATCTATTACTCTTCTTTAAAGAATTTTTTCTATGATTTTTTGAGAACACAGAGAGTAGAGCAATGGGCCTATAGATAGCCACTTAATCCTTTTCTGAATAATAGTTTGAGCTTAGTCATTTTTAGGCATGATGGGGAAATTCCAGTTTGAAACGAACTATTATAAAGGTGAGCTAATGGTTCAATAATGAGATCTCCACATTTTTTAATAAGACTGTCTGAGGTGCCATCTATTCCAGTTGAATTATTCACTTTTAAATTTCTGATAACTGACAGGACTTCTTTCTGCATTGTTGGAAAGAGAAACAGTGAAGCAGGATTTATGTTGATACTTACAGATGATACTGGGCAGTTTGTATTGCAAGGTTTGATTTCAGCGATTAATTGCTCACTTATATTGCTAAAATAGGTATTGAACACATTTGCTATTTCTTTAGGATCATTAATTTCTTTGCTGTTACAATCCAATTTAATATTGGAATTTTGAGGAGAAACATTATCAGTTTGCTGTTTCACTGTCTCCATACAGCTTTCATTTTGTTATTGGAGTTATTTATATAACAGTCATTTGTCATTACTTTAGCTTTTTAGATCACTTTTTAAAGTATCATTTTATAATTCTTGCAATTTTCAAGGAATTCACTGGAAACTGTGGAAGACTGGGAGGCCTCATATAATCTTCATTTTTACGAAGGAAGTAGTTTTGCAAATTCATCCTGCTGGCAATTCTCCTATGGATGCCTTCAGTTTATTAGTAACAGATGAATTGTTGCAACTTGTAGTTGATGAAACGAATGATAACACAGTCAACATATTGCTGAGCAAAAATACGAAAGAGGGATCTAGGGCACTCGCACATTGCCGGGCTGCACTGGAGAGTTGCTCGCCTGCACCGATGCCGCAGCGAAAGAGTTAAAGAACATTTTTATATTTGAGTTTGGACTTCTGTACAGGTAAATGATGATTGCTTTTATTGAGGCTAGTTCTACAGCAGAAATTTCAAAATCACCTTCTTTTCCTAACTTTTCAAGAGATTTTAGGCAGCAATAGCTGATACTGTCATTCACAAATATACACGTTCCTCCATGTGTAGATATTTTTCTACAGAAATGAGATGTCATAACATAACCCTGTATACTTGTAATTGCTAACATTTCATCAGTTAGCCAATGTTCACTAAAACACATTACAGATACTTCTTTTAATTGATCTGACAGTAATACTTTTAGCTCATTTTGCACATTTTGATGGGCAATTATAAACTTGGAGTTTCTGCTTGGCATATGTGATTAATCACTTACCTTTATTTGTCTTTGCCTTCCTTTCGTTTTAATATGAAGACCACTTCTGGGATGAACTATGGAGGTGGTATCTTCATCTTTGTCCAGTCAAAATCCACACTTCTTGATGGTGGTTTTCTTGCTCTAGCAGGTTGTGTCCTTGTGGATATTTTAACTGTTGTATCTGACAATGTAGTTGTTTCTGTAGCTGAATATGTTGTCACTCTTGCTGTTTCTTTGTTCTCTGGTCCTGACTGTGTTGATTTAGCTGCTACCACTGCTCTTATAACTTTTTTCTCAACACTTCCCACTGCAATTGATTCTTTTTGTACTGCTGTAGTAGGATTTATTTGTAAGAAAGATTTTTTGCACATTCCTTTACAGTTGGCAGTGAAATTTTATCACGTTTCTGACAATCGTAAAAAACACTTTTCACTGAGACTTTGATATTCTGGCTGAGTTGTGATTTGCCCTATTCATTTAGATGCATTCCATGTGTTGTGAAATGCTTTCTATCTAAATCATACTGAATGCTGTTTTTTTTCTCTAGACTGTTCATCAAATAATATTTGGTAGGAACCTTTCATGAGGTCTAATGTAGTACTTTGCTTTTCCTAGTCCGACCAAAATTTTATCAGTTCTTTGTAATGGAAACACTGAATTACATAAAATATCGTTCAGTTTTTGGTTGTCTGTAACTACTTTCCATCTGTGTTTTCTGCTTGCATCCTGCTCCTTCTAAAGCATGAGAAATGGGAAGTTCCATTCACTTACTATTAATTATTATGTCTTCTTCTAACATTCTATCTACTTCCTCTTGCAACACTTTCTTTTCTGCTTGTGGGATTCTGTATGGGTTGCCCAGATAGCACAGTAAGCTGGTTTCAAACTTGTTTCCAGATGTAAAGTTCAAGTATGTAAGCTTGATCAAAGCTGGAATATTCAGGCCTGTTAGTTGGATTCAAGCTTGAAACAAATATCAAAGTTGGCACACTTCAAGCTATATTTCAAGCTTGACTTATCAAGTTTGGCTCCAGCTGTATCTACACACGTGGAATACAGCCTGGTATTTACAGCTTGTTTTAAGCTATGTAATTTTTAATCTGAATTTATTGAACCTAATTAATTAAATAAATATCAGAATGGAAATGGTGTGAAACAAACTATTAAGACATGTTTAAAATTTTTTATTTTCAAAGTGTTTAAAATTGTTTTATTTTCAAATTTAATTATTCTGAAGCCCCTCCGGCCCCAGCACACAGACCAGAGCAGGATCAAATATCACTGACTTCTGCCGGTATAATGATCCTGTAACAGGTAAAAGAAAATGTTAGCCATACCTAAACATAAAAAATGTAAAAAGTTGAAACTGGTCAACCTAAATATAATTTATGCCCCAGATTACCAAAATAACTTCAAACTCAGTGATGAAGTAAGAATCATTAACTAGTATAAACATCACTGAGTAAGCAGCTGCGTCTGGTGACTTCATTCCAAAGAGTTTTTAAAGTAATTTGAAATAACTTTTTGTTTGAAATTTTTAAAGTAAAGATTACATTTCGGTAGTTTTGCGATGACTTCATGAAGAAGCCACACATCACTGTTTCTAACAGTTTCAGGGCCATTTAATCTGAATTATAAAGAAACAATTACTTGAAATCATATACACTTCATACTGTAAGCTTAGAAGGAAACTACTGTTTAGAAAAATGTAGACTTTTATTCTATCCCCAGTTATGTTAGTGCAACTAAACACACACTATTTAACCTAAATACAACATTAAAAAGGTAAAAACATTCACAATAAACTCAGATTTTTTTAAAAGTTCTAGTCAAATGAGAAGTGTCCCCTGTTGTTCATAAATGTTGGAATATGGTAAGCTTTCTCAACAGTACTACAATCATTCTCAATAGATTCATCCTTCACAGTACAGCCCAGATCCAAAATTTGCCACTACTTTCCATGAAAAGTAATGTTACACTTATTATGAATATGCTTAACTTTTGCCAAGCATGAGTCACAAGAAATTTTGTGTCCATCATCACAGAAAGAATTAACAGCTTCAACAAAATCTCTCAAGACTGATGGCGTAATAACAGACTGCAACTCTGATTTTACTGTTGCCCCAACTTTAAGACTTCTTTGACTTGAATTTCTTGAGTATGTTTACTTTGTGCAAGAGTGTCATACTAACGGGAAGAAATTTCATATTACCGCAATTAAAGAGCAGTCAAAGCTACGTAAATAAAAAAGACTAACACCTATGTAGTGACTGGTTCTTGATGTACTTTTTCCCGTTCACCATGTCATTACTATTTGTATTCGTAAAGAAACTTTTCGCACTTCACGATTATTCATTCATGGTGTGACACACGCGAGTACTTACAAGTAAACAAATGTAATAGGGCGATATATATAAAAAGGCGAGATTTTAAAAAGGTAAAATAACATTAAGTTTTAATTTATTGGTGCCACGTACTAGAGAGCTAGTTTGAAATGACCTCTTTTTGCTGAACAACTTGTAATTCTTAGCTGGTAATCCATTTCACTTTCACTCAGGCTCAATTTTTCTACGTAAAAAGAATATGATATTTCTTTACTTTACATAATAATATTTATCATTTGTAATATTAACGTACCACTAGAGAAAAATGCACCGACGTACCTCTAATACACTATATATCCTCTTCAGACCCGGTGTAGCTGTAAGGCAGGAGACGCCACACACTTACCGAACTATTTTCCAGTATAAAACAAACTTCACAACAGTCAACGATCATTAACGCGCGTCACAAAGGTAAAATGGCCGTCAGTGCAACGCTTATAAACGCTTGTGGCGCTTCCCGTGGACGTCTATGGAAGCTATGCTGTGCGCGCATCTGCTGTACAGCCTTCCAGGGAAATTACAGTTTATTTCAAGCTTGGGAAAATTATTTTAATTCAAGCTAAATTTTTACAGCTTGATGTAAACTGTGTAACAGCTTGATTTTTCAATCTTGAATTTTCAATTGAACCTAAACTCAATATCTACCTTGAAATAAGCTGTGTAACAGGTTGATTTTTCAATCTTGAATTTTCAACTGAACCTAAACTCAATATCCACCTTGAAATAAGCTTGAGTGCTAGCTGGGTGAGATTTATCACATTTCTTTCTGCTTCTGGCTGCAGTTTTATCTCATGTTTTATTTTTTTTATCAGTATACATTAATTTGCCTGGTGGTAAATGGAATATGTCACTGCAGACAATACACAATTCTATGATAGCATTTCTTTCTTCACAATTCAAATGTGAAATTTTCTTTAAGAAAACTAACACACGACTTTCTTCCCCTAGTTGCAGCTTCATTTTTTTTAATTTTAGCTGTTCTTGGTATGGCACTTGTTACTTGGTCAGCTCTCAATGTTGGACATAGGAATTCCACATGTTTCTCTGTGGTGTTCAGTGTGCTGATGAAATGTTTATTGCTCTGTAGCATGTAAATTCCTTCTTGAATTTCTTCCCTGTAAATCAGTGCTTCTGATAATTCTTCTGCTTCAACTTTTTACCTAAAAATCCTCTCTCAACACAAATTTTTGAATGACGCATTTCCTGTATGATACCTTGTGCATGATGGTTAAGTTGTGGTCTTTGATTTCCTTGGATACTAAATGCGTGCCCTTTCAATGAGCTTCCTCTTGTAGAGTTACCATGTGATAATTTCTGTTACTGACACATTTTTTTTCATTTTCACTACTGACTTAGACTGTCCTGTCCTCCCTTCCTGGATCCTATAAATGGCAACCTGTTACACAGCTTATTTCAAGGTGGATATTGAGTTTAGGTTCAGTTGAAAATTCAAGATTGAAAAATCAAGCTGTTACACAGTTTACATCAAGCTGTAAAAATTTAGCTCGAATTAAAATAATTTTCCCAAGCTTGAAATAAACTGTAATTTCCCTGGAAGGCTGTATAGCAGATGCGCGCACAGCATAGCTTCCATAGACGTCCACGGGAAGCGCCACAAGCGTTTATAAGCGTTGCACTGACGGCCATTTTACCTTTGTGACGCGCGTTAATGATCGTTGACTGTTGTGAAGTTTGTTTTATACTTGAAAATAGTTCGGTAAGTGTGTGGCGTCTCCTGCCTTACAGCTACACCGGGTCTGAAGAGGATATATAGTGTATTAGAGGTACGTTGGTGCATTTTTCTCTAGTGGTACGTTAATATTACAAATGATAAATATTATTACCCCCCCATGAACCATGGACCTTGCCGTTGGTGGGGAGGCTTGCGTGCCTCAGCGATACAGATTGCCGTACCGTAGGTGCAACCACAATGGAGGGGTATCTGTTGAGAGGCCAGACAAACGTGTGGTTCCTGAAGAGGGGCAGCAGCCTTTTCAGTAGTTGCAAGGGCAACAGTCTGGATGATTGACTGATCTGGCCTTGTAAAATTAACCAAAACGGCCTTGCTGTGCTGGTACTGCGAACGGCTGAAAGCAAGGGGAAACTACAGCCGTAATTTTTCCTGAGGGCATGCAGCTTTACCGTATGATTACATGATGATGGCGTCCTCTTGGGTAAAATATTCCGGAGGTAAAATAGTCCCCCATTCGGATCTCCGGGCGAGGACTACTCAAGAGGATGTCGTTATCAGGAGAAAGAAAACTGGCGTTCTACGGGTCGGAGCGTGGAATGTCAGATCCCTTAATCGGGCAGGTAGGTTAGAAAATTTAAAAAGGGAAATGGATAGGTTGAAGTTAGATATAGTGGGAATTAGTGAAGTTCGATGGCAGGAGGAACAAGACTTCTGGTCAGGTGACTACAGGGTTATAAACACAAAATCAAATAGGGGTAATGCAGGAGTAGGTTTAATAATGAATAGGAAAATAGGAATGCGGGTAAGCTACTACAAACAGCATAGTGAACGCATTATTGTGGCCAAGATAGATACGAAGCCCACACCTACTACAGTAGTACAAGTTTATATGCCAACTAACTCTGCAGATGACGAAGAAATTGAAGAAATGTATGATGAAATAAAAGAAATTATTCAGATTGTGAAGGGAGACGAAAATTTAATAGTCATGGGTGACTGGAATTCGAGTGTAGGAAAAGGGAGAGAAGGAAACATAGTAGGTGAATATGGATTGGGGGACAGAAATGAAAGAGGAAGCCACCTGGTAGAATTTTGCACAGAGCACAACATAATCATAGCTAACACTTGGTTTAAGAATCATGAAAGAAGGTTGTATACATGGAAGAACCCTGGATATACTAAAAGGTATCAGATAGATTATATAATGGTAAGACAGAGATTTAGGAACCAGGTTTTAAATTGTAAGACATTTCCAGGGGCAGATGTGGACTCTGACCACAATCTATTGGTTATGACCTGTAGATTAAAACTGAAGAAACTGCAAAAAGGTGGGAATTTAAGGAGATGGGACCTGGATAAACTAAAAGAACCAGAGGTTGTACAGAGATTCAGGGAGAGCATAAGGGAGCAATTGACAGGAATGGGGGAAATAAATACAGTAGAAGAAGAAGGGGTAGCTTTGAGGGATGAAGTAGTGAAGGCAGCAGAGGATCAAGTAGGTAAAAAGACGAGGGCTAGTAGAAATCCTTGGGTAACAGAAGAAATATTGAATTTAATTGATGCAAGGAGAAAATATAAAAATGCAGTAAGTGAAACAGGCAAAAAGGAATACAAACGTCTCAAAAATGAGATCGACAGGAAGTGCAAAATGGCTAAGCAGGGATGGCTAGAGGACAAATGTAAGGATGTAGAGGCCTATCTCACTAGGGGTAAGATAGATACCGCCTACAGGAAAATTAAAGAGACCTTTGGAGAAAGGAGAAACACTTGTATGAATATCAAGAGCTCAGATGGAAACCCAGTTCTAAGCAAAGAAGGGAAAGCAGAAAGGTGGAAGGAGTATATAGAGGGTCTATACAAGGGCGATGTACTTGAGGACAATATTATGGAAATGGAAGAGGATGTAGATGAAGATGAAATGGGAGATACGATACTGCGTGAAGAGTTTGACAGAGCACTGAAAGACCTGAGTCGAAACAAGGCCCCCGGAGTAGACAATATTCCATTGGAACTACTGACGGCCGTGGGAGAGCCAGTCCTGACAAAACTCTACCATCCGGTGAGCAAGATGTATGAAACAGGCGAAATACCCTCAGACTTCAAGAAGAATATAATAATTCCAATCCCAAAGAAAGCAGGTGTTGACAGATGTGAAAATTACCGAACTATCAGTTTAATAAGTCACAGCTGCAAAATACTAACACGAATTCTTTACAGACGAATGGAAAAACTAGTAGAAGCCAACCTCGGGGAAGATCAGTTTGGATTCCGTAGAAACACTGGAACACGTGAGGCAATACTGACCTTACGACTTATCTTAGAAGAAAGATTAAGGAAAGGCAAACCTACGTTTCTAGCATTTGTAGACTTAGAGAAAGCTTTTGACAATGTTGACTGGAATACTCTCTTTCAAATTCTAAAGGTGGCAGGGGTAAAATACAGGGAGCGAAAGGCTATTTACAATTTGTACAGAAACCAGATGGCAGTTATAAGAGTCGAGGGACATGAAAGGAAAGCAGTTGTTGGGAAGGGAGTAAGACAGGGTTGTAGCCTCTCCCCGATGTTGTTCAATCTGTATATTGAGCAAGCAGTAAAGGAAACAAAAGAAAAATTCGGAGTAGGTATTAAAATTCATGGAGAAGAAATAAAAACTTTGAGGTTCGCCGATGACATTGTAATTCTGTCAGAGACAGCAAAGGACTTGGAAGAGCAGTTGAATGGAATGGACAGTGTCTTGAAAGGAGGATATAAGATGAACATCAACAAAAGCAAAACAAGGATAATGGAATGTAGTCTAATTAAGTTGGGTGATGCTGAGGGAATTAGATTAGGAAATGAGGCACTTAAAGTAGTAAAGGAGTTTTGCTATTTGGGGAGCAAAATAACTGATGATGGTCGAAGTAGAGAGGATATAAAATGTAGGCTGGCAATGGCAAGGAAAGCGTTTCTGAAGAAGAGAAATTTGTTAACATCCAGTATTGATTTAAGTGTCAGGAAGTCATTTCTGAAAGTATTCGTATGGAGTGTAGCCATGTATGGAAGTGAAACATGGACGATAAATAGTTTGGACAAGAAGAGAATAGAAGCTTTCGAAATGTGGTGCTACAGAAGAATGCTGAAGATTAGATGGGTAGATCACATAACTAATGAGGAAGTATTGAATAGGATTGGGGAGAAGAGAAGTTTGTGGCACAACTTGACCAGAAGAAGGGATCGGTTGGTAGGACATGTTCTGAGGCATCAAGGGATCACCAATTTAGTATTGGAGGGCAGCGTGGAGGGTAAAAATCGTAGAGGGAGACCAAGAGATGAATACACTAAGCAGATTCAGAAGGATGTAGGTTGCAGTAGGTACTGGGAGATGAAAAAGCTTGCACAGGATAGAGTAGCATGGAGAGCTGCATCAAACCAGTCTCAGGACTGAAGACCACAACAACAACAACAAATATTATTATGTAAAGTAAAGAAATATCATATTCTTTTACGTAGAAAAATTGAGCCTGGGTGAAAGTGAAATGGATTACCAGCTAAGAATTACAAGTTGTTCAGCAAAAAGAGGTCATTTCAAACTAGCTCTCTAGTACGTGGCACCAATAAATTAAAACTTAATGTTATTTTACCTTTTTAAAATCTCGCCTTTTTATATATATCGCCCTATTACATTTGTTTACTTGTAAGTACTCGCGTGTGTCACACCATGAATGAATAATCGTGAAGTGCGAAAAGTTTCTTTACGAATACAAATAGTAATGACATGGTGAACGGGAAAAAGTACATCAAGAACCAGTCACTACATAGGTGTTAGTCTTTTTTATTTACGTAGCTTTGACTGCTCTTTAATTGCGGTAATATGAAATTTCTTCCCGTTAGTATGACACTCTTGCACAAAGTAAACATACTCAAGAAATTCAAGTCAAAGAAGTCTTAAAGTTGGGGCAACAGTAAAATCAGAGTTGCAGTCTGTTATTACGCCACCAGTCTTGAGAGATTTTGTTGAAGCTGTTAATTCTTTCTGTGATGATGGACACAAAATTTCTTGTGACTCATGCTTGGCAAAAGTTAAGCATATTCATAATAAGTGTAACATTACTTTTCATGGAAAGTAGTGGCAAATTTTGGATCTGGGCTGTACTGTGAAGGATGAATCTATTGAGAATGATTGTAGTACTGTTGAGAAAGCTTACCATATTCCAACATTTATGAACAACAGGGGACACTTCTCATTTGACTAGAACTTTTAAAAAAATCTGAGTTTATTGTGAATGTTTTTACCTTTTTAATGTTGTATTTAGGTTAAATAGTGTGTGTTTAGTTGCACTAACATAACTGGGGATAGAATAAAAGTCTACATTTTTCTAAACAGTAGTTTCCTTCTAAGCTTACAGTATGAGGTGTATATGATTTCAAGTAATTGTTTCTTTATAATTCAGATTAAATGGCCCTGAAACTGTTAGAAACAGTGATGTGTGGCTTCTTCATGAAGTCATCGCAAAACTACCGAAATGTAATCTTTACTTTAAAAATTTCAAACAAAAAGTTATTTCAAATTACTTTAAAAACTCTTTGGAATGAAGTCACCAGACGCAGCTGCTTACTCAGTGATGTTTATACTAGTTAATGATTCTTACTTCATCACTGAGTTTGAAGTTATTTTGGTAATCTGGGGCATAAATTATATTTAGGTTGACCAGTTTCAACTTTTTACATTTTTTATGTTTAGGTATGGCTAACATTTTCTTTTACCTGTTACAGGATCATTATACCGGCAGAAGTCAGTGATATTTGATCCTGCTCTGGTCTGTGTGCTGGGGCCGGAGGGGGTTCAGAATAATTAAATTTGAAAATAAAACAATTTTAAACACTTTGAAAATAAAAATTTTTAAACATGTCTTAATAGTTTGTTTCACACCATTTCCATTCTGATATTTATTTAATTAATTAGGTTCAATAAATTCAGATTAATAATTACATAGCTTAAAACAAGCTGTAAATACCAGGCTGTATTCCACGTGTGTAGATACAGCTGGAGCCAAACTTGATAAGTCAAGCTTGAAATATAGCTTGAAGTCTGCCAACTTTGATATTTGTTTCAAGCTTGAATCCAACTAACAGGCCTGAATATTCCAGTTTTGATCAAGCTTACATACTTGAACTTTACATCTGGAAACAAGTTTGAAACCAGCTTACTGTGCTATCTGAGCTAGACTTTGCTTCTTGTAGTTCCCATGCTGATGGCAGTCAAAACATTTCACTCTTGCATTTTATTGCAAAGACACCAATGTTCAAGTAATTTGCACAATTCGTACTTCTCTACCCAAAGTGGATCTAACTCTTTCCCATATCCATGGAAATATTTCTCTCATTTTTCCTTATCCTGATTTACTTCTCTTGAAACTGTAACAGCTGTTAAAATTTGTTTTTCATGTCAACAATCTCTTGTTGCATGTCCTCAGCAACAGCATACTTTACAAGATGGAATGCTACAGATTACCTTCACAATGTGTCTGTTTCGTCCATATGAAAAACATTTGATTCCTTTGGGGCTCTTAAAATTATTGATTTGCTTTAGTTTTTCTTTACTTAATAACATTGCACTATCTTCAGTAAAAGCAACTTCGGTAGCTTCTGCTAATGTTAATTCTTCTCCTCAGGATTGAACTATAGTTTTAATCCTACAATCATACAAACCTTGCATAAAAACAGCATGACTTAATTTCCAAATGAGAGCTATTCCTCCTAATACCATTCCTTGCAATACTCTCCATATTATGTTTCAAAATTCATGTTGTATAGCATCAATTCGGGACCCTCATTGTGCTATCCCTCCAATCCTTTGTTGCCTAGTACCAAACATTTTTGTCACAGAGAAACCTATTGTTCACTTAGATTCATACTTTGCTAGTAAGAATGTATATATGTCTTCCCAAGTGGAAATCAAATCACATACGAGTAGTTTACCTCTTGCTGACCCTATAATTTTTGTCTTCCCAAAATTTAAAAATACTTCTCTTCCTCATTTTTGGTAAGCTCAAAGGCAATGTTACAATTGTCAATAAACTCATGCATCTGGGATTTAGTTCCATACAATAATTCTGGTATCAATTTGACAATTTTGGTGAGACTGACTTGTCACCCTACTTGGGGCCTTTCTGTGGTAGAATCACTGGTTGAGTGAGACATGTTACATTTTATGCATACTTTTACAGTGTGGTGCTGTGACAGTCTTGGCGGGGATGAACAAAGGCGGTGCAGTATGTCATGATGCAGTGAGGGCTTTGAGTTGTTCCAATGTCCAATGTTCACTGATGTAACTGCAGTTGCTTTCATGTGGGCTGCTATTTGTCTTCCACATGGTAGTGGGGTGACTTTGGTGGTGGGTAGTGGCTCTCTGTTTGTGACATGCAGCAACAGCTATTGTTGGCCTGAATTCCGGACCTGCATTTCATGTCTATAGAAACTTTTAACCGTTATGACTTTGGTTTAAAACAAAACTTCTTCAGTATTGCTCTTTGCTAATGTGTAAGCTAAGCATATGCCTCTCATCTAAATAACCTCTCGTAGCCCAATGTAACATAGTTTCAATTATTAATAGCATTTCCTTTTCTTCAAAGCCAGAACACCACTTTGCTCAGTACTAGGCTGACTTACAAACAAATTCTATCATTACACGAATCTCTCTTTCTTTCCGTGTCACTGTAATAGAGTTTTAACATGACTAAATGACTTACCTCTGCAATTCTGCAATCAGCCTCAGAATTTTCTTGGCAGAGTTGGGTTCACCCTGCTGTCAGCTAAAGAGAAACTTTACACTAAAAGCAAGAATGATTTGAGCTGAATTGGAACTTGGCCAGGACAACAGAAGATTCCAGGTGTAGAACTCAAGTGATAAGTCAAGGTTTACATAAAAGTTTAATACAACATGTGAGAAAAGTCTTCTTTTCAGTTGGGCTTGCTGCATAGTACATCTAGAGATTTACTTCATAATGGCGTTATAGCTGAAACAAGCTTGTCGTAAAGAAGAAGGATTACTAATTAAACCATTAGCAGCTTACCTGGAATTATTCATTACAAAATGTCATATCTGAGAAAAGGTTATAATGAAGCCCATATACTTACATAAATACACTTACACTTACACTTACATAAATGTTATTCCAATGTTTGCTGATGACACAAGCATACCAATCAAGGATCCAACAAGGAGAAGAAAAACATACTAACTTTTCCTACTACCGATTCTTGGCTTAAACTGTAAATGTTACATCTGCTGACAATTTTCAAAACATTACTTACAGATTTACAAAATTCATACAAAATTCATTAGATCAGTGTTTACAATAACTATGACTAAACATATTTACAAAATTAATTAGGACATTATGACTAAACATACAATGGAGCAAAGCTATGCACAGGAATAGGATTCTGTTATATGATTGAAGGCAACAAGGTTTTTCTTCTTTGTAGCAGTTACAATATTGTCTAAAAGGTGTGAATAGTTGAACTGAATTCGTTCATTCAGTAATAAATGTGGAGATACACACAACTGTTACTTAATTTCTAAAATTTCTGATTGAATGAGTTTTGCACCCTTTCTCTCTTTGTGTAGGACTATTGTATCAATGATGTTAATGACAGAGCCTCATAATCACTGTAGCCCATTAAATTTAAACCCTTCATCATGCGCAATAATTCATCTCTGTAATATGAGAGTTTCAAAAAAATCATGTTAAAATCGTCAAGTCCCTATGCATAGATGGAGTCACATCTTCATACAAAATAGAGGGTCACATTAGCAAATGATATGATAGGAATAAGATTAAATTCTTACTGAGGAAATATTAAATATGGTGTGCCACAAGATTTGGTTCATGGCCCAATCCTGTATTTGTCACCTAAATGACTTGCCCAAGACATCAAAGACACTTCAAAAACTATACAGTTTGCTATACCTGGATCACAATAACAAACTGATTGACAGCAAATTTTTTACAGCACAACTGTCATAGCAACAGCCAATTAGAGAATGAGCTTGGTCATACCTTCTATTCTACTTACCATTGCCATATCATTCTTTTACCTTAGATGGCAGCTGCCAGAGTTGCAGACGATAACCGGCCATTGTGGCTGAGCGGTTCTAGGCGCTTCAGTCCAGAACCGCACAGCTGCTTCGATCGCAGGTTCGAATCCTGCCTCGGGCATGAATGTGTGTGATGTCCTTGGGTTAGTTAGGTTTAAGTAGTTCCAAGTCTAGGGGACTGATGACCTCAGATATCAAGTCCCATAGTGCTCAGAGCCATTTGATTTTTTTGCATGTGATGCTTGCAGCCAGTACTGTAACAAAAATATTTTTTGTTTTGCAATTTGCATTCTTTATGTGTGTGGCATGTTTATTCTATGCAACAGAATGTCCTAAACTAGTTGTGAAAGTGTGTATATAAGTGATAAGACTATTACCGCCTTGGTAGGCAAACCCAATGCCGCACATTGACAGGCAGCATCTCAGTGCATCCAGAATGGAAATGGGTAGCTGTTACTGTAGCAGGCATATTTAATGCACAGAAAAATGTGAACAAAAAACATCACTCACTCATATTCTTGACTGTCTACCACTATGTTACTTTGATCGGGATATAATGAGACATGTATATTGACAAAGGACGCAAACAAAAGGGTTTTAGCCAGGGAAAGGGATACTTTTCTGAACTGGTGTAGAACGATGGAGCAAGGGTCCATTGTGGCAAGGATGGTGTTGCAGAAATGAGATGATGCTGAAATGGACAAATAGAGGTTTTAGGTGGTTTTGAGGGGAGCTCAATAACAGAAAAGATACATAAAGATACATACAGATATGCAAAAATATGCACAAATACATAAAAATACACACAGATATGTAAAAATATGTGAAACAATGTAAAAATATTGTCACAGAAGAAGCTGAGCAGCACTGTGGTGTAGTGGTTATGATACTAAAAGTGGTTAGGATACAAAACTGTTTGCATGGAGGGTCGTGAGTTCAAAACTCACCTGGACTGTACAATTTCAATTCCTGTATTTGGATTGAGTACATTCTAGAACTATTCACAAATGTCAAGAATCACTGTACTGGAATGTTCTGTAGCTGTAAATATACTGTATGTGTTCTGCCAAGAGGCAGTTCACTCCACACTCTTGTACGGGCAAGTGCTGAATAAACCTTCGTTACATGAAGTTAGTGTTCATCATTCATCTAATTAAACTTTCTTCTATGTGACCTTATTCTGGTGGAGATGCTAGGTATTGAAACTTGCGATAGCGCACATTATCGACAGGACAGTGGCTCCCATAAAGCCACGACAGAGCCGTCGTTTACGTGGCTGAAGGTATATAAGTGTATGGCTAAATTTAACAAATGGGATGACACCGTGTGTTTGCTAACGTATTTTTCTACTAGGAGGGCACTGCCAAGCAATGGTATGAGAACAACAAGGAGAAGTTCACAAGCTGGGTAGTATTCCAGTCGGAACTGCGCAAATATTTCGGCGACACACGACGACAGAAGTGCAAGGCTGAAGATAAATTAAAGTGCAGGGCACAGCACCCAAGAGAAACTACAGCAACCTACATTCAAGACATCTTGGAGATGTGTAAGACAGTGGGTCCAAGAATGAAGGAGGAAGACAAGGTAGCACATCTCATGAAGGGTGTTGCTGAGGACATGTATCCAGCCCTACTCCTGAAGGAAGTTTCGACAGCAGATGACTTCATAAAATTGTGCCAGTATATCGAGACAATGCATCAAAACAGAATTACACGCAAGAAGTCTGAATATTGTATTGATGTCTGTGATGGAGGGAGCAACTGATTTCACAATTGTTCTTCGTCAGATAGTCAGAGAGGACGTTCACAAGGCACTTGGAATGCACGGCCAGCAAAAAACCAAGACGCTTCAAGAGGTCATAAGGGAGAAAGTGGAACAGACATTGAACCCAATCTCTCGTCCTTCATTTCTCTTTAAAACAGTGAAAAAGTCGAGACCCAGCCAGAGTTATGTTCCTACAATGCCGCATGAGAAACCTGTTTGGGCACCAAAGAAGACTGACGTCTGGAGGAGCCAGGATAACCATCCAGTATGTTTCCACTGCAGACAACCAGGACATGTGGTGTGCTATTGTTGAGAAAGGCGGTGGATATTTGATGATGCCCATGCCAGAAGATAGCAGACCGCCAACTCCGGGAAGATGAACAAGAATATGTGGGTGCAGGACGATGTAGGTCACCATTGCCGCAAGCTAGCCGCTGGACAGGATGCTCCCCAACATGCCAATCAAGGTCTCCATCACTGTTTAGAAGCTCTAGCTGATCACCTAGCTGCTGCAACCTGGAAAACTAAAGGGTGCAACCTTCCTTGGAGGTGAGGCCGCCGAAGAGAAAAATCCTCCGCCTTTGATCACTGCAAAAATGATAGGAACTGATATCCTCATGGATAGCCGATCAGCCCAAGCTCTTGTGGACTCTGGAGCATCATAACCAGTCATTTTGGAGAAGTACCATCACCTGGTCACTCGAATATTCAGCTAGACAAGATGAGATACTGTGGGCAGGAAGATGCGCATCCGAGTGTGTGGAGACTATGTGTGCTGGATGAAGTGATCATTCCTGCAGTCAGCACTAGAAAGGCAACTGTCACGTGTCATGCCATGCATCAACCCATGGATCTTGTAGTGGAATGTAAGAGAAGCATACCATTGAAGAATAACTTGGTCATCCCAGCCTCTGTCGTCTCGTTTAAGAATGGATTCAGGGAATTGTGGGTAGTTAACTGTCACCGAGAACCGCAGATCCTTCCAAGATGCATGTGTGTAGCAAATGCTGAGCCATTAATTGAAGAACAGCCGAGCATCATAGAAACCTCCCATGCTGAGTCTGTGGCCGAAATTAGTGCTACCATTATGAGACAAGGTCTTCTAGCTCGACTATCACCAGATCTCACTAAGGAACAACAGAAGAAGCTACTTGCCATTCTTCAAGAGTTCTCTGAAAGCTTCAATCCACAGGTGAAGAGCAAATTAGACAAATTAATGGTGAAGCAACAGATCAACACTGGAGACCATCAACCAATAAGCCAGGGAGCATACCGTGTGTCAGCAAGGGAACATCAAATAATTCAGGACAAGGTAGAGAAAATGATGAAGAATGACATCAATCAGCCTTCGCAGAGTCCATGGTTGTCACTAGTGGTCCTCGTCAGGAAGAAGGATGGCAGTTGGGTCTTTTGTGTTGATTACAGGAAGCTTAATAATATAACTAAAAAGGATGTTACCCTCTTCCATGAATTGATGATACACTAGATTGTCTGAAGGGGGCTAAGTTTTTCTCAGCCGTGGACATGTACTTGGGATACTGGCAAATCGAAGTAGATGAGGCTGATCATGAGAAAACTGCATTCATCACCCCTGAGGGCCTGTAAGAGTTTAAAGTAATGCCATTTGATTGTGTAATGCACCAGCAACTTTTGAATGGGTGATGGATGATCTTCTATGTCACCTGAAGTGGATGATGGTCTTTGTTATTTAGATGACATTATAGTGTTCTCAGAGACATTTGATGAACATACAAAAAGACTGAGGGCCGTTCTTAAGTGTCTCCAACAAGGCGAACTGAAACTTAATCCGAAGGTGTGTGGCCAGACCCAGTAAAGGTGAGATCTATAACGGAATTTCCTATTCCTAAAAGTATTAGAGATGTGAGAAGCTTCCTCAGATTATGTTCTTATTACCATCGTTTCATCAAAGACTTATGTATCAAAGCTAGGCCACTCCAAAAGTTGTTAAAAGCTGGTGCTAAATTTATCTGGGTTGGTGCTGAACAAGATTCTTTCAATGTGCTGCAAAAAACTCTGACAACTGACCCTGTACTTGGTCTGTATGATGAGTGATCACCTACAGAACTACACACAGATGTCAGTGGGTATGGGATCGGTGCTGTTCAGGTGCAAATTTCGGATGGAAAAGAGAAGGTTATAGCCTATCCTTCTAGGACACTTTCAAAAGCTGAGAGAAACTCCTCAACTGCTGAAATAGAATGTCTTCCTGTGATCTGGGCCATGTGCGAATTTCAACAGTATCTCTATAGAAGGCCATTCACAGTTGTTACATACCATCATTCACTTTGTTGGCTGACAGGTCTTAAGAATCCAAAGGGACGACTCGCCAGGTGGGCACTAAATCTTCAAGAGTATGGCATTACCATAGTGTACAAAAGTGGAAGAAAACACCAAGATGCCGACTGCCTCTTAAGAAACCCTGAGCAAGACCATCAAGATTTTGATGAAGATAGTGACTGTCTTGCAGCACTCCAGGATCTCTCTGCTGAGCAGAAGAAGGATGCCAAGGTGCCTCAAATTATGCTTGCCTTAAATAAGTCAGAGGATGTGAAAGGACAATTTAAGGTAGTTAATAGATTACTTTGCAGGAATCACATGCGCTTAGATGTTCTACAGAAATTCCACGACACACCTGAGGATGGACATTTAGGATTTATTAAGGCATACAATAGAATCCGCAAGCAATTTTTCTGGCCAGGTTTATTTAGGAGTGTCCGTCACTATGTGTTGCACTGTCGAGAGTGCCAGAGGAGAAAGGCAGTTCCTCAGAAACCACCTGGCCCACTCATACCAATTCCACCAGCCGAAACGCCTTTCCAGTGTATTGTCATTGACCTCCTCGAACGATTTCCAAGGTCAGCTAGTGGCAATAGATGGATTATTGTTTGCACTGGTTATCTGACACGCTATGCCATTAAAAAAGAGGTGAAAACAGCCGGAGCATCCGAGGTAGCCAAATTCATTGTGGAAGACATTATATTAAAACATGGTGCCCCGAGATCATTAATTACAGATCTAGGGAAAGTTTTTCAATCAAATCTTGTGACAAAGATAAACCATCGGTGCAACATTACTCATCACATGACGACTGCCTACCATCCGCAAACTAACAGGCTTCCTGAAAGCCTTAATAAGACCTTGGCCGACAGGCTATCAATGTTCGTCAGTGTTGAGCAGAGCAACTGGGATGAGGTGCTACCTTTCATGATGTTTGCTTACAACACTGCCAAACAAGACACCACAGGATTTTCGCCATTTTTCCTGGTGCATGGGCGTGAGGCGATTACGACGATGGACACTGTGTTTCCGTTAAATCCTGATGACGTGGACAACAACTACATCGGCCAGGTGTTAACCGGAGCTGAGGAAGCTCAGCAGTTAGCACGAATCTGCATGCTGCAGGCTCAAGAAAACGATCGACGAAGGTATGATGCGAACCGCTGCCCGCACTGTTGTCTACCAGCATGGTGACCTCATCTGGATCTTCACTCCTGTTCGGAAGGTCAGTCTCTCAGAGAAGGTCCTCAGGTGCTTCTTTGGACCTTATAAGGTTGTAAGACAATTGTCTGATGTTACTTAGGAAGATGAAGATTTCGACCCCAACACAAGACAACGAAAGATCAGAGATACGGTCCACGTCCTTCGAATGAAGCCCTATAAGATAACTGCAACCCAGCAACAAGTGGAAAAGTGACGAAGAGCGTAGCGGCAAAAGAAGTTATAAGAAGATCACTGCCAGTGAAAGAATCAGTCATTGGGAGTCAGAGTATGCAGGACCAATGACTCGTTCCCAGACTAGGAGGACGTAACACCGAGACACTGATCTCTTAAGGAGGGAGCAATGTCGCAGAAGAAGCCAAGTAGCACCATGGTGTAGTGTTTATGATACCAAACTCTTGCATAAAGGGTCGTGAGTTCAAAACTCACCTGGACTGTACAATTTTAATTTCTATATTCGGTTCTAGTACAAATGGTTCAAATGGCTCTGAGCACTATGGGACTTAACATCTGTGGTCACCTAAGGACATCACACACATCCATGCCCGAGGCAGGATTCGAACCTGCGTCCAAAGCAGCTGCGCGGTTCCAAACTGAAGCACCTAGAACCGCACAGCCACACCGGCTGGCAAGTACATTCTAGGAGTATCCACAAATGTCAAGAATCATTGTACTGAGATGTTCTGTAGCTGTATATATACTGTTTGTGTTCTGGCTGGAGGCAGTTCACTCTGCGCTCTTGTATGCGAAAGTGCTGAATAAATCTTCGCTGAGTGAAGTTAGTGTTAATCTAATTACACCTTCTTCTATGTGACATTATAAACAAACATACACAAGTATGTTAAGCATGTGGGAGAAAAGTAACAGATGAGGTTTGGGAGTATGAACATATTGGGATAAGGGAAGAGAAAGGAAGGGTGATTGGTTAGACCAGAGTCACAGCTTCATGTCACATGGTAAGTGTGGAAAATAAAACATGACAATACCGTAAAGTGGAGTTACTTCTCTCCACTTTTGGATAGTTTTTCAAACAAAATCATGTAATGCATTGTAGTTTTGTAAAATGATTTTTGAAAATGAATTTAGCCTATTCTAAAAACAGTGTAAAAACCATCTAGTAACATACAGACACCAAAGATTTATTTTTCAAATTTTTTAATGTTTTAAAAATGGAGCAGTGTTGCTCCTGGAACATGTTACTTTGCTCCACTTAATATAATCGTTATTTTAAGACAGCATAATAGTTTGGGGCAATGTTACCCTCTTTAAAATTTATTGTGTTACCTTACGTGGCCACAATAAACAAACATTTATGTACTTTAATGTAATAAAAGGACAAAAATTATAAAAGGCAGTGGTAGACCAACATTTTTTATTTAAGATGCAAAAAAAGTAACAAACATGGGCAAATTTAGTGTTGGTTTGTCATCAAACAAAAGGCCCATGTTTCCATTGGTATGTAAAAATGTGAATGACTGTACTAGGAAAATACTTTACCCAGATTCATCACCATCGACCAACCCTGGCACTGAGAAACTGCCTCTTTTGCTTAACTGTTTTGAGGGGTTTATATCTTTAACTATATCATCCTATTTGTGAAAAAGTACACCTTTTTTATATCTTTAACTATATCATCCTATTTGTGAAAAAGTACACCTTTGTTTGTAGGCCATTTCCAGTTATCAACAGATGGCATCATTGTACATTTTATGATTGCACAGTTGTTGATAATACTTTCAATAATACCAGAGTAATACTTATTTTTATACTGTGTAACCAATAACACACCACCTCCTAGCTGATTGGTTTGTTTTTCCTGTTGTTTTGATAGGCTCTCTCCATTCCTTGTAGATGCTGCTAACGCTTCCATTTGAAATCTTCTGTATGATTCCCAATCCTTGTCCAAACTTTCATCAAGAATTTGTTCCTCTAACAATTTTCATCACCAGAATAAACAAGCACTGTCTGGATTTTTCTCTTCTTACATTGTTTACTAGTACCTGACACTGGTTTAGAAGCATTTTGTGACATTTCAAGGAAGTGTTCTATTTCTTATGGATTCCAGGAATTCTTTCAGATTTTCAGTGATGTAAACTGACTATTTGTGATGTCCTAGCTCTTGTTTGTACTTGTACCATACTATTCTAACACTAATCTCTAAGTAATATTTATTTTCAATATAATAACATTCAGATCTAAAAGAAAGCAATGAAAATAGTGTGGAACTACTTTGATTCACTATGTCAGTGGTACACAGTTGACTCATTTTTCCCAGAAAAAACCTTCATGGCTGCTTTCAGTCATGCAGCGACAAGTAACATGTTGACTATGGGTCTGAGGTTGTGATTTAGACTGTAACTAATTTCTACATGTACCTAAATGTCATCTGCCTCCTGCTGAAATAGTTTTCTGGTAGCAAAATACCATTTTTTCTTGACAATCATTACCTCAAAAATACAGTAGTACATACTTTGTTAGCAGAAGATAGTGAGTAGCAGAATAACACAAACAAATGAGCTAGCAGAAACTGCCAACTATTGGACAGACTCAAAACTATTCCGAAATGTTTATTAGAATTGGTGCTAGGCAGCATTGAATCTTTCTTCAGACATGCAGTGAAGTGAGACAGGAAGGTCCACTGCACAGTGGCAGCAAGTCTGACAGGCAGACTTAGTGCAGGAAGCTGCTACTGTGAGGGAGACTCCTACCAATGGCTACAGCTGGCTGCTCCATGTTGCCCCCACGTCTGGCGTAGCTGCCAAAATGAGTAACGTAGAAGTAAATATCCTCAGAGTAGTGAAGCAACTTAAATCACTTAATAAAAGCAAGTCTTCTGGTCCAGACTGTATACCAATTAGGTTCTCTTCAGAGTATGCTGATGCATTAGCTCCATAGTTAACAATCATGTACAACCATTCGCTCGACGAAAGATCCGTACCTAAAGACTGGAAAGTTGCACTGGTCACACCAATATTCAAGAAAGGCAGTAAGAGTAGTCCATTAAATTACAGACCCTTATCATTAACATCAATATGGAGCAGGATTTTGGAGCATATATTGGGTTCACACATTATTAATTACCTCGAAGAAAATGGTCTATTGACACACAGTCAACATGGATTTAGAAAACATTGTTCTTGTGAAAGACAACTAGCTCTTTATTTACATGAAGTGTTGAGTGCTATTGACAAGAGATTTCAGATTGATTCTGTATTTCTGGATTTCCGGAAGACTTTTGACACTATAGCACATAAGACGGCTTGTACTGAAATTGTATGATTACGGAATATCGTCTCAGTTATGTGACTGGATTCATGATTTCCTGTCAGAGAGGTCACAGTTTGTAGTAACTGATGGAAAGTCATCGAGTAAAACAGAAGTGATTTCTGGTACTCCCCACGATAGTGTTATAGGCCCTTTGCTGTTCCTTATCTATATGAACAATATGGGAAACAATCTGAGCAGCTGTCTTAGGATGTTCGCAGATGACACTGTCGATTATTGACTAATAAAGTCATCAGAAGATCAAAACAAATTGCAAAATGATTTAGAAAAGATAACTGAATGGTGTGAAAACTGACAGTTGACCTTAAATAACGAAAAGTGTGAAGTCATCCACATGAATGATAAAAAGGAATCCATTAAACTTTGGTTACATGATAAATCAGTCAAATCTAAAGACCATAAATTCAACTAAATACTTAGGAATTACAACTATGAACAACTTAAATTGGAAGGAACACATAGAAAATTTTGTGGAGAAGGCTAGCCAAAGACATCATTTTATTGGCAGGACACTTAGAAAATGTAACAGATCTACTAAGGAGACTGCCTATACTACACTTGTCTGTCCTCTTTTAGAATACTGCTGCACAGCGTGGGATCCTTACCAGATAGGATTAATGGAGTACATCGAAAAAGTTCAAAGAAGGGCAGCACATTTTGTATTATCGCGAACTATGGGAGACAGAATGTCACAGAAATGATACAGGATATGGGCTGGACATCATTAAAACAAAGGCGTTTTTCATTTCAACGGAATCTTCTCACGAAAATCCAGTCACCAACTTTCTCCTCTGAATGCGAAAATATTTTGTTGACACCAACCAACATAGGGAGAAATGATCACCACAATAAAATATGGGAAATCAGAGAGCTCAAACGGAAAGATATAGGTGTTCGTTCTTTCCACATGCTATACGAGATTGGAATAATAGAGAATTGTGAAGGGGTTCAATGAACCCTCTGCCAGGCATTTAAAGGTGATTTGCAGAGTATCCACGTAGATATAGATGTAGATATAGATGTCAAGGACTGTTGTGTTAATCAACAATCCACTACATCTCAACTCTATTAGTCTTGCTCTTGTGAGCCTTCCTCGCTCATAGATACTCATTGTCACCACCATGCTGTCATATACATAATAAATCCACTGCAGTTCTGCTGGCTGGAAATAAGGTCTAGGTTTCACACTATCCCTCAAGCAATTCTGTACCCTTGTTGTGCCCCCACCACAGACGTATTTGTGCCAGTTTGAATCACTCAACCTGGACATGTTGTAATCCTCTTCCTCCAACACTGTCACAGCTCCTCCTCTATCATCATTGCAAGTTTATCTTCCCATTCAGAAATCGGTAGCACATCTCCTGTCCTCGCCTGCACAAATTTCCTTATGGCTTCCCATTTCACTGGATATAGGTGAATGGTGTAACACCTAAAATGTGCATGCCTGCCCATTACTGGGATCCTAACCAGTGTGTACAACCATGCCTGGTCGGTCTCCACCTCTATTGATGTTGTATGATAATAAAGAGGCAAACTTTGCTGACTACACCCCACTTCCAACATCAACTCTGATGGTATTTCCCCCTGCACTTTCCTCAACCCCGACAGATACCGTTCTGGTAACAAAAAGACGGGTCTCTGTATCCCATGTAGTGCATGATAAATAGCTTCTTGTAAGCTCATGATTTCCACTCTCACATTCCAAACACTGTCTGCTAGTGATTGCAGCAGTCTTGTCATTGTAACTCTTGCATCCAGCACATCTACTCATGCCTGCAAGATCCCCAAATCTTGATTAACAGTGTCTTCCGATGCCTTGTGTAGTCCATCACCCTGATCGTCAGCTTCCACAGCATTTATGTACTGCTTAACACTCAGCTCACTATCTGCATGGTATGCCTGTTCACCACTGACTTACTGCCCTCTGACAATCCTTCTCTGCCTCCATCATCCCATTCAGTTCTCTTATGTCACTGGCATCAACTGTTCTAAAGACAGTCTTCGAAATCCTTCTCCCAGTCTATCCAATCTCTCCTCTGTCAACATAGCAAATGCGGCACATCCACTGCTTCCTGCATCTGTTCTCACAACTCCTCATATGGTTTATGTAACTTCTCACATTCCCTCAAAATTTTCCCTAGTACTCTTCTATTCTTGGGTACCTGTCAAAAACCAGAAAACGACTCTTCCAGATTCCTTACTTCATTCTGGAATTCCCATGCATTAAAAACTAGACTCAGTGTTCATTGATGGCCATTTATCATCTTATCTTCTTGTCTGGCAAACAAAACGCTTCCCTCCAGATGTTGGTTCCGGAGGGCTCCCAGGTGAAGAGGCATAGCACCGCCATGACTAGTGTCCTTCCCATCCTCGCCCTTAGTGTACAGCAACCTGAGGATAGAGCTACCATAATCCTCCCTCCCCTCACCCCCCCCCCCCCCTCCCCACCTCACACAGCTGCTGTCACTGACCTGCACTTCACATAAAAATAAAGCTGAAGAAACCCTTGTTCAAATACGAAACTCATTTGTTCACTCTTAACATATTATAACTCGATACAATGCCTATAATACCCAAAATAATCTCCAACAAGCACAATAAAAAATACCTCTGTTGTTTTCTCAATCTTAATGCATATGGTACTTCTCAAACAGTTTCTATACTTTCACCTGCACTCTTCCAGTTCTTCCTTTTTGCCTCTTTCTCTGGCTACAATGCACTCACTTCCACACCTATCTCACTGATCTTGCAAACTTGCAGACCAACTCTCCATCCTTGCCTCTTTTCACTTTAATCACATCAAATAGCAATGGCATTTTTCCTCCACCTTGTACAGAGACAACCCTGTACTGGTGTGGACCTTTGAATTGTACGCAGTCACAACAAACAAAAGATATGTATCCTGATCATTATGGTGTGAGTTCATATAGTAACTTAACATCCTTCTGATCATCTGATGCACGTGTTCCATCCTATCATTTTATTGTGGTTGGAGAGAACTAGTTCCTAATTTCTTCACACATAAGAAGTGACATAATTCCTTCATCAAGCCCAACATAAAATTCGTCCCTTGATATGTAATCATCATTTCTGGTATCCCAATGTAAAGTATCTAACTGCAGACTATCATTTGTGTGACTGTAACTGCTTTTGGTTTGGCATAGGAATCATCTCCACATAATGGGAGATGTGATCTATTATCATCAGCAAAAAACAATTCCCCATTGAAGTCTGGTTAAATGATCCTAACACATTCACCCCAATCATTTCAGATGGCTTTGACACTTCTGGCAGTCTCTGTAACAGTTATTTATTTCTCGTTCAATCTGCCAGATACATTTTACAAAGAACAGATAAGATTTATATTAATCACAATAAACGTTTGGAACTTGCAATGTGGAAACAAATTATATCAGTTATTACATTACAATTATGTCAGGAAAACTACATTATTACATTAAATGGAACAAAAATCACATGAATTGAAGACAATTAATTACACAGTAACATTAAGATTATGGAGACATTTCCTGGCATTGTCCATTAACCTGTGAAGCAACATCAGAGAGCCGTCTCTGAAACCATGAATGTTACAAACCAGAAGATGGTCCGTTGTTTGTACCTCTCCACAGTCACAACACGAATCGTCTGTATAGCCCCATTTGGTTGTTTGCTGTCTGCATCGTCCAACTCCTGTGCGAAACCTATTTAGAGCCGACCAGTGTTTCCTGTTGAGATTGAAGCCTTCAACCCTTTTGGTTGGGTTGTGGCTTAGGTTATGGTTTTCCACGATGCCTCTTCTCAGACCCTGCCATGCATTCTTTCATTCAGCATCGGGATCCTCTGAGCCTGATGTTCTGCTCCACTTGATAGGTTTTTCGACCTGAGTCTTGTGGGGCCTCCCATGTCAGCATGTATGGGTAGCCTTGGGTTTACTTCAATTTTTTCTCCTATGTCCTGGGTTGCTTTCTCTCTATGTATGGAAGCAGGAGCGATGTTTGCCAGCACCGGAAGCCACTCAACGGGGGTTGGCCTGAGAGTGCCGGTGATGGTTCTCAGAGTGGCATTTAGTTGTACATCTACTTGTTTGGCGTGTGGGCTTCTGCTCCAGACTGGGGCACAGTATTCTGCAGCGCTATACACCAATGCCAGTGCAGCAGTTCGTAGAGTGGCAGCATCACAACCCCAAGTGGTGCCTGCCAGTCTGTTGAGCAGGTTATTTCTCGTCTTTAGCTTTTGGGTAGTATCAATTAGGTGTTGTCTGAAAGTCATGCTGCAATCTAGCTTAATACTGAGATATTTTGGGAAATTCTTGTGGCTGACAGCTTTACCATTTATAACCAGGCGCAGTTCCCTTCTTGCTTCCTTGTTGTTTAGATGCATGACAGTGCTTACTGTTTTTGTCACTTGATTTTTAGGTGCCATGTGTCATAGTATTTTTTCAGTGTAGCTAGATCTTCATTTAGTGTTGATTCCAGGTTTTCAAACGAGTTACTTTGCACTGTAATAGTTAAATCATTTGCGTAGGCAAATTTACGTGAGTGCAGATCAGGCAAATCTGCTATATAGATGTTGAAGAGCCAGGGAGCGAAGACTGATCCTTGCGGAAGACCATTTTTTAGGGTATGGCACTTGCTGGTTTCACCATTTAATTTGACCCTGAACTTCCTTTCGTTTAGCGTGTTGTTCATGAGCTCCAATGTTGTTTTGTGTTTGGCTATCTTTGCCAGTTTTAACATGAGACCATTTAGCCATACAGTGTTGTACGCTGATGTCAGGTCAATGAGAGCTATCCCTGTTTTCTTCTTTTCCTGAAAGCCTCATTCAATGTGTGTGATAAATGCCAGCACCTGGTCGCAGCAGCCCCTTCCTTGTCTAAAACCTGCTTGCTCCGCTGGTAGTTGTTCCTCCAGTCTTTCCAACAGTATCCTTTCAAACAGTTTGTAGGTTATGCACAGTAATGAGATTGGCCTGAAGTTCCCTGCGTCAGTTCCACTCTTCCCTGGTTTAAGTATGGCAATGATTTTGTCTGTTTTCCATTCTCTGGGGATTTCACAGGTTTCCATTATTCTTGTGAATAGGTTGCATAGCCATTTCAGTGCTTTTGGTCCAAGATTTTTCAAAAGTTCAGGAGGATGTTGTCTGGTCCAGCTGCCTTCCCTGCCCATGTGTGTTGGAGTGCCATCTTCACCTCTTCTTCTTGGACTGCTGCCGTGAACATGTCGGCTTTTTCTTCACACTCCTGCAGTGCCACAGCCATCTGAGCTTTTATTTTTTTCTTTGCTCAGGAGTCACTCTTATCTTGGTGTTATCCCTGAGTTTCTTGCTGATTTTGTTTGGGTGGATACTGGCCTCTGCTGACTGCCTGTGGTTGGCTCCTCCCAGCTTTCTCATGAGACTCCAGCTTTTACGGCTTGAATGTGTGAAGTCCATTTGTTCCATCAGCTTGTGCCATCTTTGTTTTTGTTCCTCGTCCAGTAGGTCAGTAAGAGCCTGGGTAGGGCCCTTATCTTCTGTTCTGTTAAATTCTTCCAATAGGTTACTGCATTCTTCAGACCAACATGGGGTGTGGTATTTTCTGGCTCCTCAGGGGATATTTTTATGAGCTGCATGGATGAGTAACTTACAGAAGCGTGCACAGTTTGCAGCAGTAGGTGGTATTCTCATTATCATTTTCTCCATGCTTTCTCGATATGCTTCCCAGTTGGATTTTCTCAGATTCCAATGTGGGATGGGAGGGCTCGTTACAATTTGTAGCTGTAGGCCTATTTTTATTAAGATTGGGCAATGTTGGCTTCTAGGCAGGCAGTTTAATACCGTCTGTGATGCTGGCATTGCTGCTCCTGTATTTGTGCTGGACACGAAGCATAAGTCAGGAGTAGTTTTGGTCTTCCATGCACTCGAGTGAAAAGTGGGCTTATCTTTGGCATCATACAGAAGGTGGTAGTTGTTGGTTTCAGCCCAGTCTGCCAGACAGACACCATCACTGTCGTTCGCGTGTTTCACCTTTTCTTGGTGATGATCGCGCTTACGCTTCTTCTTCTTGCGTATCTGGCTAGGCCGGGAGGCACAGAGGCGTTCGGCCATTGCTAGGTGCTGGCGTTCTGTTTACTATTCACACCTTGAATAGTAATCCAGGAGCAGGACGAGGATCAACCAGCTCACCCCCTCTGTAACAGTATTCATTTATGACTGAAGTCCAAATGCTGCACACACTGCACACAATTCCTTACATATTGATCCACATCTCCCCTTTCTCCCTTCCATTAGTACCTCTAAGCTAGCCTTCAGTTCACTGATCTGCATCCCCATGACTTCGTTCTTCAACTTAGCCAGCGCCACCAGCTGCAACCGTAACTTAGTTACCTTACACAACAAATCATCACACAGGCTGAACTGTAGTTGCATCTTGTATAGCTCACAGTCATGGTCAGCTTTCTGTGCTGCTTATCATTCAGGAAGGTTTTAACCTAGTGCTTGCACTACTCCTACCTCCCTGTTTAATGCATCTGCATTTCCATGTTTCTTTCCCGGCTTGTGAACCACTTTGTAGTCAAACTCACTGAGTCTCTTAAGCCCATCTTGTTAGTCTGCTGAATGTGACCTTCAACCATTTTAGAGCAGCATGATTGGTCCTACTTTAAATTTATTTACATAAATATAACATCAGAAATACACTCTAAGACAAAAAAATGATGCTCTATGAGGGAATTATCTGAATGGGACAGAAATCAAATGATTACAATTTCAGAAAAATAGCTTTGCAAAATGAGCAAGTCAAAAATGCATTGGTCCACCTCTAGCCCTTATGTAAACAGTTATTTAACTTGGCATTGATTGAGAGAGTTTTTGGATGACCTCCTGAGAGATATCGTGCCAAAGTCTGTCCAACTGGTGCGTTAGATCGTCAAATTCCTGAGCTAGTTGGAGGGCCCTGCCTATAAGGCGCGTTCAAAAAGAAATAAGCTGGAGTCTGGAACGTGCAAACCAGTGACAGGAGGGTAATATCGTGGTGTGTGTAACGAGGTGTAGCTCCAACCAGAGCATGGAAGTTCACAGCCTGTCGCTGGAGGGCACGTGTGCACGTCACGTGACTATACAGAGCTAGCAGCAGCATGCATCAATCATCCAACGCTGCCATTTGCATTGCAGATAGCAACATGAAGGCTTCAAAAGATGAGCAAAGAGAGGTTGTTCGTTTTCTGACAGTGGAAGGAGTACGAGGAATGGACATTCGACACAAGTGTATGACAAACACTGCACGTTCTTGCAAGGGTCAAGGCGTGGCTCAAGTGCTTCAGGGAAGGACGGGTGTCGTTAACTGATGATGCACAGTCTGGAGCACCACACTGCATTGCCAATGACATCATCCAGCTGGTGGATGCACTCATTACTCAGGACTGCTGAGTGACAGTGAAAGTCATAGCCACCGTGGTCGGATTGAGTGTCAGAAGTGTTCACACCATCATGAAGGAATGACGGCATATGCGCAAAGTGTGTGCCCAATGGGTGCCCCACAGTCTTCAACCACACCAGGAAGCATGCTGAATAGCCCACTGTCTTGCTTATCTGCAGCACTATGCTTGGGAAGGAAATGCATTCCTGGCATGAGTGGTGGCTGGAGGTGAGTCATGGTGTCAATATTTTGAACCAAAGTCAAAACAACAGTCTCCAGTGGAAGCATCTAGGGTCACCACCACCAAAAAAAGCCAAGACCATCCACACAAGTCCAGGAAAGGTTATGCTGATGTTCTTTGACCAAGATGACCCCATTCTGATTCACTTTCTGCAGCACGGGACAACTGTGAATGCCCAGCGTTACTCACAAACCTTGACCACCCTTCGCCAAGCCATAAAATCAAAACGACCAGGCAATCTCACCCATGGTGTCTTTCTGCTCCACGACAACGCAAAGCTTCATACAGCCAACACAGTAGCGGCACTCCTGCAGAAATTCAAATGGGAGGTTCTCGGCCACCCTCCTTACAGTCCAGACCTCTCTCCCTGTGATTATGCCATTTTTGGTCCCCTTAAAAAGGCTCTGAGGGGCAAACGACTCACCTCGGACAACACCCTCTAGCTGTATGTGTAGAACTTGTTAACATTGCAGTCCCGGGAATTTTATGAGACAGCCGTTCACCACCTTGTGTCACAGTGAGACAAGTGCCTCAACAGCCAGGTTCAATACTTCTAACATACAGGTACTGGTTTCTGTAATTATCTTTTTTAACGCCTCTCATATAATGCTCCAAACGTTCTCACCTAGGAAAAGATCTGGTTACCTAGCTGCCAAGGTAGGGTTTGGCAAGCACAAAGACAAGCAGCACAAACTTTTGCCATATGTGGTCGGCCCTTATCTTCCTAAAATATAAGCCCAGGATGACTTGTCATGAACGGCAACAAAACAGGATGTAGAATATCGTCAATGTACCATTGTACTGTAAGGGTGCTGCAGATGGCTATCAAAGGGATCCTATATTCACCCTGGAATCTCATTGACTGTAATAGAATTGTCTTCAGTGGTGAATTTCACTATGGATTAAGCTCTGATGGTCAACGACCCTGCACACGCCCCGTACGTCTAAATCTGTAGCACTTCATATTCGCAGAGAATATGCCACGCCTATCATGAGCACTCAGTGAAACATCAGTCGCTTCACAAATGTAACAGCCGAATGGAGATCCTGTGCACACCCTTCTTGACATATCCAGTGACAAGTCTGTTCCAAAAAGAACCTCACAGTGTTCTGCTTCCAGTATGTCTGCAAAAGCCCCTGTTTTAATGGCTGCTCAAACATTTCTGTCTTCCTCAGTGCTTCCATGCATCTCACAAAAGTTTTTGCCTCTTTTGCTACACATAATTTTGCTACCTGACACAACTGCTATTGGATCAACCACCAATACTTGCCAACATTATCAGGTCCTCCATGAACGACACGACATCCTTAGATGTCCTTCCAGAAAAGGGACAACTAGGTGAGTGCCAGCTAGATCTATTACAATGTTCAGTGCACAGAGCAATGCTAGTTCCTCACCTCTAGCTGCAAGCTTGTTCTGCAAGTCTGTACTAAATGCTCTCCATTGAGCTACTTCATTAACCAATGCTTGAATTGCCTCCTGGCCATAAGACACTGTATCTCTGACTCTGCCACTGCAACAAATTTACCACTCATTCACACGCAATGTAAATACACAGCAATTACTAAAGTGAAAAATGAATAATGAATTATACTTTGTACCTGATCATCAACCATCTAGATTCCCTACACTGCCTTCCATCACAACCAAAATGGTGGGGCATGTAAAACAAGTTATAGATACTGATTCAGTATACTAATAGTCTCCAAATATTTGATCCTTTCTGTTGCCCCAAAACTCAGACAGATCAGCTGGTTCCTGTGGCCTAAACAAAGTAAGCCTAAAGTTGCAATGACACACTCTCTTAGACCCCATGTCAATCACATACTAAGAATAACCAACTATGTTGACACTGCAGGCTGTGGTCCAGACATCATGCTGCATGAACGACACACCCTCTGTTGCCCACTGAATATGAAGCTACCACTTTTGACACCAATTTACAGCTGACCCCTGGGGTGACCAGGAAGCTATGTTGTCAGGATGTCAAGCATCTGAGAGCTAAAAGCTGAGGCTGGGTGGCAGGCTGATGAAGGGCCAGAGGGAAGTGGCTGTCAAAATTAATAATTTACTTTCTACTTGTACATTAGCACTGCATCGATATGAGTAGGTGTGCATGTCCCTGCCCACAGGAAGATGGTCGGTAGCCAGCCAGGTGGCTGCTAGCAACCAGCCAGCTGACTGCGACACATGCTTGCACCTTGCTTTGCTAATGCCTGCACCCGGAGCCAGTCATGTGAGTCACAGTGCTGGCATCAATGTTGTATAGAGACAGACCAGAATCTTGCAGAGAAAGCCAACTCTGCAATGAATGACCACACATGGGTGGCTGAAGCATTCAGCAAGGAGACATGCTCACTTCATCATTGGAAGGCAGCAGCTGTTCCCAGAGTATGGTCCAACGCAACTTAGCAGGAGGCTGGCTGATGCTGGAGTGAGCCAGAAAGGCCCACCGCACTGTAACTAACTTACTGCAGCAAGCTGGTACTGCAACGGAGATTCGAACTCATGGCTGCTGCTGTTGGCTCCATGTTGTACCCTCATCTGGTGTAGCCCCTTCAGCCAGCACACTGCTGGGCTGTGAATAATTCTGTTATTGCACAGGGTAGTATGGGTTCAAAGTTATAAAATTTTTAGCGGAGTTCAACCACGTTGATGTAAGATAGGATTGTTACACCACGATAAGCGGCGGACCAGGAAGCACCGTGATGCAAGACAGATGGGCAGCACTCTCTGCAACTCTGCAATAGCTGAGTGAGAGAGAGCACACACAGCGGGAAAACAGAGAAGGACAGCGACTAAGCAAAATAGCATGCATGCTCATTTGGGTGGCAGAATGCCACAAGAAGCGATAGCCATGGCTAGTGAAAACACTCATAGACCAATTTAACTAGTTGCTAGGAGAGAATTAAAGAAGGGTAGCAGAATAACAAGGCCACATGCGGTCATCGCAAGTATACCGCATGTCACAGAACTATGGAGAGCTCTTTACATAACGGAGCCCCAGTTCCAAGTAGAAAAGAACGGTTCAGGTCAATGGGAATGATGGAGTCCATGTCAACAACATTCTGTTCCATGACCATGTTGTTTTAGTAAGTCTTGGCACAGATTAACCAGCGCAGTACCAGCCAGCCGTGGAGTGCCGCAGAGCTGAACTCCACTGAGGAACTTAGTGCTGTAACACACCAACCACTACTGATGGGAGAGCTAATGAACTACAAGCAGCAATGCAGTACAGGTGCTGTTCTCTCTGAGTATGGGATGGAAGATGACGACCAGGACAGCAGTACTAGGTTCAATGCCTGCCACCTACAGCACACCGTGGATGGGGTGGTCCAGGGGAGAAGAGGCACGGAGTGGGATTGAGTACACTCCCTCAGCCAGTAGCAGCCATCCATGCTGTACCAGGCTGGACTAAACATCCGTATTGATGCCAGAGGAATGACATCTCGCTAGGATGCAGGAGCAAGGACCGGCGCAGCGTCCTACTCCGAGAGTCTGTCCATGACCAGGACAGGAGGCAACTATGGCCAAGAGTGCACCACCCTTTGTAAAGTTGTCACAATAAATGATTCACTGAATAATCATGTTTTCTTAGCACCATGAGCGCTTCCAGATGATTCCTGACATCGTGCAGGGGCGTCATCTGCTTGGCCCCTCTGTAATTCTGCTACTATTTCAGATAGCAGCAAACATTGTTATGCCAATGCACTGTTTCTGGTCAAGTACATCTACATCTACATCTACATCCATACTCTGCAAGCCACCTGATAGTGTGTGGTGGAGGGTACTTTGAGTACCTCTATCGGTTCTCCCTTCTATTCCAGTCTTGCATTGTTCGTGGAAAGAAAGATTGTCAGTATGCCTCTGTGTGGGCTCTAATCTCTCTGATTTTATCCTCACGGTCTCTTCATCTCTTCACAAGATATGTGTAGGAGGGAGCAATATACTACTTGACTCCTCGGTGAAAGCATGTTCTCGAAACTTCAAAAAAAGCCCATACCGAGCTACTGAGTGTCTCTCCTGCAAAGTCTTCCACTGGAGTTTATCTATCATCTCCGTAACGCTTTTGTGATTACCAAATGATCCTGTAACAAAGCACGCTGCTCTCCGTTGGATCTTCTCTATCTCTTTTATCAACCCCATCTGGTACAGGTCCCACACTGGTGAGTAATATTCAAGCAGTGGGCGAACAAGTGTACTGTAACCTACTTCCTTTGTTTTCGGATTGCATTTCCTTAGGATTCATCCAGTGATTCTCAGTCTGTCATCTGCTTTACCGATGATCAACTTTATATGATTATTCCATTTTAAATCACTCCTAATGCCTACTCCCAGATAATTTATGGAATTAACTGCTTCCAGTCGCTGACCTATTATATTGGAGCTAAATGATAAAGGATCTTTCTTTCTATGTATTCGCAGCACATTACACTTGTCTACATTAAGATTCAATTGCCATTCCCTGCACCATGCGTCAATTCGTTGCAGATCCTCCTGGATTTCAGTACAATTTTCCATTGTTACAACCTCTCGACATACTACAGCATCATCTGCAAAAAGCCTCAGTGAACCTCCGATGTTATCCACAAGGTCATTTATACATTCCCCTGAGGCACACTTGAAATCACTCTTACTTGTGAATGACATGCTACGTTCTGTTATCTAGGAACTCTTCAATCCAATCACAAAATTGGTCTGATAGTCCATATGCTCTTACTTTGTTCATTAAATGACTGTGGGGAACTGTATCGAATGCCTAGCGGAAGTCAAGAAACACAGCATCTACCTGGGAACACGTGTCTACGGCCCTCTGAGTCTCGTGGACGAATAGTGTGAGCTGGGTTTCACACGACCGTCTTTTTCAAAACCCATGCTGATTCCTACAGAGTAGATTTCTAGTCTCCAGAAAAGTCATTATACTCGAACATAATACGTGTTCCAAAATTCTACAACTGATCGACGTTAGAGATATAGGTCTATAGTTCTGCACATCTGTTGGATGTCCCTTCTTGAAAACTGGGATAACCTGTGCCCTTTTCCAATCCTTTGGAATGCTACGCTCTTCTAGAGACCTACGGTACACCGCTGCAAGAAGGGGGGCAAGTTCCTTTGCACACTCTGTGTAAAATCTAACTGGTATCCCATAAGGTCCAGCGGCCTTTCCTCTTTTGAGTGACTTTAATTGTTTTTCTATCCCTCTGTCATCTATTTCGATATCTACCATTTTGTCATCTGTGCAACAATCTAGAGAAGGAACTACAGTACAGTCTTCCTCTGTGAAACAGCTTTGGAAAAAGACATTTAGTATTTCGGCCTTTAGTCTGTCATCCTCCGTTTCAGTGCCATTTTGGTCACAGAGTGTCTGGACATTTTGTTTTGATCCACCTACCACTTTGACATAAGACCTAAATTTCTTAGGATTTTCTGACAAGTCAGTACATAGAACTTTACTTTCGAATTCATTGAATGCCTCTCGCATGGCCCTCCTCACACTACATTTCGCTTCGCATAATTTTTGTTTGTCTGCAAGGCTTTGGCTATATTTATGTTTGCTGTGAAGTTCCCTTTGCTTCCACAGCAGTTTTCTAACTTGGTTGTTGTACCATGGTGGCTCTTTTCCATCTCTTATGATCTTGCTTGGCACATACTCATCTAATGCGTATTGTACGATTGTTTTGAACTCTGTCCACTGATCCTCAACACTATATGTACTTGAGACAAAACTTTTGTGGTAAGCCGTCAAGTACTCTGAAATCTGCTTTTTGTCACTTTTGCTAAGCAGAAAAATCTTCCTACTTTTTTTAATATTTCTATTTGCGGCTGAAATCATTTATGCAGTAACCGCTTTATGATCGCTGATTCCCTGTTCTGCGTTAACTGTTTCAAATAGTTCAGGTCTGTTTCCTTCAGGTGCTCTGCCACAACAGCTGCTGAGCCAGCGGACCTATAGAGACATCCAGTTACCATGTTTGAGCCTGCTTTAACCGTAACTTTCACCCAAATTATTTCACATTTCAGATCTCCGTCAATTTCCTTCGATACTATTTCACTTTTTATCGCTATAAACATGCCCCCACCTTCACTGTCCAGCCTGTCTCTGCAGTATACATTCCATCTGAGTAGAATTTCATTACTGTTCACATCTGGTTTCAGCCAACTTTCTGTCCCTAGTAGTATGTGGGCATTGTGACCATTTATTAATGAGAGCAGTTCAGGGATCTTTCTATAGACGCTCCTGCAGTTTACTATTACCACATTAATATTGTTATTTCCTGTTGTGTTTTGCCTACTACTACCTTGTCGTGTCTCAGGAGGCGTCTTGACGGGTCTAGGGAGGGAATTCACTAACCTAAAAAACCCACATGTTCACTCCACACGTATTCCGCTACCCTTGTAGCCACTTCCTGCATGTAGTGCACGTCTGACCTATTCAGGGGGACCCTACATTTCTCCACCCGATAGCGGAGGTCGAGAAGTTTGCACCCCAGAACTCCGCAGAATCGTCTGAGCCTCTGGTTTAAGCCTTCCACTCGGCTTCAAACCATAGGACCGCGATCGGTTCTGGGAACGATACTACAAATTGCTCAGATTCCACCCCGTTAGCGAGGCTTTCCGCCTTCACCAACTCCGCCAACCATCTGTATGAACTGAGAATGACCTCTGAACCCAGACGGCAGGAGTCATTGGTGCCGACATGAGCAACAATTTGTAGTCGGGTGCACCCAGTGCTCTCTATCGCCGCCGTCAGGGCCTCCTCCACATCTCGGATGAGACCCACCGGCAAGCAGACAGAGTGAACACTGGCCTTCTTCCCCAACCTTTCCGCTATTTCCCTAAGGGGCTCCATCACCCGCCTAACGTTGGAGCTCCTGATCACTAATAAATCCCTCCCCCCATGTGCCTGCTCGGACCTTGCTGAAGGAGCGGCCACGTGTCCACTCACAGGAAGAGCGGGCAATGCCGCACGGCCAACCTCCACATTGACCGTCCACCTTGTGCGCCGCGAATGCCGCTGAACCCGCCACTCCCCTTGGCGAGAGGCTGGCCCAACTGTGCCCGGTACCCGAGATGTCTCGACAGCAGGAACTGTGGGTGAAGCATGTAACACCTTGGGTGTACCATGCGACGCACCAGACTCCCCACTGCCGCTACACACTGAGGCAGCAGCCTGAAGACGGCTGACAGCGGCCATCAACACGTTCAGCTGTTCGCGAACAGTGGCCAACTCCTCCTGCGTCCATACACAGCAGTCACACATCCTATCCATCCTAAGAAATCAACAATTTACTGTAGAGAGTTAATCAACTTTTAACTAGACTGCTAATTCACTAAAGGAGTCTGATTGCTGACTAAACTGTGGTTACTAGACACTTCTTGTTGAAAACAGTGAAAATGAGCACTACCTGTCTCTGGACTGTATTCAAAACAAACACTAGCACTACTGGCACTACAGCTGACTAAAGGGACTCTCTCTGACTGTATTCAAAACAAGCAGGAAACCTATGGAACACTGTAACTAGTACTCAAAAATTAAAGCTTCCTAAAATCAAAAACACATGGAAGAAGAAGTGACAAGTGAGAAAAATACAGTTAATACTTAAATTAACGTAGCTCGCTGCACAGCAGACGTGAAGCAGACAGCAGTTACGATGACTCAGCCATATCACTGAAATCACAACGATGGTGATATCCTCTTGCCTTTGTTGTGTTTTACCGGAGTGTTGCCAGGTTACAATGAGTGATCCTAGCCCGCCTCACAATAAATCAGCACTGTTGTTGCCTTAGACCAAATGATGACATGTCATGCTCATCTGCCACCAGTGGCTAATGCAACATTTAATCAGACCTTCTCACAGATTTTGCCCTAAATATGGTAGTGATACTACATTAATAACATAAAATCATTTTATACCACATTGTACCAGGGATTAATACATCCTTTCTATTTGGTAACCTGAAAGGGAACACAATGGAAATAAAAAATCTTGAGAGTAAAATTTATAAAATAATTACAGGCTGTATCAAAGAATAATAATTTTGCAATGATGTGGAAGACAGCTGAAATTAACATAATCACACAGTCCACTGTTAGAAAGTATCCAACATCACCGAGGTGCCATGTACTTTGTCTAAAGATTGTTAAGGCTCATGCAAAATCAGAAGATTTGAAATAATTGTATAGTCTCATCCTGGGAAATTATTCAGTGTACTTGCTATTCACAAAATGTAATTGCTACAGGTGTACTCAGCCACATGAGGCCAAATGAGCAACTAATAGAATGAGAAGCAGCACTCCAATGTCTGAAAAGCCGACAGTGACTGGAAGAGCAGTTTTCTGATTGCATGCTGCTCCTTGTTATTGCTGTTTTCAGTTCAGTTCAGTTCTGGTATAGACGTGCGTATTCAAATACAGAGATATGTAAAGAGTCAGAATATGGCACTGTGGTTGACAAAGCCGTTATAAGCCAACATGTGTCTGATGCAATTGTTAGATCAGTTATTGCTGCTACAAATGCAGTTTATCAAGATTTAAGAGAGTTTGAATGTGGTGTTATAGTCAGCGCACGAGCAATGGGACACAGCATCTCCAAGGTGGCGATGAAGTGGGGATTTTCCTGTACAACCATTTCACGAGTGTACCACGAATATCAGGAATCCAGTAAACCATCACATCTCTGACATGCTGTGGCCAGAAAAAGATCCTGCAAGAATGGGACCAAGGACGACTGAACAGAATTGTTCATTATGACAGAAGTGCAACCCTTCCACGAACTGCTGCAAATGTCAGTGCTGGGCCTTCAACAAGTGTCAGCATGTGAACCATTCAATGAAACATAACTGATATGGGCTTTTGGAGCCAAAGGCCTGCTAGTGTACCTTTGATGACTGCATGACACAAAACTTGATGTCTCGCCTGGGTCCATGTATGGGTGTGTACAGGTATGGAGACAGCCTGATGAATCCATGGACCCTGCATGTCAGCAGGGGAGTGTTCAAGCTGGTGGAGGCTCTGTGATGGTGTGAGGCATGTGCAGTTGGAGTGATATGGGACCCCCAATACGCCTAGATATGAGTCTGACAGGTAACATGTACGTAAACATTGTGTCTGATCACCTGTATCCATTCATGTCCATTGTGCATTCTGACAGACTTGGGCAATTCCAGCAGGACAATGCGACACCCCACATGTCCAGAATCGCTGGAGTGGCTCCAGGAACACCCTCCTGAATTTAAATACTTCTGGTGGCCACCAAACTCTCCACACATGAACATTATTGAGCATACCTAGGATGCCTCGCAGCTTGCTATTCAGAAGAGATCTCCACCCCCTCATATTCTTACGGATTTATGGACAGCCCTCCAGCACTACTTCAGACATTTGTCGAGTCCATGCCACATCATGTGGCGGCACTTCTGCGTGCTCACAGGGGACCTATACGATATTAGGCAGGTGTACCAGTTTCTTTGGCTCTTCAGTGTACATCCATATGAACTTCTTGTTCACTGTACTAAACCCTTAATCTCTTGGCGTCACTCTTCACTTTTTTAGCCTCCACCCCCCTACACTCTTCCCTCCAATACCTAATTGACAATTCCTTGATTTGTCCACTCAACCAATTCCTTCTTTCAGTCAAGTTGTGGCATACATTTCTTTTCTTCCTACAGTGATTAAATATGTCTTCACTATCTATCTGCTCTACACATCTAATCTTTGTATTCTTCTGTATCAACACATTTCAAAAACTTCTATTCCCTTCTTGTCTGTAAGTAATGGCCATGTTTCACTTTTGTACAATGCTACACTCTGACAAATATCTTCAAAAAAGATATCCTAGCACTTTAATTTATATTTGATGTTAACAAATTTCTCTTCTTCAGAACAGCTTTTCTTACTATTGCCAGACTATATTTTATATCCTTTCTGCTTCGATTCTCATCAGTTATTTTCCTATTCAAATAGCAAAACTTACCTACTACTTTTAGTGTCTCATTTCCTAATCAAATTCCCTCAGCATTACCTTATTTAAGTTAACTATATTCCACAACTCTTGCTTTAGTTTTGCTCATGTTCATCTTATGGCCTCATTTCAAAACCCTACCCATTCCATTCAAATGATCTTCTGGGTTCTTTGACCTCTCTGACATTATTACAATCCCATCAGAAAACATCAAAAGTTTTAATTTCTTCTCGCTGAACTTTAATTACTTTCCCAAATTTATCTTGTGTCTTCATTATTGCTGTGGAAGCAGCAGATGAGAAAGGGGGAGATGGGACTGTTCCTATCCCTGATGTTTTTCTATCTATTCATGGTACAATCAGCAAAGTAAATCAAGAAAAAATTTCGAAGGGGAATTGAATTTGAGCAGGAAGAAATGAAAGCTTTGAGGTGCCAGTGACACTGCAATTCTCCCTCTTAAAAGGTTGAATGGAATGAACAGTGTCTTGAAAAGAGGTATAAAATAAACAACAAAAATAAAGCAAGGATAACTGAAGGTAGTCAAAACAAATCAGGACCTTCTGAGGAAATTTAATTGGGAAATAAGACGCTAAAAGCAGCTGAAAAGTTTTGCTATTTGGGTAGAAAAATAACTGATGATGGTGAAAGTAGTGGGAATATAAAATGCAGAAAAGCTTTCTGATAAAGAGGAATTTGCTAACATCAAATATAAATTTCAATGTTAGTAAGCCTCTCTTTCTCTCTTTTCTTCTTTGAACTGTAGCCTTGTATGGAAGCAAAATATGAACATTAAATAGTTCAGACAAGAAGAGAATAGAACTTGTGAAATATGGTGCTACAGAAGGCTGGTGAAGATAAGATGGGTGGATCAAATAATTAATGAATGCAATTGAGGAAAAAATAACTTTATGGCACATCTTGAGTAAAAGAAGGTGACAGATGATAGGACACATACTGAGGCATCAAGGAACTGTCAGTTTAGAAATGGAGGGAAGTGGCGGGGTGGGGGGGGGGGGGGGTGGAGGTACAAATTGTGTCAATAAAGTAGGCCACGCAAGAGATAAACCTCACAATGTTTCAGATGCCTTCCTGGCGTGCTGACAGATGCCTTGTAACTAATTAAAGCCCACTCATCTGTATTGACAAGACCTGAACGTGTGTGTGTGCTATCATTCGACAAAATGAATGTAGACAGCAATATTATTTATGATCCTGTTGAAGATCGTGTTGTAGGACAACACAGTAACGTTCTATTTGTTATGGTACGTAGTTTGCTTTCTGGATGGAAGCAACCCATTTACTATAATTTTGACACACAAATAACAGCTGATCGGTTAAACAATATAATCTGCTCTGCACAAGATGTTGGTTACGATGTTGTTTCCACTTAACAAGCAGTTTATCTGTAAGTTCAAATTAATGTAGAATGCACAGGATAGAATAGTGTGGAGAGCTGCATAAAACCAGTCTTTGGGCTTAAGTCCACAACAACAGTCAAAATAAAGTAAGAAAGTATTCATTCATTCATCCATAGATTCTATCAAGATGGAAAACCATCAGGGAGACAGAAAAAGTCAAGAAATACAATAATAAAATATAAAGAAGTCATAGAAATGTAATCTTTAAATATTTACAATAAACTGTCACTATATTGCTGAATGTCATTCAGGCATATGCTATCTAAATTTAATAATGTAAATTGAAAACAAAGCTGCTGCAACAGAAAAAGGTGTTGCCACCTCATTTTCATTATGTAGCTGCTGTTTATCTGCTGTTGGTAGCTTTCTATTTACTGGATTTGCTAGATTACAATGATTTTTTCAAAGAATATATTTTCTTTCATCCATAAATACTTCAACTGTAAATTCTATTTCTAGATGAACATACAGAATGTACTATTACTATACAGGGTGTTTCACAATTCATGTTACACACTTCTACAGGTTGTAGAGGGGGCTTAGTAGATCAAATTTTACATAGTAACCCATGTCCAGATACATCATCCAACAATGCTACACAGCATCAAAATTGTATGCGCCACCTCCTGTAAATGTGTGTACACACATCAAAAAAAGTTTTGCTTACCCCGGTTCCATAACTCCTGGAGATAGACGTTGACTGTGGATATTGTATCACAAACACAGTCACTTCGACTGTTCAGAGATGTCCCTAAGCCCTCCCAAAGATTTAAACAACCATGCATGAACAGCACATATTAGACAGAGAGGGTTAGACAGCCAACCAGTCATCCCACCAGGAAGGAGGTACACGTCTCGTGTTCTCTGTAGTTAACCATGCCTTGACAGTCAATACCGCAGTTTGATCATGTCTACATTGTTACTTTGTGCCAGGAAGGACTCTCAGCAAGGGAAGTGTCCATACATCTTGGAGTGAACCAAAGCGATGTTGTTTGGAGATACAGAGAAACAAGAACTGTCAATCACATGCCACGCTCAGGCCACCCCAAGGCTACTACTGCAGTGGATGACCGCTAACTACGGATTATGGCTCGGAGGAGCCCTGACAGCAATGCCACCATGTTGAATAATGCTTTTTGTACAGCCACAGGACATCGTGTTACGACTCAAACTGTGCACAATAGGCTGCATGATGCGCAACTTCATTCCCGACGTCCATGGCGACGTAAATCTTTGCAACCATGACACCATGCAGCACAGTGCAGATGGGCCCAACAACATGCCGAATGGACCACTCAGGATTGGCATCTTGTTCCCTTTACCGATAAGTGTTGCATATGCCTTCAACCAGACAATCATCGGAGACGTGTTTGGAGGCAACCCAGTCAGGTTGAACACCTTAGACACACTGTCCAGTGAGTGCAGCGAGGTGGAGGCCCCCTGCTGTTTTGGGGTGGCATTATGTGGGGCTGACATATGCCACTGGTGGTCATGGAAGGCGCCGTGACGGCTGTACAATACGTGAATGCCATCCTCTGACCGATAGTGCAACCGTATCAGCAACGTATTGGAGAGGCATTCGTTTTCATGGATGACAATTCATGCCCCCATTGTGCACATCTTGTGAATGCCTTCCTTCAGGACAATGACATCGCTCAACTAGAGTGGCCAGCATGTTCTCCCGACATGAACCGCATCGAACATGAATGGGATAGATTGAAAAGGGCTGTTTATGGATGACGTGACCCACCAACCACTCTGAGGGATCTATGCTGAATCGCCATTGAGGAGTGGGACAAACTGTACCACCAGTGCCTTGATGAACTTGTGAATAGTATGCCATGATGGATACAGGCATACATCGATGCAAGAGAATGTGCTACTGGGTATTAGAGGTATCGGTGAGTACAGCAATCTGGACCACCACCTCTGAAGGTCTCGCAGTATGGTGGTACAAAATGCAATGTGAGGTTTCCATGAGCAATAAAAAGGGCGGGAATGATGTTCATGTTGATCTCTATTCCAATTTTCTGTACAGGTTCTGGAACTCTTGGAACCAAGGTTATGCAAAACTATTTTTGATGTGTGTATATACAGGGTGATTCTGTGATGCTGTTACAAACTTTCTAGGATGATGGAGAAGAATAAATTTATCAATTTGAGGTAAGGGTCCATGTACCGGAAACAAACCAGTTGAAAATTATAAGCGAAAACTGTTCTGATAGTTCTGACAGTGGAATATATGTACTGGTAATGTTGTTGCCATGATTGGTAGGGTAGGCAACTTTCAGAGGTGGTGGTATGGATAAAATCAAGGAAAACATATACAGTAAACATGGACTCTAAAATCATAACTGAGGAGCTATGAGATCTTGTTCATCTTCACTTTTGTGAAACACATCTCTCCTCTACTGAATAAGTGCTCATAGCTCTTAAAGAATGCATTTTAGAGCTCATGTAACTAGAAATTTTTTCTTGTTTCAATCCATACTCTGAAAGTTGCCTACCCTAAAGCCTTAGCAACAACTGTACTAATACATGTACTCCACTGTCAGAGGTAACAGAATGGTTTTTGTTTATCACTTTCAACTCGTTTGTTTCCAGTACGTTGACCCTTACCTCATATTGATATATTTATCCTTCTCCATCATCCTAGAAAGTATGCAACATTATAGAATCAGCCTGTATATATAAACATTCACAGGTGCCGGCACCTATAAGTTCGACACTCTGTAGCATCACTGAATGACATATCTGGACATGGGGTTCCTATGTAAAACTTGATCTACTAAGTCTCCTCTACAACCTCTAGCAGTGTGTAACATGAATTGTGAAACACTCCATATGTAACTCACCAAATAGTGGAGATGTTGAGTCACAGACAGGCTCAACAAGAAGACTGTTTAACAGGTAATGCTTCAGCCAAAAGGCCTTCTTCTGAAATAGACAAAAAACACACACACACACACACACACACACACACAAAAAACCACTGTCTCTGGCTGCCAAGGTTACATATGATAACCATACCTAGTTTCAATAATATGGTGCCCATCTAAATCTAAGATTAAGCACGACACTTTCTTTGCCAAATGTCTGCTACTGAATCTGAAATTCCCTAATAAAGAGACACTGTCACCACCTTTACATTACAGTCACCCTTTACTATCCTATAATTTGAATTGTTTTTGTTTAATATTTCTTATATCCCCCTGTAGAGAACACAACTTCTTCATCAGAGTTGTTGAGGTATAAACTTTTACCATTTGCAATAAGTACTTTTTATTTTGAATACTATTCTCACTGATGTATCTAAAATTCCTTCATTACTAACAATTCAGTCTTTAATTTTATTGCCAATGATAAAACCTGGGTACCCACCATGGTCTGTTAATTTTTGAAGGCATTTCCTGATCACAACCCTATTTGATAATCTTCCTTTCTTTCTATAATACCCTAATGCTATCCCAAACAATATTACTCATTTCCAGCTTTAATAGCTTATCCACAGTCTGAAGCATCCTGCAGTTCACAGTCCCTATATGGATTGTGGTAGAAGCAGTTGACTGAGTCATGATAGTTTGTGTTTTGCCAAATTTCGTTAGCAAGTGGTAGGTACAGAAATAGCTGTGTGTGCAACATGGTACAAACACACTGTCTGAATTCCTTGAGTCCACTACTACAGTATTCTTGCTATACATAAATGACCTTCCATTTTACAAATTGGAGGAAATTTGTGGTAAGGTCTTATGGGACCACACTGCTGAGGTCATTGGTCACTAAGCTTACACACTACTTAGTCTAACTTAAACTAACTTACACTAAGGACAAAACACACACACCCATGTCCAAGGGAGGACTCAAACCTCCGCCACGTGGACCATGACAAGATGCCTCAGACCATGCCGCTACCCCGCCTGGCTCCATTTTACTCCCATAAAATAGAAATAGAAATAGTGCTCTCTACTGATGATACAAGCGTAATGATCAGGCAGAACAGAGCTGCAACAGAAGAATGAGCAGTAAATGAAATATTCAGAAGTATTATTTACTATTTCTCAGTAAATGGTCTGCCATTTAATTTTGAAAAAACAGAGTTCATCCTGTTCTATACAAGCACCATAACAATGAAGCACAGAAGAAAAGTAACACAAAAAACTGATCATTCAAAATTCCTCGATGTGGATACTGATCAGATCTTGAATCAGAATCATATATTGTAGATCTAAAACAGTTGAGTTCAACAACATTTGCTCTAATGTAATTTCTGATTTTGGTGACGAAAGCATCAAAAAATCAGCTTTCTTTATATACTTTCGTACTTTGATGACATATGGAACATTTTTCGGAGCAATTCCATGCACTGACTCAAAGTATTCATTGTACAGAAACATCATCTGGCATCCAGGCAACAGTTTAAAAATTTAGGCATCCTAACAATGATGTCACAATAAATTTGCTTTTTTGTGAAGTTTGTTGCAATGAAGCAGATATTATTCAAAAATAATAGTATAATTCACAAATACAACACCAGAAACAAAAACAGCTTCCACTATACACCACTTAATCTTAATATTGCACAGAAAGGATCAAAATATGGAGACATAAACATATTTGACCACCTTCATTATAAAATAAAGGTGCTGGCAGGTAATAAAGTTTTAAAAACAAATTGAAATCATGTCTCTTGCAACTTCTTCTACTCCATAGATGAATTTCTGAGTAGACAGTAGGTATGTGGTTGGGTTACTTTGATCAAATTTTGCTGTAAAAATGGTTCAAATGGCTCTGAGCACTATGCGACTTAACTTCTGAGGTTATCAGTCGCCTAGAACTTAGAACTAATTAAACCTAACTAACCTAAGGACATCACACACATCCATGCCCGAGGCAGGATTTGAACCTGCGACCATAGCGGTAGCCCAGTTCCAGACTGTAGTGCCTAGAACCGCACGGCCACTCCGGCTGGCAAATTTTGCTGCAGATTAAGATGAAAACAAAAAATATGCAGTTTAGTAAATGGGGCAGCATGAAGCCATGCTTTCACAGAGAAAATGTATCTTATTTGTGAAACTACTGAGATGTTCCATATTATGGCTACCTGTCACATGTATGATCAAAGAAACACACAAAAAAATTAAACTAAACTGCTTTAACCCAGGGACTTGCTTGTAGCAATCAGTACTATCCACTGCACATTATCCTGCCGGGACAAGTGACTTTGATAATACACATTACCGGTGGTAACATACAGTAGACCTTGGCTCACAGCAGTTTTAGCCCATCTCCAATTGCTTGTAAATGTCTTGGATGGGCATCCACATGAGCAGTTTGCACAATGAACACGTGATGGCAGAAGGTCTTTATGCTATAGTTATTCATTGTCAGTCAGCCAGAAAGAAATGTGGTCTGTTTGGGAGGTTGCAGTCATCTACTCTATGTGGTCTTGGAGAGCTGTCCTTTCATGTCTGTTTACCAAAATGATGTCAATCAGTGTTTCTCATATAGGTTTATAGCTGTGGGACAAACAATGACTGGTTCATCTTTGGAGAACTGTCCTTTCATGTCTGTTAATCAAACTGAAGACTGTCTGTGTTGCTCTCATACAGGTTTATAGCTGTGGGACAAGTAATAACTGGTTCATGTATAGTGAACTTTCCGACTTGGGAGCTCTCACCAGTGAATAAGCTATTGCCTCTGTACCTCTCAGCTCCATATAAGCACACAAACCTCTCTGCCCGTACAGTCAGTATTATAATATGGAGGCATCCTCTGGGGAGGATCAATATAGTGGCTAATGAAATTTTCTATTCCTCTGTTTTTTTAACTACTGGGGATTTCCAGTTTCTTGCATGAAGTCTACTGGAAATCTGCTTTACAGTTTGACACCAGAATATAAAACTCCATACTGAAGTACAAACAAGGACACAGAGTCTACACGAAAATTATTTTTACTTCTAGTATTGTGATGGTGAATTTTGCAGTTCCTCTTAAATTCACTCTTATAATTAACCACAAGTACATTGTTATTGTTGTTGTGGTCTTCAGTCCTGAGACTGGTCTGATGCAGCTCTCCATGCTACTCTATCCTTTGCAAGCTTCTTCAACTCCCAGTACCTACTGCAGCCTACATCCTTCTGAATCAGCTTAGTGTATTCATCTCTTGGTCTCCCTCTATGATTTTTACCCTCCACGCTGCCCTCCAGTACTAAATTGGTGATTCCTTGATGCCTCAGAACATGTCCTACCAACAGATCCCTCCTTCTAGTCAAGTTGTGCTACAAACTTCTCTTCTCCCCAATTCTATTCAATACCTCCTCATTAGTTATGTGATCTACCCATCTACTCTTCAGCATTCTTCTGTAACACCACATTTCGAAAGCTTCTATTCTCTTCTTGTCTAAACTATTTGTCATCCATGTTTCACTTCCATACATGGCTACACTCCATACAAATACTTTTAGAAACGACTTCCTGACACTTAAATCAATACTCAATGTTAACAAATTTCTCTTCTTCAGAAATGCTTTCCTTGCCATTGTCAGTCTACCTTTTGTATCCTCTCTACTTCAACCATCATCAGTTATTTTGCTCCCCAAATAGCAGAACGCCTTTACTACTTTAAGTGTCTCATTTCCTAATCTAATTCCCTCAGTATCACCGACTTAATTCGACTACATTCCATTATCCTCATTTTGCTTTCGTTGATGTTCATCTTATACCCTCTTTTCAAGACACCATCCATTCCGTTCAACTGCTCTTCCAAGTCCTTTGCTGTCTCTGACAGAATTACAATGTCATCGGCGAACCTCAAAGTTTTTATTTCTTCTCCATGGATTTTAATACCTACTCCGAACTTTTCTTTTGCTTCCTTTACTGCTTGCTCAATATACAGATTGAATAGCATCAGGGAGAGGCAACAACCCTGTCTCACTCCCTTCCCAACCACTGCTTCCCTTTCATGTCCCTCGACTCTAATAACTGTCATCTGGTTTCTGTACAAATTGTAAATAGCCTTTCACTCCCTGTATTTTACCCATGCCAGCTTCAGAATTTGAAAGAGAGTATTCCAGTCAACATTGTCAAAAGCTTTCTCTAAGTCTGCAAATGCTAGAAATGTAGGTTTGCCTTTCCTTAATCTTTCTTCTAAGATAAGTCATAGGGTCAGTATTGCCTCACGTGTTTCAACATTTCTACGGAATCCAAATTGATCTTCCCCGAGGTCGGCTTCTACCAGTTTTTCCATTTGTCTGCAAAGAATTCGCGTTAGTATTTTGCAGCTGTGACTTATTAAACTGATAGTTCAGTAATTTTCACATCTGTCAACACCTGCTTTCTTTGCGATTGGAATTATTATATTCTTCTTGAAGTCTGAGGGAATTTTGCCTGTCTCATACATCTTGCTCACCAGATGGTAGAGTTTTGTCAGGACTGGCTCTCCCAAGGCTGTCAGTAGTTCTAATGGAATGTTGTCTACTCCCGGGCCTTGTTTCGACTTAGGTCTTTCAGTGCTCTTTCAAACTCTTCATGCAGTATCATATCTCCCATTTCATCTACATCCTCTTCCATCTTCAAAATATTGTCCTCAAGTACATTGCCCTTGTATAGACCCTCTATATAATCCTTCCACCTTTCTGCTTTCCCTTCTTTGCTTAGAACTGGGTTTGCATCTGAGCTCTTGATGTTCATACAAGTGGTTCTCTTTTTTCCAAAGGTCTCTTTAATTTTCCTGTAGGCAGTATCTATCTAGTGAGAAAAGCCTCTATATCCTTACATTTGTCCTCTAGCCATCCCTGCTTATTCATTTTGCACTTCCTGTCGATCTCATTTTTGAGACGTTTGTATACCTTTTTGCCTGCTTCACTTACTGCATTTTTGTATTTTCTCCTTTCATCAATTAAATTCAGTGTTTCTTCTGTTACCCAAGGATTTCTATGAGCCCTCGTCTTTTTGCCTACTTGATCCTCTGCTGCCTTCACTATTTCATTCCTCAAAGCTACCCATTCTTCTTCTACTGTATTTCTTTCCCCCATTCCTGTCAATTGTTTTCTTATGAGCCGGCCGGTGTGGCTGTGCGGTTCTAGGCACTTCAGCCTGGAACTGTGTGACTGCAACGGTCGCAGGTTCGAATCCTGCTTCGGGCATGGACGTGTGGTGTGATGTCCTTAGGTTAGTTAGGTTTAATTAGTTCTAAGTTCTAGGCGACTGTTGAGCTCAGAAGTTAAGTCGCATAGTACTCAGAGCCATTTTGTTTCCTTATGCTCTCCCTGAAACTCTGTACAACCTCCGGTTCTTTCAGTTTATCCAGGTTCCATCTCCTTAAATTCCCACCTTTTTGCAGTTTCTTCAGTTTTAATCTACAGTTCATAACCAATAGATTGTGGTCAGAGTGCACATCTGCCCCTGGAAATGTCTAACAATTAAAAACCTGGTACCTAAATCTCTGTCTTACCATTATATAATCTATCTGAAATCTTCTAGTATCTCCAGGGTTCTTCCATGTATACAGCCTTCTTTCATGATTCTTGAATCAAGTGTTAGCTATGATTAAGTCATTTAGCTATGATTAAGTCATGCTCTGTGCAAAATTCTACCAGGCGGCTTCCTCTTTCATTTCTTAGCCCCAATCCGTATTCACCTACTACGTTTCCTTCTCTTCCTTTTCCTAGTGTCGAATTCCAGTCATCCATGACTATTAAATTTTCGTCTCCCTTCACTACCTGAATAATTTCTTTTATCTCATCATACATTTCATCAATTTCTTCTTCATCTGCAGAGCTAGTCGGTATCAATGTAAAGTAAGAATCCCGAAGTTCCTGAAGATGCTTTAGTAAGATATTTGGCTATCAATTTTATACAATATTCTTGCTGCAAACTTATGTCCAATAAATACTTCTTGCCATCACCTGGGTTATTCTAGATTGTGTGTTGGGCAGTAATGAGTGAAAGTATGCTAGTAATTATGACAATGAGAGAGAATGAATTTTCACTCTGCAACAGAGTGTGCAGTGATTTGAAACTTTCTGACATATTAAAACATTGTGTTTGGCCAAATTTGAATATGGGACCTTTGCCTTTTACATCTCATCGATTGAGCTATCGAAGTCTGTATCACGATCCACCCTCACAGCTTTACTTCAGGCAGTACCTCATCCCCTACCTTCCAAATTTGCCATAAGTCTCCGGCATACTTTGTAGGACTAGCACTCCTAGAAGAAAGAACATGGCTTAGCCACAGCCTACGAGATTGTTTCCAGAATGAATTTTCACTCTGCAGCAAAATGTGCACTGACTGAAACTTTCTTCCAGCAGTGCTAGTCCTGCAAATAAGGTATGCAGGAATAGTTCTGAGAAGCTTGGAAGGAAGGAGCTGAAGTACTGGCAGAGGCGGGAATGTAACAGTGGGTCATGAGTCATGCTTGGACAGCTTAGTTGGTAGAGCAACTTGCCCGCAAAAGTCAAAGGTTCCATGTCTAAAGTTTGATCTGGCACACTGTTTTAGTCTGCCAGGCAGTTTCACAATGAAACAGACTTCTTAGTGCAAAGCAGGCAGAACTGATTAACTTATCCAATGTTGAGGCCATCTTAGTTTGTTATTCATTTGAGTGGACATCAGCATGTGTGTCCAGACCGCATTGTGGAAGTTGTCATTCACCAAGCCTTTACCCAATCTTTGTTTTGAGACTTCAGAGATAGGGATTTGGAGAGGGAAGGGAGTGTGGGACATACTGATCCAATGCAAGTCTCAAATCAACAAGAGAGGCAATCCACTGAAATGAGATCTGTTGCTCTATAATTAGTCTAGCTTGTAACATGGCAATGAAGTATCACAAATGAGATTCGGTCACTCCATATTTAGTCTGGTATGAAACAATACAAAGAAATAGTACTGGCAATTTACAGGGAAACTCACATTCTCTCTAGATATTTGAACAATGCATAACAACAATGAGATCTAGAGAGAGAGAGAGAGAGAGAGAGAGAGAGAGAGTTTATATGGATTGATTTTAGACTTAACCAACTGTTCCATCACTTCTGAAAAGCTGTGCAAACCCAGTAGGGGCAGTTAGGGGGCATAAGAGGTGTCACCAGGTTTTCAGCCAGTGAAAGTTTGAGAATATTCCTATAATCATCACCAAGAACTGGTGTTGTTATATGAAAAAGGTTAGACCTTATATTCCAACAGTGATAAGTGCAACTGGATTTTTCGTATGTAAAGATATGGTTGACACGAGATAGCCATAACCCATTGTGTACAACTTCACACACAACATTAAGAACAGGTGTGCTACAGAGTGGTGCGGCAACTGACACTAGAAAAGCTGGACAGGAGCAGAAATTAGTAGCAAAAACATTAACAAAATACACAGATTTTCTTAACTTGTATTTCTTCAAGCATACAAAGACCCATTACAAATAGTGCAGGAAGACATAGAGTCCAGCACTCTATGTTAACACGGAAGAGGCTCTCTGAACTAAGGAACGAATGATGGTGTCAGAGCCATGGCTAGGCAGTGTCCTTGTAGCATCACGTACTGTGTAGCTGCCACCAGCTGTCCTATACTGCAGTGGCAAAGGATGCTCATAGTCCAAAGCCACTGGAAGTGTGTCTAAGAGGATGTGCACCATTGGGTTCACCAGATCCTAGACAACTGCCGTCAGCGTCTCAAGGAAATTTGCAATTCCACAGCCAACTTTGACACCCGTGGGGTGGTACTGATAAGTGACACCACATAACCCAGAGACAAGATGTAGGCCTACTTAAAACACTCCCAAAAAAAGGGGAGGTATAAGCTTCTGCTGTAATTGCTGCAATGGTGCTAATATTAAATTCATTGGAAAGAACCTAGAGACATTCTTGAAGGGTGGTTATCTGAGGAGCTGCCTTACTACTTGCAATAGTGTTACTACAAATAACATCACTGCACCCTTGATAATGTAATATTTCTGGAGGCAGAAGGATACCAGTCTTACCTACAGGCACATTACACTGTAAGTATTCCAATATTCAGCATGCCTGTGATACTACTTGGAGTCACAACTCTCTGAAAAAGTTCCCAAAAATCTAACTGATGGAACATGTTTCTACCTTCACATAGTGATTTCATTTCAAGTGATTCAACAGATACTAAATTGGTGATGTGCCTTCAAATCACTCCGTGTTAAAAGAAAGGAATGATGTAGACAGAAGGCTCCATTTATCTTTTTGATAGATATTGACAATATATATTGCTTTTTATAAATGAACAAAAACTAAAGAAACAATAATAAAAGTAACTCAAAAAGTATATGTTGAATTTGATTAAATTTCTTCAAAGTGTAAAACATGACACATTTGTGTATCCAAACACAGAAATACTTGAATTGTACAAGACATATGAGAGCAACATACCTCATATATCAAAATTCAACTAATTGGAAAAAATACCAGAAACCTAAAATACCACGAGTCAGTCTACAGTACTTAAGAGATATTTATAAAAGCACTGCAGACAACTATACACTGAAAAAGGATGCATACCCTGTGACAATTTAAGAATCGGGAAATCAAACTTGGCACACATGCACTGGTGGAAAACCCCAGAATGTATTAGAGGCTTAAATTCCACATTATGGTTCAGAAAATTAGAATAGGAACCGAAGTCCAGAGAACTAGTAGAACTATCTAGAAATAAAGATACAAACATACAAAACAATCAGACGAATTAAATGCACAAACCACTTATACAACATGGAAAATTATACAGGAATTTTGGAAGACTACAAACTACCCAGTATTCATTTCTGTCACCCTAGTCCCATCAAACACAAACTGTGTCATCCTAAACTATTACTATGGATCTCAACGTCTGTGAGCTTTCCACAGAAAACCGTCATTTTGACAAAACATCCCAAACGAAGGCTTCAGTTCCAGCAACACACATTATGATACACCTCAAAAATAAGATAGCACCAAGAAATATTGCGTCATCCATATGTTAATTGCACAAAGCTGGTAGCAATAATTACAGCTGATAATAATTAAAAGCACCTACTACTCGGAACCAATTCAGAGAGAGAGAGAGAGAGAGAGAGAGAGAGAGACTTCAGGTGACAGAAGTAGTGAAGATGTGGCAAGTAAGGCCAGAAACACATTTTGGACGACGAATTAACTGCTTTTTTATTAGCCAGAGGGCTGTGCTTTGAAGCACTTACGGATTGATGATAACTGAGATCATTATGATATGTCACTGGGTTTGACTGGATGCTACATGCCTTGGATCAAAACGAGTCTGATGAAGTTTTCACTAATTACATGGCTATGTAAGCATTTATTTAATGTAAAATATACTGGCAGTAGGAAGAAATGTTATAAATTGTATCACTGGCCGATTTGTCGATCATATAGTTTCATACTGATGAAGAAAGTAATTTAATTTTCTCATCAACTCACTTTCTACATTGTGATTAAATATATGAAATACGTCGGAATTTTCTCGTACAGTTGTATGGCTGGGTTCTGCATTCTTCAGTATCTAGACGCTGCAACATACAGAACTCAAAATGTTTCGATAAACTGTTACGCTGTATAAAACCTTTGCCACTAGAACGTTTTCCATTCTGTACGCAATGTAATTTTAGAGCAAATTATTTTTGATCTGTTTTACACTGACCTTATATAAATGACCTAATTTACAGGCACGTTTCAGTAACAGGGGAAAGTATGTTATTTTTGCTTTTGTATTCGCGTCTCAATCTCTCCTTGGAAAGTCAGGCTGCCTGTCATTTCTTGATCAGCAATAGCGACGATTTATGGCATTTCCCTTGAAAGGCTACAAACAGTGAGATGGAAATAACACAAAAAAGAATCTATAATAACTATAACTGGTGTAACAAAATACTTTTAATGTTCCCCAGAAAGTCTTTTCAAAAAGTTAATAAGAGCACCCTTAAACAAATCATTTTCCATATCATCAGCAACATCGGAAATTTGACTTTTTGCTCAATAGGTGTCACCTGTATCATGCTAATACAATGTGAAAACAATCTTTGTTTGTTGCACGCCTGAGTTCCGCACTTCGAGAGAAGTATTGTCTACCAATCAGATAGAAACTGTGAAACAGATTCAGTGACAGTTGCTGAACGGGAAGAGAACCATATTTAATAACTATCTTTAATTGTTGTGTTGACAGAACAGACTGCACCTTGTTTTTGTTTACCCTCTGGTGGAACTGACAGTGTCTTTCGCGAAAAAAACGGAACTCTTGCAGCTCGAATATCTGATATCGGTACGTCCCAGAAAACACGTCGCGCGCGTTAATTACTTCCAGCAAACTCGACTCCTGAAAACTGAAGTCATCACCAGCCTCTTCACAATGAAGTTCAGGCGCAGTAAGTTGCTATTTTTACATAGTTTAAAAAGTTTTCAGTTCATAATTACAATAGCTCGTATGCCTGTTCAGTGAACATTTAATGCCAACAATAATCTATCTCGCATGACACGTAACAGCCTTGAAATCAGTGCTGCCTACCGCCATTTGTCAACGCTTTGACAGTCGGCTGAAAGTGAGTGACTGGCAATACTTTGAGAGGTTTCACTCCATTAACACAAACTAGCTAGCTATATGCTTGTAATGAACTTAAATGGGAGGTTTCCTTGTAAAAAAAAAAAAAAAGTCGAAGTATTATGGTCACTGCTATAAAACATTTCTTACGAACAATGGCATCCGTATTTTTTATCAACTGTTAAAAGCATAGCGGAATTTGTCAGTTTTCGATATGATAGTTCCAAAACTCTCTTGGAAAGCCCCTTTTAGAACCTTGGTTTTTGGTGGTGGAAGCTAAGGAAGTCAGGTATCTCCTTTTGGCAAGATCGCAAGTTGCGTAGTAGCCGTATGGTTGTTCAAGAGGGAAAATTACACCGTTACATTAATCCCCGAAGGCGAATGGAACGCTTTGTGCTTGTCAGCCTTGTCAGATACTGGCAAATGTTAGTGCAAGCAGAGGATACAGAACATCATTCAAATACATAGGTGAGTCCTTAGAAATTGCTCATATTTCGATATTAGAGAGACAGAACATTTACTGTCATAAATTATACCTGATCGCAGCACCGAAAAAGGTAAAAGTCATTCTTAAATCATTATCTTGACGTCCACCATACTACGACACTGGCAAGCGAGAATCATCGAAAATAGATTTGTAAAGCATTATTTTTTTTTTCGGCAATAACAAAACTGTGGAAAATTTTGTTATTCAGTCCCCTCTCTTTGGAAACTTGTGTCTCACGTATAGTTTGAAAATCTCAAGTTCCTATGCTGTTTTTTTTTACAATACTTGTAATATTGGGAACTCTATTGTATTTTTTTATAGGTCAAATACTGAAAAACTTTACCATTCTTCTTCCAGATTTATCTCTATATTCTAACATGTTATAGCATTCAGTAAAATTTTGGGTTCGTAATTAGATTTTCGCCGGTTTGTGTGCTCAAGACAGTTATTATTCTGTTCTTGACAAAAAAAAAAAATGGTTCAAATGGCTCTGAGCACTATGGGACTCAACTGCCGAGGTCATTAGACCCCTAGAACTTAGAAATAGTTAAACCTAACTAACCTAGGGACATCACAAACATCCATGCCCGAGGCAGGATTCGAATCTGCGACCGTAGCGGTCTTGCGGTTCCAGACTGCAGCGCCTTTAACCGCACGGCCACTTCGGCCGGCTGTTCTTGACATTTCGATTTACAATTCAGTAAAGGATAGCGGAAGAAGCTGTTTAATTTGTTATCATGATATACAGGCCTACATGTATTACATACTAGTACGTGTTTCAAGTACATTAATTGTTACATTTACACATCACGATTTTGACAGTGTACGGATCTGTAGCAATGTAAAGTAAACTACTTAATATATTCTCTGTTACGTGTTGATCAACAATATTTATCACAATATTTGATTTTTTGCAACGAAAATAGCAGTGACGAAGATATTCTACATTTTGATGAATTAAACAATGACAATTCGCGCCATCCATGCTGACACTCGACGCGGTGGCTAATGGGAGCGACCGTGAAAGCATTTTCTATTTACGTTCCCATCAGCCACCGCACCGTGTGTCAACTTCGTTTGCGCGAGTAACACACTCACATTTTGTTGTTTCCAATTTATTTGTGTGACGTAACTTTTCTGCAACTTCCTACATTTTGAACATAATATTAAATTATCTAGATCGCATTCTAGCATTTCATTAGTACAGCTCGGGCGGCTCCATTAATTAGTATATTTACAGATGAGCAGGAAATTATGTCAGACTCTCATTCTGATTAAGAAGGTAATGCGTTTCTCGCATTAGGAAGTTGTTGCACTGTGACTAATTTGGGATGTTTAGTTGAATAACTGTGCAAAGTTAACCTTTACATCAGATTCCAGCCTGTGCCCATCCCAGTGTCGATCGTACATAGTACGTATAAAATCCGAACGAGCTATCGTTGTTGTTTCGTCTTCGGCCCTTTGGCAACCTATTCGTTTTATTTTATGCCAAAATGAGCGTAATTACACACTGGACATAAATACAAGGTTTATGAAAAGTGTCTTTCATCACCGTGTATATGAAGAGAGAAAAGTAGTAGTATACAGGCAAATACGAAGAGTAATCACCATTTGCGCCAGACGATCTATGTGCGCACCGGCATTTTCAGGACAATATTACTCGCATGCAGGAGCAGTGTGAAATGCGTCTTGGCGAAATAAACACAACGAGAAAATCTGAGAAATTAGAGCTTACATGGAGGCTTACGACAATAATTCTTCCCCTATGAGTAGATGTTAAAAACAAAACCAATAGCCAGTCGCTCCATAGTTGGTAGTACACCGTGCTTGTAAGATCCGATCAGTTCGATGGTGTCCATCATTCATATCTTTTAGTCTTGTTGTCCGTAGACACTGTCTACACGAAGATCTGCAGCATTCAGCCTTATTGCCCGTCTATCAGGAATAGGATTGTTGTAAACATATTCCCAGGGTGGTCGTTAATCCCATGCTAATTTTAAATTTGACAAAGTAGACGAAATCCTGTACGCCTGATGTTACGTTTAAGCAAGTTGTATCGCTGCTTGAACCTTGATCGATTTTCAGTTTTACAAGCATACCAACATACCACATTCTTGAGTATGTGTACTGAGCTTCTGCAGGATTGTACAGGCAAAACGTCAGCTGTTAGGCAATCTTTGTAGCGACGCTATGTCGAGCGATGTCAGACAAAACAATTGCAAATTACTGGAGAAGGTCAGTCGAGCAGATAAAAACCTGCCTTGTTTTAAGAGCATGAAATCGGAAGCCAATGACGGTAACCCATAGAGCAATGTTGAATACATTATTCTTAGCAAAATACAAAGCTGTTGACCCTACCAGAGACAGGCATGCCGTTATTAAAAATATAAATTTTCCCAGAGCCAGTTACAGGAGGGGAAAGAAGGTATGTGTTTTTAAAGAACTGGGTGGCCACAAAGCCCTATTACCACCGATAATAACCAATATAAACCCTTAAACTTAAATAAATAAGGCGAACAACAGTTCCTTAGAGGAGTTTTCTTGAGATATGAACCATTACTTAAAAATGGCTCTGAGCACTATGGGACTCAACTGCTGAGGTCATTAGTCCCCTAGAACTTAGAGCTAGTTAAACCTAACTAACCTAAGGACATCACACACATCCATGCCCGAGGCAGGATTCGAACCTGCTACTGTAACAGTCTCACGGTTCCAGACTGCAGCGCCAGAACCGCGCGGCCACTGTGGCCGGCAACCATTACTTATTCGAGAGGAAGTCGCAATGTTGCTGTCAGACTTTCGTGAGGTATTGTAGCTTCTCTCACGCTTGTATCCTGCTTTTTAATGAATACTGTTAACGAATGATACGAGGGTGAGATGTATTTCTCCATTCTTAGAAATTCTTCCTAAAGACGAAAACCTAATTTCGTAAACAGTTTTTCGCTGTCGGTACTTGTTAAGGTCTGAAGCGGATTTTCTAGCCCAATTTAATAAATATTCCGTCTGGAAAACAGCTTTCCAGTTTCTGATTTAGTCAGCACAATCGCTATTTTTCTTCGCTTAAATATTGAGGTAGACAGCTTCATGCTGAGTCTAATATTTCTGCTTCTCTTTCATTGCACAATGAGTAACTCCGTCCGCATTAGCCGGATGTTGGAAAACATGACGTAACTTGACAACCCTATCACGTTTGAAAAATGGCTGTGGATTTATATGAGAGCTAAAATCGGCATGTGGAAACGGATTTCTAGAGTCGTTTTTGAGGAGTGTTTATATGACCAACCAGAGACAGTATTGCGACATCGGTCGATTATGGGAGCGTCAAGTAAACAATAGTTATCAACAAATCTTCGCACCATACGTTGCCTCTGTCGTCTTTTACTTCCAGATCACTGCGACAAGCCGATCAAACCTACCAAATCTTCGTCGTACGAGCTCCGCGTATTCGAGGCGCAAAACTAAATCTTGCACATGCGTACCGTGCATCCTGACGCAGAGAACGGAAGCCATTCGCTTTTACGTAATTAATTTTTTATGTAAATGAAATAAACTACGCCTATCCGTAATTATTTTCTCAGTAAATCTTACTTTTGAGATAAGAAATTAAAACGCACTATTTCGGAATTCCTGTGCGATGCAGACTCTCATTCGATTTTGAGGACTCTATTCGATAATTTTTTTTTTATTCTTACACAGCTTATAGCTTCACACTACAGCTTCCTAATGAACTGGCTTACTTTTCATTATTGCGTTTACGTGATATGGGACTCCCAAATTAAGTATCCTACCTCTCATATTTCAAAAGTTTATAGTGAAAAGTATAGCCCCGCCCAGATCACATTTGGTTCATTTTAGGTCGTATATTACTGTGTACGATATGTTGCTAGCATATAGAATTTTTTTGTAACACTGGAAAGAGTGCCATTGTAGACCAGAGATACACAAATTGCAGATCCAGTGGCAGAGTGAGCTATGTATTGTATGTTTCAGTTTTTCTTGTCCGCACTAACAGTTTTATTCACAAAACTTTGTAAATGAGACCGATAAACTGCTTTGGCAAGACAGCAACATCTGAGGCGTTCCATAATGCGGAATATGAGTTGTGATATGGATTTCCCTTTACATGTACAATGTTGTTAATTCGATTATGCTATAGTGATTGTTTTTTTCTGTCGTTGTTTCTGTAAATTTTTCCTAAAGATAAGAAAACAAACTAATCTGCTACTGCTGACCCTTCTTCACACTAGCCGGCAATGCGCTTTACACCAGAATTCAGTAGCTTACTGAAAGTAGTTTGTGTAATGTTCTTTTTTTATTAATGTAAGTATTACTCATTCGAGTGACTTGATTGGTCAAGGCGATGAAGTGGCGTAATTCATGTGACGCAAAATAATCAATGCCATTGTTGCTGCTTGTTCAAAAAACTAGCATGAGAGTAGTATCCTATGTCACACTTTGTAAGAAATTATATTGCACGCTGACACCAATGCATCATGTTTATCGGTCATTGAGTTCATTTGTTGTGTACATATAAAATAAAATAATTAACAGATGAGATACTTATCTTTATACCAACAATGAGTACATTAGACATGTTTCCCGGTTTCCAACCATCCTTCAGTTACGGCAGCTACATTTCAGCACATTGTTTCGAATTCTCGTATTTACCCTACCAGTCGTGTCGTTAGTCGCATGTTAAAGAAAACTTGTGTCCGGGTCTGACAAAATTGTAATTGAGTTTGACTATTTCCTAGATTGTGTCAGAAAAAGGAGGATGCCACATGTCAACAATAAAAGTTTCTCAAAACTTGACCGTGTATGTGATGTTCCATAAACATTATATTCGTGTGAACTCAGACTTCAGAGGTGTGAGGAGTTGAACATTTATCCCAGTCTCCTTTTCATTTTTTCTGAGGTCACACTACTATCCGTATAATTGTGGCTGAAACGTCAAAGGCAATATGAGAACATGTGCAGCCTGAATATTTACCATCACCAATTCAATAATTCTGGAGGAAAGCAGCTGGCCATTACTGGAACTGTGGAATCTAACGAACAGTAATGGTTGCTTCGACGGAAAGCAAATCAGAGTTAAAATTCCAGCTATGTCTGGAACAAAATTTATAATTCCCGTTCATGGTCTTGTAGAAGATTGATAGGAGAAGACTGATAGGAGACTATTAGAAGAAACTTGAAACCTTGGTCGGAAGAAGACTGCACATTTTATTATTGTTTTCCTGCGGATGAGGCTTTTCCTCTCACAAAATACATAATGAGACCATACCCTCGTGGATAATTAACTAATGAAAGGTGTATGTGTCATTACATATTATCCAGGGAGAAATAATGAGACCATATACTCGTGGATAATTAACTAATGAAAGGCGTGTGTGTAATTACATATTATCCAGGGGGAAAAGGGCTGTAGAATGTTCTTGTTATTGTGGTCTTCAGTCCAGAGACTGGTTTGATGCAGCTCTCCATGCTGTTTTTTCCTGTGCAAACTTCTTCATCTCCAAGTACCTACGGCAACCTACATCCATCTCAATCTGCTTAGTGTATTAATCCCTTCATCTCCCTCTACGATTTTTACCCTCCACGCTTCCCTCCAATACTAAATTGGTGACTGTGTTCAATAGACAGTTTCCTTTGAGGTAATTAATAATGTTTGAAAACAATATATGTTCCAAAATCCTGCTGCATATCGACGTTAACGATATGGGCCTGTAATTTAGTGGACTACTCTTACTACCTTTCTTGAATATTGGTGTGACCTGTGCAATTTTCCAGTCTTTGGGTACGGATCTTTCGTCGAGCGATCGGTTGTATGTGATTGTTAAGTATGGAGCTAACGCATCAGCGTGCTCTGAAAGGAACCTAACTGGTATACAGTCTGGACCAGAAGAGTTGCTTTTATTAAGTGATTTAAGTCGCTTCACTACTTCGAGGATATTTACTTCTACGTTACTCATGTTGGCAGCTGTTCTCGATTCCAGTTCTGGAATATTTACTTCGTCATCTTTTGTAAAGACATTTCGGAAGGCTGTGTTTAGTAACTCTGCTTTGGAAGCGATGTCTTCGATAGTATCTCCATTGCTATCGCGCAGAGAAGGCATTGATTGTTTTTTGCCGCTAACATACTTCACATAAGACCAGAATCTCTTTGGATTCTCTGCGAGGTTTCGAGACAAAGTTTCGTTGTGGAAACTGTAAGCATCTCGCATTGAAGTCAGCGCTAAATTTCGTGCTTCTGTAAAAGATCTCCAATCTAGGGGATTTTGCGTCTGTTTAAATTTGGCATGTTTGTTTCACTGTTTCTGCACCAGTGTTCTAACCCATTTTGTGTACCAGGGAGTATCAGCTACGTCGTTTGTTAATTTATTTGGTATAAATCTCTCAATTGCTGCCGATACTATTTGTTTGAATTCAAGTCACATCTGGTCTACACTTATGTTATTAATTTGGAATGAGTGGAGATTGTCACTCAGGAAGGCGTCAAGTGAATTTTTTATCTGATTTTTTGAATAGGTATATTTTTCGCTTATTTTCTAAGGATTTGCGGATTACAGTATTCAATCTCGCCACGACAACCCTGTGTGCACTAATCCTTATATCAGGTTTGATGCTTGTTATTAACTCAGGATTATTTGTTGCTAAGAGGTCAAGTGTGTTTTCACAATCGTTTACTATTCGCGTGGGCTCATGAACTAACTGTTCGCAATAATTTTCAGAGAATGGGTTTAGCACAATTTCATATGATATTTTATGCGTACCTCCGGAATTAAACATGTATCTTCGCCAACATATCGAAGGTAAATTAAAGTCACCGCCAGCTATTAGCGTATGAGTCGGGTACGTGTTTGAAATCAAACTTAAGTTTTCTTTGAACCTTTCAGCAAATGTATCATCTGAATTGGGAGGTCGGTAAAAGGATCCTATTATTATTCTGTACCGGTTGCAAACAATAACCTCTGCCATACTAACTCACAGGAAGTAGGCCTATCTACTTCAATTTCCGGGCAAGTTAAACTACTTCTAACGGCGCGTTTACACTGAGTTCGCAACATTGTTCGTGGCTGGTAATGGACTACCGATGTTCGTAACATGTTGGCAACTTGTTCGCAACACAAAATCAATGTTCCACGGCTGCGTCGGTAGAGATCAAAGAAACATTGTTCGTGGCCTGCTACCACTAAATTCCGCTAAGCAGCGCTAGTGTTCGTTTGCTCTAAGTGAGTGTTTTGGTGTTTGTTTTGCTGGAGTGTAGTGGTGCTTTTATTTTAGGTCCCTTCATTTTTATTTGAAATGGAGTGGTCACGAGACAAAATTTTCCAGATGATGTCGCTTATGAGGCAGCGGAGTGCCTGTGAAATGTACGTTGCGCAGGTTACAAAAATACTAAAATCAAACATGATTCATTACAAGAAGTTGCTGCGGCGCTTGGCACCAGCAGCAGTGACATGGACAAAAAAAAATAAATCTCTCTTGTCTCAGTACCGGCCAGAGAAAAGCAAAATAGAGGAAAGTAAAAAATCTGGATGTGGTACTGACACACTTTACGAAACGAGGTGGTTTGGATTTAAATATCTACGTTTCCTGGATGATATGGAACTATTAGAGATATGGCTGGCTTTGATAGGAGTGTCCTGATGCCAGAAAACGAAGAGTAATAGCAAGTCTTTGGTTCACAGGGATTGCTTTTCTGTAATTTGTGACTTTCTTTGAAACAACTGGTCCTATAATATTCAACATTTCAAAATCTCAATGCTCAATGTAAACGCGCGTTTAACAGCAACAAACACAACACCGCCAACCGTGTTTAGCATATCCTTTCGGAACACCGTTAGATTCTTCGCAAATATTTCGGCTAAGCTTATCTCCGCCTTTAGCCAGCTTTCAGTGCCTATAACGATTTGAGCGTCAGTGATTTCTATTTGTGCTTGGAGCTCTGGTACTTTCCCAACACAGCTACGGGAATTTACAACTGTTATACCAATGGTACCTGTATCTACGTTCTTCCTGTGTTCAGCATGCACCCTTTGTGACTGAAGCCCTTCTTGTGTTTTCCCGAGACCCTCTAACCTAAAAGCCGCCCAGTCCACGCCACACAGCCCCTGCTATCCGTGTAGCCACATCGGTCTCGACTGTGGCTGAAATTTGGATCGGAGAGTTGCTGTTTCAGAGACAGAGTCAAGAAGCTTTCTTCACAAATTCAAGCACGCCACTTCACACAAAATGAATTTAATGTAAGAAAATTTTCGAATTTTGAACAGTGTCTTTTTCTTCTCGTTTATTTCGTATTTGCTCAGTTTCAAAAACTGCGCACGCAGCGTAGTTTTTTTTTTTATAAATTAGTTGTAATTGTTAAGTTTCAGGCCTTTGAATAGTACAAATCTATGATAGTTAAAAGAAATGTTTAACTCAGATGTGCTCGAAGGACGCTCTCAAATTATCGTTGTTATTATTATTATTGTCGTTGTTGTTGTAACTGATACTTGTTAAAATTAGAGAGTAAATAGATGCCGTGGGCCTTTCTTGTGCCTAGTGTGGTTGGTGCCAGAGGAAGGATAGAAAAGTGGAGAGGAGGGGGCAAAATAGTTTATGTTTCAGGAGGGGGGGGGGGGGGGGCGACAGAAAAAGTTTGAGAACGCCTGAGGGGTCGTGGCGATATGAAATAGGGGCCATAGCGATTTTCGTTTTATGAGAAAAAAATCATTTATTATTAATGTTTTATGTAGAAGAAGTAAATATGTAAAGAAAAAAATTAACGTGATGGTTGCATTTGTTTTCCATTTAAAATCTTCTTCATATTTGGATCTACGTTACAAACACACAAAAGCAAATTGTTTTCAAGTGATAAGAGACGATTTCTGTATTTAATTTTTAGCGCACCCAAAGACTAAAATCCCTTTTCACAGAGATAAGACGTGGCACAATAGATTAATATTTTGAACGCTTCTGTTACTAAATTTACATATTCATTTCGACGAGCAAGCAAAAACGTATTTAAATCTTCAGATGTAAATTGCGTCTGTTTCATTTAGTCGGCAGACATTTCGATGAGCTGGTCCAGAATCTCAACAAGTAAGTCGGCAGCGGCAACAACGTTTTCACTAAACGGATTCTGTACCCATCCCTTCGAGAAATCATTTGTATCTTCCGGGAAATACTCCTACAACTGAGTTTTTAGCTCATGTAAATGCATCTTCATGTAATCCAAACAGTGGTGAATAATAATGTCTTCTACATTCAAATATTTCCCAGTATAATCCAGAGTGTGGGAAAATATCCAAGTTTTTTGCTTTTGAAGGCCAATAATCGAGATATCAAGCTTCTTAACCAAAGCACGGACTTTGTTTGTCATTAATAAAATGTTTTATCACGTCCTTGTAAATTCACATTCAAGCCGTTTAAATGCGAAAATACGTCAGTTAAGTAAGCCAACAATAACAAACATTCATTATTCTGCAAATGCAGTGAAAACGGCGTTTGTTTATTCTGGAAAATCTCGTAGTTCCGATACCTAGATTAACAATTTCCCTAGCGATAACCATCGAACTTCTGTATGGAAAAGAAGAGATTTATTATTGTCACCCATTTCATCGCATCATTTAACAAACAGGCTGTTCTTTAAAGGTCGGCTTTTAATAAAATTAATCGTTTTTACAGCTTCACGAAGAATTTGACAGAGATTTTCCGGCATGTTTTTGTGACAAGAGCATGCCTGTGGAGGAAGCAGTGCGTCCATTCCGCTTTTGGTATAATATGATCTTTTAATATTTCCATTAATCCACTGTTCTTTCCTGTTATCGTCTTTTCGCTATCAGTATGCACTGCAATACATTTTGTCCAATTTATGTTAATATATCGGGTGGTTATAATTAAACTTTCCCTATTTAACACGTTATAACAGGGAAACTAAATATCATACGAGGACCAAACTAAATATCGTACGAGGACCGAACTTGGTAGCATTAATTTCAACGACTTGGGGAAGAGAAATAATACAGAATCAATTCAATTCAAACACTATTAATGTGCTGCCACGGTACATCATACCATTACATACCGGTATTATTATTGCTACAAAAGAGGCTCAATATGGCGTCCGTCAGTGTCCAGAAGAGTCTAAAAGCGCAGGATTGAATTTTGCACAGCAGACTGAAACATGTCCCTAGGTATGCTGGCTCCCTCTCTTGATATGCTGCGCTTCATATCAGCTCGTGTGTGAATGTTTTCCTGGTAAACCCTGTCCGTCAGGTAGCCCCGCAACCAGAAATCACAGGGAGTGAGATCAGGTGATCGTGCTGACCAAGCGTTTGGGAACTATCGACTGATAATTCGATGATTTCCAAATGTGTTTCGGATAAGCGGATGAGCTTCAAAAGTGATGTGCGGTTGGTCCCCATCTTGGATGAAATCTGTTGAGTTCAATGCGTCTCTCTCTTTTATGGCGAGCATATCGCAGTAACGCTGGTCAGCCACACTACACATCTTTGGTCCTTGAGCACCAATCTGTTCAAAAAAGAATGGGTCAGTGATGAACGTAGCTGTAAAGCCACACCATACAGTGACACGTTCAGCGTACAGAGGAACCATATGCACAATGACTGGAGGCGAAGATCCCCATACTCGGCAATTCTGTGTGTTCGCCTCACCCATCAGAGAAAAAAAAGCTTGGTCTGTCCATAGGATGGTCCAGGACTAGTCCTCGTCAACTTCAATCCTTGCGAGAAAGTGGAAAGCGAAGTCAACGTATCGTTGGGCGTCCTGTGGTGCAAGCTGCCGCACGAAATGGGTCTTGTACGGATACCATTCGAGAACTGTTCGAAGCACCTATCGTGCAGTGGACCAAGGGATGTTCACCTGTCGTGACACAGCACGCGCACTGCCTGACGAGCTGGAATTGCGCGCAGCGTTGTCTGTCATAGCCATTTCATCAACGGGTCGTCGGCCTCTTCCCCGAGCGACGCCCAAGTCCCCAGTCGATTCGAAGTTCTTCATCACACTCCGTACAGCAGGTGGAGAAAGAAGACCCTTCCGTAATACTTTCAGCTGGCGATATTCTCGAAGTACAGATGCAGCATTACTATTGTTTTGATAATAGAGCTTCATCAATAATGCCAAGCTCATGTTGACACATCCTCAATGTGCACTGCTGCTGGTCACATGTGTGAGACTATGAATCACGATGACTGATCACGACACCTGGTGGCCATAGTTGGAACTGGACGATGGCGCTGTGATGCATGGAAATCATGCGTTCCATACTCTGGACATTTATGTTACCAAGTTTGGTACTCGCACGGTAGTTAGTTTCCGTGTTATAATGTCATAAATAGGGAAAATTTAATTATAACCACCCGTTAGTTTCTAGTAACTTCATAAAAAACATCAAAAAGACGTTTTCCTGTTGCATAACCCTGTGCTGTTTTACAAAACAACATATTTTCTTTGACTGATGTGTCCCTATCTCATTTAAATGTCAAAAAACGTAAGAACTAGGCATATTCGCTACGTCTGTTCAAATGGTTCAAATGGCTCTGAGCACTATAAGACTTAACATCTTAGGTCATCAGTCCGCTAGAACTTAGAACTACTTAAACCTAACTAACCTAAGGACATCACACACATCCATGCCCAAGGCAGGATTCGAACCTGCGACCGTAGCAGTCCCGCGGTTCCGGCTGCAGCGCCTAGAACCGCACGGCCGGCGCTACGTCTGTTGATTAATAAAATGAACGCTGAAGTTCACTTGCACTCTTTTGCTGAATTGATCACGAACATTGTCAGCCATGTCATCGAATCGCCTTAGTATTGTGTCGTTAGAAAGAGGATTTCTTGCTTTCAATTTTTTTCCCCCGCACGCTTGTTGAAACACTGACCATGTCAATTGCATCAGACAATATGAGGTTTTCGGCGATTATATGTGGTTTGGGAATCTTAACTTCTTTTAATGCAACGAGATAAGATACTTCAACTTACAATCTTAGCCCCGGATTATAGTGGGACGGCGCAACAGAGAACAGCATTATTCGTCAACGCCAGTATGATCTGCCAATCATCTCATTAATCATCCTAGTCATTGTGATTTCAAAATTAAGCAAGCTACCGCAAGAAAATCGAATACAGTAGTTTGCAATGAAACATAGAGGTCGCTTTGAATTGGCGTTTGGTGCACGTTAAGCCATATGTTGCTGCATACCAAATGTAGTTAAGATGCTGAACTATTCTTTGAACTTGGGATAGAATCAATAATTCACTCTATTCTCGAGTAAACGATCTTATGTAGCGCACTCAGTTCCGCTCGCGTGTCCTGACGATGAAGTGAGAGTGAAATATTAACAACATACTTCTATCTCATAAACTGTATGAGTTATCGAAACAAGATTTTGGCAAATGATAGCACACTAAGAGGAGAGTAGGTTGCCATGTGGTTACTGTCCGTAAGTTCCGTATCTAGCGCGATACACAAGTAACTACGATTATTTTCAATGGAATAATATAATTTTTGAGGGCCATTAACAGCTGGCGAAACGAGAATTGCTACAGGTTCCTAGAAACTAGAAGAAGTTTTCGAGATATGGCGCTGACATTCACAACACAATTCATAACCACTGTATGAATTGTGGAGTCAAGCACCAAAGTGTTGTGAGACTGCCGCCAGCCGCAGCACGTGAGTGGCTTCTGAAGACGATTTTCCAAATACTGTACATGATTTTTTCAACATACAGACCTTTTTAATGCAGTCAGTGATGTTGACAGAAAACGGCCCGCCAGGGTAGCCGAGGCGCTAACGCGCTGCTTCCTGGACTCGGGTAGGCGCGCCGGACTCGGATCGAATCCGCCCGGCGGATTAACGACGAAGGCCGGTGTGCCAGCCAGCCTGGATGTGGTTTTTAGGCGGTTTTCCACATCCCGCTAGGTGAATACCGGGCTGGTCCCCACGTTCCGCCTCAGTTACACGACTCGCCAACATCTGAACACGTTCGCACTATTCCATGACTTACACTAGATGCAGACAGCAGGGGTACACTAATTCCGTCCCGGGTGGTACGGGGTGGGGACAGGAAGGGTATCCGGCCACCCCTTTCCACTAACCTTGCCAAATCCTTTCCTAACAGTGACGACCCTGCGTCAGCACGGGACATGGCACCTGTGAAAGAAAGAAAATGATGTTGACAGAAAACACATTCGTCTGAAACTCTCAGAAAATTCTGGTACAGTATTTATAACTATAAAACCTTTTCATTTAATCATACTACAAGCAGTTGCAGATCCTCACAGGAAATTCATTGTAATCGATGTTAAATGATATGGGAAGGAAAGAGAAGGTGGTAGATTTCATTCTTCTAGTATATTTGCGTGAAGCAAGAAGGGGAACATAATTTAACGCCGGACTCTCAATCATCAAAGACATGAGCTGTGTTACCTCTTGTGTTCAATGGAGATGAGGCATATCCATTGTTGAGGCATTTTATCAATTCGTATAACACGAGTTAACAAATTTAAACTTTTTTCTGCATCTAGTTTGTAAATGGGTGGATTTACCTAATTCTGGGGTGTTGAATCACTGGTAAAATCAGTTTTTCTCTACGACGTCACATTTCCTAGATACACAGCGGAATAAAAAATTGTAATAGCGAAAACTGACGTAATTAAGCCAACAAAAATACACATTCAGAACGTTTAAAATCAATACTATTTTGTATGTATATATGGGCATGATGCCAATAAAAGGTCAAAATTAGTTCAGAAGATATTTTCATCTTTAATCGTCTTTGGTTTTTGAAAAATGCGACGACGGAGCTCTTCTTTTGTTTGCTGTTTCATCACTCTCTCTAACAAGTCTCCAGCAGTAGTCACCCATCATCGAAGGATTCCAGTGGCCTTGGTAACGGTGTTCCATGGTAAGAATGGCTTGGTGAAAGCGTTCACCATGCTCATTGTTTACGGCTCCCAAATTTTACGGGAAGGAATCAAGGTGAGAATGTAAAATGTGAGTTCTAAGCGACATTCCACGCCCCATCTTCTTATAGTTACGCAACAGATCATTCACAATGGTAACATAGTTTGTCTTTTCTGTTACGTAAAAAGTCCTTCACAACTGCTTTAAGAGAAGACCAAGCAGCTAATTGGATATCTGTGAGTTTGGTATCAAAGGTTAGATCTTTCAGCAATTTTCTTATTTGTGGTCCAACAAATATACCCTCTTTCAGCTTTGCCTCACTTAATTTAGGATACTTTTCATTTGTGATTGAAGACCTCATCTTTATCCAGAGCTTTTACAAAATTCTTGATAAGGCCCAACTTGACATGAAAGGGAGGCAAAATGATTTTATCGGGCTCAACCAATGGGGTATTGCCCACATTTACTTTTCCAGGAACGTACGACGTCCTTATAGGCCATTCCTGGACTATATAGTGGTTCTTGGTGTCACAGCCGTTCCAAAGGCACAAAAAGCAGCAGTATTTCGTGGATCCAGCCTGTAAACCTAAACCTATAAGGAGTGCAACAACTTTTAAATCACAGCAAAACTGCCATTTATGACCCTTATATTTGGTTGCTTCTAGCAGCAAAGCCATGCTTTCATAAGTTTCTTTCATGTCTACGGCATAAGCCAGAGATACCGATGGAAATGCATTGCCATTATGGAGTAGTACTGCATTCAAGCTGGTTTTACTGGAGTCAATAAATAGTAGCCACTCCTCTGCATTATGTTGTACACCTAGCTGCATCATCAGAACATTAACATCTCTACATACACACACTGACTTCTGCATATCGAAATATTGAGCGAAGGAAGCGCCTCTCGATCTGAAACAGGAAATTTTTGTTCCTGGAGCTAGAAGGTTCCATTGTTGCAGTCTTGACCACGATAGTTCAGTTTGCTGTTTCGAAAGTTTTAGATCGAGAACCAAATCGTTCAATTCCTTTTGATTTAAGAGCTGAGGCTAAGTGTCATGATATTGAGGGCAGTACTCTTCTATATGTTCAATACTTTCTGATTCACTTGACGTGGCGTCCGGTTCCGTGGCTTTCAAGTTACAGACAGGAACGGGCAACCCCTCATCATTGGGCACAGGCAAATGCAAAAATGTTCAAATGTGTGTGAAATCTTATGGAACTTAACAGCTAAGCTTACGCACTACTTAACCTAAATTATCCTAAGGACAAACACACACACGCATGCCCGAGGGAGGACTCGAACCTCCGCCGGGACCAGCCGCACACTCCATGACTGCAGCGCGTGAGACCGCTCGGCTAATCCCGCGCGGCGGGCAAATGCACTGAAGATACATTTGGATACTTTATTTTATATCTAGTTTTGCTTGAATGTCCCGAAATATTTGTAAGACAGAAGTAACAGTCTGAATAATGGTCATTAGGCTCATACCACACCATCGGAACAGCGAATGGCATGGAATGATTTCAGAAATTGCGAAGAAATGTTATTTATGCCTTCTGCCTTATTTGATTCCCAGTCAAGCTCTATTAAATTCTGACTGTAATACTGGATCACCTATCTCACCCATATCGACTTCCAACCCTTCTAACACATCATCAGATAGTTCCTTCTTCAGTGCACTCTTTCCACCTATCCGCTCTCTCCTCTGCGTTTAACATTGAAATTTCTCTTTCCCTCTTATTGTTGACTCCTTTGCTTTTAATTTCACTGGATGTTGTTTTGACTTTTCTATATGCTGAATCAGTCCTTCCGACGAGCATTTCTTTTTTGTTTCTTCATATTTTTCCTCCTGCCATTTCATCGTAGCTTCCCTGCTTTTCTTATTTACTTCATTCTTAAGTCACTTATATTAACGTATTCTTGTTTGTTCCTAAGCATTATTATACTTTTTATTTCATCAATCAGTTGAAGTATTTCTTCTGTTACCAAGGGTTCTTTGCAGTTACTTCCCTTGTACCTATATTTGTCTTTCCAATTTCTGTGAATGTCGTTTTTAGAGATGTCCATCCCCCTTCAACTGAACCACCTACATGATATTCATTACTGCAGTATCTACAGCCTCAGAGAATTCAAAGGTATATCATCATTCCTCAGTAGTTCAGTATCCCACTTCTTTTCAGGTTGATTCTTCCTGACAGTTCTCATAAACTTTAGCCTGTTTTTCATCATTACTAAATTGTGGTCGGAGTCTATATCCGCTCCTGGGTATGTCTTACAACCCAATATCTGATTTCAGAATCTCTCTCTGACAATGATGTAATCCAGCTGGTATCTTCCCATGTTTCCTGGCCTTTACAAGTATACTTCCTCCTCTTGTTGCCTTTGAATATGTATTCGTTATTGCCAGTTGAAGATTACTGCAGAAGTCTATTAATCTTTCTCCTCATCATTCCTACTACTGAGAAAGTATTCTCCTATAGCCCTATTCCTTCCCCTACTATTGCGCTCCAATAGTCCATGATTATTAGATTTTCATCCTCTTTTACATACTGAATTACGCTTCAATATCCTCATAAACTTTCTCTGTCTCTTCACCCTCTGCTTGTGATGTATACTTGACCTATTGTTGTTGGTGTTAGTAGTAGAGCAACCTTCGTTTTGGGCATATCTGCCTCTGATGTAGGCAACCCGCACTAACAAAATGGCCCAAAACAAACGTTGCTCTACTACTACTGCTGCTATAAGGCATTCAATTCACGGTCAGTTTCATTATTTCATTTACATACTCACATAAAGAATCATGCTTATTCGGCTTAACCTACAAGTTTCAGGTGACAGACAGTAAGTAAGATAATGGGTAAAAGATACTAACACATAAATACATTACACAATGCAGACTCAGGTTTACATTGATGTCCATTTTCGAGTAAATCATATTTGGTGTATGTATTTAACTCTTATAGAGTTTAATAATCTTTTTACTTGAACAATAGTCTTTTTTATCAGTGCCAGGAATATGGACACATGGGTTTAGGTGATGGATTGATTCATCTTCACACTAGTATTCACCTGGTAGTTGCCAGAAAACCAAGCCCAAAAACGGGTAGCGGAGTACATATGGCATCCATTTTGTACCTTGACATTTGGTTGCAGTACGTTTTTGATGGTATAGAGGAAATATTTTTCGACAACAGCATCGTGGCGGGATTGGGTGCGTTGTCAACAGCAATGTGGGTCAGCATATGCTGTATATGGCTCAGCATGTTTTACATGGAACAAATTGTACAACAAATATCAATTTCGTTCAATATAAGTAACGTCATGATCTCATTGATCTCTACAGTAGCACGTTTTTTTGTGTAAAATCCCACATGTTTTCTGCAAAGGAGCATTTAATACAAAGGGTGACAACAAGTAAAGTAACAGTCATAGAAAACAAATAATTGATGTAAAAGTGCAATTGATATGGCTTGATGTTAAGTTGAAGGGAAACGTTTCTCCACAAGTGTATCTTTGCTGTTTTGTTTTGTTTTTAAGTCTTTCAGATAAGTTTTATTAATAATATTGATACTGAACAGTCTGACTGCTGTCATAACCACAGACAGTTCACGCCATTCACTGGCTTTGCATATCTGTTGTACTCTTTCTCACACAGACTTCTATGTCTGGTGTAACAGTCACTTGGGGAAGTGTAATTACACTGCCATATCCCAACAGTCACAACATAATATTTTTTGATACAGTGTTTAACTCTAACCTTCTCTGTGGCACATGCAACATGAGATGCAATATCAAGAAAGTCTTGTAGATACTACAATCCTCGATGTAACTTGGTAGTAGAAACATTTCTTCTATAGTAAAGTATAACAAATCACTCAGTCACATGAGTAAACTGTGTCATAACAAAATGATCTAATAGGAATCAGTCAAATAAAGCTTACTCAGCTGATAATCACACCTCTTGTACAAAGTAGTCATTTTCATTAGGAAGACCCACATTAATTGATGTTATAAGTTTGCAAGCTGGACCTGATGGCCATGGTTCTTAGTGCTGGTCCAGTTATCAGTCTGTCACAACCAAACTCTGTACTGAGTTTCCTCTTGGTACAATAAGCAAAAAGACAGAGTGCAATCGCTCCAACATTAAACCATTGACATTGAAAAGCAAACCATTGTCAAACAGTCCCTAACTGCAGTTGATCATCATTATACATACGTAACAAATACAAAACGATGTGACTTTTAAACCCCTGAAAGCTTTATCCTGCAGTTCAGAATATCTATGAATTGTAAGCAACAGATGTGGATTTCCATAATCCTTATCACTTTCGAAGTGGGATTTCATGTATTCTACAAAACAAAATGCACCTTCTATCTTGTACATTTATTCATTTATAATGTGGTTTTATGTCCCTTATTCTTCCTGAACGAGGAGGCTTAGCAGGTACGATCTGGGATTCTGGCTTCATACAATAAGAGATTGACAAGTTACATTTCAGCTTTTCTATTTTCTTCGCAGTCAGGGAAGATTTTACTTGGTATTGTATTATAGCCAATTTACCAATTTAATAATGTTGTACCTGGATGCCCTTTTTATCGAAATGCCTTTTATGTTGAGTTGCTTTTGTGGATAAGGTGACCATTTTTGTCTAACTTTATCCACAGTGCAAGAAGATCATTTACAGTTTTCTCAAATGATTCTAAATGCTCAAGCCATCTGCTTGCTTTTCAGTAACATGACACATTTGCAGGAAGCGAGATAATTACAAAGCATTCCCCTGCAAGATTACTTTGAGGATACTGTTTAGAGATTAAAATTTGTTTGATGCGATTGTCTCTTCAGAAATTTTTCAGCTTATCAGTTAAAAACTGACTGCCAGTATCGGAGAGCAGCGCCTCAGGCTTGCCAACTTTCACTAGGTAACCTGACTGTATGCATCGAGTGCGAGATGTGCTCATTGAAAGGCATATTGCATATGCATCGAGTGAGAGATGTGCTCATCGAATGGCATATTGCATACAAATACAAATATATGCTGCCAACACTATACAAGGCTACCATGTATAGCACTCAAGCGTTTGCTCACGAAAGTGACCCATAAATATCAATGGCGACAAGCTCCAGTGGTTTTGTTGGAACATTCGGATGTAAATAACCCTTGTGGCAAACGTTTGAAGCTTTGGTTTTTTGACTTTTAGGACAAGTCTTAACTGCCCATTGAACCTTCTGGTGCATATCTGGGAAAGGACAATACTCATTCAGCTTGTTGGTTCGTTTTAAAATGCCAAAGTGGCCCTACACAAAGTGTGTATGCCAAATCAGTTTCTTCGGTGCTTCTTGAGCAGTAAAAACATATCACGATCCAGATTGTGTTCTGTATTGTTAGAATCAAGGTGGTAACACCCATTGTGTTTATTTTTCCACCTTCCATTGTTTTGAGCCTTTAAGCTGTGTTGGTTTTCGTTATTATTATCTGCCATTTGCCGTACATATTTTGCCATGTCGGGGATGAATGCTTGTCTCGTGAATTGTCACAAGAACGGTTATTACCATGCGAAGCTTGTGCATTGCCTTTGACACTTCACCTTTCTTCATCAAAGTCGATTGTGTCAACAGTTGATAAAAATTCAACCATATCATAGTCAGGAACAGTAATTGTGCAGTGGGAGATTTCCCATCAGTATTTTTAGCGTGTCAGTGGATGCCATTTCTTGATCCTAGTATTCAGTCGGATTCAAATATTTCTCAAAGTAGACATGCAGCGTGCATTGCTTCGCATTGATTGCAGTGCGGTTGAACACTTCTTTCCTTAGCCTCTCCTGATGATCCTAAGACCAGTACTCAACTAGGAAAATGTTTTTGAAGTTGTCAAATGATGAATATTTTTTTCATTCTTTGTTGGCTCATAGTGCAGCCCCCTGCATGTAACCCGACGCAACTTTAATCTTCTGGATTTCATTCCATACATTCAGAATGACACTTTTAAAAGCTTTTATAGATACGCTGAAGCGCCAAACGAACTGGTATAGGTATGTGTATTCAAATACAGAGATATGTAAACAGGCAGAATACGGCGCTGCGGTCGGCACCGCCTGTTTAAGACAACTAGTGTCTGGTGCAGTTGTTAGATCGGTTACTGCTGCTACAATGGCAGGTTATCAAGATTTAAGTGAGTTTGAACGTGGTGTTATAGTCGCCGCACGGGCGATGGGACACTGCATCTTCGAGATAGCGATGAAGTGGGGATTTACGACCATTCACGAATATACCATGAATATCAGGAATCCGGTAAAACATCAAATCTCCGACATCGCTGCGGCCGGAAAAAGATCCTGCAAGAATGGGACCAACGGCAACTGAAGACAGAAGTGCAACCCTTCCGCAAATTGCTGCAGGTTTCAATGCTGGGACACCAACAAATGTCAGTGTGCGAACCATTCAACGAAACATCATCGATATGGGCTTTCTGAGCCGAAGGTCTACTCGTGTACCCTTGCACTACATAAAGCTTTACAACTCGCCTAGGCCCGTCAACACCAACATTGGACTGCTGATGGCTGGAAACATGTTGCCTGGTCGGATGAGTCTCATCACAGATTGTATTGAGGGAATGGGCGTGTGCGGGTTTGGAGACGACTTCATGAATCCATGGACTGTTCAAGCTGGTGGAGGCTTTGTAATGGTGTGGGACGTGGGCAGTTCGAGTGGTATCTACATCTACATCTACATGACTACTCTGCAATTCACATTTAAGTGCTTGGCAGAGGGTTCATCGAACCACAATCATACTGTCTCTCTACCATTCCACTCCCGAACAGCGCGCGAGAAAAACGAACACCTAAACCTTTCTGTTCGGGCTCTGATTTCTCTTATTTTATTTTGATGATCGTTCATACCTATGTAAGTTGGGCTCAACAAAATATTTTCGCATTCGGAAGAGAAAGTTGGTGACTGAAATTTCGTAAATAGATCTCGCCGCGACGAAAAACGTCTTTGCTTTAATGACTTCCATCCCAACTCGCGTATCATATCTGCCACACTCTCTCCCCTATTACGTGATAATACAAAACAGCTGCCCTTTTTTGCGCCCTTTCGATGTCCTCCGTCAATCCCACCTGGTAAGGATCCCACACCGCGCAGCAATATTCTAACAGAGAACGAACGAGTGTAGTGTAAGCTGTCTCTTTAGTGGACTTGTTGCATCTTCTAAGTGTCCTGCCAATGAAACGCAACCTTTGGCTCGCCTTCCCCACAATATTATCTATGTGGTCTTTCCAACTGAAGTTGTTCGTGATTTTGACACCCAGGTACTTAGTTGAATTGACAGCCTTGAGAATTGTACTATTTATCGAGTAATCGAATTCCAACGGATTTCTTTTGGAACTCATGTGGATCACCTCACATTTTTCGTTATTTAGCATCAACTGCCACCTGCCCCACCATACAGCAATCTTTTCTAAATCGCTTTGCAACTGATACTGGTCTTCGGATGACGTTACTAGACGGTAAATTACAGCATCATCTGCGAACAACCTAAGAGAACTGCTCAGATTGTCACCCAGGTCATTTACACTCCTGGAAATGGAAAAAAGAACACATTGACACCGGTGTGTCAGACCCACCATACTTGCTCCGGACACTGCGAGAGGGCTGTACAAGCAATGATCACACGCACGGCACAGCGGACACACCAGGAACCGCGGTGTTGGCCGTCGAATGGCGCTAGCTGCGCAGCATTTGTGCACCGCCGCCGTCAGTGTCAGCCAGTTTGCCGCGGCATACGGAGCTCCATCGCAGTCTTTAACACTGGTAGCATGCCGCGACAGCGTGGACGTGTACCGTATGTGCAGTTGACGGACTTTGAGCGAGGGCGTATAGTGGGCATGCGGGAGGCCGGGTGGACGTACCGCCGAATTGCTCAACACGTGGGGCGTGAGGTCTCCACAGTACATCGATGTTGTCGCCAGTGGTCGGCGGCAGGTGCACGTGCCCGTCGACCTGGGACCGGACCGCAGCGACGCACGGATGCACGCCAAGACCGTAGGATCCTACGCAGTGCCGTAGGGGACCGCACCGCCACTTCCCAGCAAATTAGGGACACTGTTGCTCCTGGGGTATCGGCGAGGACCATTCGCAACCGTCTCCATGAAGCTGGGCTACGGTCCCGCACACCGTTAGGCCGTCTTCCGCTCACGCCCCAACATCGTGCAGCCCGCCTCCAGTGGTGTCGCGACAGGCGTGAATGGAGGGACGAATGGAGACGTGTCGTCTTCAGCGATGAGAATCGCTTCTGCCTTGGTGCCAATGATGGTCGTATGCGTGTTTGGCGCCGTGCAGGTGAGCGCCACAATCAGGACTGCATACGACCGAGGCACACAGGGCCAACACCCGGCATCATGGTGTGGGGAGCGATCTCCTACACTGGCTGTACACCACTGGTGATCGTCGAGTGGACACTGAATAGTGCACGGTACATCCAAACCGTCATCGAACCCATCGTTCTACCATTCCTAGACCGGCAAGGGAACTTGCTGTTCCAACAGGACAATCCACGTCCGCATGTATCCTGTGCCACCCAACGTGCTCTAGAAGGTGTAAGTCAACTACCCTGGCCAGCAAGATCTCCGGATCTGTCCCCCATTGAGCATGTTTGGGACTGGATGAAGCGTCGTCTCACGCGGTCTGCACGTCCAGCACGAACGCTGGTCCAACTGAGGCGCCAGGTGGAAATGGCATGGCAAGCCGTTCCACAGGACTACATCCAGCATCTCTACGATCGTCTCCATGGGAGAATAGCAGCCTGCATTGCTGCGAAAGGTGGATATACACTGTACTAGTGCCGACATTGTGCATGCTCTGTTGCCTGTGTCTATGTGCCTGTGGTTCTGTCAGTGTGATCATGTGATGTATCTGACCCCAGGAATGTGTCAATAAAGTTTCCCCTTCCTGGGACAATGAATTCACGGTGTTCTTATTTCAATTTCCAGGAGTGTATATAGATCAGGAACAGCAGAGGTCCCAGGACGCTTCCATGGGGAACACCTGATATCACTTCAGTTTTATTCGATGATTTGCCGTCTATTACTACGAACTGCGACCTTCCTGACAGGAAATCGCGAATCCAGTCGCACAACTGAGACGATACCCCATAGGCCCGCAGCTTGATTAGGAGTCGCTTGTGAGGAACGGTGCCAAAGGTTTCCGGAAATCCAGAAATACGGAATCAACCTGAGATCCCCTGTCGATACCGGCCATTACTTCGTGCGAATAAAGAGCTAGCTGCGTTGCACAAGAACGATGTTTTCTGAAACCATGCTGATAACGTATCAATAGATCGTTCCCTTCGAGGTGATTCATAATGTTTGAATACAGTATATGCTCCAAAACGCTACTGCAAACTGACGTCAATGATATAGGCCTGTAGTTCGATGGATTACTCCTACTACCCTTCTCAAACACTGGTGCGACCTGCGCAATTTTCCAATCTGTAGGTACAGATCTATTGGTGAGCGAGCGGTTGTGTATGATTGCTAAGTAGGGAGCTATTGTATCAGCGTAATCTGAAAGGAACCTAATCGGTATACGATCTGGACCTGAAGACTTGCCCGTATCAAGCGATTTGAGTTGCGTCGCAACCTCTAAGGTATCTACTTCTAAGAAACTCATGCTAGCAGCTGTTCGTGTTTCAAATTCTGGAATATTCCATTCGTCTTCCCTGGTGAAGGAATTTCGGGAAACTGCGTTCAATAACTCTGCTTTAGCGGCACAGTCGTCGGTAATAGTACCATCGGCACTGCGCAGCGAAGGTATTGACTGCGTCTTGCCGCTTGTGTACTTTTCATACGACCAGAATTTCTTCGGATTTTCTACCAAATTTCGAGACAATGTTTCGTTGTGGAACCTATTAAAGCATCTCGCATTGAAGTCCGTGCCAAATTTCGCGCGTCTGTAAATTTTAGCCAATCTTCGGGATTTCGCGTTCTTCTGAATTTCGCATGCTTTTTCCATTGCCTCTGCAACAGCGTTCGGACCTGTTTTGTGTACTATGGGGGATCAGTTCCATCTCTTACCAATTTATGAGGTATGAATCTCTCAATTGCTGTTGCTACTATATCTTTGAATTTGAGCCACATCTCGTCTACATTTGCATAGTCATTTCGGAAGGAATGGAGATTGTCTCTTAGGAAGGCTTCTAGTGACACTTTATCCGCTTTTTTAAATAAAATTATTTTGCGTTTGTTTCTGGTGGATTTGGAAGAAACGGTATTGAGCCTAGCTACAACGACCTTGTGATCACTAATCCCTGTATCAGTAATGATGCTCTCTATTAGCTCTGGATTGTTTGTGGCTAAGAGGTCAAGTGTGTTTTCGCAACCATTTACAATTCGCGTGGGTTCGTGGACTAACTGCTCGAAATAAATTTCGAAGAAAGCATTTAGGACAATCTCTGAAGATGTTTTCTGCCTACCACCGGTTTTGAACAAGTATTTTTGCCAACATATCGAGGGACCCTTGAGACAACTAGATAAACTTACGTAAGCATCCTGTCTGATCACCTGCATACATTCATGTCCAATGTGGATTCCGACGGACTTGTGCAGTTACAGCAGGCCAGTGCGACACCTCATAGGCCGAAAATTGCTACGCAGGGGCTCCAGGAACTCTCTTCTGAGTTTAAACATTTCCAGTGGCTACCAAACTCCCCAGACATGAACATTATTGAGCATATGTGGGACGCCTTGCAAAGTGTTGTTCAGAATAGTTCTCCACCCCAGCGTACTCTTACTGATTTATTGAAGCCTTGCAGGATTCGTGGTATCTGTTACTTTGAGCACTACATCAGAAATTAGTCGAGTCCATGCCGCGTCGTGTTGCGGCAGTTCTGCGAGCTCGCGGGTGCCCCTACACGATATTAGGCAGGTGAACCAGTTTCTTTGGCTCTTCAGTGTATCTCGTTGTCACGGTATAGGTAGCGAACTACGTCTGTCGTAACCAGTTTTCTTCCACAGACAGGAATATATTTACATCGATACTCTGCCTGGCAGAGGGTTCATCGAACCACCTTCACAGTTCTCTGTTGTTCCAATCTCGTACAGCGCGCGGAAAGAATGAACTCCTATATCTTTCCGTACGAGCTATGATTTCCCATATATTATCGTGGTGATCGTTCGTCCCTATGTAGGTCGGCGTCAACAAAATATTTTCGCATTCGGAGGAGAAAGTTAGTGATTGGAATTTTGTGAGAAGATTCCGTCGCAACGAAAAACGCCTTTCTGTAAATGATGTCCAGCCCAAAACCTGTATCATTTATGTGACACTCTCTCCCATATTTCGCGATAATACAAAACGTGTTGCCTTTCTTTGAACTTTTTCGATGTACTCCGTCAGTCCTATCTGGTAGGGATCCCACATCGCGCAGCAGTATTTTGAGGACAGACAAGCGTAGTGTAGGCAGCCTCCTTAGTAGATCTGTTGCATTTTCTAAGTGTCCTGCCAATAAACCGAAGTCTTTGGTTAGCCTTCCCCATAACATTTACTGTGTTCCTTCCAATTTAAGTTGTTCGTAATTGTAATACCAAGCTATTTAGTTGCATTTACGGCTTTTAGCTTAGACTGATTTATCGTGTAACCGAAGTTCAACGAGTTCCCTTTAGCACTCATGTGGATCACCCCACACTTTTCGTTATTTAGGGTCAACTGCCACTTTTCGCACCATTCAGATATCTTTTCTAAATCGTTTTGCAGTTTGTTTTGATCTTCTGATGACTTTATTAGTCGATAAACGATAGCGTCATCTGCAAACAACCGAAGTGTCTCCAAAATCGTTAATATAGATAAGGAACAGCAAAGGGCCTATAACACTACCTTGGGGAACGCCAGAAATCACTTCTGTTTTGCTCGATGACTTTCCGTCAATTACTACGAACTGTGACCTCTCTGACAGGAAATCACAAATCCAGTCACATAAATGAGACGATAATCCATAAGCACGCAATTTCACTACGAGCTGCTTGTGTGGTACAGTGTCAAAGGCCTTCCGGAAATCCAGAAATACGGAATCGATCTGAAATCCCTTGTCAATAGCACACAACACTTCATGTGAATAAAGAGATAGTTGTGTTTCACAGGAACAATGTTTTCTAAACCCATGTTGACTGTGTGTCAATAGACCGTTTTCTTCGAGGTAATTCACAATGTTCGAACACAATATATGTTCTAAAATCCTACTGCATATCGACGTTAACGATATGGGCCTGTAATTTAGTGGAGTACTCCTACTACCTTTCTTGCATATTGGTGTGACCTGTGCAACTTTCCAGTCTTTGGGTACGGATCTTTAGTCGAGCGAACGGTTGTATATGATTGTTAAGTATGGAGCTAATGCATCAGCATACTCCGAAAGGAACCTAATTGGTATGCAGTTTGGACGAGAAGACTTGCTTTTATTAAGTGATTTAAGTTGCTTCACTACTCCGAGGATATTTACTTCTACGTTACTCATGTTGGCAGCTGTTCTCGATTCGAATTCTGCAATATTTACTTCGTCTTCTTTTGTGAAGGCATTTCGGAAGGCTGTGTTTAGTAACTCTGCTTTGGCAGCTTTGTCTTCGATAGTATTTCCATTGCTATCGTGCAGAGAAGGCATTGATTATTTCTTGCACTAACGTACTTCACATACGACTAGAATCTCTTTGGATTTTCTGTCAGGTTTCGAGACAAAGTTTCGTTGTGGAAAGTGTTGTAGACATGTCACATTGAAGTCCGCGCTAAATTTCGAGCTTCTGTAAAAGATCGCCAATCTTGGGGATTTTGCGTCTGTTTAAATTTGGCATGTTTGTTTCGTTGTTTCTGCAACAGTGTTCTAACCCGTTTTGTGTACCAAGGAGGATCAGCTCCGTCGTTTGTTAATTTATTTGGAATAAATTTCTCAATTGCTACTTAGCACACGGGACTCGCATTCGGGAAGACGACGGTTCAATCCCGCGTCCGGCCATCCTGATTTAGGTTTTCCGTGATTTCCCTAAATCGGTTCAGGCAAATGCCGGGATGGTTCCTTAGGGCACGGCCGATTTCCTTCCCCATCCTTCCCTAATCCGAGCTTGTGCTCCGTCTCTAATGACCTCGTTGTCGACGGGACTTAAAACAGTAATCTCCTCCTCCTCTCAATTGCTACTGATAGTATTTCTTTGAATTTAAACCACATCTGGTCTACACTGATATTATTAATTTGGAATGAGTGGAGATTGTCTCTCAAGAAGGCGTCAAGTGAATTTTTATCTGCTTTTTTGAATGGGTATATTTTTGGCTTACTTTTCGAGGATTTGGGGCTTACAGTATTCAGTCTCGCTACGACAACCCGGTGTTCACTAATCCCTGAATCGGTTTTGATGCTCGCTATTAACTCAGGTTTATTTGTTGCTAAGATTGATGATGTTGTCTTGACATAAAGTTGAGAGTTCGCTACATTTCGCGGTTTGTTGTCGGTACCAGTTTTATTTTGATTGTGACTATTAGAGTTACAGCCTAATCTTGGCGTCAGATGTACCAGCACCCAATCGTGTCATACTGTCTTGAGTTCGTTAATTTCTTTGTTAGTCGTTTTGCCACGATTTTGGCAATACATGCTTCTGTGTCGCTCAAGTGTTTATGCAGATACGTTCTTAATTAACTATGGATCTGTTGTTTTTCATTGCAACATCACGTTGAGATGTGCATGTTTTGTGCTCGTTCAGAAATGGCTATTTTACTGCTGATCGTTTCTACACTTTCTTTATTTTTCTCTTCTGTCCAATCGGACATTTCTAAACTGATTGCAGAAACTTGTCTTTCAAGTTTACTGTCATTATGTTTCTCTATCTCGTCGGAAATATTGTTTTTCCAACAGTACGAATTTTGTGTTGTCCGGATAACTGAAGCTTGCTCCTCCACCAGTCGGTTTGCTCAGCTACAATTAATTCGATTTTCCCAACTATTTCTTAAATATTTTTTTGCTCATGGGCGATATTAGTTACTATGCGTACAGTTGACTATATTCTCAAAATCATCTGAAAAACTTGTCCTGGTAAACCTGCGCAGTTGTGCTTCCAATTACAGTCTTGGTAGTCGATGACTCGTAGACTTACGACTGAGACCGGGTACCACTATGCAGATCTATGTCTAATTTTTTAAAAAGTTCTTTTCTTTTTAAATGACTTCTTTTTCTGCAAAAATGTCAGCGCTTCTTATTGCAATGGTATCTGCATGCAACACTGCCTAATCAAGCTATAAAACGACCTCTTAGCTTCGCACACAACAGTGGGTGGTTGACTTTACATATATTGTACCAGTATTTAATACTATCTACAAAACCTTACACAATGTAATTACTATTACTAATTTCTTTTAACTTTGGACTGAAAATTATTACTACAATTTATTGCGGAATCTGCTACTGTGAGATCCAAGATAAATATAAAAATTTTACAGCTTGCAGATATTTTTCTCACCTGGTGCAGATGTTGATTTTTGCGATTATGTTCCGTCTGAATTTCCTTGCCGTTTATCTTAGCTGAATCGTTGCGGTTCATGCAACAAAATTTACAAAAAAAGTATTAGTTATCCGACAAAAATTCATACAAGTAATGTTCAATGTTTAAAACAATTTATTTTCTATTTTTTAAATTACTTTCATCTTTCATGAAGCAAGCCGTTTCTGGATAATCTCCTTCTTTGTAGTATCCCCTTATCGTTTTCGAAACAAGGTTATTATTTCGTCTCTAATACAACTTGACCAGAGTTTAGCGAGTAAACTAATTCACTTTGGAGAGTACAAAATATGTATTAATCTCACACATATATTGCAAATATCGACGATTTATGCTGTGGAGCATAAAATGTGTGTGGGTTAGTAGCATATAAGACACAGAAAAATGAGAATGCCCTCTACCTTCTGGAATTCAATTCTTCTTCCAGCACAATTAAGAGTATGCACATTTTCATTGGTTAAATGTTTTAACATAATAGCTGCCCAAATAGATCGGCAACTGCAATGCTGTCGTTTTATGTAATGGTGGAACAAATCGTTATTACGTCTCGTTAACTGAGAAGACGATTCAGGACTAACTTATCTCTTTGGCGTTATCTTCATCTCTGAAAAGAGAAAGACAAATGAGTGTACAGGAAACAATAAATATATTTGTAATTACATCGATGTCGACTTTTTCTACGCCGAAGGGGGCAAAGTAATGAGGTATAACATTCATCTGACCAGAAATCCATGTCTTCTTTCCATTTCGCTTTACTGAACCCCACTACACCTAGATTGAGCCTTTGCATTTCGCTTTTCAGATTTCCTAGCTTACATTCAAACTTGCGATATTCCACGCTCCGAGTCGTAGAATGTTGCCCTCTCGTTGGTCATTCAATATTCTTCTCGTTGTTACATCCCAGAGATCCGAATGGGGGCTAATCTGGAATATTTTAGTGATGGAGAGATAATGATACTTTTTTTCAATTACAGGCTACATGTATGCGGACAAACATTAAATGTCTTTAATGCAGTGGTCCACGTTGCCTTCTGTGTCTTAGTGCCGTTGTCCATTGCTGATTTTTCCGCCATTTACGTACAATTTTCGATTCTAAGAGCAGGAAGTGCTCCGAGTTTCTTTCCGCTCTCCCACCCTCTTTGACAAGGCTGTTGACAGAACGAGGGTGACTCTTTATGCCGGTAGTCTTCGGCACCATTGCTAATGATTTTTTACTCAAAATTTAAGTAGTGTCTGGAATAGGATTCAGAACCTAGGATATTTTGATCACTAGTCAAAGACCCCCCCCACCAGACCAAGATGTCACGGGTCACCAAGAGCCATAATTTGTACATAACAGTCATCCGCTGGTGGGGTTAGCATTGTTCGTCGTAAGGGACGTCTAGAGATCTAACTGATCATGTGGAGACGGCCCTCCCTGTTGCCTTCAAAACGGGACAGGGCAGTTAACGTTGCGTTCTCTATGGGGTCCCTACGCGCCATTATTTGTGGGTAGTTTCATCTTCGGTGGTAGACCGCGGACGACTGCTACGAGGCAGATCTACGGTGTTTTGGTTTTACGATAGCTGTTGAATGTTCGAATGACATCGCTCTGATGTATGCCAAATGGGCGGGTAATTTCCCATGCTGACAACTCTTCTTGCCGTAAGGTGGCAGTCAGCGAACGGTCAAGTTCGATATGAGCATCCGAGCCATGTTGAGAAAGAGCAGTGCACACTAGTTAAGATGCCCCGTCCAAGATTGGTGATACAGTGCTCTCTGCTGAGAATGCAGGTTTACGTTCACCTCCACGACAGAGGGCTTATACATAGCAATTTCCTGTCGTCAAGAGAATATTCAGACAGATGTACCCAAATGTGTAGAAAAATGCAAAATTATGCGTCATGAGGGTGGTGCGAAATTATTTTTGTGCAGCTTATCTTCTAGCGATTCTTCAGTCGCGAAGTATTTCCTTTCCTAACGTTTTTATAGTGAATTAAGTCTAATGAGAATATAAGTCAGTTCTTGGTCGTTCTCTAAAACATGGTATCGCGAACGGTTGAGGCGAAAATAAGACTTGCCTTACAGTATCGCAAACTGAGTACTTAAGGAAATGAATATTTCGTTTTTATTGAAATAAACAACATGCACTTTATAGGTGCAACTTAGTCTCGCAACAACTGTTGTTACGCGACGACCGCCAGTCTCAATGCATACATTATTAAACTCTCTCAAATGTCCGTATTTAATGTACAATAAGACAAGCAGTTAGGACCCTACAGCCAGTTTACTTTCAGTTTCTATTTTCGTCGCATACACCAACGACTTCATGTAACCTCTTAGGAAATAATTTACCGGGAACACATTACAGGCGTTGTTTCGTTTTTCAAGGTGGCGTCAGCAAAGTCTGTGCGAAGGAGTTTATAAATGCGAGAGTTACACAAGTCGCTCATTTAAGGCATTGTAGCGCCTGAAATATTCATTTTGAATCATTGGTTCCTTAGCTCAAAATAATTAGTTTACTATATGGTACTATCTGAATAAATTCTACCTTAAAGGATTGTTATACTGCGCCTTAATCTACACCATTTCGATAGAAGTCGTGTCGTTGATCTATATGATTTGAATTAACTACGTCGATAATTTTCTGCATATGGGATGACACAGATATGAATTTATTTAAGGTTAACATGTTTCCACCTCGGGTGTTACTGATTGGCGCAAGTATTTTTATGTGCAACATTTTACACAACGGGCCAATTTCGGCCACACTGGCCATTCTTAAGTGCTGTCTACCCATAGAAAGAACAAATTACATATATAGAAAAACATTTATAAATTATATTTGGCTTCCTGACACAAAAAATGTTTTAATTAAGAGAACCTGTATGTTTGTAAATTTTACGGGCATGAATTGACCGACAGCATCTAGCAGTATATCAGACTGGAAGCAATACAAATTGTCGTTTCGAAAGCGAGAGATCAATCGTTGCAAGCATCAAATTACAAAAATAGGTGTTGGAAAATTAACGCTATAAACGCATAACTAAGCTCTTGATTTCTTACTTTCGCACTGACCGATGATACGGTGCTGTACAGCTGTGGATTATACCGTGTCTTCACTTAATTTGCTTCCCATGCGAACAGCTTTGACAGTTTGTCGTTGTGAATATGATTACATCAAGTGCTTATGGTTTATAGCGTTAACAGTGATCATTACTGCATTCTGCTAACTTTCTCAAATTTGACACTTGCAACGTTTGTGCTTCCGCTTTCGAAACGACTGTTCTGATAAGTTACCGTCCGTGCTTCCACGTACCTCGGTATATGTTGGGAACGAGTATATATCTACATGCTATTGGTCTTTTGCTGCCTGTAAGTAAAAACTTATACATTGCGCTAATTAAAAATATTTTTGTGTGGCCAGGAAGAGAAACTTATTTTATTAAAAAAATCCAGATTCGTAATTTGATTTTTCGATGTGTACGTAGCACTAGAAAGTAGCCTGCAAGGCTAAAATTGGCCAGTCGAACGAAATGCAGTAAATAAAAATACTTGCAAAGCAAACAATAACAGCCGAGATGGAACCATATTAACCTTCAACATACCTCTTTATTTCACATCAGAGGTAAATGCAGACGTTACACATGATAATGAATTTAATGTGCGTTATAATGTTGTAATAGTGCTCTGGAACAACACTTAGAAATTTATGTATCAAAGTTTTACACAACAGAAATGTGGAAATTCTCTCGTCATAAGAATGATATTCCAGTGAGAAGACATTTACTTTACAACATGCAACAAAAATTACTGTTTCGTGAGGGGACCCCTCCTCCCTAGAGGTTTGGGCAAGTGCTCGGCGCTCTTCTGTAAAAAATACCTCGCCCGGCTGTTACGAATGTAGCAGAGGGCTCTCCGCACCTGTTACCGAGCATAAAGTGAAGTGCCCGACGAGAGGCGGCAACAGCTCATAAAATTTCACCAGTTCCTTAAAGAAAACGGTTCCGTTACTGCGAGGAAACTGCGCGTTCGGAGAACTGCGGAAGATGAGTACCGTCTGAAGGATGAGATTAGTACTGCGCGCATGAGGTATGGTTATCACAGACGTACGAGGGATTGTCGCACAGTTTGCACCTTTTATATGTCATGACTGCGGAAATGCTCGAGTAGACTCCTAGAAAAAGTTTTCCGTGTTGTCAACGAAGTTTCTCTTCAAAAGAAGAAAAAATCACTGGCTGCCAGATCCGAGGAAGAAGACTGAAGTTGTAGCATTTTATACTCTAGGCGCGAACCAAGAGGCACAGTGCCTTCAGCAGTGTGAGCGTGGGCGTTGTCATGCTGGAATCGCTTACTTTTCGTAATCATTCCTCTCGTCTTCTGGTTCAAATGGCTCTGAGCACTATGGGACTTAACATCTATGGCCATCAGTCCCCTAGAACTTAGAACTACTTAAACCTAACTAACCTAAGGACATCACACACATCCATGCCCAAGGCAGGATTCGAACCTGCGACCGTAGCAGTCGCGCGGCTCCGGACTGAGCGCCTAGAACCGCTTGACCACCGCGGCCGGCTCGTCTTCTGCTTGTTCTTAAGCCACAGATTGGTCCGAAACCTTTCGTAATACTTGATTGTAATGCCTTGTCACTTTATTGCTTAGTCGCTGAGAATCACTCTCTGCCAAACCCAAACAGACAGCGTAACTTCCCCAGAAGAAAGCTTTTGCTTTCTTTGTTGGAAGAGAATTTGAGTTTCCTATGTTTGTTCCTTTTATTTGTCACTGGGTCATAATGACGAACCCAACATTCGTTCATTGTGATCAGTCCCACATGCAGTACATAAGGCAAGATCTTGTGCATTGAATACCATCCTCTCCGACAATTTTTTGGATGGTAATGCACCCACTGGCAACATCGTGCTTTCCAGCATTGCCATAAATCTTGCCTCCTCCATTGGAGACGATCTGGTACTTCTTGGTCCGTCTCCTAGATCTGTGTGACCACCCTGGAACAATCTTTTTCAGTTATTTCACATATTCATCTGTAAACTCATCATCTTCACACATATTAATACTTCATCATAACTTTTCTTCGTTGATTTTCCTTCCACACCGCAGGCGCTGCCGAGTTACCCACCACAATTGCTTGTATTTGGTATAGTATGACACCAAGTGATGCAACTAGGAAACAGTTACACGAACAACAGAAAACGAACTTTGCTTCCATTTCATACGCGCACATTCATTCAGATATTCTCGCTGTTTCCAGCCCTAAATACGAATTTTTATGAACTCCCCTCATCAACGTATCTTAGAAGTGTGTCAGCTAGGATATTAATTTCTCGCCACAGCAACTGTCTGTCTTCGAAGAAATCACCACATACTGTCGAGTTACACCTGACACCTAAATTTACGCATAAACTATTCAGAAGGTATGTTTGTTTAATCATTTCAGAGTCACTACAAACCGAAATGTGAAAGTAGTTGTATATACAAAATTCAAAGAATGTATCTTAAAAATTTGTAACATTCGTTGTCTTACTTTTATCTGTGTTTTTAAAGTTATTTGCCAGCTTCAACCACTACACTCAGCAATGCTAATCACATTATTAGACACAAGATGTGTTTACAGAAATCCTATTGTTATTATCAGGTAAAACCCACGTAAGAATCTTACAAACTTGCAGAAGATGAATAAAACAGAATAAGATTAGTCCTGTCACGCCATAATACGAGTATATCAGACTAACTGTGTTCATCGTACCTGGACAATTAGTCTGATATTGTATGGTGTGACAAGGCAGATTTTATTCGTTTTTCATTCCTTTTGCGTTAAGTTTTTAAGATTCTTAAGTATGCTTTGTCTGATAAGGGGAGCATGATTTCTCGAAACGCGTCGTGCTTATAAAAAGATGATTGAAATTGAAAGACGTTAAAATACCCTTACATGTCCTAACTATGCGAACGGCCTTGCCACAGTGGTAACACCGGTTACCGTCAGATCACCGAAGCGCTGTCGGGCTTGACTAACACGTCGGTGTTTGACCGACCGGTCTGCCGAGCGCTGTTGGCAAGCGGAGTGCACTCAGCCCTTGTGACGCCTATTGAGCAGTTACTTGATTGAGAAGTAGCTGTTCCGCTCTCGAAAATCGACAACGGCCGGGAGAGCGGTGTGTTGACGTTACGCCCCTCCATATCCGCATCCAGTGACGCCTATAGACTGAGCATGATACGGCGGTCGGTCAGCACCATTGGGTCTTCCGAAACCTCTTCAGACGCAGTTTAGTTTATATGTCCTAACTAATACTGTGTCTAGTCAACAGCGTTCAATGTTGCGTTCATTTCCTATTATTAGACGTGTTAAATACTCTACTGGCCATTACAATTGCTACCCACGAAGATGACGTGCTACAGACGCGAATTTTAACCAACAGGAAGAAGATGCTGTGATATGCAAATGATTAGCTTTCAGAGCATTCACACAAGGTTGCCGCCGGTGGCGACACCTGCAACGTGCTGACATGAGAAAAGTTTCCAACCGATTTTTCATAACAAACAGCAGTTGACTGGCGTTACCTGGTGAAACGTTGTTGTGATGCCTCGTGTAAGGAGGAGAAATGCGTACCATCACGTTTCCGACTATGATAAAGGTCGAATTGTAGACTATCGCGATTGCGGTTTATCGTATGGCGACATTGCTGCTCGCGTTGGTCGAGATCCAATGATTGTTAGCAGAATATGGAATCGGTGGGTTCAGGAGGGTAATATGGAACGCCACGCTGGATCCCAACAGCCTCGTATCACTAGCAGTCGAGATGACAGGCATCTTATCCGCATGGCTGTAACGGATCGTGGAGCCACGTCTCGATCCCTGAGACAACAGATGGGGACGTTTGCAAGACAACAACCCTCTGCACGAACAGTTCGACGACGTTTGCAGCAGCATGGACTATCAGCTCGGAGACCATGGGTGCGGTTCCCCTTGACGCTGCATGACAGACAGGAGCGCCTGCGATGGTGTACTCAGCAACGAACCTGGGTGCACGAATGGCAAAACGTCATTTTTTCGGATGAATCCAGGTTCTGTTTACAGCATCATGATGGTCGCACCCGTGTTTGGCGACATCGCGGTGAACGCACATTGGAAGCGTGTATTCGTCATCGATATCCTGGCGTATCACCCGGCGTGATGGTATGGGGTGCCATTGGTTACACGTCTCGGTCACCTCTTGTTCGCATTGACGGCACTTTGAACAGTGGACGTTACATTTCAGATGTGTTACGATCCGTGGCCCTACCATTCATTCGATCCCTGCGAAACCCTACATTTCAGCAGGATAATGCACGACCGCATGTTGCAGGTCCTGTACGGGCCTTTCTGGATACAGAAAATGTTCGACTGCTTTCCTGGCCAGCACATTCTCCAGATCTCTCACCAATTGAAAACGTCTGGTCAATGATGGCCGAGTAACTGGCTCGTCACAATACGCCAGTCACTACTCTTGATGAACTGTGGTATCGTGTTGAAGCTGCATGGACAGCTGTACCTGTACACGCCATCCAGGCTCTGTTTGACTCAATGCCCAGGCGTATCAAGGCCGTTATTACGGCCAGAGGTGGTTGTTCTGGGTACTGATTTCTCACGATTTATGCATCCAAATTGCGTGAAAATGTAATCACTTGTCAGTTCTAGTATAACATATTTGTCCAATGAATACCCGTTTATCATCGCCATTTCTTCTTGGTGTAGCAATTCTAATGGCCAGTAGTGTGATTATTTTAAATATACTTTTATTGACTACTGTTTAAGGTAAGTTATTGAAGGAAAATTTCTGAGTTTCGTAGCTGGAGAAACACATGATGCGAATTTCGTTAGTTTCTTTTATCGGTGTGAAACTTTAATTTTTTTCAGGGAAAACTCTAATACTCTCTCTTCTTTGCGATGAAATCTCTATTAAGAACAGATTCTACCTAAAGGTACTGGCACACATACTGTTACCATTATACTAAAATAACTCTTTGGGAATAGTAACTAATAAAACTGATCAATTTATTATTTATTTCTAAGTCCCCCGTGAGTTATGGCATGGTAAATATTTGTAGTAGTGAATGAGAGTGGAAAAAAACTATGGATTGTAAGTACATGGCAGTTCCAGTGGTATATTTATTTATCAGTGTCACTTAAAGGGTTTAAAGGGTTAAATTAATAACACACGTAAATAATCAACTACTTTTATTAAGTTGCAAGTACAGTATGGCTATAATTAAACTTTCGCTACTTGAGACGGTGCCCATGAAAAACGAGTGATCGTAGTACAATGAAACTTTGTGTAAACATTTGTAAAGACATGTGGAAGAGGAATAACGAATAAACCATCGATTGAAACATATTAATTTCCACACGATAGGGTAACATTTGTTAACTGCATACCATGTACACGTGTCAGGTTACAAACATTGCTCAATGTGACGACCATCTGCATCCACGGCAGCTTGGAACCGCAGTAGAGATACCATTTCACAATTTTTCGGAGCACTTTTCGAACGGTGGACCATGAAATGTTGCTGTCGTGACACAGCTCGTGCACCGCTTGAAGATCGCACATTGCGTCCCGGCCTCTCCCAGTAGCAATTCCCAAATCGCCAGTTAATTTAAACTTCCAAATTATATTCCTCAACCCCGTTGCGGAAAGAGAATCCCTCTGTTCCCTTTGATGCGTCGACACTTGCGAAGAGCAGCAGCGATATTGCTGGTGTTTTGAAGAAACTGCTTTACGAATAAAGCCCTGCTGACCTTTTCCAGATCCATGTTGACTGTCTGCAACTGTAATGCCTACTGAAACTTCCTGGAAGATTAAAACTGAGTGCCGGACCGAGACTCGAACTCGGGACCTTTGCCTTTCGCGGGCAAGTGCTCTACCAACTGAGCTACCCAAGCACGACTCACGCCTCGTCCTCACAGCTGTACTTCTGCCAGTACCTCGTCTCCTACCTTCCAAACTTAACAGAAGCTCTCCTGCGAACCTTGCAGAACTAGCACTCCTGAAAGAAAGGATATTGCGGAGACATGGCTTAGCCACAGCCTGGGGGATGTTTCCAGAATTGTAATTCTGTAATGCCTACTGATGCTTATATTTCAGCCCTCTGTCGCCGTACCAGCACCGGCGCCCAACGAGAAGTCATAACACTAACTCTAACAACTGAAATCCTGCAGCGCGTCGTCTGAACATCACTCCTATAACGTTGGGCACCCGGTAAATAGTTTTCCGTTTACATTGGTTCAAATAATGGAAGTTTATAACCACCCTGTATAAGCTTCTTTCAGTCAGCTGCATTATCATTAACCAAATGAGAGTCTCAGACAGAGGTTAAACACCATGTACACTGATGAGCCAGGACATTATGACCGCCAGTTAAAAATGTGTTGATCCACCTTCGGAACGCGATACAGTAGTGATTCTACGTGGTATGGATCTGACTAGCCCTTGGTAGATTTGCTAGGATATGTCTATGTAAAGGTCACGCAATTCTCGTAAATTCTGGGCCGATGGCTTGTGGGCGCAGGACTGGTGCCCGACAGCGTCCCAGTTGTGTTCCATCGAGATTAAATAAGGCGAATTGGTGACCAAGACATACCATACTATCGTGGCCCTTAAACCGCTGTTGCGTGATTCTGTCCCTGTGACACGGACAGCTATCGTGCTGGAAGATGTCATAGCCGTCGGGGAAAACCTCAGGCGTGGAGAGATGCTGGGGAACTGCACTAATGTTCCCGTAGTCCACAGCTTTCATGGTGCCTTTGATTACTATAACAGGTCCCACGGAAGCCATGGTGAACGTCGCTCATAGCACAATACCACAGTTGAAGCACATCCCTGGCCAATGCTTGTTTGGAGCAACAATTCGTTTGGATGACGGTGTATACGGACGCCCTGGTGTAACAAAAATGCTGATTGATCCTACTATGGCGACACGTTTCCACTGATCCACAGTCCATCCTCGATGATACCGTGGCCACTGCAATCGTAAATGACGATGTCATTGGGTCGACGTGGGAATACACAGGACTTGTCATCTAGAAAACCCCGTTTTTAACAATGTGCGCTGAACGGTCTGCTTTCCATATAGCGTCACGTGTCCGCAACGTCACCAATTTGCATTCAGTCTGACGGTGGACGGTGACCAGAATGTGTTCGCTCATTAGTGTGCATATACTGTATGGTCTGCGCACATTATTTCTCTTCTTCTGTAATCGAATTTTTGTTGTTCACAAATTGCAACATCTAAACTTTTCACGTTGATGAAGGCTATAAAAGCGCGGTATTTCCGAATGCACTTCTGACAAAAAACGATTCTGGTAGCTGGAGTCGGAGGTCTTTGTTAATCCCGTCTTTTCAGTTCTTGTGGTGATATTTCCATAGAAACTATCATCCCCTAACAAATATTTATTTAAATGTCAAGTACCAAAGTTCATAGACTTAGCTTTAAAAATATTTTACTGTAACGAAATATTTTCATAAAACTTTCATCCTCTATTTTACGCCCTTAGGGGTTGAATTTCCAAAAACAACGAAACACATATCACAGAGCACAGTGGCGCAGTGGTTAGCATACTGGATTCGCATTCGAGAGGAGGACGGTTCAAATCCCCGTCCGGCAATCCCTTTTTAGGTATTGTGTAATTTCCCTAAAGCGCTGCCAGGATGGAAAGTTTGAAAATATCATGTGCGATTTCCATTTCCATCCTTCCGTACTCGGAGCTTCTGCTCCATCTCTAATAACCTAGCTGTCGACGGGACGTTAAACTTTAATTTCCTGCTCCTCGTTTAAAACACGTCTTATTTGTAACTGAGAAGCCAAATACAGTTTTCCTTAGATTTAGTTTTGAAAACGCGTTCATAACGAAATATTTTCATAAAAATTTTCATCTCCTAAGTCACTTGATTAAGAACTGAATTTCCAAAAACACTGCCGGCCGGTGTGGCCTTGCGGTTCTAGGCGCTTCAGTCTGGAACCGCGTGACCGCTACGGTCGCAGGTTCGAATCCTGCCTCGGGCATGGGTGTGTGTGATGTCCTTAGGTTAGTTAGGTTTAAGTAGTTCTAAGTTCTAGGGGACTGATGACCACAGATGTTAAGTCCCATAGCGCTCAGAGCCATTTGAACCATTTTGAATCCAAAAACACTCGTATCATTTCATTTCAAATCTGATAGTCAAGTCAGATACCAATTAGCATAGATGTAGATTTAAAATGTTTTATTAGCACTATAATAATGATTTATTTTCAGAAAGAAACTTTCACCCACTATTTTAATCCCTTAATGGTTGATTTTCCAAAAATGCCGATGCACGCATTATTTTAGTTCTAACCGAAAAATAAAATACCAATTCTCGTAGTTCTAGCTTCAAAATGGCCTAAATGGCGATATATATATATATATATATATATATATATATATATATATATATATATATTCATCCCCCACTTCACCCCCTTTGGGATGGAATTTAGAACACTGCCTTAGTAAACGATGCCTGAACAGAAGATAAACACCCTCTTCAAATTTCAAGTTCCAATCTTTAGCTGTTTGGGATGGGCGGTGATGAGTCAGTGAATTAGTCTGGCGCTATTCCAACCCCTTAGGGGTTGAATCTCCAAAAGCATTGAAAAATGTAATTTTTATTTCTAACCGAGTGGCCTAATTCAATTTTTTTATATATTTAGCTTTAAACATGCTTTCGTAATGAAATATTTTCATAAAATATTTGATCCTCCATTTCACCGCTTTAGGTAGGGGTTGAATTTCCAACCGAGAAGTCAAATATCGGTTTTCGTAGACATAGCTTTAAAAATGCCTTAGTAGATCTTTAACAATTATTTATTCTAAAAACAGCTTTCAACCACTGTTTCACTCCCACAGCGGTTAAATTTACAAAAATGCTGAAACACATATTTCATTATTTCTGACAGAGAAACTAAATACGAATTTTCGTAGTTCCAGCTTCAAAATTGCCTTTTTATCGTCTTAGGGGTGTAATTTCGAAAAAACCTTCTTATAGGATGTATACAATATAAGATCAACGCACTATCCAAAGTTCAAGTTTTTGTCTATTGAAAACTTTTTTTTCACATAGAGTTAAACCAATGAGAACATAACTCGCATCATCTATTTCCGTAGTACTTGTAATTCGTGTTCCGCGATGGATTGTCAACGCAGGACCAGGTAATAAAAACGTCATATCGTCTTGAGGCTTCTGTTTGATTCTCACGGTGCAAAAAGTGCGGACAGTTCTGTGAACAATATCACTTCGAGGTAATGTGGACTGTGTCCTTCATACCGACGGGTGTGTTTCCTGTTCTACAAACAGGTGTTACGGTGATTTTCAGAGTGGAAGTGAATAAGCAGTTGTTAGGAGGGTGATACATTGTCTTGTCGTCCAGTATGTAATTTGCTGTTTCACTTGGAAAAACCACACCGGCTTTGCAAGTTGCACTGATAACAATGTTGTCATCATTGTAAAGCTGAGAATCACCTGGGCTGCTATGCGAACTCTTGCATACCCAGGAGAATTTCGATAATACTCTATGAGGAAGAAATAAATGAAGGTGTAACGGTTCTTTATTTACGTGACCATTACGGCACTCCAACTCCAGTTCTCGATACCAGTAATATCGTACTACTTTTCTGCGAAGTAACAGACATATTTTTGTGACAATATTCACATTTTGTTTTATTAATGTATAGGTACTCCGATGTACCGGTATCGGTATATTACAGTGATATGGTTCTTGTGTGTAGTCGTTTCCGTGAGACTGTCATAATCTATGACTTACTTGTAACCGTTTTGACGCGAATGCACACAGAGCAGTCTTTGTTTCACTTTGCAGAAGTTAAGTTGTTATTTCGCTTTGTAAAAGAACAGTCAAGTCTTGTGTTTGGTTAAAGTGGAATTTAAATAGATGAAGATTGATACAAAACTGTTTTCTTGATGATGTGACAATTAAGAAGAATTATATGTGAATTTACAAGAAGTTTAATAAAAATGTGGATCGTCAACACCAAGTCAAAAATTACAAGAATTTCCTGAAAAACGCATTTGTTAGGTCTTCAAATATTGCTAAAATACAGATCTGGACCTTCTAGCAGTCAAAGTGGAATCACCCTAGAATCAACAAGATGAGCCATAACAACTTCGACGAAATCTACGTGGGAATCCATTTCAAGATAAGTGCCAAAATTAATGACTTTTTCACAGTGACTTCATCATTTCCATTCTGACGATACTATCCACAGTCAATAACTTTGTTGTTGTCCGGTAAAGCGAACATATGCTGCATGAGCAACATTATTAATCTGATTTCTAACCTACTTTGCGAGTGGTAGTATTGTTAAAAAGGGTAGAAACTCAAAAGGAAGGAGAGAAAGAAGATTTAGAGTTTAATATCCCGTCGACGTCGAACCCATTAGAGACGGCGCACAAGCTCGGATTAGGAAAGGATGGGGAAGGAAGTCGACCGTGCAGTTTTCAAAGCAACCAACCCGGTATTGCCTGTTGCGATTTAGGGAACCATCCCGGCACTTGCCCGTAGCGATTTAGGTAAATCACTGAAAACCTATACCTTGATAGCCGGGATGCGAGTCCATTGTGCTAACTACTACGCCACCTCGCTCGGTAGGAGCTCGAAGTTCCTCTTAAACTTCCGTTTCCGATTTGGAAATCATACCACACAATTCACTGGTAAGAAAGGTACGAGCATATGCAACTGGTTGTGAATTAATGTGACTGGCGCGAATAATTTTTGAGTAATAGGAGTCAGTACTTTGTCGTGAATACCGATTATTCATCAGACACGGGAGTGTCATTGAACTGCCCCTGTTCAATCATGTAGATAAACGTTCTGTTAGATTCTGTGGGCAGCAGTCTGAGACTGCCGATTACGCTGTTGTTTACGGGGCAGTGTCTTCGTTGAGTGACTTTCGAGATGGCTTATACATAATTTCTGTTTGGTGGTGTGACGCAGCTTTCTTTAAATGCCGAGAGATGTAAGCTACTGTGTCTAGGTTGGAGAAACATTCCTGTAATGTTCAAACCCAGTATTAATCCTGTAAGTGACAAAAGGTATTTCCAGCATAACGATAGAATGCCTATCAGTATGGACTCTTCGGGAATAGTAATGAATAAACCTGCTCAATTTATTATGTATTTTAAGTCTACCATAAGGTATGGGGTGGTAAATATTCATACCAAGTAATCAAGAGAAAAACAGTCGTATGTGGCAATCCCAGTTGTTTACCGTTGTTATATATTGATGTGACAAATGTCATGGGAGACTTCCTAATATTGTGTCGGACCTCCTTTTGCCAAGCGTCGTGCAACAACTCGATGTGGCATGCACACAACATGTCGTTGGAAGTCCCCTGCAGAAATATTGAGATACGCTGCCTCTGTATCTGTACATAACTGTGAAAATGTTGCCGGTGCAGGATTTTGTGCAGGAACTGACCCCTCGATTATGTCCCATAAATGTTTGGTGGGATTCATGTCGGGCGATCAGTGTGGCTAACTCATACGCGCGAACCAGAATGTTCTTCAAACCAATCGCGAACTATTGTGGCCAGATGACACGGCTCATTGTCATCCATAAAAATTCCGTCGTTGGTTGGGACATTAAGTCCGTGAATGGCTGCAAATGGTCTCCAAGCAACCAAACAACCATTTCCAATCAATGATCGGTTCAGTTGTACCAGAAGACCCAGTCCATTCCGTGTAACAGCCCACACCACTATGGAGTCACCAGCAGCTAGCACCGTGTCATCATCTACATCTCTCTGCGTGGATACTCTGCAAATCATACTTAAGTGCCTGGCAGAAGGTTCGTCGAACCATCATCACAATAAGTCTATTATTTCACTCTCGAACAGCGCGCGGGAAAAAAACATAGACCTATATCTTTCCGTGCAAACTCTGATTTCCCTTATTTGATTAGGATGATCGTGTCTCCCTATGTACGCCAGCGTCAACAAAATATTTTCACATTCGGAAGAGAAAGTTGGTGATTGAAATTTCGTGCGAAGATCCCGCCTCAACGAGAAACGCCTTTGTTTTAATGATGTCCACCCCAAATCCTGTATCATGTCCGTGACACGTCTTTGAACTTCACGACAGACTCTGTTAATACTGGCTGGCAAGGATCCCACACCTCGCAGCAGTATTCCAAAAGAGGGCGGACAAGCGTAGAGTAGGCAGTATTTTTAGTAGATCCGCTGCACCTTCTAAGAGTTTCGGCAGTAAAACGCAACCTTTGGTTCTGCTTCCCCACAACATTTGCAATATGTTTTTTCCTATTTATTCCAATTTAAGTTGTTCGTAATTGTCATCCCTAGGTATTAATAGTTTGTGAAGTTCTATGAGAAGTACTGAATTGTATGCACTGAGCCTTGATATTTACTTTGTTTGTATAATTAATTTATTCCTATGCTTGTATCATCTACAAAACGGAGAAAATTTCCATCTTCTAACAAGGCAAATAGAAGATCATTTACGTATGTCAGAAACAACGTTGGGCCCAAAACGGAACCCTTCAGTATTACTTCAAATATTGACTGTCTATTACTGCTATGTAATTAACATGGAACTAGTATAGATACAGTAATAACCGTGAATCTGTATCGATTTGTCCAGCGGTTCCCAGCCAGGGTTACCCCGAGGGTTAAACGGAATTTTCTAATGTGTAAGAACAAAGCGGTTCAGTTGTGTTTCAGTCACGAAACTAAATAATTTATTTTTAAAATATCATTAATATGACCATTATTTTGTAAGACTGTAATACTGATTGCATAAATGACTAATAATAACATTTTTCAAATACTAGCATTAACTCGTGATATGATGTGGTGGATGTCACAACTTGAAAAAGGAAGTATGAACAGCGTCTTCATCACTCAGTCCACCCATTCCACACATGTGTTGTACTGTGTACCATGAATCTATGACAGTAACAGTGAGAGATATCTGTCACATGCTTAAATACTGTATGTAAATGCCTTCGACGAGTTGCCGCCATGGACCAGAAATTGCCTAATTATTCACTTCGCAACAGATACACAGTCTAATTGACAGCAAAAGGCAACTATGTAATGGCAACCACATTGCTGTAGGGCCTACTTAATATTATTACTATTGTAATAATAATAATTATTAGTATCATTATTATTATCATCATAGTTATTACTGGCACTGATGAGGCTCCATTTGCGGCGTCAAGTATTTCCAATTTCTATCAGCTCAGAAGTAAGGAGTCCAGTAATCAAGTGATTTACAAACAATAAGTGCAGTGTATACTTTTTAGCTTGGTTGACTTTAAAAGTAGGTGCAAGGCATGGATGAATTGATTCATCATTCTATAAAAAAATGTTAGTTAGAAATAACCAGTATTAATTGTTTAGCTAGGCGCTAATGTTGATGATGATGGGAGGGGAGGGATTACCTAATACCTGTTTGCAGTCAGTGTTAAAGGGCTCAGAAAGATTGGAAACCACTGACGTAGTCCATAATATTAATGATGTTATAAGTTTTGATTTTCTCTAGGAGAATACCGTGGAGTGTGTAATCAAATGCTTTCAACAATTCGCAAAAGATAATAGTTGTGATAATGAGGATCCTTGGAGTTTATGTCGAAGACGTAATCATAGAAAGAAAAAAGATCAGTGTTTAACGTCTCGTCGATGCGTGCCCGCGTAATATATCTACGAAAGATGAGAAGAAAGAATTTTTCCTTTTTTTGCGTTAAACTTTATTATTTTGTAACCGCTTACGGTATATTGAACGTAGTCATAGGAACTAAGAGGGACGCCTAAAACACTTAATTGATCGGTAAAAGAGCAACATAAGAGTATAGCAATTAAGATGGATTGCGTAGGGATAGGAAAGTAAATCGGTGATTCCCTTTCCAAGAAGCTATCCCAGCATTTACCTTAAGCGATTTAGGGAAATTACGGAAAACCTAAATCTTTGTGGCCAGTGAGGATTTGAATTGCCGTCCTCCCGAATACGAGTCCAATTTGATAATGACATTTCAATTTGATAATGACATTTTCTTAGCAATGACACTCTAGTATAAAATATTCTCGGACTTCTTGCCACGTCAAATCACGGTTACACCTCGAGCTTTCAGCGGTTACCAACATCGTCTTCGTCAAGAGCAACTGCTTGTCATAGCTACTGTTGCTGTGGTGACCGTTTATAACCCCTGAACGGCTTCGGCACTTAACGTTATGCTACCAAAAATGGTGTCAACATCTGCGCGGATGGAACCACTGCTTCTAGGAACGTATACATTGTGGAGAATTCCTCTGCTTCTTCTCTCCATCACTAAGATAATATCTGCTCTCCCGGTTGAAATTGCCGGCCGGATTAGCCGTGCGGTTCTAGGCGCTACAGTATGGAGCCGCTCGACCGCTACGGTCGCAGGTTCGAATCCTGCCTCGGGCATGGATGTGTGTGATGTCCTTAGGTTAGTTAGGTTTAAGTAGTTCTAAGTTCTCGGGGACTGATGACCTCAGAAGTTAAGTCCCATAGTGCTCAGAGCCGGTTGAAATTGTTCACATACATTCTCATTTCTACTGCTTCTTTGATAACAGAATCCAATTAATTGGAGGCCTGGGACAAAGTTTTTGTTACATCACACAGTATTTTGTTTTCTTTGCGAGGCTGTGCTCAGCAACTGCAGATTTCTCGAGTTCCCGATTTTTGATGTGCCAAACGCTACAAATGGACTGAGCGATGTAGCTGCTATAAATCCCAGGGACCCTGAGCCTGAGAATGTCCTTAACCAGGCGCAGCATCTCCTTTATATTGTTAGAAGGTCGGAAGACAGGTCTTATTCCTTGTCTTCCCAGGACTCTGCTTACATTGCTAGATGCAGTGCTTCAGAAAGAAAGGAGCACAATCGTTGGCTTATGACATGGATGTTCAATATTTTCACGTTTACGTTTGTTTGAAAAGCTCCAAATTATAACACAGTTCAATCTTAGTGAACTGTAATAAAAAAAATAACATATTTCATACCAACCCCACGTCATCACACTACAACCACGCTCTCTGCTACCATAGTGTAACAGAGCATTAAGTGGAAGGGCTGGGGGTGAGGAGGTAGGAGCAATACAACAGTTCTAAGCATAATTTTATTGTAACTAACAATCCAGTAAAATCCACTGGTACTCTTAAAACCAAACTTCTAACAAAATACGAAATAATTGATTTAAAACAATGCCAAAAAAACTTTACAATGAAACTTTTAATTTAATTTAATGTTATACCTTGGCCAAGAAAACTTAACAACCAGAAGTGAATATAACACATGCGCTCATCCTATCAAAATTACTGCAGTTCCTCATTCGTCTATCTTTGCTCAATGTAAACAGTTACAAAAGACGACACAACTATCGGAATTATTCTCTGGAAGGGACACGAATATAACCATCTGAATACAGTACTTATGAGTAGCATGACAAGTTTTCGGACTCCCCCCTCCCGCAGAGTTCTCTTAGTTAAATACACGCCACAACTGAGCCACATAGAACACGCCCGGTATTCAGACCCCTGGGCGACGACCGTTCCAGTCACCACAGCTCACTATAACTTAAAAAGGTTAATGAAAGGTACTATCCACGGTGTCAGCGATACCGACCAAAGGCATCTTCTGTCCGGAACATGTTGTGTAGCAGTTTGGCGAAATCTGGGGCTCCGCTCTTCCGTCTCGATCCCTGGTTGCAACCGTTGCCCTCGCAGCTGGCTCCGGCCGCCCCTCTTGGCATTCAGCAGAGGACGACACCTTGTACTACCGGTGTGGAAAGGTTGCGCGCGGAATTCAAAGGCGTCGGACATGTCGCGATGATACCATCGGTACACTCTGTATATCAATGTACTTCAAACGGCTCTCTTCTGCACTGGATGGCGGGAACTGCACACCAAGATATGAATCAGTGTGCGACCGCTTGCCGCACGCAGATTGGCCAAGCCGTCCATCTGACTTTCGTTGTACCAAAACATCTAAAAATGGTAACTTTCCTTCTCTCTCTGTCTTGACAGTGGACTAGATATTTGGAGTGTGCTGTTCATGTATTCAAGGAACTGCTCAAGAGCTTTGACACCGTGGGACCAGACCAGAAACATGTTGTCAACACAATGATAAATGTTTAATATAGAAGTTGACCACAGCTGATACCAAATAGGGAACACACAGCCATTCCGTATGTCATTTCATAAAATTTACAGTCACACAAGAAACAAGAAGTAGGTGGTCGGCGTAGCATTGCAGAACAGTTTTATTGTTTCAGGAAGAAAGACCTCTGCCAACAGTTTCAGTGAATCCTCTGTAAAAACTTTTGTTGAGAGGGAGACCACACCCATACTGACTAAAATATCTTTTGAGCCAACCGTAATTTGTTTAATTTTCTCAATGAATATCAGAGAGTTTTTAATGAGATGTTTGCAGCGGCCAACTATCGTAGTCACTTAGTTGGATATTTGTCTAGCCTGTAGGTGGGAGAACCAATAGGTTCAAGGCACACCTTCTTTGTGGATTTAGGTAATCCGTACAGTCTGTAAGGGTTAGGAGCTCGAGCTCTGAGATTTTCATGACATACTCTGGCAGACCAGAATTTTTCAAAGACTACACCGTTTTCTGCTGTCCTTCGTCGTTGGATTATAGTACATACAAGTGCTTAAAATGAGACCGTAATCTGTCATACCGTTTCCGACTGTTGTGCAGACGCTGCGGTCGCAGGTTCGAATCCTGCCTCGGGCATGGATGCGTGTGATGTCCTTAGGTTTGCTAGGTTTAAGTAGTTCTAAGTTCTAGGGGACTGATGACCTCAGAAGTTAAGTCCCATAGTGCTCAGAGCCATTTCAAACATTTTGTTGTGCAGAACATCAAAGGCACATTGAGAATCGGACCCTTGAAAAAATTTCTAGTTGCTGAACGTACCCTCACGAACAAAGACAAAATGCCGTTTGATGAAACACAAGTTTTCTCCCGGACTTCTACATATTGGGATTCTGTTACCAAGGAGACGGTAGAACTAAGAATGTGCGAGAACAACTTTAACCGGGACAGCGGATGTAATCTTAGTGGTGCATGGACACGAGCTGTCCGTCGACGCAGAGAAGAAGCAGAAGAATTCGCCGTAATGTTTACGCTCCTAAGGGAGAGCTGGCGCCACCAGCGCAGACATTGACGCCATGTATGATAGCATGATGTAGTTGCCGACCAGGCAGAAGTCGTTCATGGGCTGTATAAGGAGCAGCCAAGACAATCCGTGGAAAGCGTCGAAAGGTCGAGGTTCTACCCTGAACTGTCGTGGCAAGAAGTCCGAGGATATTTAGTACACGTGTCCAGTATCTTAAAACTGCGCCGTCTGGCTCGGTTGTAACCGTGAAGTAGGAATACCTATGGACTGAGTTTGAAGAAGAGCCCATGTCGTCACCATCAGCTTGGGACTGTCACGTGCCTGCAGTATAATGTTGTTTACACAGCGTGTTTCAAAATGAATCTACGGGTTTTAAGTCTTTGTAGCATTTACTACATTCAGCGTACAGTTATAAATAGTACATCAAATGAAAGGGCAACTCAAACAGTTTTTCTTACAAGTGTTCAAGGTGAGCACCATTCGTTACATCGAGTCGATAGACAAGTTCTTCCCAAACCATGATTAATGTTTTTCTGAAGTAATTTCTATAGTTGGGCAGATCAGATGGTAGCGTAAGTACATACACAGGATCCTTTATGAACGTCCAAAAGTGAAAATTTGTAGGCTCCGGCTCGTATATGAACGTGGAGATCACATAAAATAAGCTTTGTCATCGTGGATCTTGCGACCAATCCAGCGGTCGGGTACAACGCCGTTTAACCAGACGCGTGTTGAGTTATGCCAGTGAGGGGGCGTACCATCTTGTTGCCAAATAAAATTATGTGCTTCGTCTTGTTTCATTTGAGGAAAGGGCAATAGTTCTAGCGCGTCAAAATAAGAAACACCAGTTACAGTTACTTCACCGAAAAAAGGCTCATTAAGGCTCATCATCGTCAAGATACGGCACAAAAAAACATTCAATTTAGGGGAGTCTCGTTGCAACTATGCCATCTAGTGGGGATTTGATAACTTCAGATGCGCACATTATGTGTGTTCATATTCCCACTTAGTTGCAATGTCGATATTCAACACTGAGAACGACACTATCCAGAAAATCTTCATAGTGATGCAGCAACCATTCTTTTGTAAAGCTGGCACGTGAACCGTCGTCTGTAGGCTTTAGAGCTTGTAACAGCAGCAAACGACAAGGTTCAAATGGTTCAAATGGCTCTGAGTACTATGGGACTTAACTTCTAAGGTCATCAGTCCCCTAGAACTTAGAACTACTTAAACCTAACTAACCTAAGGACGTCACACACATCCATGCCCGAGGCAGGATTCGAACCTGCGACCGTAGCGAAACGACAAGGACGTAGTTGTAAACATCTCCTTAAAATTATTCACACAGACATCAATGGAATTGCTAATTCACGACTAGCATTCAGAACTGATTTCTTGGGGCTACGTGTGAAAGACTCTCACTTGTTCAACACATTCTTCAGTCACTCGATCGTTCCATGCTCTTCCCTTTGCGCACAGGTATACAAACAAAACTGTCTGAATTGTTCTTTCATTTGATGTATTATTTATAACTGTAAGTTGAATGTAATAAATGTTACAAAGCCTTAAAACCGATATATTCATTTGATACACTCTGTGTTTTGCACTAACACCGAAACTCTAACACTGCACTATTTTTCCTGTTCTACACTTTTATTTAGTAGGAGCTGCAATCCACATCTACATGACTACTTGCAGTTCTCGCTGTGTGTTCCTCAGAGAGTCGTACAACCACTTTCAGACTATTTCTCGACCGGTCTGCTCTCGAATAACAGGTGCGAAAAATGAACAATCAAATCTTTCCGCGACAGCACGGGTTTCTGTTATTTTATTGCGATGGATATTTCTCCCTGTGTGGGTCGACAGAATATTTTCACATTCGCAGGAAAAGTTGATGACTGAAATTTCAGATCACTCCCCGACGAAAACCGCCTTCGTTGTAATAACTGCCGCCCCAACTTGCGTATCATATCTGTGACACTCTCTCCCGTATTTCACGATCATAGAAAATGAGATGCTCTATTTCATGACGATTCGGGCTTGCAGCTGGATGACGTCGAGATCTTGCCAAGATATTTCGGCTGACAACCGGGCAGCCATCTCCAGGTTAGTTTCTGACTTTATACCAAAAACTGGCGCAGTGCCGCATGCGCGTTAAGTTTTCACCCCACACTGCCCTCTATCGAGTTTATCGGCCACTGTCGAACGATGTTATATGCATGTCCGCTGTAGAACTGCGGACCTACAGAGCTAAAATTCAGTTGTCAAAATTATCAAATTAACTGTCGCTGGACATCTGATTAAGCGTAAAATTTTGTCTTTTTGAAGATATCAGAGAAATCAACGGGTCTCAAGCCTTATCGATCAGAAACCCGCTCTCACGATTAATAAAATATTTAGTAATATTGAAGAGCAAAACACTGTCCAATGTTCTGCAAAATTGTATTTATTTTCTCATGAACAGGCTTTCGGCTTCTCAGGCCATCTTCAACTGACAACACAATGTCGCAAACACAGATAACCATGATGTGCGAATTACACAGATATTATTTGTATTTAATATACAAAAGTGACAAAGTGTTTACAGGGGAAACATAAGAAAAATATTACAAATGGAGTAATGTTCAGGTGTAAACACTCTGTAGTGAACCAATTATGTTGCCTGGCCGTTACCTTCTGTTTCAATAATCTCCTGTACATGACGGTTAACTGCATTTCGTTAGCAACTGTAAAACATTTACTGTGCTCAGCCAAGCACCGACGGAAGGTTCAGTAAATGTACTGAAATATTTCTCCCAACATGTTTCCACAGATTCCTTAATTACTGAATACAAAAAGGATCTCGTGATGGGAAAGATTTTTGTGACAGAGCCGCCCTTCTTTCAACTTTTTCGATGTTCTCCGTCAGTCCTATCCAGTAATGGTCTCATCACGCGCAACAGTAAAGCAAAGAGCACGGATGAGCATAGTGTGGCGCTATCTGTAGTACGTTTGCTGTTTCTTCTAAGTGTCCCTCCAATAAAACGCAGTCTTTGGCTCCCCGTCGCCACAACATTTTCTATGTGATGGTTCCAGTTTAAATTCTTCGTGATTGTAATCCCTAGGTATTTACGTGAATTGACAAGCTTTAAATTAGTGTGGTTTATCCTGTAGCCGATGTTATTAACACTCGTTTGGAGAACGTCACACTTTTCATCGATTAGGGCAAATTGCCGCTTTTCACACCAGATAAATATCGTGTCTGAATAATTTCGCAATTCGTTTTGATCTTCTGAGATAGTACTAGACTGTAAATGGCAGCATCATTTGCAAACAATCTAAGAGGGATGCACAGATTGTCACCTAAAACGTTTATAGAGATTAAAAACAACAGACGGTATATAACACGTCCTCGTGGAACAATTTCCTTTCTTGTGTATTGGTGTGACCTGCGCAACTTCTCAGTCTTCAGGTACGGATATTTCGTCGATTGCTAAAAATCGTGATAAATAACTGATGCTACTATGGATGGAAATCGAAATACATTAGAGAGAAAACTGTTAGTTTTGACGGGTAAATACCAAAAAGTCCAGCAACCTTGGGGGCAATGTGTACTATCTGATCAAAAGAATCCGGGTGCTTATTAGTGAACATTAACGTGGGTTGTGTCCCCCCTTCACCTTTATTACGGCTGGAACTCTGCTGGGGAGACTTTCGATGATGTGCCGCAATATCTGTGGACGAATTGCAGCCCATTCTTCCTCAAGTGTCAGAAGCAGGGAAGGCAGCGATGTTGGAAGCTGGCGTCTGGAGCAAAGTCGACGGTCTAACTCATCGTAAATGTGTTCCATTTGCTTCAGGTCGGGCCTCTGGACAGAACAGTCCATTTCAGGAATGTTATTGTTTGCAAACCATTGCCTCACAGATGATGCTTTATGACAAGGTGCATTGTCATGCTGATACAAACACCCCTCGCCTCCCAACTGTACTTCTACTATATGCAGTACATAATGCTGTAAAATGTATTCATATTCTTCCTTATTTGGCATTTTCTTAAGTATGTTCTTACAAATATTTCTACAAAGTTTAATTGTCCAACGATCACTCATTTTTCTTTGGGGCCCGCTCAGATAGCGAAAGTTTAATTATAACCACCCTGTACATTGAGGTGCATATGACAGTTGTTACGCTATTACAGTCATTCAGTCAATTTACAGTGCTTGTTTACACTGATTACGTTGCAGAAGATATGCAGAAGTCAGATTTTATGTAAGACATTTGCATCCGTTGTTGAATAAAGGCTTCGTATAGGATTTTCCGTGCATTAATTTTAGGAAGCGGTTAGTAACGCAAAGAGAAATTTGCAAACGAATTAAAATTCAGGAGAAATTACACCTTTAAGGTATGCCCATGATACTGTTATACAGTCATAGATGAATTTAGAAGATCAGCTGAACGGAATAAATAGAATCTTTTTAAAAAGTTACAATTATAAAATTAACATCAACAAAAAGAGGCCGGCCGGTGTGGCCGTGTGGTTCTAAGCGCTTCAGTCTGGAACCGCGTGACCGCTACGGTCGCAGGTTCGAATCCTGCCTCGGGAATGGATGTGTGTGATGTCCTTAGGTTAGTTAGGTTTAATTAGTTCTAAGTTCTAGACGACTGATGCCCTCAGAAGTTAAGTCGCATAGTGTTCAGAGCCATTTGAACCATTTGAACAAAAAGAAAAGGGTAACAGAGTACATTCGAAGTAGATTAGGTGAAGCTGAGATTATGAAGTGGGACACTTGCAAGTAGCAGAGTTCTGTTATTTGGGTAGCAAAACAGCTGACTGTGGAAGAAACAAAGAGGGTATTCAATCCCGACTGGCAATAGCAAAAAAAGCAATTTTGAAAAAGAGAAATCGTTAATATCGAGGACAAATGGGTTAAGAAGTCATTTCTGAAAGTAGTATTCTCGAGTGTAGCCTTACTGGATTGTGAAACGTGGTCGGTAAAGAGTACAGACAAGAAGGGAATATGGTGGTACAGAACAGAGAGATAGATCGATAGAATAAATAATGTTGAGGCATTGAATCGAATCGTGCAGAAAAGACAGCTTGCGTAAAAGAAGTTGTCAGTTGATAGGTTACGTCCTGAAGCATCAAGAAATGATTAATTCAGCAATGTAGGGATGTGTGTGTGTGTGTGTGTGTGTGTGTGTGTGTGTGTGTGTGTGTGTAGCGAGGGAGAGGAAAGGGGGTAAAAAGTGTCGAGAGAGAGAAGAGAGAGAGAGAGAAAGGCTTGACTACAGTACGCAGGTTTAAGTAGATGTGGGTTGCAGTACAGTATGTATGCAGAGATGACATGACTTGCACAGGTCGGGATAGTGTGGAGGGCGGCATCGAACGTGTCTTCGGACTGAGACCAAAACAACTACGACGTGACGTAGTAAATATGATTAGTGGCCTGCTCTGTGGTAAATGTAAATGAGCCGTGCCGACACCAGAAGGCGAGCGCTGACAGGCAGCGTCTGGCGCCAGCACAACATGGGTCCACCGCGACGAGCGCTCTCCGCCGTGCCCCTCACATCGATTGCTGCCCCCCCCCCCCGTGCGCTACACCCGCGTAGAAATAGCTTTTATATTTAGCGGGCCGCCAGCGATCGGCACGGCAGGCTCGCGGACCAGGCTATTCCGTGTCGAATCGAGTACGGATAAGCTTCTGCAGTGCCCAGTCGTCGTCGCAGGTTTTCTGTTAAGTCCATAAAGTAGGACTATCTACTGACTGTAGATTCAGATTAATAGTACAGTAATTAAAAAAAAATGGCTCTGAGCACTACGGGACTTAACAACGGTGGTCATCAGTCCCCCAGAACTTAGAACTACTTAAACCTAACTAACCTAAGGACATCACACACATCCATGACCGAGGCAGGATTCGAACCTGCGACCGTAGCAGTCGCGCGGTTCCGGACTGAGCGCCTAGAACCGCGAGACCACCTCGGCCGGCTACAGTAATTCAGTCAATTTGCCCGATCAAAAGTATCCGGACACCCTTACGTAATCAGGAACTGACCACTAGATTTCACAAGAAGCCGACCCGACAAAACGAAAGGAGGAGGGGGAGTATTTTGTTGTCAGCAGAGAAGCAGTGATAGCACAATGGGTCATTGGGAGATCACAGCGACATCGAAGCTGGACTAATCAATGGATGTTACCTGGCCGGCCGCTGTGGCCGAGCGGTTCTAGGCGCTTCAGTCCGGAACCGCGCTGCTGCTACGGTCGCAGGTTCGAATCCTGCCTCGGGCATGGATGTGTGTGATGCCCTTAGGTTAGTTAGGGTTAGGTAGTTCTAAGCCTAGGGCATTGATGACCTCAGATGTTAAGTCCCGTAGTGCTTAGAGCCATTTTTATGTTACCAGAGTATCAGATCCATCAGGGCCACTTCAGTGCTTCTAAATCTGCCCAAGTGGTGATCTGATTGTGAACTGGAAACATGAAGGAACAGCCACTGCTAAACCAAGAGCAGGCAGAACTCGTATACTGACGGAAAGGAACTGTTGAGCATTGCAGAGTGTGGTTGTACCAAATCGCACTAAATCAGTGGGATGAATCATTCGTGAGTTCCAAAATGCTACCAGCAGGCCAGCTGTCACAATGATTGAGCATAAGGGTTTAAAAAGAAGGGGTGCAATGGATGAGCAGCTCCTCATAACCCACACATTTCTGTAGTCAGTGCTAATCGAAGCTTGTGGTGGTGTAGAGAAAAACGCCATGGGACAGTGGATGACTGGAAACGAATGATTTGCTGTGGTGAATCGCGCTATATTCTGTGGCAATCAGATGGAAGAGTGTGAATTTGGCGAATGTCTAGAAAATCCTACATCCATCCTAAGTAGAGCCAACAATAAAGTATGGAAGAGGTGGTGTTATGATGGTGTATTTCGTGGTTAGGGTGTGGTCCATCTCCGACAGCATAACAATATCGTTGGCAGATCTTACAGTTGTCGTTTCTCCTCCTAAATTTTAGTTCTTCTCTTTGCGTTACTTTACTGCTTCGTAAAATTAATGCAGGGAAAAAAACCCTAGAGGAGGCCTTTATTCAATAATGGATGCAAATGTGTTACATAAAATCTGACTTCTGCATATCTTCCGATATATAATCAGTGTAAATTAGTATTTTAAACTGGTCTCCTCTTTGGCTGTAATAGCCTAAGAACTGTCATACGCATCTCAATCTACAGGGTGTTTATGATTAAGAGCGGAAGAGAAATAACGAATAACCCATTGAATGAAACACATTTCAATTTCCACGTGAGCGGATAACATGTTTTAATTGGGTACCGTGTCCGCCCCTGGTAGCTGAGTGGTCATCGCGACGGAATGTCATACCTAACGGCCCGGGTTCGACTCCCGGCTCGGTTGGAGATTTTCTCCGCTCAGGGACTGGGTGTTGTGTTGTCCTGATCATCATCATTTCATCCCCATCGACACGCAAGTCGCCGAAGTGGCGTCAACTCGAAAGACTTGCACTAGGCGAACGGTCTACCCAACAAGAGGCCCTAGCCACACGGCATTTCCATTTCTATTGCGTTCTGTGTACACGTTCCAGGTTACGAATGTTGCTCACTATGACGACTATCTGCATCCACGACAATTTGGAACAGCACTAGACATTGCTCTACCGCTATCCGCCTCATTAAGGTGGTATGTTTCCCGATGCAATGTTCAGTTGTCGTGACCCAGCTCGTGCACTATTTGAAGATTGCTCTTTCCATACAGCTTTCTCAGTCATGGCAACAGTATTCGTCAACAATTTGTTGCGCAGTTTGGCGTCGGCCTCTCTAGATCTACATCTACATTTATACTCCGCAAGCCACTCAACGGTGTGTGGCGGAGGGCACTTTACGTGCCACTGTCATTACCTCCCTTTTCTGCTCCAGTCGCGTATGGTTCGCGGGAAGAACGACTGCCGGAAAGCCTCCGTGCGCGCTCGAATCTTTAATTTTACATTCGTGATCTCGGGAAGTATAAGTAGGGGGAAGCAATATATTCGATACCTCATCCAGAAACGCGCCCTCTCGAAACCTGGACAGCAAGCTACACCGCGATGCACAGCGCCCCTCTTGCAGTCTGCCACTTGAGTTTGCTAAACATCTCTGTAACGCTATCACGTTTACCAAATACCCCTGTGACGAAACGCGCCGCTCTTCTTTGTATCTTCTCTATTTCTTCTGTCAACCCGACCTGGTACGGATCCCACACTGATGAGCAATACTCAAGTATAGGTCGAACGAGTGTTTTGTAAGCCACCTCCTTTGTTGATGAACTACATTTTCTAAGGACTCTCCCAATGAATCTCAACCTGGCACTCGCCTTAACAACAATTAATTTTATATGATCATTCCACTTCAAATCGTTCCGTACGCATACTCCCAGATATTTTACAGAAGTAACTGCTACCAGTGTTTGTTCTGCTATCGTATAATCATACAATAAAAGATCCTTCTTCCTATGTATTCGCAATACATTACATTTGTCTATGTTAAGGGTCAGTTGCCACTCTCTGCACCAAGTGCCTATCCGCTGTAGATCTTCCTGCATTTCGCTGCAATTTTCTAATGTTGCAAGTGCTCTCAGGAGCAATTCTCAAATAGTCGTCAGATAATTCGAACTTTTGAATCATGTTCTTCAACTCCGCTGCGGAAAGAGGTTCTCTCTGCATTCCTTCAATGCGAAGAGCGGCGCACTGTTGCTGCTCTTTTGATAAAACAGCTTTACTAGTAAAGCTCTGCTTACCTTGTCCAGACCCATTTTGACTGTAACACACACTGATGCTTGCGTTTCAAACCTACATCGCCGTACCAATACCGGCATCTAACGGCAAGGCAAGACACTGGCACTACTAACAAGGCAAATCCTGCGGCGCACAGTGTGAACATCATTCCTCCAAAGTTGGGTACCCATACGGTAAATAGTTTTCCGTCTACATTGACTCAAGTAGCGGAAGTTTAATTATAACCACTCTGTATATTTACATGTGTTGTGACAAGTTTGTTGCTACCTCTTAAGTGAGCATACGTTTATGATTTTTTTACTTATTCCACATCAGTGAGGACCATTTCACTTACAGAGTCTGTGGGAGGAACATTAGCATATCTCTTTTCCCCCACTTATTTGTACGGGAATATGTATTCTTGTTTTAAAACTGGTTGCATTTCCTTGAGGATGTATGAATGTATGGAACAAAAGTGCAGTTAATGCTAGAGTAAGTTAACGTAGGCGGTGACGTAACATAATGTATAATATCCTTGGCAATATAGATTCAGTAACACATTTAGTCAGGGAATTCGGCATTTTTGTCAGCGGGAAAGAGTAAAAATTCGGAGGGTGACGGGGTGTGTGTGTTGATTAGGCAGTAATTCCGCCGTAACACGCACCGTGACCCCTACGCTAGCCCGCCGGAGACCAGTAAACGGATCGTTGCGGCCCTGTAGATTGCTTCAGGAGTCGCTTCCATTTTTCATGACAGGCGTACGGGCAGTAAATTGTACGTTGCGCACAGGGCATTGGGGATCCAGAAGCATGTTGCCAGAACACGGCATTTTGGGTAACCGGAGAATTTGCTGACTTGTGAAAATGTCTCCTTTTCCTTCTGTTACTACCCAAAGGCAGAATCTTAACTTGGATTATTTGTATTGATATTTTTCGCTGCTTGTTGTCTGTCTGCCACTGAAGGTAATTATAATTTTTAGTGTAGGTCTTTGATCGTAAATTCTTTTATTTTATTTTATAGTCGCTTTAGAGCCGTGGAATCATCAGCAGTTATTTCTATCTTCCTAAACTAGTAAACAAAACATAAACATTTATGTAATGTTGTCCTTTCAGGCAAAGAGAAAAGTTCTGATGGTGTATTTAGATTATTTTTTACGCATTATTATCATGGTGCGGCACTCTCTGTTTCCCATGATTTCTAAACAAAATTGTCTGTATGCAACTACGGTAACTTGTCTTTAATGACGTCACTGTAAGCGCGTAACTGAACGTAAGAATGGAAAAAAGGCGAAATTTGTGGAAGTTCCTCACTTGCAAGGAAGAGTAACTACGGATCGGTGGCCTAAACTCATATACGACAATGCCGTTATAGCTTACTTACAGTGTATCTTCCAGGTATGTATGCATAGACTGTTTCACGAGAAACGTTTGTGTATATAATTTATAAATATTTTTTGTAAACTGACTCCACTGTGATGAATTAAATTCCACCGCCGCTCAAAAAACGATGCCACTGACGTTTTGCAATGAGGGGCAGACCTCCTTGGAACCATCCATACATATTGGCTGCCCAACTGCTACGCCAGGCCAGCGTGAGCTGCCGCTACTAGGATAACAGCACAAGCTACTGCCCACTTCCTAAATGACCTGCCGTTCAGAACTTATCACAGTGAATCCATAATAACTGACTTTTTGGTGGACCAGGTGGCATGGTAGTTCGTAACTCCCATCATTACCACGATATGTCACTCCGAACGCCAAGGTGATGATATTCACTTACCCTAACTGGGAAGCAACTGAAAGAATTAAGAGGAACTTATTGTCAATGAAGGTGGGATTTTGCAGGTGTTGCTGCAGGTTGGCACTAAGGGATACAATTGAAAATGAAGACTTACATAAGAGAATGAGCCTGAGCAGCACTGTAATGGATAAAATCGATTGAAATGGTATTGACGTGTGTGACGTGATGGTGAGGACACATGACCTAAAAGGATGATGAAATGTTTTCCAACTAAGGACATCAGTAGTGGAACAACATGGGTGCTGGCACATTTTGTTAGTGTGGGTTTGATACATTCAGGAGCAAGCATACATTCAGGGACAAACTTGTTCTGCTAGATGGTTCTTCTGAGAAACCCCTCCCCCCACCCCTCTCCCCTCACCCTCGCCAATACAAGCACACTTTTGATATCAAATTTATTGACTAATTACAATTAATTAACCTGACATCCTCATGGAAATTCACCAAATAGGTCAGATTTAATTACAGAGCAAAGGATATACTGTTTATTTATAAAATTCAATTTGCAGGGTTGGATCTCTGTTTTATTTGGTGGGGAAAGCTCATATCCAGCAACTACATGTCCTAATTACATAACTGGAAATGGAAATTAAGTCCCATGCTTCTTTACAGAGCGTAGGGGAACGATGCGGGAGACCCGCACCGCCTTACTAGGCAAGGTCCTAATGGAGGTGGTTTGCCGTTGCCTTCCTCCGACCGTAATGGGAATGAATGATGATGATGAAGACGACACAACAACACCCAGTCATCTCGAGAAAGGAAAAATTCCTGACCCCGCCTGGAATCGAATCCGGGACCCCGTGCTCGGGAAGCGAGAACGCTACCGCGAGACCACGAGGGGCGGACAATTAATTACACAGCTGCAAATAGGAGGTGTCATCTTGAAAAATTTTCGTGTGTGCGCTCACCTTAACATGGAGGAATCGACTGAGCTAGTGCACACTGCCACTGCCAGAGGATGTCCCATCTCCCAGCCCTCGCAGACGGAGGTTTTCATCTCTCCTCAGAGTACTGTGTTTTTACTGGCTAAATGCTGGAGACAAAGGCAAAGCTGACACAATGCCGATATCAAGAACAGTGAAATAACTCATTTCCACTATCCTATCAAATTAATGGTTGGTTGGTTGGTTTGGGGAAGGAGACCAGACAGCGAGGTTATCGGTCTCATCGGATTAGGAAAGGACGGGGAAGGAAGTCGGCCGTGCCCTTTGAAAGGAACCATCCCGGCATTTGCCTGGAGCGATTTAGGGAAATCACGGAAAACCTAAATCAGGATGGCCGGACGCGGGATTGAACCGTCGTCCTCCCGAATGCGAGTCCAGTGTCTAACCACTGCTCAAATTAATGGTTTAACAATTTACAGGAGTCAAATAGATCACTTAAAACACTCACCTCCACCTTATGATGATCCTTCTTCAAAAGAAAACATATTTTCAGTGTTTGAGTATGACATGCAAACATTATGTAAATCAAGTAATGAGATTTCCGCCACAAACATATTGTAGCGCTAGGATTGTAGTAAGATAGACGAATGGTCGACTTTTTCTCAAATTCATCTTGTATCCTCCTAAAAGGGTCAGCTAAGGTTGAGTCGTGGACAAAAGCTTTTCTCTCTCAAGCAAATTTATTATATTCGAACTGAGAATATGTTTAAGGATTCTTCAGCCAACTGACGTTAAAGGTATTGGTCTGTAATTTTGTGAGTCCGTTTTTTTACCCCTTCTTATATATAGGAGTCACCTGCGCTTTTTTCCAGTAGCTTAGTACTTTGCAATGGGCGAGAGTTCCGCGATAACGGCAAGCAAAGTGTGCGGCCAGTGCTGTAGAGTAATCTTTAACCGGATTGGGATTCCATCAAGACCTGGCGACATATTTGCTTTCAATTCTTTCAGTTGTTTTTCTACACCAAGGATACTTATTACTATGTCCTCCATATGGGAGTCTATTCGATGGTAAAACGACGGTATATTTGTAATGTTCTTTTGTGTGGACGATTTCTTAATTGCGAAACTTAAAGCCTCGGCTTTACTGTTACTACCTTCCACTGCCACATCAAACAGGTCATCGAGTGACTGATACACGCCTTACACCAGTTTAGCGATTTTACGTAGGTCCAGATTTTTTCAGGTTCTTGGCAAGCTCTATTGCTGACGGTGGTAGTTGTTGTAAGCTTCAAATGGTTCAAATGGCTCTGAGCACTATGGGACTTAAATTCTGAGGTCATCGGTCCCCTAGAACTTAGAACTACTTAAACCTAACTAACCTAATGACACCACACATATCCATGCCCGAGGCAGGATTCGAATCTGCGACCGTAGCGGTCGCGCGGATCCAGACTGCAGCGCCTAGAACCGCTGGGCCACCCAGGCCGGCGTTGTAAGCTTCGCTCATCGATCTTTTTACATAGGCACGAATTTCTGTTAACTTTTGTCCGCCTTCATTTGCGCTTTCAATTTTCAAAAGAGATTGCAACAGCCTTTACTTCCTCACCATTTTTCGAATTTCGTTGTTAACCCGCGGTGGGTCGTTTCCGTCCTTAATCCACTTACGCAGCATATGCTTCTCCAGAGTATGATTATAATCCGTTAAAACTTTGACCGTAACTCCTCTACGTCCATCGTACTGGAACTAAGTGATGTTGATTCACTCTCTTAGTGGGATGCTAACAACTGTCTATCTGCTCTTTCTAGCAGAAATGCTCTCCTAGCCTTCTTGCTTGATTTACTAAGTTTAGTGACCAAAGTCACTGTGATGACATCATGGTCACTAATCCGTGCCTCTGTACTGGCGCAATCGATTAGGTCAGGCGTGTTTGTAGCTGCAAAGTCTAAAATATTTTCATTGCCTGTGGACTGTTAAACAAGCTGATCAAGATAGTTTTCGGAAAACGTGTTCAAAAGAACTTCGGAAGACTGTCTGTACCTCCCGTAGTGAATCCATAGCCGCCCCAGTCTCTGTTTGGTAGATTAAAGCCGTCTCCAACTAACATTGTATTCAGGATCTGGATATCTGCTGATGTGACGAGCTGGTTGTCGATCGGTACGATTCTAGTGTACTTTATCAGAAACACAGTTCAGAAGAGCAGCAAAGTGTGAGTACAGGTGCACCCTGCAATAAGACACAGGGAGAGCTCCGCTGAGGAAACGGCCGGAAACAGTCTGTGGCGCGAGCCACCGGATCCAAGGGCCTGGGAGTTGACCCCGTGCATTGTATCCAAGTAGCTGCCGCCTCAGCCGACGTCTACACTCCAGCCCGCAGCCGAACGGCGCCTTGTATTCTGATGTGGTTACGTCAGTAGTACTCCAAATTCGTCCAGTCACAGCGACAGAGGGAGCAAATTGATGTCAAGTACACTGACAGAAACTCAAAGTATTTCACCGTGAAGCACTATTCCTATTTCTTATCAAACTTGTTGAGATTATCATCAAATAATAGATATTAAGTCATTAAACTTCAGTTTCATTCGATACTTGATGTCCATCACCAATATCAGATGTGACGTCACAGACACGAATACACATTTGTATTCGTTGTGGCATGGGGGCAAAGAGCCTCCAGATTTCAAGCTGTGGAATTTGTTGCTATAGTTTAAACACATGCTGCGAAAGCTCATGAAGACTGCTTGCTGGATACATATGAAACTTCACGTCTTCCCATAGCATCCGAGACAAGCTCTGTGAGTGACAAATGAGATCGGGACTCTGGTCAGGCCAGTTCATTTCAGCAATGTTATTGTCTACAAACCATTGTCCAAAGATGGTGGTGCATTGCCATGCTGATAAAACAAGCATCGTCTACGAGCTTTTCCTCTACTGTACGCAGTACACTGTGTGGTAAAACGTGTTTCTTGTCTTTCCGCATTTAGCGTTGATTAAGGGGGGAAAAGGGACCACAACCATATCCTAACACCACCTCTTCCGTACATCTGTTGGCACTACACATGATGGCAGGTAAAGTTCGCCAGGCATTCACTAGAACAATACTCTTCCAGCAGACTGCCGCAGAATATAGCGTGACTCATCACTCCAAACCACTGGTTTCCAGCCATCGACTGTCCAGTGGCGTCACTGTAATACACCTCCCTAAGCTTCGCTTAGCATTGACTACATAAATGTCTAGCTGTTCGGCGGTTGCACCCCGTTCTTTTCAACTTCCTATCCACAGCCATTGTGCTAGCTGGACTCCTCGTAGCAGTTTGAAAGTCACGCGTGATTCCTACCCCTGATTTACTGCAATTTGGCGCAACCACCCTCTGCTATACTGTTTGGGTGCTGTCTGTCAGCACGTGAGATCTACTTCATGTTGGTTTAGCTGTGGTTGTACCTTCGCGTTTCCACTTAACAGTGAATTCTCCAACATCCGACTTGGGCAGCTTTACATGGATTGAAATGTCCCTGATGGACTTGTATACACAAGACTAGTCCACACTCGAAGGCACTGAGCTCTTCAGACCGAGCCATTCTGCTGTTACTGTTTCTCTACTGACAGCGCAATACTTTTATACTGACGGGTCCGCTTTGGTGACGTCTAGTGATCAGTTACGCCTTACATACGGGTGTCCGGATACATTTTATCAGCTAGCGTACACTTTGAATGCCACTGTACAGGTCATGGAGGAGGTTACATCGTACCGATGTTATCGATTTTCTTTACTATTCTTTTTGCATATAGAGCGTGGGAAAATGTCTTATTCTCATGTTCCCTACGCGATAGAGGTGACTGTATCAGCATAATTGTCGCAAAGTCTATTTCGAATAACGTTCTTTAAATTAACTATATAGGGTTTCTCGAGAGCTGTGTCGCTTTTCTTCTAAGGGTTCTCAAGTAATTTCCCCGGGCGTTTGTGTTACACCTTCGCATATGGTAAACCGACCTGTTACGGTCCAAGTATCGTGTCTCAGAAGTCGTTCCATTCTGTTGTCATACCGACTTCATAAGGATTTCAAAGACTGGAACAATACTCTAGAACTAGTCGCACCTGCTGCTGCATGCGATTTCTTTTACGTACAAAACACGGGTGAAGCGGCGCTCAAATCCCCTGACTGGCTTCCTAATTTTAGTTTCCATTGTTTTCTGTAATCGACTTAGACGAAAGCATGGATGGTACAATCGCAGAGCAAACGGTCGACTTCCTTCCTCATCCATTCCCCGTCCGAATTCTTGCTCCGTCTGTAACGACGTCGTCGGAAGCTGGACATTCAGCTCGAATCTTCCTTCAAATGCTCTTCACAGAATGCTACAAACATTGTTCTTCTGTCTCGCCTTATCAAGCGCCACAGATACTGCTTATTTTCTACACAGAGAGCACAAACTACGAGTAAAAAAATGGTTCAAATGGCTCTGAGCACTATGGGACTTAACTGCTGTGGTCATCAGTCCCCAAGAACTTAGAACTACTTAAACCTAACTAACCTAAGGACATCACACACATCCATGCCCGAAGCAGGATTCGAACCTGCGACCGTAGCGGTCGCGCGGTTCCAGACTGTAGCGCCTATAACCGCTCGGCCACTCCGGCCGGCGAAATTTTTATACAACGTTGCATTAGAATGCGCGCGTGTTTTTGTATACCTTCTTGAGCGCCACATATTATACATAAATATACTTGTAATAATTATAGGGCAAATCTACATCGAATGTAAATGTTCTGTTAAAAATCGTAAATCTGGGAAAGTTCTTCGCCGATTGCTTCGAAATTTTGACACAGCGTTGCATTCGAATACGCGCGTGTTTTATATACCCATTTTATAAATTTACATAATGTATAAATAAATATGCAATACATAACGGGAAACGTTATTACCAAAAATCTCGAAAAGTTCTTGACCACTTTACTTCAGATTTTTGTAGAATACCCCAATAAACATTCGGACAGACATAGGCTAAATATTTCTAATATATATATATATATATATATATATATATATATATATATATATAATAGTGAAACATTGTTAGCAAACTGGAAAGTTGTCTTTACGTCTTATTGGCTTATGATTAGAATACTACCACACGATCTGAATTTGCAGTAACGATACGGACATAGAAATGCGGGAAGAGGTGATTTAATAGGGAGAGGGGGGGAGAGGGGCAGGAGGAGATAGAGGGAGAGAGGGGAGGAGAATATGGACAGGTGGAAAGAGGAAGGAGAGAGGAGGTGATGGACAGAAAGAAGGGGGAGGAGGTGATGGACAGAGAGAGGGGGGAGGAGGAGATAAACAGAGGCTGGAGGCGATGGACAATGAGAAGTGGAAGGTGAAGAAGATGGAAAAGAGAGGGTGAGGAAGAGATGGACAGAGGCAGGGGGTAAAACGGGATTAGAACTATATACAATTCCGAAACATAGAAAAGTGTACTTTCTCTTTTCTTTCTTTTCCATTTAACCAGCCTGAGACACAGTAAAGCGAGGTCGAGAAGAGCTAGTAAAATAATAAAATGAAATATGATAAAAGAAACAGGGAAGGCCCGTCGTAGTAAATACTAGAATACTAGCTGGTGTGAAAGAATGACAAGAGGTAAAAAAAAGCCCTCGCAGTTTTATGAAAATATCCGTGTACAGAACATTGTTAGAAAAATGAGGGCAGTAGGAAGATATATTGGTACAGGTACAGCTGTACTGAATCACACTTAGACAGTGGTTAAGAAATAAGATATCGAGCTGCACAGCTGCTCTGATGATGGGACCGATTCAGGCTGCAACCAAGTGATGATGTGCAGTTCATGCAGAGGGGCGTGCTGAAGTATAGATGAAAATGATTTCTTTTTGTCGGGCACAACATCCTCAACGAAACCCGAAGAAAGATATAACAATTTCCACACCGGCTGTTAGGTTGAAATAAATACTTTATTCAGCACTGTTGGCCGGTACAGACCGTAGTACCTTAGCAAACAGATAACGTAGTTTGAAGTTGTGAAAGCCACATGAAATTACAATATGAACAAGTATGTGTATGGAATTACCTGTCATTTGCCAGTGGTTGAGTCCACTTACCGCTATACCAAGCTAAACTTGCATTACTATTATTTTTTTGTGTGCACCTTTGGCGAAGTTCATTGGTAGAATACTTGGAAAATGCCATCAGACTAAAAAGAAGACTAAGAATGCAGTTTTTTGGGGCGATATTCTTGAATAGGTGCTTCAAAGCAAGAATTTCGTGAAGAATTTTTTTTAAATAAAGGAGACTTTTACAAAACACTCGTGCGGTCCGTCGTTCAATATTGTTCAAGTGTATGATACCCAATCTAAATAGGACTAACACTAAATATTGAACGTATGAAACGGAGGTCAGCGAGGGAGTACCATCTACCGTGTACTTCGCATTGGTTTGCATATTATACGGGGTGGTTATAATTAAACTTTCGCTACTTGAGCCAGTGTAAACGAAAACTACCGTATGGATATCCAACTCTGTAAGAATGATGTTCACGCTGTACACTGAAAGATTTGCGTTCTTAGTACTGTTAGTATAATGACTTTCCGTTAGGCGCCGGTTCTTGTACGGCGACGGAGGGTTGGAACGCCGGCATCAGTGTGCCTTTTAATTGCAGCCAGTCAGGAAGGGTCTGGGCAAGGTGAGGAAGGCTTTACTCGTAACTCTGTTTTATCAAAACATCAGCTATAGTGCCGCCGCTCTTCGCGACTATAGACGCATTAAACGAATACGGAGAGGTCCTCTTTCCGCGCCGGGGTCGAAGGACAGGATTCGGAAGTTCGAATTAACTGGCGGTTTGAGAGTTGATCCTGGGAGAGGCCGACGGCCAATTGCGCCACAAATTGTTGAAGAAGTGAATGCTGCCTTTGACTGAGAATGCTGGACGCAGTGTGCGATCTTCGAGCAGCGCGAGCTGCGTACGACAGCTGAATATCTCATCGCACGGGAGTTGTTTCGGCAGCGGTAGAGCAATCACTAGTGCGGTTCCAAGCAGTCGTGGATGCAGATGGTCCTCACACTGAGCAATGTTTGTAACGTGGCATGTAAACATCGTACGAAAGTAGCAACCGTTACCGTGTCGTGGGGAAATTACGATGTGTTTCTTTCAATAGTTAATTCGTTGTTTCTTTTCCGCGTGCCCTTACCGATGTTTCCACAGTTTCATCGTCCTACGATCACTTGTTTCTCATGAGGGACCTCTCAAGTAGCGAAAGCTTAAATATAACAACCCTTCATGAGTAGATATAGAGAAGAATGATACATAATTAGAAGAAAGAATGGTCTTTCTGGTGCTTTTCAGTATTTGCTAAATGTCTTTAGTATCGTCACGTGCTGCATCACTAGAGCTTCACAAAACGTTGGAAACTAAAGGGTCTTCAGTTACTTTGCATTTTTGTTGATGGTCACCGCTGAGTCGTTCACTCCATCTAACGCCGGACTTATTGGAGAATTTGCCAGATAAGGGCACATTGACCCGACTGACTAATAACACGGTATAGTCTCCTCGTTTCCATTAGAACTATCCTCCTAATCCACACAGAATGTGTGGATCAGAGACATATGTGTCTCTGGTATTCTTAGGAATTCATATTTTACACTCGACGCAGCTGTATCATGGTATAGACTGATATTAACGGCTTTGTTGGGGTTTCAGCCATCAGCTTCGCTCTAGCAATGAATAATATAAGCTGGATAATTGTGTTCCCGATTTTTGTTGCTTTCTGATATTTTCATCGAGAGCGCAGTTAAAAGGACCTCACTCGAAACGCCCCATTCTGCCAGTAATTCTTTAGTATTTCCAGACGTGTTTGATGTAAAACTTCGTACGTAATTTGACATTATGTCTTATGTTCGCACTTATTTTCGCAATTATTTTATGAATCCAGTGAAAAATGAGAGGCACAATGACAAAGGTTTCTTGCCACTCGTCAGCAGGCTTGCACTGTTTTTCTTTAAATTGCTAGTTACAGGTACTCTGCAAACAGTCGAGTAATTTAGCCATTTGAGTAAACCAAAACACACATCTGACCCAGACAGCTGTAAGTATCATTCAGACGTAGCTGTCAGTGACAGCCCTAATTACGTAGCGCGACCAATTGAAGTGTATAGCTAGTGATGACTGCATCATTATGCCGTTTTGTGATTTTGAACGAAATAAATGTAACTATATGTGTCCTCAGGGAAAACGAAAAAAACACCACTACAAATAACTTTGTAGTCTGCATCATACTCTTACTGCGGTTATGAGAGTCGATGGACGCGAAAGGGAGCCAGCAGTCCAGAGAGGATGCCGTCGTTGTAGTATATCTCCGATGTTATTCAGTCTCTATTTTGAGCAAACAGTAAAGGAAACGATGGAGAAATTTGAAAAAGAATTAAAATTCAGGAAAAAGAAATAAAAACTTTGAGATTTGCGGTGACGTTGTAGTTTTGTCAGAGACAGCGAGGGACAGAAGAGCAGTCGAACGGAGTGGACAATGCCATGAAAAGATGTTATAAGACGAACGTCAACGAAAGTAAAGCAAAGGTAATGGAATGTAGTCGAATTAAATCAGGCAATGTTGAGGGAATTACTTTGGTGACTTAGACACTAAGAATGTTGCTGTTTGGACAGCGGAACAACTGATGATGGCCCAAGTTGAGAGGATATTAAATGCAGATTGGTTATAGCACGAAAAGTGTTCTTCAAAACGAGATATATTTTAACACCAAACATAAATTGTTTGAGTATTTTCTTGAAAGTATTCATGGGGAGCGTACCCTTGTAAGGAAGTGAAACTGTACGATAAACTGTTCAGACATGAAGTGAATGTAGTTTAGAAAATGTACTACTGTAGAAGAACGCTGAAGATTACACGCATAGATCGGACAACTAATGAAGCTGTACTGAGTCTAATTGGCGAGAAAAGAAATTCGACACAGCTAGACCAAAAGAAGTTGTCGGTTGATAGGACACATCCTGAGGCATCAAGGAATCGTTAATATGGTAATGGATAGAAGTGTGAGGGATAAAACTGTAGAACGAGACCAAGGCATCACTTTAGTAACAAGGTTTTTAAATGTATTTATGTCGCAGTATTTATGTTGAGATGAGATGGCTTCGACAGGACAGACTAGCGTGGAGAGCTACATCAAACCAACCTACGTACTGCACGCCATCGCCTCCTCCTCGTCCACTACCACCACCATCACCACTACCACTACCAACACAATAACAACAACAACAACATCCCCCTTCCGTAGAAGCAATACGATACAATGGAATAATAACGACCTGGAAGTGCAACAGCTCCTGTACTGTGTGTTCGAAAAGTAACATATCTTATGAGAAAATCACTGTTCTTGAAAGTGGCCTCTCTTTTGCGGTCACATTAATTATGACATAGCATGTTCTTTTGTAATGTTTGTTCATAAATGGCAAAAACACATCGTTCAATTTCTTTCTACGATTGAGGAATTGTGTGAGGGTGAGTTTTGAGAGCAGCATCCTTGAAGTATTCCCCAAGAAAACTTCTAATTGTTATAAATTAGGAGATCAGAGGGCTATAAGCCCTTTACATCACTTGTCCATGGCACTCTGATTTAAGAAAGTCGTCGTCTTATCAGATGTTTGACGTGTACCATAGCCCTGCCCAAACCCAGTGTACAATAGCTGGACTTCAGGTATAATGTTTGAAAATAGTTGCACCATCTGTACGTAGCGCTCACTACTCACTGTGTCATGAAAGAATGTGATATGGAGATTCGGCTCTGTCATATTGCACACCAAATACCCACTTTTTGTGCATGTAAAGGGGGCCCGTGCAGCTGATGAGGATTTAATGTGGTCGTTTCTGTGCATTCTCATATACATCAAGATGTATCCCTGCCTCGTCGGAGCAAAATCATGCATCGAGATCATCCCCATTTGGTACTACCGATGACGTAAAACGTTGACAGAAAACTACACATCTTCCGTTGTCTTCAAGAGTAACAACTGATGAACAGCGCGAATTTCGTACGGCCACGTCTTTAAACACTCGCCTTATGCCCTGTGGGCACGGAGACCAAACTTGTCGACAGGCGTCGCATAGACTTCGTGGGGTTCAAAGAACGTGCAGTTTGTGCGTCGATCAACTTTACTGATATTGCTCTTTCGATCGAACACTTGTGGCTGCATTTTGACATTTTCTGTCTTCCAAAACTTGTACAGCGCTCGATGGAGGACATGTTTGTGCATTCTTACCATACATTTATGTGAAGTCATTCTGAGCCTCCGTAGGCACGTCTAATGTACTGAGTGACAAGATATATTTTCTGCTGCTCGTATAATGTACAACTCATTCCTTCCTCAACTTTACAAGCATCGCACCTGCATCAAAAAAGGAGAGATTCTTAAATAAGGTTGTGTCATTTTTAACATCCTATGGTTTCGGAATGGTCGGGCTATGTGAGGGATTAATGACAGATGTTTGGGAACCTGTTGCAGGAATAACTATTCTGGTGATGAAGAAGACTATGGAAAAGTAGAAGACGGAGCAAGAATAAAAAGAGGAGGCGAAAAATGTAAATTAGGTATCAGAATATCAATGTTAGCATCCTCAGTCTATAAAGATACTGCTGAAAATGCTTGAAGCATTCCGAGTCATAAGCCGTCAAAAGATATCTGCGTTTTCCAGTCAGCGCAGGGAACTGCCATTTGTTTCCACCAGTATAGGATCTGAGAAATTTAATTTTTTCTCGACTAGTGTTGCATTTATCGGCAGCTTTTGGAAGTACTTAGGACGTTTTTCTTAGGTAAGGGAAAATAAAAAAGCTGCCGAGTATGAGAAATAGAGAGGAGCCACATATCTGTTCAGATAAGCCGGCTCATATATTGCTGGGCCATCAGTTTCGGATACGATACGTATTGCTATGAGCAGCTTACTGCCAGAAACTGGAGCCCTAAACGAAGGTAGGAACCCCGAGAAAAGGTCGTTTTGAGCCAAATATTCTGCTCTTGACGGAAACCATTGGCGATACATATCAGAAGTTAAGAGTCACATTAGAAATTCTTCTGAATTTGTCGACAGGACTTAAAAAGAAAATGTATATATTTTTGTAACTATTGGAATAATTACTCGATTTGGAAGTAGAAGCATAATGAATTCACACCATTTAGTGTTGCTAACTTCGTTGGTGAAAAACGCAACCAGTCACAAATACGTTTAAAATGCTTTATTTTAATTCTGTAATGCCCTCAACTAACTACTAAACTGTAAAGATGATGTAATGGTCTTTATATACGTATGTGCATATATGTCTAATTCGTAGTATGCAATCTGATGCCACTGTCATTTTTTGTCAAAATTCCAGTGCCAGTTATTGAAAAAAACAACTTGTCTTGTACTCCTTGAACAAAAAATTCACTTTTAGAGACAAAGCCTTTTTTCTGTTGTTAACGTGTTCATCCGACTAAATAACCGAGAACATTTAACAAAATCATTATACGCCAGGAAAGCCTAGTCACTCATCGAGTGGTATCTCTGCGTAGTCGATAGTCTGTGCATTGTAAACAAAAACATTAAATTGTGAAGCACATGTCTGAGTCTGCGCCTGACATGATGGATATTGCAAATTTTTGTGTCACGGGCGTAATTTCCTTTGTGTCAATGTCTTCCTAACAGAATATACTTACACTCAATATACTCACTTATTCGTTGCCTGTTATTCTGTGTCTTCCACTACTATTTTTGTCGTCTGTGGCTCCATGTAGTTTCATGGACGTTCTTTCTGAGAAATTTGTTTCTCAAGTTGAGGGCCACGTCTGATACTAACAGACTTCTTCCAACGAGGAATGCTCTGTTTGCTGTACCAGTCTGCTTCTAATATAATACTCTTCTTGGTTTGTTCGTTAGACGTTATCTTGGTTCCAAGGTAGCAGAGTTCTTTCACTTCGTCTACTACGTTGCGATCAAGAGCTCAGATGGAAACCCAGTTCTAAGCAAAGGAGGGAAAGCGGAAAGGTGGAAGGAGTATATAGAAGGTCTATACAAGGGCGATGTACTTGAGGACAATATTATGGAAATGGAAGAGGATGTAGATGAAGATGAAATGGGAGATATGATACTGCGTGAAGAGTTTGACAGAGCACTGAAAGACCTGAGTCGAAACAAGGCCCCGGGAGTAGACAACATTCCATTGGAACTACTGACGGCCTTGGGAGAGCAGTCCTGACAAAACTCTACCATCTGGTGAGCAAGATGTATGAGACAGGTGCAATACCCTCAGACTTCAAGAAGAATATAATAATTCCCATCCCAAAGAAAGCAGGTGTTGACAGATGTGAAAATTACCGAACTATCAGTTTAATAAGTCACAGCTGCAAAATATTAACGCGAATTCCTTACAGACGAACGGAAAAACTGGTAGAAGCCGACCTCGGCGAGGATCAGTTTGGATTCCGTAGAAATGTTGGAACACGTGAGGCAATACTGACCCTACAACTTATCTTGGAAAATAGATTAAGGAAAGACAAACCTACATTTCTAGCATTTGTAGACTTACATAAAGCTTTTGACGATGTTGACTGGAATACTCTCTTTCAAATTCTAAAGGTGGCAGGGGTAAAATACAGGGAGCGATAGGCTATTTACAATTTGTACAGAAACCAGATGGCAGTTATAAGAGTCGAGGGGCATGAAAGGGAAGCAGTGGTTGGGAAGGGAGTGAGACAGGGTTGTAGCCTCTCCCCGATGTTATTCAATCTGTATATTGAGCAAGCAGTAAAGGAAACAAAAGAAAAGTTCGGAGTAGGAATGAAAATCCATGGAGAAGAAATAAAAACGTTGAGGTTCGCCGATGACATTGCAATTCTGTCAGAGACAGCAAAGGACTTGGAAGAGCAGTTGAACGGAATAGACAGTGTCTTGAAAGGAGGATATAAGATGAACATCAACAAAAGCAAAACGAGGATAATGGAATGTAGTCGAATTAAGTCGGGTGATGCTGAGGGAATTAGATTAGGAAATGAGACACTTAAAGTAGTAAAGGAGTTTTGCTATTTGGGGAGCAATATAACTGATGATGGTCGAATTAGAGAGGATATAAAATGTAGACTGGCAATGGCAAGGAAAGCGTTTCAGAAGAAGAGAATTTGTTAACATCGAGTATAGATTTAAGTGTCAGGAAGTCGTTTCTGGAAGTATTTGTATGGAGTGTAGCTCTGTATGGAAGTGAAACATGGACGATAAATAGTTTGGACCAAAAGAGAATAGAAGATTTCGAAATGTGGTGCTACAGAAGAATGCTGAAGATTAGATGTGTAGACCACGTAACTAATGAGGAGGTACTGAATAGAATTGGGGAGAAGTTTGTGGCACAACTTGACAAGAAGAAGGGATCGGTTGGTAGGACATGTTCTGAGGCATCAAGGGATCACAAATTTAGCGTTGGAGGGCAGCGTGGAGGGTAAAAATCGTAGAGGGAGACCAAGAGATGAATACACTAAGCAGATTCAGAAGGATGTAGGCTGCAGTAGGTATTGGAAGATGAAGAAGCTTGCACAGGATAGAGTAGCATTGGAGAGCTGCATCAAACCAGTCTCAGGACTGAAGACAACAACAACAACTACGTTGCGCCTAATTTTGAGCTAAGTTTGTCGTTGATCTCTTTTCTACTACTGTTTAATAGTTTCGTCTTTTTTTTTAAAGGACATCATAGACGCCTTTGACAGAAAAATTATTTGTGCATAAAATTCACAATTGCAATTTCGGCAGTGTGCTCATTATCAAGTGGAATACTGTGAACTGCAGACACAGAGAGTATATACAAAGTTGCGCTTAAATCATGCTATGCCTTATCAATTTTTATAATAAAATGAATTATATAACTGCCAATACATCGCGAAAGTGCAACTCTGCATACACGCACTGTACTTTTAGTTCGTAGTACTCTACGTGATAATGGCTACACTTCCGAAATTGCAATAATGGATTTTATAAGTAACTAATTTTATGGGTAAAGGCGTCCATGATATCCTTCAGAAAAGTTACATGACTGGGAGCCCAGCTACGAGAAGTTGATCACTTTCGCCTTTCTTTTGGGCCCACTGTTTCTTTCCCAGTTGTCTTTCTTATACAGGGTGAACATTAATAAAACCGACGAACTGCAGCGACGGATTCCTGACTGGAAATGAAGGAAAAATCATGTGTCCGGAAATGCATCGTTGCCACGGTAGATGGCGCTGACGAATGACAGCTCCTCTGACCACGTGCCGTGTGTTCCTTGTGTGTTGCAGGATGTGCGATTGACGCAGCGTACTGTAGGCAGCAGAATGGTCCGATATTCGTATCGGGAACAAGCCGAGATGCTGTTTGTGTTTGGCCAAGCAGATGGAAACGGTCGACAGGCAGCGCGGCTATGCCAAAACAACTATCCTCACAGGCACCAATCATATCACACAATATTTCAAGCCCTTTTTGGGCGTTTGTGTGATCATGAGTCCTTTCAGACAGACGAACGTGCAGGGAGGCGGCGGACTGTGCGTATACCAGATTTGGAGGACCGTGTTCTACAAGATATTGAGACAAACTGTTATGCAAGATCCAGGCAAGTGGCCTGCCAACACAGTATACGCCAGAATACGATTATGTATATCCTGCATGACAACCGCTACTATCCCTGTCACCTGCAACCCCATGCAGGCCACTTTGAACATCTGTTGTGATATGGATGCGATGCAACTCTGTACTGTGTTCCAGGACGATTTCTTGTCGTTGCACGCACACCGTTCATTTCCGGACACATGTTCATACGACCTTTCTTCCTCCACTTCCAGTCAAGAATCCGTTCCTTCACGTTGTCGGATTTGTTCATGTTCACCCTGTATGCATGTCCAGCTTCTTAGATTATCCATTTTTAGAAATGTTCAGTCTTCCTCAACTGAACTATTGCTGTGGTACTCAATGTCGCAGTATCTACAGCCTCAGAGAACTTAGAAAGCGTTTCATCATTCTTCAGTGCTTTAGAATCCCACTTGTGACCTGCGTTTTGCGCGGTCCAGTTGTTTTGTTTATACGTCTTTAGTATTTCTTTATTATACAGCATTTATATTTAATGTAGACAAACTCCTATTGTTCTTTCTGACTCTTTGGCCACACGCTCTTGTTTCAGGAACTCTGTGAACTTTTATCCAATATCGTCATCCAGGTAGCACAGAGCGTATGGCAGTGAGATTGTATCCGAGAGAATAAGAGTTCAAATCATTGTCCAGCCATGCAGGTGTAAATTTCCTGTCGCTTCTCTCTTTGGACGAATGACGGAATGATTCCTTTGAAAAGACCACGGCTGTTTTCTCTCTCATCCTTCTCCAACTGAGTTAGTGGTCTGTCTCTAATAACCACGACGTCTAAGTGATGTTAAACTCTAACCTTCGTTCCTTCATGAATTAGAAATTGGTTGGTACAGAAGTTGATCAATGTAGCATTTGTACTACATTAATACAATTCTTAGTTGCATAATCCTTAATTGCTTGCTTCACTATATACAGGGTGGTCCATTGATCGTGACCGGGCCAAATATCTCACGAAATAAGCGTCAAATGAAAAAACTACAAAGAACGAAACTTGTCTAGCTTGAAGGGGGAAACCGGATGGCGCTATGGTTGGCCCGCTAGATAGCGCTGCCATAGGTCAAACGGATATCAACTGCGTTTTTTTTACGTAGGAACCCCCATTTTTATTAAATATTCGTGTAGTACGTAAAGAAATATTAATGTTTTAGTTGGACCACTTTTTTCGCTTTGTGACAGATGGCGCCGTAATAGTCACAAACATATGACTCTCAATTTTAGACGAACAATTGGTAACAGGTAGGTTCTTAAAATTAAAATACTGAACGTAGGTACGTTTGAACATTTTATTTCGGTTGTTCCAATGTGATACATGTACCTTTGTGAACTTATCATTTCTGAGAACGCATGCTGTTACAGCGTGATTACCTGTAAATACCACATTAATGCAATAAATGCTCGAAATGATGTCCGTCAACCTCAGTGCATTTGGCAATACGTGTAATGACATTCCTCTCAACAGCGAGTAGTTCGCCTTCCGTTCTGTTCGCACATGTATTGACAATGCGCTGACGCATGTTGTCAGGCGTTGTCGGTGAATCACGATAGCAAATATCCTTCAACTTTCCCCACAGAAAGAAATCCGGGGACGCCAGATCCGGCGAACGTGCGGGCCATGATATGGTGCTTCGACGACCAATCAACCTGTCATGAAATACGCTATTCAATACCGCTTCAACCGCACGCGAGCTATGTGCCTGACATCCATCATGTTGGAAGTACATCGCCATTCTGTCATGCAGTGAAACATCTTGTAGTAACGTCGGTAGAACATTACGTAGGAAATCAGCATACATTGCACCATTTAGATTGCCATCGATAAAATGGGGGCCAATTATCCTTCCTCCCATAATGCCGCACCATACATTAACTTGCCAAGGTCGCTGATGTTCCACTTGTCGCATCCATCGTGGATTTTCCGTTGCCCAATAGTGCATATTATGCCGGCTTACGTTACCGCTGTCGGTGAATGTCGCTTCGTCGCTAAATAGAACGCGTGCAAAAAATCTGTCACCGTCCCGTAATTTCTCTTGTGCCCAGTGGCAGAACTGTACACGACGTTCAAAGTCGTCGCCATGCAATTCCTGGTGCATGGAAATATGGTAGAGGTGCAATCGATGTTGTAGCATTCCCAACAACGATGTTTTTGAGATTCCCGATTCTCGCGCAATTTGTGTGCTACTGATGTGCGGATTAGCCGCGACAGCAGCTAAAACGCCTACTTGGGCATCATCATTTGTTGCAGGTCGTGGTTGAAGTTTCACATGTGGCTGAACACTTCCTGTTTCCTAAAATAACGTAACTATCCGGCGAACGGTCCGGACACTTGGATGATGTCATCCAGGATACCGAGCAGCATACATAGCACACGCCCGTTGGGCATTTTGATCACAATAGCCATGCATCAACACGATATCGACCTTTTCCGCAATTGGTAAACGGTCCATTTTAACAAGGGTAATGTATCACGAAGCAAATACCGTCCGCACTGGCGGAATGTTACGTGATACCACGTACTTATACGTTTGTGACTATTACAGCGCCTTCTATCACAAAGCGAAAAAAGTGGCCCAACCAAAACATTCATATTTCTTTACGTACTACACGAATATGTAATAAAAATGGGGGTTCCTATTTAAAAAAAAAACGCAGTTGATATCCGTTTGACCTATGGCAACGCCATCTAGCGGGCCAAGCATAGCGCCATCTGGTTTCCCCCTTCAAGCTATCCGAGTTTCGTTCTTTGTAGTTTTTTCGTTTGATGCTTATTTCGTGAGATATTTGGCCCGGTCACTATCAATGGACCACGCTGTAGAGTTTCAGAAAACTCGCTGCTAAAATCTGTACATCAAGGCGCCTTTAATTTGATTAATCGGTAGACGTTTATTAAAGAACGAAACTGAATTCGTTAATAGTTAATGTAAGCCCCCAAATACTGGGCAGTGAAGTGGGCATCCCGGAAATTACGCTGTTCAGGCAGCATTGCAGTTCCAAGAAAGTGATAATTTGTAGCTTTATGTCGGGATATTCATCTGCACTGTAACATTGATTCTGTCAGGTATCCGCAGTGCTTGTGTCGAGCCAGCGCGTATCGAAAGAACGTGCTTTAAAATGCGAATATGTTATCCACGTGTCCGTGTACCGCTCCTTCGCCGACGGCTGATTAGTCCGTGTAAGTTTCGTTTGCAGTGTTATTTGAGGAGTGCGTTACCGCTGGTTGTGCATTTGACACAGCCAGGGCGCACAGCGGAGGCGAGGACACGCGTAGCTGTTATCTGCTGACCAGATAACGCTGTTGGTAGTTGACGGATTGCCCACTATTGACATCTCGACGTTTGTCTCTGCTGGATTTTGGCGTAGTTCTTGTGCAACAGCAGCTTAAAGGGGCTTCCTCTTTTCAGCAAATGCCTCATTACCCTCTCAATTGGAAAACTGCAGAGGTGGGGATCATAAAGAAGAGTCCTGACAAGGATCCGATGATGCCGAAATCTTATCGGCCAATCTGTCTCTTGGACGTGATGGGCAAAACCTTTGAGAAGTTGCTGGCTGACGGACTCTTTAGTCACCGGGCTTTGCATGGCATGAGTGACCGGCAGTTCGGCTTCCGCAAGGGTCGCTCAAAACAGGATGCGATCAATGAGTTTTGTTGGATTGTCCACTCAGCCAGATCGAAGTATGTCTTGGGTTTAATGGTTGATATCTGGGGGCCCTTCGATAACCTGTGGTGGCCGGCACTCTTCTCTCGTCTTAGAGATATTTGGTGCCCGCGGCTGCTATCTAGTTGTCTGGGAACCCACTGTGATGGAAAAATTGCCTGCATAACGGCTCCTGGAGCTGTCGTATCTAAGAGAATATCCCAGAGTTGTCCCCAGGGATCAGTATATGGTTCCACATTTTGGGATATGAATATGGAAACTCTGATGAACCTCTTGCAGGGGGATGCTTCAATTCTGGGTGTTGTTGCATATGCAGATGATCTCGCAATCCTGGTATAGGATGTCACTCGTAATCTAACTGAGGAATGTTCTCAACTGGCTATTTCCCTGTTGACAAGTTGGTGTCAGAAGATTAAAATGACTATTGCACCACAGAAATCACTGTATATGCTTTTGAAAGGTCGGCTGCACAGGGACGCAATAGTCAGTATTAACGAGCAGATCGTATCGCGACGAGACTTGGATTTTTATTCCACATGTTGAGCAAATGATATCCAAGTCTTTGCATTATCTAACAAACTGATATCAAATGGTCAAAGAAGATTCCATTTACCCTCAAAGGCAATCCACATGAATCATAACTGTCTCTTGGCTCCAATAGTAGGGCACGTGTCTAGTTTGTGGGCCCACAGGTTAGCTCTGGTGCGGCCTGCCGCTGCAGTAAGGCGAATACAGAGGGATGTCTTGTTGAGATGTATTGGTGCATTTAATACTAGCCCTACAGATGCATAATTAGTAATCATGGGGTTATGTCCACTCGATTTGATAATCAGGCAACACACGGCTTTCTACTGGTTGCATAAACAGAACATTGATAAAGCACAGTATATAATGGGCATGCCCCTGGTAAATATTAAAGCCATTAAAGAAAGATTGCTTGATATCTGGCAAGAAGAGTGTGATAGGTCAGACACGAACTGAAGAGTCCACAGTTTTATACCAAATGTTAGGGAGAGGCTAAAGAATAAAGTAGTGAGGCCCTCACAGGGCTTAATACATTTCGTTACGGGCCATGGACCCTATCCTATGCATTTACGTCATATAGGAAAAAGGCCAACACCATACTGTGACTGTGGTGTCCACGAGGGTTCACCAGAACATACAGCATTTGTGTGACCGATATATGAACAGTCGTCTCAGCCGAGAGGCAGCGTCTGCCAACCAGAAACATAGTGGATATTTTGAGGAACAGAGAATTGTTTGATAATTTCACTACAGTGATAAATAAAATATCAAGAGAGGCTTAGCGAGTGTACCTTGCGAGAGGCTAACTCGCACACGATTATGTCACACAGTGCGACTCTGTTAATCAGAGTTTGCACTGTTATCAGTTTTTGACAAACACCTGGATAAGACAAGAGCGAATCCGCTCCGGGATGTGGCGGCGATTGGTCGGACCGCCTGGGGACAGGTCGCTATAATCAGCTGGCATGCTGGGTGGCTTCTCTTCACTGAAAACAGTGATTGGGAGGTCAGGAGTGGTAGTGGAGGAGGCTGCCTCTCGATAATCCGATAGCGTGTGCGTATCGAAGATCCATTGCGCGAAGATGTATATATGTAAATATAGTGTTTTACAGTTCTTGACTTGTAGTTGACAGTAGTTGTAGTTAGATCAGTATGGTGGTGGAGGGAATAAAAGTATGTTATAAAGGCAGTGGTTTCCTAGTAGAAGCGGCCCGCCTCTCCGTGGCTAGGGACGGGGATAACTCTTGGGAGGTTTCCAGAGAGGCTAAGAGGCCGAATATTTGTTTTTATTCTTCTTTTGTGTGTATTATGTTTTGTATTATGTTCTTTAACCCTGTGGCGCATAGTGTCCACTACGGTGGACAGCTGTTAATGGTCGCTTCTTTGGCATTTTCAATCAGTCCTGGGGCTGCAAATGCACACAGTTCACTGCAGTGTGCACTTCCTACTGGTGGTGTGTCCTGCATGCATCTGCAGCCTCATGACTGATTGAAAACGCCAGAAAATTGACCATTATAAGTTGTCCACTTGAGTGAAATTCATGCCGCCACAGGGTTAATTAATAAACCACTATTGTAAACACAGAAGCTGTGTTTAGTTATAGCTCACCCACTCAAAAGTGTTAGAAAGTGGGTTCTTGTATGTATCAATAAATGGAAAAAAAATTGAATGGTCCTCCTACTATATTGTATACACAAAAAGTACAATTTCTTTATTTATTATCTTCCCTGGTGCTGCACTGTCAATAGCCAGCCGAGAAAATTATAAGTAGCAGGTGTTGTAGAGAGGTACCAACGATGTTTCTTCCTGCGTACTATCTGCGAATGGACCAGAAGAGAATGAAAATAACTGGTGCACCACGTATCGTCCGTACAAAGGTAGCATAAATTAATATTGTGGCGAATGCGAGCAGCTCCGGTTGCTGGGCACCTGGTGGTTCTCCAGGGCCGGCGGCGCGCCGTTCTTGGCCGGGCAGGCGCGGGCGGCCTGCTAACTTTAGCCCCGCGGCCTGCGGCCCTCGCCGTGTCTCGCGCAGATGACACCCGCAGAGGCCACTGCCGCCGCCGCGTGCTCGCCACGCCGGCTGACATTTTAGGCTCGCGCCGGCTCGGTCCAGCCGGCGTCAGGCGTCCCGCCGAAATAAGCACGCACTCACTCGCCGGCCGCTGTCAGGCTCGCAACAACAGACCCATTCGCGGGGAATGCGCCAGCAAATAGGTGTCAGGTTGCTGGGTAGCTGGAAGACTTAACCCACACGTTCCCCAGACGGCGCCGGGTGGCATTCGTTAGCTGCTAAAAAAGGACGTAACCCAGGCCGTGAACTGAAGAATCAGTTGAGTAATGTCGCGCTGCGCGGGTGACCGTGGGTTTACTATCACCTCTCGTCGTTTTAATCTTCTCTTTTCCACCTCACCATTCACAAGCGTCCAGTTCATCGTACTAAGTAAAGCTGTCCTTAATCAGGTTAATTTCAGCACCAAGTGCTTTAATAATCGTGGTCCTACTGAAGATGATATGGCCTTGCCTATCTCCGACCTCTGAACTGACTTACTGAGCCAATTACAGGTGGGCCGACAGTTCAACGATGACTCCGAATCACGATTCTGCTTGACATTTTGCACAACAAAAAATCATTACCTGAAGTGAAACGTCACAGAAAAAGATTCTAGGGCCGACCGTGAATCGAACTCAGAATTTGTAATCTCTCACCATCCAGCTGAAATATCTCGAAGTCCTTCTCGACTGCAACGCTATCACCAACGGACTAAAACTACCAAAGGACTAACTGTGGGATTCTGTTCCTTCACCACTCATTTTTGTCGTTGCCGTGATCTTCAGTCTGAAGACAAGCTTGATGCAGCTCCCCGTGCTAATCTGTCCCGTGCAAGCCTTTCCATATTCCCTCCATTACTAAACTGACCATTCCCTGATGCCTCAGTAATAACTCGATTCCTTCTTTTCATCAAGTTGTGCCATAGATGTCTTCTCTTCTCAATTCTATTCAAAACAGCTTAATTTGTTATCTGAGCTTTAAATCAAATTACCAGCTTTCTTCTGTAGCACCACATTCGAAATGCTTCTATTTTTTATTCTGTACAGCTTACCGTGCACACCATCCTCGACACCTACAAAATTATTATCAAATCTGTTAGTTCTGAATGTCACGAAAAATTGCTCTTATTCATTCAATGATATCTCAGCACCAGATTAAAAACCGTTAAGAACTTGGGTGTATTCTTGGATGAACACCTTGACTGGGGAGAAAATACTATCGCCGCAAGCAAGAAAACATCGGCTTGCTTCCTGCCCTTTAGATATTTTCGAATGTACACTCTAAGACAAAAAAAAGACATACCATGAAAGCATTATCCGAAAGGAACAGAAACCGTAGATGTGATGTACATGCGTAGACAAGCAAAAGACTACAATTTCAGAAAAATTGGATGATTTATTCAAGAGAAAAAGATTCACAAATTGAACAAGTCAATATGGTGTTGCTCCACCATGGCCCTTATTCAAGTAGTTATTTGGCTTGACATTGATTCATAGGGTCCAATTGGAGCTTTAGATCGTCAAAATCCTGAGATGGATGGAGGGCGCTGCTCGTTATCCTCCAAACGTTCCCAACTGGGGAGAGATCCCGCCACTGTCCAGGGCATCTCCAGACACGTCTTCGTTCTCGAATCTCATTGGCTGGAACAGATTTGTCTTCAGTGGTGAGTCCTGCTTCGAAATGAGGCCCGATGCCCTGGAGACATACCAGTCAGCAGTGGGATACCAACCTGACTGTCGCCCGCAAGACTGCCGACAACCAGGAGTGATGGTCTGGGGTGCATTTCTTTTTCATAGCAGGATCCTTTTGGTTGTCGTCTGCCGCACCCTTACAGCACAGCGGTACGTCGACGATATTCTACGCCCTAATTTGTTGCCCTTCAAAAAAAAAAAAGTTCAAATGTGTGTGAAATCTTAAGGGACTTAACTTTCAAATGGTTCAAATGGCTCTGAGCACTATGGGACTTAACTGCTAAGGTCATCAGTCCCTAAGCTTACACACTACTTAACCTAAATTATCCTAAGGAAAAACACACACACCCATGCCCGCGGGAGGACTCGAACCTCCGCCGGGACCAGCCGCACAGTCCATGACTGCAGCGCCTCAGACCGCTCGGCTAATCCTGCGCGGCTTGTTGCCCTTCACAGCAAGCCGTCCAGGGCTTACATTTCAGCTAGATAATGCCCGGCATGTCAGCAAGATAATTCCCGCCTGCACGAGTCGAGAGTTTCCTCTGCTGGTCTTCGTGCTTGCAGATCGAATAGCTGCTTGCATGTCTGAACATTAAATCACACCCACCGGTTTCCCTCCCGTTCGGATAATTCTTTTTTGGTGTGCGTTTCCACAAGATGTTTAAACGTACATTTGTTCGACCTCTTCAACACTATTGCGATGTAAACCAACATAGCACTAGAACTGAAACCTCTAGATGGTTACGTCTGCGATATCCGTCTGACTATGGCAGCGCGTCGTACGCCTAGTTACGACTGTTGTTGCCTGACAAGTTACTTAAGTACCTTACGCAACGTCTACTTTATTGGCTTCTTAGTGTGTAGCATCCCAATACGTCACATTAGGGTCCGGTGCCTGTCAACTCTTCGTAATCGCAAGCTAAGTCTCACTCACCTAGAATCCTATCGAGACCCATTCATAAAGCATAAACACTCGCAAACTCTTTCCGTTTTGCTGCAGTCCGCCTCTCGAATTAGCAACCCTGTACTCTACGCACAATACAAAGCCCTCTTGCGTTTTAAAAAAGTTAAAGCTTTTGTGAATCTCACTACTTTTTCCTAAAAATTAGCAAATATGGCCAGTTTTCTCTCTGTCAAACAGTAAAGGAAATGCGTCATTTTCCTCCCGCTTGTATTTCACGTATTTGTCGTTTCAGACAGCCACGCCACTTTCTTCCCCCCTCTCTTCATTAGTTGCGTTCTTTCACAAGCCTCTCCCACTCCTTCCCTCACGTCCATTGCTACCTTTATTGTTCTAGTCTACACGAAGTAGCAGAAACTCTGCTTTATTTCTACTGCTGCAACAACTGCTTTCCACCATTTATGTTTCTTACATCCATCATCTGCACGGACAGCTTGTATCGTCGTACTCCTATATTTTACCCCTCCTTACCGGTATATGCACTCTGCCTCGGTTCTCGCGTGCGTCGCCCCTGCCTCACCCATATTCCATATTCCACCCATATTCCAAACCCTCCCCCGCCCCCTCCCCCTGCCGCATCAATTTTTATTTATACCTGTAAACCCTTTACCACACGTAAACTCGAAAATCACAACCAATTTTCAACTCTATTCTCCACTCCTGGACCGGTATCTCAACATATCCCCCCCCCCCCCCCCCCTGCTTTCCACTACATATTCTCCCAAATTAATTTCGACAGTTTCGCTCTTTCCAACACAGAGGTCTATGCCGACATACCCGCATCCTACCAAGTACAGATATAGTGTCAATATCACTTCCACAAATCAACGTTCCAACATTCAACCTCAGGTCCAATCACCATAGCTCAATCCTCGCACTTTTTTCTCTATCAGCTCTAACCGCTCGTACAGCTGCCAATGGTTAACAATTCTTCTACCTTCCAATTCTCCAGACATCGTGTAACATCCACATTGTTCTCAATCTCTCCTTGGTCTACCTAGATCCTTAATATGTCTAGAAGAAGATGATCATCACGTGCAGAAACGCCTATTGTTTAGTCAGAAGCAGTGGCATTGTCCCCTACATCAAAGCATACGCCACATCATCGTCACCAGGAGGAAGAAGCAATTTCGTCAAGATGCAGTTTAAACTAATGGTTCAGATGGCTCTGAGCACTATGGGACTTAACTGCTATGGTCATCAGTCCCCTAGAACTTAGAACTACTTAAACCTAACTAACCTAAGGACATCACACAAATCCATGCCCGAGGCAGGATTCGAACCTGCGACCGTAGCGGTCGCGCGATTCCAGACTGTAGCGCCTAGAACTGCTCGGCCACTCCGGCCAGCGTTTAAACTAATCTTTTATTAGTTTTATATGTAAAAATATATTTTTATCTGTTAGATAATACTAAATCAAGAACAGTGATATTACAACTGTTGAGTATGACTTCAAACACAAAGGTAAGGAGAGGTAGGTTACAGAGTGAGGCCGCAACTGTCGTCATAGGAAAGCTGGAGACGAACAGAAATGCTTAGCGAACAAGTTGACACAGTGAACAGAAGCTTTAATTAACTTGTATTTCTCCAAATGTAACAATGCAGCAAGAAATAGAGTCCAGCTCCCAATGTCAACAAGGAAGAGGCTCTCTGACCCAAGCACCAAGTGCAAGCGGTCGAGTGGCTGCCGCTGGCCATCCAGTATTGTAACAGCAGTGGGCGCTCATGGTACGGAGCCGCTGGAGGCGTGGCTCAGCAGGTACGCACCATTGTCTCTGCCACATCCCCTGCGGCCGCTATCGGTATCTAACGGAAATTTACAATTCCTTTGCCAACTTCACGATACCCGTTAGGTGATATCGACATGTGATACCACAACTACTACTCTACTAGCACGTCCCATAGTGGAAATAAATAAGTTGTAAATTAAAAAAAGTTAACTAATCAGTCTCCTTTTCAAGAATTTGAACTTCAGCACAGTGGACCGAACAACTTAAAAAGAGTTTTGATTCGTCAACCTGAGTCTTGGGAGTACACCGAAGAATGGAAAGGTTGGTTAACATTTACATAATAGTCACCATCATTACAGACAAAACATTGGCACATCTGGAAGGTGGATAGAGGACGGAAATGACTGAGGATTTTAAAAATGAACTATCTTGACATACCTAAATCCAAGTGGCCAGACAGGGATCCGATTCGTTTAGCGCCGTAAATAATGCACTGCTGGAATCATCTACGCATTTTCATCAGGTGGGTTAGGGAAACCACAAACAACCTAAATTTCGATAGGTTGTAGCTGTGAACATTACTATTCTTAAGTGCCTTGAATTATTTATAGCTAAATTAACTACCGAGTACACACTAAGTGAAGACGCAGTTAGAGCCACTGACTCTTCGAAAAGCTGCCTACAAGATGAGTTTGAGGGATTATCACATATTGTTATTCTCACTGGACGCTTTTATTTAATCTGTTTAAGCACTATATTTTTCCACTTAAGCATTGTCAGGATTGTTGTTGTGAAAGGATAAACATTCGCTTCATTGACGTAGGGCTCCAAGAGCGCCTGATGTATATCTCGCTGCTCCTGCGAATCCTGTTCTTCATCATCCGACAACAGCGTATCCAGCAACAATCTCGCTGTTTCTTTCCAATCCTTAGTCGTGCCACCGTCTCCGGTACTTAATGTTGACAGCATCATACGCAATCTGATCTTTTCACGAATAATTTTGTAGGGAACTCCCCAGGGGCCTGTTCCAAGCTGATCGCTTACGAATCTTTCCCAAGACTGGCACTTTCAAGCTGGTCCTTATATCTCTGCTTCAGACGCAAGTGGTATTGTCTTTCATCATGGGCAAGACTCCTTTGATAGTTGCTCCGCACCCTTCTGACCGACCCTTGAGCACCGTTAGTTCAGGAGTCCACGGAGTGACTTGCCTACAGATGTACCTCGCAACCCGAGGTACAGCCCTTGTAACAGCCGTCTGCACACAGACCACGAGCTCCTCTATGGCTTCATCTATATCCTCAATGTCCTGTCCGAACTCTGGAGGACAAGTAGGAGGACCACGTGATTAAATTTTTGGGTAATTTGGGGGTATGCAAGATGTGAAATTGACTACTCAGAGCTGCCACCTGAGACATCAGCAGTGGCCCTAATCCGTTTGGGCATCGAGTCGAAATGAGCTTCTGCCACAGTAAGGGTATTGTCGTGGACCCAACGACATCCAATACCAACACGCCAGGTGCTGGACTTGTATCACAATGACGAATGCAATCTGACAGTTTTCGTGCTCCTCGGAGACTCCACACAGGGATACGAGATACTGTGGAGACTCCACACAGGGATACGAGATACTGTTCGCAAAACTGGAACTAATATTAAAAGACGACATGGTGCCATTCCTATGTCCAGTGTTGTTGGTGGGCTCATGATTGTTGGCGTACCTCTCTACTGCGGCGTCAAGGGAAGCCGCAACAGTAGCCACCGTGCTGACAGTCCATGGTTCTCCAGATATCGTCACACTGTCTGTATTAGTATTTGTCTTACTGCAAACAAGCCTAATTCCTGATTCAAGGTACGTCACGGGCTGTTAAGATCCTGCACGGCGGAGCGAACAGTATGTCTGTCTTGTTGGGCACTTTTCCACAATTGCTTAGCAGTCGTGGGATCCCGATCAATGTGAGCAGGAATATCATGGAACGATAAACTGTTGTCTCTAATCCCACCTCCTTTGAGTGGCTGCCCTGAAATGCTAGTCACTTGCATAACCAAGTGTAGGGTGCTCTTAATGCCAATCGATGATGCCTTAATGGTGCTGCGATATTAATGGCTACATTGGACATTTGTGGTTCCCAGGAAATCTCCATTTTGGCGGCAGAACAAGCGCTCTGTTTGTAAGCAAGAGAAACACAACAAATACCACGAGAGGCTGTCCTCGCACAAGCACAACCCCTCGCCCGGCTCCTCTCAGCTCCGTGCAGCAGCTTCTATATGTATTCACAGATACAGATCTCTTCTTGATTCCGCTCTACTTCCTCCAGCGCATTGTGTTTGGCCGTCAATAAAATGGACAGCTGATAGGCAACGCTGTCATCGGTGGACTACTTTGCTTCCGCCTTGTACTAGCGGACATGCAAATACTTTCGCGGATAAGCACTAGAACATGACGCGATGTGAACAACTAGACAGTTCCGCACCAGCAGTTAGGTAGTTAACTTCAATTTCTGCAGATAGCTCAGTACAGTACTTTTAAGATTACCTTCTGACATAGCGGCCAGTAACGGAGTGGCTGCAAACAATACTATCAACGAGACATTGTAAAAGACTGCCAAGAGACGGCAAAGTCAGATATCATTGCATTAGGTTTAGGACATCAAGAGCCACGCATCAGACTGCACCATCAACAAAGGTTGAATAATCGTACGTGCAACAACCACCATGAAGGAACTGTGGAAAGGAAACATTTTTTGCTACCGTGGATATTTTGGCTGAATTAAAAGTAGCGTTTAGTTACTACGTTCACAACATACCCAGAAAAATTTTGATGACCTTCCTGACTTATGTAATCTGTGTTTACTGTATCGAAACCCTATTTCTCAGTACTCTTTTGACCACATGAAACAGCTATGTACAGCCACGCCGCTAGAGCAAGTGAAGCGGAAGTAAACCTGCACTCTTGAGTGCAGTACAGTTGAGTGCTCTGTCCTATCGAGAAAGAGACACCACAGCGAATTCATTCCAGCATTCAGCCACTATTGTGAGATATTAAACATTCACTATCTGTTTTTTAGCAGTTGTTGCGGATAAACAAAACAAGCTGATGGACGTTACCTACAAAATTTTGGCTCGTAGAGAATATGACAGAACTGCACGCTGCCTTTTTCTGTGTAAGACGCAACCGTCTTTATGGAACTGATGTCTAGACGAGTATTATAAACAATATTTCTGGCCGCTCAACATCATGGTGTGCGAAGAAGATAGGCTGTTGGAATGGAGCCTGCATTAGTGGCGTGGGATTACCACCACTGGCGAAAGCAGAAATTTTCGGATGCCTGATGATTATTTTGGCGAAGTGTGGCACCAGATTCTTCCAATTATTGCCCAACCCTTTAGTTATTACTTAGGTGACAGTTTCGTCTTTCAAGATGATTATGCACGAGCACGCTGCGCCTACCTTATGAACACCATCCTCCAGGATGCGGGAATGAACCAAATGGAGCGGCCTATGGTCTCTGCTGACAGAGACCTGACTGAATATGCTTTGGACCAGACGGAACTTGCGTTGTCGAATAACCCTCATCATGCTCTGGATGACCTCAGAAAAGTCGCCGTCGTAGAATGGGACATGCTTGAGCAACGTTTCCACCGCCATGTGGACAGCATTCGAAGGAGGATGCAAACATGTTGCAACTACACGTAACTGCAGATTTTGATTTCAGAGATGTGCACTTTCGGATAGACTGCCTTTCGTTTGGTTATTGCTTTGTTTTTTCTCGCAGTAGGGCCCTTTTCCAAATCTGATGCTGCTTACTCTTTCTTTGTCAGCTCGTCACTGTGAGCAGAACTACATGGTATCTCTACTAGGCGTTAGGTAATATGGTAGATATCTAAAAATTCTGATTTTTTTCACAGTATGTTCTCATTTACGATTTAATTACCTACCTTGAAGGGTGAAGGCCTCCTTTCTCCCGCATGACGGCATCGACATTTCCTGGCTTGGGCTCCACGAGGGGGGAAGCCTTCATGACTGTTCATTCATGGCGACTAACGCTTGAAAAGGAAGTGATTGATGCATGCGGACCAGATCCTTTATCTGCCAGAAGAATTCCTTTCTGTATCGTGGACAGCCGAAAAAGATGTGAGTAAGGTCCTGGAGCTCCCAACAGTCGCAATGACGTGGAGCCTATAAAGATTGTCGGTGGCAGCCGTGGTTAAATTTCAGCCCAGCAATTATCCTCAAAAACTGTCTCGCGGTCCCTGTGTCTGGTAAGATGCATTTCAGAGACCCCGTTGCAGCCTACCATTGGGCCTTTGGTAAATGCGGATGGATTTGCCTGTATCAGATGCCCTTGTGTAGCTCTTCAGTTTCCATTGCTCACTCCAGGCAAGTTTGGTCGAGGCTTTAACCACAGCAACGTGAATTTCCGTGGGAAGCATGCTCTTGTATACCAGTCTTCGTCGCTTCCTTAGCCAACTGGCCTGCATTTCCGTTCCCATCATCGCAGCTTGGCCCTTCATCCACAGAAATGCGACCCCTTTACCGGTTCGGTAGAACTCCGATACAGACGGAGCTACTCGGTATTTAAGGTATCACCTCACTTTGCCCTTACCAGGTAAAGTAAGTACTTTCACCACGAAGAGCGAGTTGTTGCGTATGATTTAGACCTGTCGCCATACACATACGTGGCACCTGACCATTGCTCGAGAAGGCTTTCTAAATTGCTGTTTATGATTACAGAGTTCTCAGAATAGTTCAGATGGATGCCACATAAACATCAGCATGTACGTAGAATGTTTCTTCAACCATTGACACATTCTAAGGATAATCATAAATTTAATTATCATCTCGAAAATGTTTTGTATGTTCATGAGTACACGACAGCAATTCTGGTAAAGACTGAAATCTCTCCGCCACTGTACCGAAGTACGCCTCTAGAATAGCCAAAACAAAATAATAAACTGGAATATCGTGTAGTAATTCGTTTTCTACATTTGAAGGTGAACAACGCTGCATCTATTCACGCTGAGTAGTTGGAAGTGTACAGTAGCAATACGTAGTCATATGACACTATGCTTAAGTAGCGAGGACGCTCCCAGTGTGGTCAAAATAAATCTGAATGACAAATAGCGAACTGATAGACGGTCCCTTTTTGAAGAGTGGAGAATAACAAAACGAGTGGAGGTTCTGGTATTCGAAGCCAGGTGTATCAGAAACGAGACGAAAGTCGAAAAACTGAAAAATCAATCTCCGATCAGTTTACAACTACTTTCATGACATTTGAATATGATAAAGACCACCGCATAATTGGTTCCGCAACTGTTCACACTCATTCAAAATGCGCGTAGCACCAATGCAGCTGTGGGAAATTTTGTAGCTGTGTCAGGGCAATCCACATGACTTCTTTAGCCATCTAATAACCATGGACCTGTGCTTGATGCACCACTGTGACACTGAGCCACTGGAGAAAAGCAAGCAGGGGAAAAGTGTACTATAAGCGCAAACGGAGTTGACACTCGGCGCGGTGGCTGACGGGAGAGATTGAGAATGCGAAATGCCTTTACGGTCGCTCCCACAAGCCTCCACGCTGTGTCAACCTAGTTTGCCCGTTTAGTATATCCAGCACCGACGATAAAGGGCGAAGACGCGGCAGTCATCGAGAAAGGTGATGTTGAGTGTCCTTTAGGGCGCTGACAGATTTTGTTCGTAAGGGTCAAACCGTCGTAGGAGCATACTATCGAAATCTCGTGACGTAATTTCGGGGGAGTAGAGACGGAGCGTCGTGGGAAGCTGTTCAAGGGGGTGTTTTTGCTCAACTACGACGCTCCAGCTCATTCTGCACAAAAGACAATCACTCACGCTGCTTGTTTTGGCTGTCAAAATTTGTATCCGCCCCCATATTCTCCTGACGTAGCATCCAGTGCCGTCTTACTGTCTCCTCTGGTGAGGTAACCATTGCGAGGCAAGTGGAGTTGCCCTTTTCCAAAAATACAATTAAGTAGTTTTGGTACAGTACACAACAGACGTAGTAACTTGTAAGATCACCAGTAGTACTGGTAACATAGGTAGGAAAAGAAAAATAAACGAATGTGTGACAGAAACTGAGATCCGACGACTATCCTTTGTTTTTTATTTGTTTGTGTTGCAGATAATTAGAACCGGACATCGTTCAGTTTTAGTCCATTGTGTATTTTATATCCTTACGACATATAAATTCCATTTTATAAGTATTAAAAATTAGCTAATCGCGTAACTTCTGCTCTTTTATGTAACCAAAGCAATTACTTTTGATGCAAGAACAGTTTACACGCACAAACATGTAGTTATTATTGTTACTTTGTACTCGGTAGAACACTCTGCATCATCTCCAAAGGAAAGAGTTGCCTGTTATTATTGATAAGTGCGAAAGTTTTTTATGAATAATAGATACATGTTTCACATAAAGTGGAAGAAGTACGAAATCGATGTTTGATATGTTTTTGTTTTGAGTTTTTCTTTTACTGTAACTTTTTTTGAGTAATTTGCATTTTCTGGTGCTGTCCGATAAATCCGTGTTTTACTTTTTATTTTTACTGCAACATCATTCAGTTTCACATTACAAATCAACAATTTTCGAATAAAATCTGAATAAACATTGACAATTTCAATTTTTCTGTAAATATCGTTTATTTTTAAATAACAAACAGGAGAACAAAAGCGTGTTAGGTAGATTACACGGCCTTTACATATTCTCACTCACTTTCTATGCGGCTCACCGCTGCTGGTTTCTAGGAGAATCTAGTAACACACTGGTCTCATACGCAAACAAAGCGATCGAAATGAGGTAACGTTCGATGGGCACGCAACACACCTAATGTACAGGAAAGGCGGTTACGATCTTAACTGAACAAAGCTATTAGAAAAAATACCGTAGTCTACGCTTATCTATGGTTGTCTACGGTAGCGTACAATAGTTCTACAACTCTAGCGGCAAGCTATTCCAGAATGACGACGAGGTGAAACATTTGCTCAACAGCCAGAATGCGTACTTCTAAAACCAAGCTGTTTGCCAAATCATCCACCTTTGGGAAAAATGTGTCATATCGAAAGCGTGGAATGTCAGATCCCTTAATCGGGCAGGTAGGTTAGAAAATTTAAAAAGGGAAATGGATAGGTTGAAGTTAGATATAGTGGGAATTAGTGAAGTTCGGTGGCAGGAGGAACAAGACTTCTGGTCAGGTGACTACAGGGTTATAAACACAAAATCAAATAGGGGTAATGCAGGAGTAGGTTTAATAATGAATAGGAAAATAGGAATGCGGGTAAGCTACTACAAACAGCATAGTGAACGCATTATTGTGGCCAAGATAGATACGAAGCCCACACCTACTACAGTAGTACAAGTTTATATGCCAACTAGCTCTGCAGATGACGAAGAAATTGAAGAAATGTATGATGAAATAAAAGAAATTATCCAGATAGTGAAGGGAGACGAAAATTTAATAGTCATGGGTGACTGGAATTCGAGTGTAGGAAAAGGGAGAGAAGGAAACATAGTAGGTGAATATGGATTGGGGGACAGAAATGAAAGAGGAAGCCGCCTTGTAGAATTTTGCACAGAGCACAACGTAATCATAACTAACACTTGGTTTAAGAATCATGAAAGAAGGTTGTATACATGAAAGAACCCTGGAGATACTAAAAGGTATCAGATAGATTATATAATGGTAAGACAGAGATTTAGGAACCAGGTTTCAAATTGTAAGACATTTCCAGGGGCAGATGTGGACTCTGACCACAATCTATTGGTTATGACCTGTAGATTAAAACTGAAGAAACTGCAAAAAGGTGGGAATTTAAGGAGATGAGACCTGGATAAACTAAAAGAACCAGAGGTTGTACAGAGATTCAGGGAGAGCATAAGGGAGCAATTGACAGGAATGGGGGAAATAAATACAGTAGAAGAAGAATGGGTAGCTTTGAGGGATGAAGTAGTGAAGGCAGCAGAGAATCAAGTAGGTAAAAAGACGAGGGCTAGTAGAAATCCTTGGGTAACAGAAGAAATACTGAATTTAATTGATGAAAGGAGAAAGTATAAAAATGCAGTAAGTGAAACAGGCAAAAAGGAATACAAACGTCTCAAAAATGAGATCGACAGGAAGTGCAAAATGGCTAAGCAGGGATGGCTAGAGGACAAATGTAAGGATGTAGAGGCCTATCTCCTTTGGAGATAAGAGAACGACTTTTATGAATATCAAGAGCTCAGATGGAAACCCAGTTCTAAGCAAAGAAGGGAAAGCAGAAAGGTGGAAGGAGTATATAGAGGGTCTATACAAGGGCGATGTACTTGAGGACAATATTATGGAAATGGAAGAGGATGTAGATGAAGATGAAATGGGAGATATGATACTGCGTGAAGAGTTTGACAGAGCACTGAAAGACCTGAGTCGAAACAAGGCCCCCGGAGTAGACAATATTCCATTGGAACTACTGACGGCCGTGGGAGAGCCAGTCCTGACAAAACTCTACCATCTGGTGAGCAAGATGTATGAAACAGGCGAAATACCCTCAGACTTCAAGAAGAATATAATAATTCCAATCCCAAAGAAAGCAGGTGTTGACAGATGTGAAAATTACCGAACTATCAGCTTAATAAGTCACAGCTGCAAAATACTAACACGAATTCTTTACAGACGAATGGAAAAACTAGTAGAAGCCAACCTCGGGGAAGATCTTAGAAGAAAGATTAAGGAAAGGCAAACCTACGTTTCTAGCATTTGTAGACTTAGAGAAAGCTTTTGACAATGTTGACTGGAATACTCTCTTTCAAATTCTAAAGGTGGCAGGGATAAAATACAGGGAGCGAAAGGCTATTTACAATTTGTACAGAAACCAGATGGCAGTTATAAGAGTCGAGGGGCATGAAAGGGAAGCAGTGGTTGGGAAGGGAGTAAGACAGGGTTGTAGCCTCTCCCCGATGTTGTTCAATCTGTATATTGAGCAAGCAGTAAAGGAAACAAAAGAAAAATTAGGAGTAGGTATTAAAATTCATGGAGAAGAAATAAAAACTTTGAGGTTCGCCGATGACATTGTAATTCTGTCAGAGACAGCAAAGGACTTGGAAGAGCAGTTGAATGGAATGGACAGTTTCTTGAAAGGAGGATATAAGATGAACATCAACAAAAGCAAAACAAGGATAATGGAATGTAGTCTAATTAAGTCGGGTGATGCTGAGGGAATTAGATTAGGAAATGAGGCACTTAAAGTAGTAAAGGAGTTTTGCTATTTGGGGAGCAAAATAACTGATGATGGTCGAAGTAGAGAGGATATAAAATGTAGGCTGGCAATGGCAAGGAAAGCGTTTCTGAAGAAGAGAAATTTGTTAACATCCAGTATTGATTTAAGTGTCAGGAAGTCATTTCTGAAAGTATTGGTATGGAGTGTAGCCATGTATGGAAGTGAAGCATGGACGATAAATAGTTTGGACAAGAAGAGAATAGAAGCTTTCGAAATGTGGTGCTACAGAAGAATGCTGAAGATTAGATGGGTAGATCACATAACTAATGAGGAAGTATTGAATAAGATTGGGGAGAAGAGAAGTTTGTGGCACAACTTGACCAGAAGAAGGGATCGGTTGGTAGGACATGTTCTGAGGCATCAAGGGATCACCAATTTAGTATTGGAGGGCAGCGTGGAGGGTAAAAACCGTAGAGGGAGACCAAGAGATGAATACACTAAGCAGATTCAGAAGGATGTAGGTTGCAGTAGGTACTGGGAGATGAAAAAGCTTGCACAGGATAGAGTAGCATGGAGAGCTGCATCAGACCAGTCTCAGGACTGAAGACCACAACAACAACATCGAAAGATGAATATGTAAAGGACAAGGCCTAACAATATCTTCTAAATTTCGTGGTTGCAGCTTCAGTTTTTCGATGTGATAATTGAAACTTCATGGCTGCTCCTCGTAATTCGTAATCGATGGGATGGTACTTATCTTGCTGGTGGCGAGCAGCGGTGTATGTGTTTCGCGGTGCCATCTGTTTCCCATCGCGAGGAGGTGGCTCTCGATGGTATGACTACTCAGCAGCTTTAGTCGAGCGAAGTGATGTGTGATGTTCTGTACTGCGGCCGTCTATTCATTGATACAATCTACGATAGACGACGACATTCCACGCCATCAGTAAGTTAGTAGCTACGGCTGTTGAGTTTGGCAGCAACGATTCTCTTCGAATCTATGTTCTCACAGTACACGGGTAACATGATGCCACATGACCACTTTTTAGTGACAGGGCTTGCCGTGCTCTAAGTCTTCAAGGGACAGGAGTTTTCCCTATCCATCACAGCAGCTATTTTTAATTCAGTGTCTCTTGCGTGTAGTAACGATTTGTAATGTAATTATCTATTACTATAGCCGAAATATTCGTCGCGAGAGAACAACTACTGTATTGGTGTTTATTGTAATACAGGGTGATTCAAAAAGAATACCACAACTTTAAAAATGTGTATTTAATGAAAGAAACATAATATAACCTTCTGTTATACATCATTACAAAGAGTATTTAAAAAGGTTTTTTTTTCACTCAAAAACAAGTTCAGAGATGTTCAACATGGCCCCCTCCAGACACACGAGCAATATCAACCCGATACTCCAACACGTTCCACACTCTCTGTAGCATATCAGGCGTAACAGTTTGGATAGCTGCTGTTATTTCTCGTTTCAAATCATCAATGGTGGCTGGGAGAGGTGGCCGAAACACCATATCCTTAACATACCCCCATAAGAAAAAATCGCAGGGGGTAAGATCAGGGCTTCTTGGAGGCCAGTGATGAAGTGCTCTGTCACGGGCTGCCTGGCGGCCGATCCATCGCCTCGGGTAGTTGACGTTCAGGTAGTTACGGACAGATAAGTGCCAATGTGGTGGCGCTCCATCCTGCTGAAATATGAATTGTTGTGCTTCTTGTTCGAGCTGAGGGAACAGCCAATTCTCTAACATCTCCAGATACTGTAGTCCGGTTACAGTAGCACCTTCGAAGAAAAAGGGACAAAAAACTTTATTGGCTGAAATGGCGAACAAATGTACAACTAAATGTAACTTTATAGCTCCCTTAATTCGCCGACAGATAGTGCTTAGCTCTGCCTTTTGTCGTTGCAGAGTTTTAAATTCCTAAAGTTGTGGTATTCTTTTTGAATCACCCTGTATATTGTTTATTTTATAATTACAATAGCATATTTTAACACACGGCTAGTTTTGATCTCCCTGGTTCATATTCAGATCTAAAAACAAATTAAAACTAAACATGAGCTGTTTGATATTTTATAAAAGAAGTAGAAAAGTACTGTACATTAATGGAGAGTCAACCTGTGTAGTTGCGTCTGCAAACCGTCGTATCTGTGTCAGAAATACACATGAAAGGAATGTGGTATGCAATTGTGGTCCGTGTTTTAAATTGGTAATTAGTGGAGGAAAGGAGAAAAGTGGAGCGGTGAGGATTGGGAGAGGGGAAAGAAGGCAGATTTACATATGGTAAAACAGTACTGTAATTTGTGTAAAAAGAGAGAGCTTTATGTTAAAATTATAAAAAAATAAAATTAGGTAAAAATGATCGTTAAAATGTTAAGAGTATATAACAGTGAGGGATTTAACTATGCCTGTACGAAATTTTTTTCGTAAAACCAGGTGAGAACATCACTTCTTTATTCTTTTCTATGTCTCCGACCCACGTTCAAATTAGTGTTTTAAGGGAAACGGAGGTAATTATTACTAATTTTGCTGATTAACAAGTCATTGTTCAGTACCAACAACAGTTGATATATGTCAGCTCCTGTGAGGACTTGGGCTACATCACAACTTCTGGTTGATTGCTTTGCGAGTTGATGGATTGTGGTGCCAGTTAGTTGTAAAGTTGGACGGTTTTTTACTTGAGACCGACGTTTTATGCTAAATTTGCAATTTTGCCTCATACTAACCTCATATTCAGATCCCACAAGATTTGTACTAAGAAAATACACTTGAACCTGGATGGGATAGGTCAACTTTGTGTTTAGGGTTTTCATTTTTTTAGTCAATCTGGGTCATGGGCTTTAGTAATTATGAGAGTAAGGCTCTCCACGACGCGCAGTGTGTTTCTTTTGGGGTTGGTGAACATTTCTAACGTTCTCCCATGATGAGTCGCCAAGACGGACGAACAAAACTCAAGAATCGGTCACACGGAAACAAAATTTTTTAATAGCCCTCGCCCTATTGCCGGTGAGTGCACTTTGCTAGGGTAGTTCATCGTCTCATACGCCGTGCTTTGAGAAACCTACAGTTAAACTTGAAACTGGAACTAACCTGTGTTTTTCACTAAGAAAAAGTTTCGTCAGTTGTGGAGGACTTGTCAAGCACCAAGAGGAAGAAACAATGTTGCAGCAACATAAACGATATTGTAACAAGTAAGTCATCAAATTAGGTACCAGTTTTATTACTGCTACATAGAAGAAAACAATACTGAGATTCAATGTGCGCTATAAACAGATCGATTATTCTCTTACTTCCCTATTTCTGGGCTAGTTCGCGATGTCTGGCATCCCAGATTAATGGCAGCATGAACGCTACCGCAGATGTCATTAGAGACTAGCAAACCCCATCTTGATGCACTGAGCCGTACTTATGTTAAGTGTTTCATCATCCTCGGATGTCACGTTAAAAGTTTATTTGACAACACCCTCCCTAGGCCGTTTTTAATCTCATCCATGAAATAGTATGCCATCTGTAATCGTTTTGGTACAGACGAAACAGAAACATGGGTTCCTCGGGCCTGTATGTCCTTAACCGAATGTTCGACATAGGTCACTGTGACCCTGAGGCAGATTCCGTATTGTACCATGGCTGCTCCGCATGGTCGAAACCCATTTCTCTTTTTGGAGGACACGAAAACTCTTCGAATACCTCTTATTTTGCTTTCGTCTGTACGGAGCTCTGTAGCCCAACGCTTTCGTAACGACTGATTTTACTCCTGAATCAAAGACATTGGTGATTATCTTAATTAATGTCGTAGTCAGAAGTAACAATATGAAAAAAAGTTTTTCCCGTTGTTTAGTTTTCAAACACGCGCAGAGGTGGGACATACGTCTTCCACTGGTATTTTGACATAGGACCTATATGTCCAGTTGGTAACGAAATGAATGCTCATCCTGTATTTTCATTTATGTATATTTCTATGTTTATTTTTCACTTATGCAATTGTCAATAAACCACTCGGATCGTATTTATGATTGAAATATTTGACATTTCTGTAGATTATTCCATATGACAAGTAAGAAAATAATATTTTACCCTCTTTCCCATTGTTTCCAGAGTGAGTAATATTGTGGAGCGTAGCTGACATTTTTTACTGGAAGTAGCTGTCCAAGCTACATAATTTCTTTGTTGATTTGGGCACTACTAGTTCTGGGTCGAAGCTCCATGAGCTGTGAAACCAGTAATTAGTAACATAAAAAGAATGTTATTTAGGTCTGGTTTGAAAATGGGTGGCTACGTTCGAAACTAGTCACCAGAATAAAATAAACGCAAATATGACAGAAAATAAATGACTCCTAACCTTACAATTAGTTAATTTCTCTAGTATGGATTTACACATGCAGCTACAGCACATATATTCAACTTTTCATAGACCTACCATCAGTAGCACTAAAAATACTCAGTATGTAATGGTGCCCTATGCAGCTACATGCAGCCACTGGGCATTCGTTAGATATGTTGTAAACACAAAAGAAATTAAGCGTGTTCCTATGAACTCCACTGGTTGGAAAACGCCAGTATAACATAAAAAAGTAACGAATCAGCTAACTGAAAAAGTAGTTGGTATTCATCACTAGCTGTCCTAACGTATCTTTATTTATTTTGTAAGTGGGATGAAATTAAAAGCTATTAAAAGCAGACAGCTTTGTCCATAAGTTTGTCGTGTTGAATACGTGAGACCACTTTCATCAGAAGACCTGTAAACAATATCCACATATTGACGACAAGCTAACTTTTTGTGGTATTTCAAACGATATTTGTTCGGAGAGGTAGGAGCAACTAAACTTAAAAAACGAATGGAGTAACGTTCATAGAACCTGTTGACAAGTTTTTGTTTTTCGGTGATTGGGAATATCACTCATTAAATTATTGTCGGGTCTTCAGCCGGATCAAACTGTCATCAGCATAATTGAATCCGTTCTCACCTAATGTTGGCTGCCGGATGGACCGAGGAAATATTGCGTGCAGATGACAGTTTGATCCGGTTGAAGACCCGACAAGGCTCTCGTCTGTTAATACGCCGGGAAAGTCTACATAGCCACAGGGAATTTCACTGTTTTCTGGAAATCGTCTTAAAGGGTTAATTATGTCATTTTATGCCGATTACATGCTTTTTTCAGTCAAGAATTTCAATATTTAGAAAAACAGAAATGAAATACAAATTATTCGATGCCATGCTTCTGAAGTCATTGATTAGCACCTTGCTTCTCACAGTGACGTCTTGTTTTGGAATTTCGGAAAATGAGTTACAAATGGTGTGTAGTACCACACTGTACAAATACATGTGTACAAACTCTTGAAAATTTGTTGTAGAGCGTCCCAAAGAACGACAATATGTGTAAAACGTGGTTGCAACTCGCTCATAGACATCCAGAGTGGTCACCAGGTGAGTTATTTCTGTTAGGACCATTTTAATGTAGCGTAATGGGAAGCGTGTTGGCTTATTAATGCAATGTTCGCAAGATTGATCGTAATGTGGAGGAAGTTCATCACTTCTTTCATTTTTCTTAAAAAAAATACTGCTGTCTTCTTAAATTTACTTTATTCGTAAGCAGTTATGTCAGAGCTTTAAATTCTGTATCATATTAATTTATTAATTTTAATATTTATTTTCATTTACTGGCTTTATTTTGTGTCTGATCAATTTGAGATGAATCACAAGGATGATTTTAAGAAGCTATATTTCATTCCTGATATAACTCTTATTCTCAAGAACCTGAGAAACCATTAACAATTTCCGACCACATTATTCTTCCCAAACAAATCGCAGATCATAATAATTTGCCACTTCCAGGTGTCTCCATTGAACCTGTTGGAAAGCTGTACGATATTGACAAATAGAAAATTTGAACATTGTTTGGAACCTACGAGGAATTGTAATAAGACCAGAGCATTACGACAGAATAAAAGTTGGTCCTGCTTAAGCACTTTTAAATTATTGTGTTTTAGCAGCAGTTAAGTTCGCGGTGGAACAACAGATTCTCTATGGTTCCGCTGCGTCAATTACATATTTTGTAGTGTTATTATGCTGTCTGAAAATTTGAAATTTAAAAAAGAGGTACCTGGAAAACAGTAGTCGTTCTGGCGTCAAGCACAGCAATTAACAATCAGAATTATCTTCTAAATGGAAAAGTTTCCACTGTGTCAGTTGACCTGGATAACCTTTTCAGCATGGTTTGAACAAACAATCCAGTTTCGGGTTCCCTCAGTTTTAGACAATTCTGTGGCTTATTGCTGCGTCACAGTACCGCCGTCCCATTCGCCATTCAATGCAGTTTTCACGTATGTTATTTCCGGTAAGTAAAAATCCGGGTGGTTTTTTTAAGAACAAAGAGACAATAAACGCGTCAACTTTCGGAAGGTTCCCACTATAAGCCTTCACAAAGACCCTTTCCATTGTTACTTAAAAGTTGTAAACGTGTTCTCAATCTCTAAATAACCAAATTGTTCGCAGAAAAAGCAGACTAGCGCTAGTAACTGCGGCTAACAATCATGTAACCTAAGCATTGCTTCGACTCACTCGTAGCCTGTGACATCACCAGAGGTTCAGCCAATAATGGAGCGTTTTCATTACGTAACCAAATCTTGAAATTTAGTGATTATTAAGCAGTAATTACAGATATATAAAGATATTTTGTGAGAATATTGACCGAAAATTCTATTTGAATATTATAATCATTCAGTATAACAACAATCCGACCCATATTTTTAACATACGAAAATGGCGTATTGACGACAACGATAGTAACATAAAATTTAAATAGAAGAGCAACATGGTCCGGAGTGCTTCTGGTGAGGTAAATAGTTTTCCAGTCCAACACCAAGTTTCCGATAAGGCTGAAACGGAAATTTCATTCAGTGTTAACCAATAAATAGAACACCAAATAGCGTAAGACTACACAGTGCCATATGTAGCATTCTGTAAGAGACTAAACTGTGTGGTCGGGTCGCCTAATACGACCGGTGCCCAAATTACGAGAATTAATTCCTGATTGAGATACGCGCAGAGGAATTACGCTATGTGGAACAAAGTAATAGAAGTAAATTATGCTCATAGTATGTCATCATAGTTTCTAGGTTGAAAGTTATAAAGATTTCGTGACATGGAAGGGTTTGAACGGACGTTACCCAGTAAACAGTTTTAACATGTTCGAAGACTGGTAAATAAATAAATGCAATTTTAATGACATGAGTTCGGCAAGGTCTGTTAGCATGAGAATCAAGTTCATTTCAGGGAAAAAATTGTTTTTGATTTTTTTTCCTTTTTCATTTTGTATCATATTCTTCAATTTTATAAAAAACAATTCTCAGCTGGAATGGGAGGCGTATTAGAACCGTACTTATAAACTTAAATGTATTACTTCTCAAGGTTGCGTTGTTATAATTAGTACCTATTTGATCTTAACTCCCCATAGCATGTTGTATCCAAAAGTTCAGGTCCCACCGAGATTTGAACTCGGATCGCTGGATTCAGAGTCCAGAGTGCTAACCATTACACCATGGGACCGCTTGCGAGGAGAGTACTGGCTACGTCATACCATTTGCGGCCAGTGATTGGACGATTAGAAGTGTTGTGTCCGGAGAATGATTTTATGTATCTTTAATACTTCAGCTCTCCTTTTTTTCCTATAGAACTGTTATATGCTGACTTTTGTATTAGATCAATAAAGGAATTTCCTTCACTAGTAGAATCTGGTTTCGCATCGAGTAACATGTGCTACGACACAAAACACTGTATTTTCTTGTCGACATTCCATTTCGTCTGGATTATTGCCAAATACTTACAACGATTTTTGCAAAACCGTTTTTCTACGTATACAACCAATCTATTTTGTGAAGCATGAGAAACTTTTCTGAGTTTCTGCTATTTTGTTGATTGTTTTACGGTGCTGAGCTCGATAATTATTAGCTTGTGATCGCTCTCATACACATCAGTGCTGTCGCTGTCTTTTTAACCTCTGTCTCTAGAGATATCGCCTGTAAAACATGCCCTACTTTGTTTTGAAATTAGATCATATGAAATGCTCGTAAGTTCTGTTAAGTTAATGTGTCGTCTCATGATGGTTTCAGCATCATCGTGTACCGTTCTGAAGTTCCATTTTACTGTTGTTGCCGTTTTCGGAAGATGAAGATGGCCATGGAGACCAAAATCATTTTCTTTTTTATATTAAAAACGTAGTTTTTCCGCAAGAGTGGTTCACCACAGTACCGTCGCTGATCCTCTGTTTACAAATCAATTGGCATATCAATTTACTATTGAATAACTTTAAATAGCAGAGAGCCAACAGTGACAGGGTTGTTGTAATTCGAACCGACCCAAAAAAATATGAGTTTCTTTCAATTTAAAAAAGCTCATAAAAACTCCCAACAAAACCCAGTTACATTTAATTATAAAAATTTAATTAACATGCAAAATTTTACATAGCTAGCCTACACAAACTAAAAAGAGCCATCATATTTCTGTGGCTTGGTTCTAAAAGCGTCAATGTCAAGAATCTTAGTTTTGAGTTATAAGCTTCTGAATATTTTCTGTCATTTTCTGACAAATATTAACAATATGTTTGGGGCTATTTATTACTGTCATTATATAGTAAATCAACTTAACTAAAGGTTATTTTTAAATAATAAATTTGTAGAATATTCAACTTCAAAATTAAAGGACTTAAGAGGACACGGCCCTTTTTAACATCATGAACTCTCTTAAATTATTTGACATCGGCCCTTGGACATAGGGTCAGGTAAACTGAATAACCAGAAATAGGTAATTTTAAGATAAATATTTCTTTCTACTCATTAAATAAATCAGTTTATTCATCCCTCAAGAATTCAATAACTGATGGCAACTGCTACATGTTTCAAAAATCGCATTTTGTCACTGTAAATCGTGAAAACACTGTTTGGTCTTGTAATCAGGGGGGAAAACTGTTTATTCACATTTCTTAATGTCAGACAAATAATTTACATACACTATGGTTGATAACCGTAAAAGAGCAGAAAAAAATAACTCATTTTCGTCATCATCACCATCCTCATCCTCCCCTTCGTAAGACATCTGTTTATCTCTTTCATCTAACTGGGTATTGGCTCTCAGGTGATTGATGAACTGAATGTAGAATTGACGACTGCTTACATTGATGTATGGAAGGAGATCCCTTAAGTCCCTTAATTTCTTTTGGAAATGGGTATGATGGCATGAATCATGGACCTTGCCGTTGGTGGGGAGGCTTGCGTGCATCAGAGATACAGATGGCCGTTCCGTAGGTGCAACCACAACGGAGGGGTATCTGTTGAGAGGCCAGACAAACATGTGGTTCCTGAAGAGGGGCAGCAGCCTTTTCAGTAGTTGCAGGGGCAACAGTCTGGATGACTGACTGATCTGACGTTGTAACATTAACCAAAACGGCCTTGCTGTGCTGGTACTGCGAACGGCTGAAAGCAAGTGGAAACCACAGCCGTAATTTTTCCCGAGGGCATGCAGCTTTATGTAGTCGAATTTAGTCGGGTGATGCTGAGGGAATTAGATTAGGAAATGAGACACTTAAAGTAGTAAAGGATTTTTGCTATTTGGGGAGCAAAATAACATGATGGTCGAAGTAGAAAAGATATAAAATGTAGACTAGAAATGGCAAGGAAAGCGTTTCTGAAGAAGAGAAATTTGTTAACATCTAGTATAGATTTAAGTGTCAGGAAGTCGTTTCTGAAAGTATTTTTATGGAGTGTAGCCATGTATGGAAGTGAAACATGGACGATAAATAGTTTGGACAAGAAGAGAATAGAAGCTTTCGAAATGGTGCTACAGAAGAATGCTGAAGATTAGATGGGTAGATCACACAACTAATGAGGAAGCATTGAAGAGAATTAGGGAGAAGAGAAGTTTGTGGCACAACTTGACACGAAGAAGGGACCAGTTGGTAGGACATGTTCTGAGGCATCAAGGGATCACAAATTTAGCATTGGAGGGCATCATATAGGGATTCCAAGAGATGAATACACTAAGCAGATTCAGAAGGATGTAGGATGCAGTAAGTACTGGGAAATGAAGAAGCTTGCACAGGGTAGGGTAGCATCGAGAGCTGCATCAAACCAGTCTCAGGACTGAAAACCACATTAACAACATGATAGCATCATAAATAGACGCAAATTTTGGCACAGACAAGCGTCGAGTTTTCTTTCTGTTCAGATCTATCATCTTGAATGATTCTTCTAAGAAGTAACTGTGTTTGTAGAAGACAATTTCTGGCATACCTGAGTGATACTCCATCCATTTTATCTTCTTCCAAACAATAGGATTCCTTCTGTGTTTATTTTCTTGTGCAGATAATGACTTCTCATCAAGTCTTTAAAGTTGTAGAAGTCCCTTTCTTCCAGCTCTATTGCAGTTGTGGGTGGCTTTCGGGTACATGCGTATTAATTTGGCCCAGTCTCTTGGCAGTTCTACTTCAACTGTTGTTGTTTTCTTTGTCTTCTCAGTGGCTGCGTGAACTGAGTCAGTTTCCAAATAAGTATGCCCACTTCAAGACACTTGTGATTTCCAAACGTCTTCCCAGAATCATGAAATCTACCACTACTCTGAGAAACATGATGGCAATAAAAATATTTATGTTATGTCCGGTACACGAATCGCTGTGCAGGTGTACCTCAACAATTTCGTCGGCCAGTTTCATCAAATAATCATATAGACAAGAAGCTACTTCTTTGCCACCTCTTCCTGCCACTGTTTCATTCCATATGTAACTTACGGGTGAACATTCTTTATGTCTCTTTACATAGATGATCAAGTTGAAGGTCCAAAGTTGTCCTTTATAAAATGCCATGCCACAGTCTAGAAAAAGAGTCGGCAAACATTCCTGCATATCAAAGGCCAGGGTTACTGATTGGAATTTTGCTCAGTTTTCTTTTTATCACTGTCTTTCTGATCGTAAGCAGCCTGGGCTAAATCGAAATTTTGCTGTCGTTTCATTTCAGTCTTACAACGTTCAGCATCATCAGCGCAATTCTTGAGTAACATGACGCATTTGTCACATTTTGCACAAGTGTCAGTCTTTGTTTGTGGAAGCTAAGATTGAAACAGGTCACAAAAACTCTTCGATAACACGCTTCGCTTCTCGGCATCATACCTTTGGTTTGGCAAAATTCTTGATAGAGCCGGTACATTGCTGAAATATTCAAGTCTGGAGACAAATAATTTTTAGAAGAATGAGATCGAGAATAATGGCTTTCGTAGGAAGGGAACATATTGATGTATTCCTTCATTAAATCAATGTCGTCAGATGGAACTTTCGGATGATTAGAATGTTTACTACATCAATCTTCAGAACACTCTCCCCTTCGGAGCCCCGTCTTTTCTCCACAATTCTTCTTACCTTCCTTTGTGTTAAAGAAAATGTGCTAAGGAACATATTCTGACATACTTCTATCTTAGTCTGCAAAGAAGGACTGTAAAGAAAGTACTTCCTGGAATATTTTCTCCTGCTTGCAGTTCCTTCAGATTTGTTCCTTATGCGCTCCACATCTTTCTTTTCCTCAAGACACATAATTAACTATGAACTGATTTTGAGCTTCTGGGGACAGTTTGTAATATTCTATGAACATTTTCTCTCTCTCATCGTCATTTACTTTTCCTTGGCAATTTTTCCTGCATTTGCACGATGATTGCAGAACTTTATAGCGGGTATAACTTTTCCTTTCGACGTCACGTATTCCTTTCCTTCAGTTTTCAATTCTCTCCTCCTATTTTTCTCCCGTAATTTTTCGTTTCGCTTTCTTTTTCTGGATGAATCCTGTGGATCACATTTCTTCCTCTCCCTTCCACTGAACATTGTTGTTTCATTGCCAGGCTGTTGTTGAATTAGATCAATTTCTTCAATCCTTGAAGATCTTTTAACTGTCTTTCGTACAGCCATATTCCCTCCATCATTGCTTTTATCACTATTTTCGCCACCACTTGGAGCATATTCATCAGAACCTTCAAATACATCTTCATCAGAGTTTGAAATCACGTCTGCCAATAATGACGAACATGCATTTCCTTCTGTACTGGTACTGGGTATTGTCGCCCACCAAGACTATGTAGACTTCTCACTAACAATGCGCCGAATGGCTAGGGGAATTGGTAAATGTCACAGCACTGTTTCAACTGTTGAAACCATCTCTCAGCAAAAAAAGGCCAATGTCAACATTACCCATTCTTACAACAAATGTAAAATAAGAGGGAGGGCCAATGTCAAGATTGGTCCTTTTATGCTGATTGGAAACTTGGTAAAACACTTTGGGGCTTACATCTTAAAACCCCAGTATTTCTCATCCTATGTGGCTTAGACATTGGCCGTTTTAACATTTTGAAGAGCAAGTGAAACTATGGCGTACACCAATAAAACCAGTTTTGACAAATATTGACATTGGCCCTTTTAGAACCAAGCCACAGTTTTAGTGAAGGCAAATGTTTACTGCCACAAGAATTTAATTTATTAATATAGTGTTTTAACTTTCTTCCCTTAAGTCTATAAGAAACAGTTTATAACATTTACACTCCCAGAAAAAAGGACTTTATATATTGTACAATAGTAAGAATTTCAGTTTAGTTCTTTGTGGAAGCATGCAGAAATTTATATATCTTCACTAATTTCTCGCCTCTTTTCTCTCCTAAATTATTTCTTAATTTTGACCAACCTAGCCCGTAGGTGGAGAAGTTTTTCTCAATCGACTTAGTACGGTCAGGGCAAGGAATGTGGCTTTTCACAAAAGTAATGAATCCTGTTCATCAGTTTCCTTTTCTGCCTATTTTCAGCCCCATTTTCTTCCAACATTTGTTGGATGAAACTGTGTTGTACAGTTGTATCATAAAACTTAGTGTCAGGAAAATAATCAGAATCAGCAATCCTAAAAGACAAAAAATTTGGAGTTCACTCTGAATGCATCTCTATGATCCAATTTTCTGCACTTTCTCCTTGTTCAGCAGTTAATCCTCTCCCTCTGAATCTTGGATGTAACATATTAACAAGATAGTGAAAGGGTTCTACTATTAATCGGAACTCTTAGTCGTTTTTTTAAAACGTGATTAACAACTAAACAGTTCACTCTCACTTATAAATATGTTGTAGTCACCTAATCGCAGGTTTTGCCTTAATCATTACGTATAAATTTTTCGTTCATTTTTGTTGGCTCCCAGAGATGGCTGTTGCCAAAGTAGTGAATGTCCTATTTTACATGTTCTTGGGCATTCGGGAAAACACCCTCCAAGTCTGGCTCTTTCCCATTTTTGTGAAAAGCTTTCCCATTTCAGTTTGGTTATCGTCTTTATGGCTATGTACTTCCTCTGATATTCTCAAATTATTCACCTGGCTGCCATCCGTTGCACATTTTGTGACTGATTTGATAGTAACCTCATTGCGACGGCTCTCATATCCCGAAGCCATATACTCCATCATTCATGTATAACCTTCGGGAGCCCTCTACAGTGCATGCTGGAGAGTAATTCATATCCATATTACGGTTTTGTTTTTCCATTCCACTGGCGAGTGGAGCAAGGGAAGCATTACTGACTGTGTGTCTCAGTACATTCTTTGTTTCGTCTCGGTGGCCCGTACACGGAAAATCGTTGGGGACAATAAAGTATTGTTGCAATTTACGTGGAATACCCGTATTTACCTAACCTTCAGAGAGAATATTTTCGTCTTTCCTCCAGCGGTGGGCAAGTAAGTATCGAGAGGGTTCCCAAATACCGAGAAACTGAGCCTAACAGCACAACTCTAAATTGCTCCGATCGCCCCATGCCGACGTGATGAGGATCACAAACACGCTAGTTGTACTGAAGAACCGTAAGAGTGCCGTAGGCAGTTTCCATTGCGTGTTCTATGTTTCCCAGTAAATCTGTTTCCAACCGACCTCGCTACAACATACTTTGTTTGTTCGTGCTACTTCTTGTTGTTTCATTGTATAACACTGATAGGTTTAACTGGTGAGACCTTCCGCTGTTGCTGTAATCGAATGTTGTAGGTACGATATTTTCACATTGACACGTAAGCAAATTAAGTTGTACTATCCCACGATTAAGACGCGTTGCCATTCACCACGCCAAATGAGAATTATATTCAGTCTGTTCTAAATTTGCTTACAAATACTGAGAGGATGCACTTTGTTTCCGATAAGATCTTTACAGAAATTTGTACTGAGAACACACTAGTTCCCTCTTTAGGGCATACTGTTACTTTCTATGTTTCTATGATCAGTTGATGTACAGAAGATCAGTGGCGGCAGTTGGACAAGTGGCAGTGTGGTGCGCTGTTGAACGCGTTTGGCAATCCAACTTAGACAGAAATAACCTTTTGACCTATATATACAATAGGGGGAGAGCCAGTCCTGACAAAACTCTACCATCTGGTGAGCAAGATGTATGAAACAGGCGAAATACCCTCAGACTTCAAGAAGAATATAATAATTCCAATCCCAAAGAAAGCAGGTGTTGACAGATGTGAAAATTACCGAACTATCAGCTTAATAAGTCACAGCTGCAAAATACTAACACGAATTTTTTACAGACGAATGGAAAAACTAGTAGAAGCCAACCTCGGGGAAGATCAGTTTGGATTCCGTAGAAACACTGGAACACGTGAGGCAATACTGACCTTACGACTTATCTTAGAAGAAAGATTAAGGAAAGGCAAACCTACGTTACTAGCATTTGTAGACTTAGAGAAAGCTTTTGACAATGTTGACTGGAATACTCTCTTTCAAATTCTAAAGGTGGCAGGGGTAAAATATAGGGAGCGAAAGGCTATTTACATTTTGTACAGAAACCAAATGGCAGTTATAAGAGTCGAGGGACATGAAAGGGAAGCAGTGGTTGGGAAGGGAGTAAGACAGGGTTGTAGCCTCTCCCCGATGTTGTTCAATCTGTATACTGAGCAAGCAGTAAAGGAAACAAAAGAAAAATTCGGAGTAGGTATTAAAATTCATGGAGAAGAAATAAAAACTTTGAGGTTCGCCGATGACATTGTAATTCTGTCAGAGACAGCAAAGGACTTGGAAGAGCAGTTGAATGGAATGGACAGTGTCTTGAAAGGAGGATATAAGATGAACATCAACAAAAGCAAAACAAGGATAATGGAATGTAGTCTAATTAAGTCGGGTGATGCTGAGGGAATTAGATTAGGAAATGAGGCACTTAAAGTAGTAAAGGAGTTTTGCTATTTGGGGAGCAAAATAACTGATGATGGTCGAAGTAGAGACGATATAAAATGCAGGCTGGCAATGGCAAGGAAAGCGTTTCTGAAGAAGAAAAATTTGTTAACATCGAGTATAGATTTAAGTGTCAGGAAGTCATTTCTGAAAGTATTTGTATGGAGCGTAGCCATGTATGAAAGTGGAACGTGGACGATAACTAGTTTGGACAAGAAGAGAATAGAAGCTTTCGAAATGTGGTGCTACAGAAGAATGCTGAAGATTAGATGGGTAGATCACATAACTAATGAGGAAGTATTGAATAGGATTGGGGAGAAGAGAAGTTTGTGGCACAACTTGACCAGAAGAAGGGATCGGTTGGTAGGACATGTTCTGAGGCATCAAGGGATCACCAATTTAGTATTGGAGGGCAGCGTGGAGGGTAAAAATCGTAGAGGGAGACCAAGAGATGAATACACTAAGCAGATTCAGAAGGATGTAGGTTGCAGTAGGTACTGGGAGATGAAAAAGCTTGCACAGGATAGAGTAGCATGGAGAGCTGCATCAAACCAGTCTCAGGACTGAAGACCACAACAACAACAACATACAAATAGCAAGAGTCAAAGCTGCTTCCTAAATGGATGCCGATTTTTGTCACAAAGTTTCCCTTTTTGCAGGTATTTCATTGTGTTCAATCTGAGAATATCTTGCAGGCATTTTGGTCTGTAATAGACATTAGTGGAGTGACTTACACTCTTTTTTGATGTTATCGCTGCTCGAGTAATTTGTCGTACATGTAAACCACGTAGTGTGAAACCAAGAGTTTCGTCAGCGTCTCTTACTTTATTCCACATTTCTGTGACGGAGAAAGTCAGTGTTATACCAGACTTAATAAGTGAAGATTATTGACCGATGTGGCCCTGTGCTAAGACTCTGCACTCGTATGCGGGAAGGTAGCGGTTCAAATTCCCGTCTGCCACCTAAACTTTGATGTCCCGTGATCCACCAAATAGCCTAAGGTGAATGTCAGGATGGTTCCTTTGAAATGACGTGGCCAATTTCCTTCCTTATTCTTTCCCAATCTGAATTTGTACCCCATCTCTAGTGATCTCCTCGTCGACGGATTGTCATATCTTAAGGTCTGTTATTGAAGATCCAGAGAAAAGTAGTGTGTGCCAGTATAACTTGTTGACGTCAGAGGTACGTTTGTGAGTTCGTAGGTGCCAGAATGTTTCTGGAAAATAAGATTAAAATGGCGTGACATCTTGCCCCATACAGGCCATGTTGAAACGACAGTGATGCATTTGGAGAACCAGTCAATAGAAAAATGTGATATTTAGCAACGAGAGGATACTGCTACACACACTGCGAACACAGCTGATTGCCATGTTAGCCTAATGGCCGTATCAGCCCAAAGCTGTAGCATTGTAACAGGTGTGGACCTGCCTGCGTCGACAGTTTGACGCCGTCTGCTGCCCGATGGACTTAACGGCACACAAGCCATTCGTCGGCTTCAATTTTCCGGAAACTACGAATTCCTCATTTTGCAATGGACACATTGATGGCGTCGCCAGCGCGTTGAATGGCAAAATGATGGTTTTCGCGTAAGTCCAACTGCAACTTGTCCTACAGTGTTCGCTACATACGTGCTAGATGCTACTGTGATAACTGCAAGCTGGCAGCCTACATTTCTGCGCGACCTAATATGCGAACGCCAAGTAAGACGATTTGGGGTACAACTGAATACAATATGTGAGTGTATGAAGGTAATCTGAATCGCAACCCCGTTCTTTCAAACAGTTGTACGTGGCATATTTCAGTAGGATAAAGGCCAGTTACATGTAGCGAGGAATGTGCATGCCTTCTTCGTTGAACGTTGTTGTTGTTGTGGTCTTCAGTCCAGAGACTGGTTTGATGCAGCTCTCCATGCTACTCTATCCTGTGCAAGCTTCTTCACCTCCCAGTACCTACTGCAACCTACATCCTTCTGAATCTGCTTAGTGTATCCATCTCTTGGTCTCCCTCTACGATTTTTACCCTCCACGCTGCCCTCCAATACTAAATTGGTGATCCCTTGATGCCTGTTCAATACCTCCTCATTAGTTATGTCATCTACCCATCTAATCTTCAACATTGTTCTGTAGCACCACATTTCGAAAGCTTCTATTCTCTTCTTGTCCAAACTATTTATCGTCCACGTTTCACTTCCATACGTGGCTACACTCCATACAAGTACTTTCAGAAACGACTTTCTGTCACTTAAATCTATACTCGATGTTAACAAATTTCTCTTCTTCAGAAACGCTTTCCTTGCCATTGCCAGTCTACATTTTATATCCTCTCTACTTCGACCATCATCAGTTATTTTGTTCCACAAATAGCAAAACTCGTTTACTACTTTAAGCGTCTCATTTCCTAATCTAATTCCCACAGCATCACCCGATTTAATTCGACTACATTCCATTATCCTCGTTTTGCTTTTGTTGATGTTCATCTTATATCTTAGGCACCATGTATTATATGTCCCTTCGAAGTGTGTGAAACATTGTCGGTCTTCAGCCTGTGATTGCAACCGCCCTAGGAGCTTTATGGGTTCATATACAAACCGCGTGTGCGATTAATCACATATGTGTTGTATATACATGTTCTGTGGTAAGAGTTCATTTCAGGCCGATGCATTTTTCTTGGTACTACTATTTTCACAAACTTTAGCATGTTGGTGGCTGCTTGTGTGTTTTCCCAATGACACAAACTCTTTTTGTCAACTAGACTATCGTTTGTACAGGATGTTTCAGAACGACTCTTTAAAAATCTGGAGACAGGTTCCTCACACCAAAACAAAGAAAAGGTCCAGTAAATATGTGCTCTAAAATGTATACGGTACTTTAAGGGGTATAAGCACTAGTTCATCCTCAACACTGTAAAACACATCTATTCTACTGCAAGTTCTTTGCTTTTCATATTTTGAAAGGAGGTTCTATGGACCAAAACAAGAAAAAAAAGTCCAGTAACCGTGGGCTCTAAAGTGCACGCCTTAAGAGCTATGAGCACTCGTTCAGCAGAAGAGATGTGTTTCACAGTAGCGAAGATGAACAAATGCACATAGCTCCTAAGATACGCATTTTAGAGTCCATGTTCGCTCGACTTTTTTTCTTGTTTTGGTATAAGCAACATTTCCCCAAAATTTTAAAACGTCATTCTGAAACACACTGTATAGTGTCCTATAGTCCGTTGCCGCAGGGTTTCAAGATCTGGTACACGTGTTCGGTAGACTTCGTCCTTGACATAACCTCATAAAAAGAAGTCTAATGGGGTTATGTCAGGAGAGCGTGGAGGCCAAACCGTTGGCCCATCACGACCAATCCATCGCCCAGGAAAGGTCATATCGAGATAGGCACGAACGTCGAAACTCCAATGAGGCGGTGCACCGTCTTGCTGAAAGAAGACATCGGGGTGATACTGAAGCAGCTGAGGAACAGCATACAGTTGCAACAAGTCCAGATACACTGCAGATGTGATGGTAGCCTCAGCGAAGAGGAATGGCCCGATAATTCGATCGTGCAATTGCGCGCACCAAAAATTCACCTTTGGACTGCCTCTGGTGCACTCCATGACCTCGCCAGGGGGTTGTGAACCCCAAATGCGCACATTATGGCGATTCAGTACTCCACTAACAGGAAAGGTCGCTTCGTCGGAAAAGGCAATTCTTCTGAGATAACCCTCATCGTCCTCAATACGTGATAGCATTTCGACCGCAAAGTCATATCGACGTGTACTGTCATTGGGCAACAAGGCCTGAACGATTTGCACTTTGTATGCACGAAACAATAAACGTTTGTGTAAAATGTCATGGAGAGAGCTTTTTGGCATCTGTAATTCACGTGAGGCCCTGCGCACCGATTTCTTGGGACTTCGCAAAAAAGACTGCCTTATAGCTTCCACCCTGTCTGCTGAGGTTCTTGGTCGACCAGACCTCGGAAGGTCAGCAACCGATCCTGTATTCTTGAACTTCTCATACCAGGCTTTAATGCTCTTGACATCAGGTGGATTCCTTCCAAATGTTGTCCGGAAGTGTCTCTGCACTGTGGTTGGTGATCGTGTCTCATTTTACCACAGGACACACTGTGCCTTTTCCTGATTGGTTAACATGGCTTTTTGGGCACTGCAGCTCATCCACTACTTGCGTACTGCGAACCTAAAACAGAAAAAAAACTTTGGTAGTTGTAAACAATTCGACACAAGTTTCATAGTTGTATCTTACTTGTAGCCTGTACTCAGGGAAAGGCTTTTCGGAGACCCTGTATAATGTTTGTTCCCCAATAGTGATACTGTGTTCCGAGACGACAGGACCCCTGTTCACACAGCTCACATGGTCCAGGGCTGCGTTTGTGACGATGAATTGTCGCACCTCCACAGGCCACCTCAGTCACCAGACTTCAATAATGAGTCCTTGTGATTTGCAGTGGATAGAAGGGTGCGCTATCGTTATCCACCTTGATCATCGCTACATGAACTCGCCACTACTGTGCACGAATAATTGTGTAAGATTCCCTTGAAAATCTTAGCGGACCTGTGTAAATCCATTCCGAGACGGCTGGAAAATGTTTTCAAGGCCAACGATTTTCCTGTACCCTATTAGGCATGGTAATGTGTTGTGTCTACGAATGCTACGGCAGATAAATATTAACGTCATTATATACTCAACCTTTGTATCGTATTCTGATTTCGTAATTTGTTTGCGGAACGACGTTGGTTTTATTCAAAGGCCTCTGCATTAACCCACATCTAAAACATTCAGTTGTTCGTTCAACACACATTCAGTGACCTGAATCGCGCTTTCCGTGTGTAGATGTGTACGCAGTGCAATCCTCTTAATTTTTAACGTGCGTTACAGGTCGATAAATTTTCAGCTGAAGCCATCACAGAACCGAGGGAGCTTCTGATTTAGATCCTCCACGGACTATAGGACTTCAACCATTCGTGTGAAAAAGCTGAAAGTCATCGACAGATGATTGCTCGTTAACACTGTTACCGCAATTGCTCTAGACCCACGAGTAATCGCCCAATTATCTACACGTAACGGACCTATCTGTCCCCTCGTAAGGGTGCCTCGGCTTTGATGAGAAATTGTTGCTCGAACGAAAGGAACTGACCCAAATGGCATATTGATAAGACACTTGGACTTGCATTTTGTGGCCTGCGTTTCATATCCCTGTTTAGCCATCCAGATTCATGTTTTCCGTGGTTTCTCTAAATTGTTTAAAACAAATGCCAGTGGTTCATTTCAAAAAGGACACGGCTGATTTCTTTCCTCTTCCTACCATGACTCGAGCTTCAACGCCACCACTAATGGCCTTGTTGTCGACGGCACGATAAATTTAAATCTTACATAATTTTTTTCCAACTAATTCTAGCTTATTTTCTATGGTGAACATTGCATCAAATACACTGTTGATAATGGAAGCATGAATACACCTTAAGTTGTGATACAACCGAAATTCGATAGCGATGGTATCTAACTTTCTGAAAGAATTGTCTGCCGTTTCAAGCGTTTTTCAGGTTATTAAATATGGCAGAGATGTCAGATTGGTAGCAATACACACCGTTCTTGCAAGTAACTGAATTTCAGAGAGGTGCTGAATGGTACTTTCAAATCACTGTCCTCCACGTTGTCCGTGAGGTATCAGCATTGTATCACTGTTGGTACCGTGTAATCTCAGTATTAGGGAAGGCGGATGGACGAATTAGATTGGTTGGAAGAGCTCTGCTAAAGTGCTACGCATCAGTAGAGGGAATCGAATACAGTACACGAGTGTGCCCAATTCTAGAATATTGTTCCAGCATATGAAGTTATTATCAAGTAACATTTGTATATTTGGACGCCGCAAACCAAAATATGGTACGTTAGGTAGGATACTTTAGTATCATTATCACCTGCGTCCTGGCGCTTCCATTCATAGACAGTACGCAAAAAAAGACTGGCTTTATGCTTCAGTATTTGCCCCGATTTCCCCAATTTGATTATAATGACCCTTACTCGATATACAGGGTGAGTCACCTAACGTTACCGCTCGATATATTTCGTAAACCACATCAAATACTGACGAACCGATCCCACAGACCGAGCGTGAGGAGAGGGACTAGTGTAATAGTTTAATACAAACCATACAAAAATGCACGGAAGTATGTTTTTTAACACAAACCTACGTTTTTTTAAATGGAACCACGTTAGTTTTGTTAGCACATCTGAACATATATGCAAATACGTAATCAGTGCCGTTTGTTGCATTGTAAAATGTTAATTACATCCGGAGATATTGTAACCTAAAGTTGACGCTTGAAACCTCCGACGTTCAGTTGCGTGTTGTAACAACGTTCAGTTGCGTGTTGTAACAAACACGGGCCACGGTCGGCGAGCAGCATCTGCAGGGACATGTTTACGATGACGACCGTGTTTACGAGTGTGGCTGTAGTGCACTGTTGTGGTTTGGTCTAGCTGTCGCAGTGTCCGCATGTAGCGCTTGCTGCTATTGTTATTCTGCATTCGTCTCCGCACGCAGACCAACTGTAGTACACCGTGTTACCAGACGTCTGTGATGTGTAGTGTTGCAGGAACTGTGACCATGGTCTATTCGAACTCTGAAAAGGCGGAGATGATACTCATCTATGGCGAGTGTCGACGAAATGCAGCTGAAGCCTGCAGGGTGTATGCAGAACGGTACCCGGACAGAGAGCATCCAACGTGCCGCACATTGCAAAACATCTACCGCCAACTGTATGCAACAGGTATGGTCGTAGCACGCAAACGGGTGCGTAACAGGCCCGTCACAGGAGAAACGGGTGCAGTTGGTGTGTTAGCTGCTGTTGCCATGAACCCATACACGAGTACACGGGACATTGCGAGAGCCGGTGGACTGAGTCAAAGTAGTGTCATGCGCATACTGCGTCTTCACCGCTTTCACCCGTTTCATGTGTCGCTACATCAGCAATTACATGGTGATGACTTTAATCATCGAGTGCAATTCTGTCAATGGGCATTAACAGAGAATGCGTTGCAGTTCTACCTGTTTACCGATGAAGCGGGTTTTACAAACCACGGGGCAGTGAATCTACGGAACATGCATTACTGGTCCGTGGACAATCCTCGATGGCTCAGACAGGTAGAGCGACAGCGACCGTGGACTGTAAATGTATGGTGCGGAATTATTGGCGACCACCTCATTGGTCCTCACTTCATTGCAGGGGCCCAAACAGCTGCAACATACATCGCGTTTCTACAGAATTATCTGCCAACGTCGCTCGAAAATGCCCCACTGGAAACGCGTCGACGTATGTGGTATCAGCATGGTGGTGCACCTGCACATTCCGCAATTAACACTAGGCTGACCTTTGACAGGATGTTCGACGGGCGTTTCATAGGACGTGGAGGACGCATAAATTAGCCAGCCCGTTCTCCTGATCTTACACCTCTGGACTTCTTTCTGTGGGGTACGTTAAAGGAGAATGTGTACCGTGATGTGCCTACAACCCCAGAGGATATGAAACAACGTATTGTGGCAGCCTGCGGCGACATTACACCAGGTGTACTGCGGCGTGTACGACATTCATTACGCCAGAGATTGCAATTGTGTGCAGCAAATGATGGCCACCACATTGAACATCTATTGGCCTGACATGTCGGGACACACTCTATTCCACTCCGTAATTGAAAACGGAAACCACGTGTGTACGTGTACCTCACCCCTCAAGGTAATGTACATGTGCGTCAGTGAAAAAGACCAATAAAAAGGTGTTAGCATGTGGACGTAATGTGCTGTTCCAGTCTCTTCTGTACCTAAGGTCCATCACGTTCCCTTTGGATCCCTACATAATTCGGTGCTCTCCGATACACCCGATCGAGCAGCGGAGGTTCAAATGGTTCAAATGGCTCTGAGCACTACGGGACTCAACTACTGAGGTCATTAGTCCCCTAGAACTTAGAACTAGTTAAACCTAACTAACCTAAGGACATCACAAACATCCATGCCCGAGGCAGGATTCGAACCTGCGACCGTAGCGGTCTTGCGGTTCCAGACTGCAGCGCCTTTAACCGCACGGCCACTTCGGCCGGCAGCAGCGGAGGAGTGGTACTCAAGCGTCAACTCTAGGTTACAATATCTCCGGATGTAATTAACATTTTACAATGCAACAAACGGCACTGATTACGTATTTGTTTATATGTTCAGATATGCTAACAAAACTAACGGAGTTCCATTTAAAAAAACGTAGGTTTGTGTTAAAAAACATACTCCCGTGCATATTTTTATGGTTTGTATTAACCAATTACACTAGCCCCTCTCCTCACGTTCGGTCTGTGGAATCGATTCGTCAGTATTTGATGTGGTTTACGAAATATATCCAGCGGTAATGTTAGGTGACTCACCCTGCATATGTTGGGGTGTCAGATATCGTTCCGATATTTGTATTCAGATCTCCTTCGTTTATATTCAATGCTCTTGCTGTTCGTTCAGAGTTCATTTTTAACATTAAAAATTCCTTTACTCCAAATCCAGCACTCCTTTACAACCACAGTCCATTCCGGATGCGTGCTGACTGTTCGATGAATGGAACTTCGGACATGATGTTCATTACATGTCAAAATACATTTCTTATTTTTCTGTGTTATCGTAAGTTTGAGGGATGCAGTAATGAAGCCACTCCCTTTTTCACTCTCAGTTTCCTTGTAAACTGGTCCACTTATTGTTAGATACCATAGGTTGGCGTTAGTTGAAGCGACAGAAAACCTTCCGAATTACATCAAAGAGTTCCGATCAGAATTTGGAGCCACAGGGCTAAAAAGAAATGAAACATACCGTAAGGACGGCAGTCTGTTTCGGCGATAACCAACAGTAAAAAGATGAGTTATGCTAAGGATATGCCCTTGGATTTCGACGACAGTACCTTCTCAATAAAAAAAAGTATTTATTGCCCCGAATTTAGTTGTCAGAATGTTCACAAAAACAGTGGCAGACTTTATGGGTCATTTCTCAGATCGCACATGCAAATTTACATCTAAACTCTGCGAATCACCATAAGGTGCGCGGCAGAGGGTAGTTTTTTTGTACCATGTATTGTGGTTTCCTCCTATTCCATTCAGGAATGGAGCGTAAGGAGAAGAACGGGTTTTTATGCCTCCGTGCAAACACTTGTTTCATTATTTTATCGAAGAGACTACTACGCTTTTATGTTTCGTGAAGTGCACTACTTTACATTTGTCTACATTTAGAGCTAGTTGCTAGTCCCAGATACTTTATGAAGGTCTAGCTGGATACTGCTACAATTCTTGTCAGACAGAATTTCCTTGTAAATAGCCGCGGCATCTGAGAAAAGTCTAAGGTTGCTATCGATCTTCTCCCTTAATGCATTAATGTACAACATGAACAGTAACGGTACTATTGCATTCTCCTGGGGCACGTATTTGAGGGTTTCCCCGGATATGTGCTGCATTCTGCCTGTCAAAAAATTGTCGATCCTGTCACAAATCTGGCTTGATATTCTGCACGAGCGTATTTTCTGTCGCATGCGTATATGTACCACGTGATCAAATGCCTTTCGGAAGTCTAGAAACACTGAATCCATCTGGTTATTTCTGGCGTGTTGGGTATCACGTGCGAAAAGCGAAAGTTGGGTTTTGCATGATCGATACTTCCAGAACCCATATTGGCTTCCATGGAGAAGTTTATTTTGTTCCATGCTGATCATCATGATTGAACTCAGAATATGTTCTAGTATTTGCTGCACATCGACGTGAGCGATATAGGGCGGTAGTTCTGTAGATCCATTCTACTTTCATTTTAATAGATGGGTGTGATTCGAGCTCTTCTCCAATAACTAGGAACAATTTCTTCCTCAGGGGACACGCTGTAAAGTATGGTTAAGAGGGGGGCTAATTCAGTCGCAAATTCTGGGTAGAAACTGACCCAATCGAGCCCTGGAGCTTTATTGTGCTTTAGAGATTTTAGCTGTTTTTGATTTCGCTAGAACCGATTACTATGTCACTCATCTTTGTATCAGAACGGTTACTCAATGGCGGCAATATTTCTTGATCTTCCTTTGTGAAGGAGCATTTGAACACAGAATTTAACATTTCGGCTTTACTTTTCCTATTCTATACTTCGGTACCTGTCTCGACAACGAGTATCTGAATACTTAATTTTTTGTTACTGACTTCCTTAGAAGTTCCGTAATGTTGTTTGTGTACCTAGACGGGTCTCTACCATCTTGTTTTTTTTGTTACTGACTTCCTTAGAAGTTCCGTAATGTTGTTTGTGTACCTAGACGGGTCTCTACCATCTTGTTTTTTGGAATGATATATTTGGAGTGTATTCTTTCTTGACTACTGTTTCTGTCCTTGCGCCTTGTACCAGTTTGCTTAGAACATATTATTTTTCATGAAACAATGAAAAAGTACCCCGAATTTTATTGCTAAAGTAACTGCTTTTATTTATTTTCACCAAAGGATTATCACAGCGTTCCACACATGAACTCATAATGAACACGCGGTTAAATACAGGTACTCTCTCTCGGAACAAATCTAGAACACCATTTGTAATTAAATGCTCGTGCAAACTCACTATACGTAATTCTATTCGGAATTTGATGCTCTCCATATTTGGTAATGTTGACGTTTTCGATTAAACGCCTAATTTTCGAAGAATTTGAGAAAAGCCAACAAAAGTCGATAGCTTTCTTGTCATCACGGGTAAAGTTCTACTCAGAAATCGGGGAAAATTCTGATTATTTATATCAGATGCCTGCTTGAGTGATAAAAACGCTTCCCAGAACTCTATTATTTTTGGCTGTAAGAACTCAACTTTTCTTGGCCTTCTAGCAGCTGCCCGCCATTTCGTGAGCGTGATGATTTTTATTGTCGGTAAACTTCGTGTAACAGCCGGCCATTACCATACTTAGCGATCTAACATTGTTACAAGCTTAATTACTATTCATTACTATTAATGAGTGTCATATTTGTACATAAACTTTCGTATTCTGCGCTTCCCGAAACCTTATGATTTTCGCCTGTCATTTCTATCAAACAATTGGGCGGCGTGGCCTAACGAACTAGTTTCGCATTCGTGAGAACCGCGTTAAACACCAGAGCCGCCCATACGGATCTGGGTTTTCCATGGTTTCCCATGTTACTATAGTTCCTTTAAGAGGCTACAGCCTCATTCTCTCCCTCCAAAACTAAAAAAAATCTGAGCAGTGCTCCGTTGCTAATGACCTTAGCTATCGAAAAAAAAGCACTAAGCTTACTTCCGTACTTCTACGGTAGCAGACGATCGATGGACCTACGAAGTGGAAACCTTGCTTGTGTTGTCAGCACTGAGCAAGATTGAGATTGTTTTCCACCTACTTTTACTCTCTTCGTTACGGTCATGTGCTGTTTCCACCACTCACTAACGCGTTATTGTTTGAAATGAGACCACTTATTCGAAAGACGTGGATTGCCGACATGTATGCGCAAATGTTCACTGCAATTTCTAAGAATCGTTATTTGCCATACAAACACGCCTCCATGGAGGTACCATCGACGAAAAAATTACTGGCTCCTTTCTGCATGATGATAATTGTTATAATGTATTAGCTACCTGAATGGACCACAGTAACTTATACAGTGCCTTTTAGTCTTCAGCTATAAGTTCCCTTTAGTATGATGTCCATCTCTTGAAAAGCATTCCCGAAATCTAATCCTGGCTACCTCTGCAGTGATATGCAGCATACATCCAGAACATGATTCAACCTTCTCTGTAGTTATCCCTACCTTTGGAATATACACTGAAGAGCCAAAGAAAACTGGTACACCTTCCTAAAATCCTGTAGGGCCCCCGCGAGCTCGCAAAAGTGTCGCAACACGATTTGGAATGAACTCGACTAATGTCTGAAGTAGTGCTGGAGGGAACTGATACCATGGATCCTGCAGGGCTGTCCATAAATCCATTAGAGTACGAGGGGGTGGAGATCTCTTCGGAATAGCAGGTTGCTATTCTCTTCTTCAAAAGAACTGGCGTTTTCGCTGTTCTCACAATTTTCATTAAAAGCATTTTCTATCTGTTTAGTTCTTGCTTATGTACATTATAGGTCTGAGGATATTATGACTCTGATGTGCGTAGAAAAAACATCAAGTCCTCATCCACCATTGTACAAAGAAAGTAGTAAAATAATGATTAAGGAGAAATAGAAGCAGAAAATCGGTAACTACAACATCAGAGAGCGTGGTGAGAATTTATGTTAGCAGACGACAACATAGCCCCTGTTTCTGTCCACGCGAAGGCTTCAGCATACTCAAATTTCCTACACTAGGCACAGACAAATTGGTTATTGACGTCAGCGACCCACTCGCGACATGGTTGGCGGCTTATTTACGTGCCGGTTTTTTAATGGACACGCACCACGTATTGTCGATTTTGACAAGGAAATCGCTCTTGTCAAACAGGCCTCAGCAGAGGTTTTCCTCCCAGAGTTCCTTTCGCTCTACACCCATCCGTAGGAAAAAAAAAAAAAAAAGCGCAAGCCACCGTAAAGTGCAGGGCGGAGGGTATCTTGTACCCCCACTAGTCATTTCCTTTCCTATTCCACTAGCAAATAGTGAAGGAAAAAACGACAGTCTGTATGTCTCCGTAAGAGCCATGATTTCTCTTTTTTTATCTTCGTGATTTTCACGCATAATGTACGTTGACAGTAATAGAGTCTTTCTGTGGTCAGGTTCAAATACCGGTTCCCTAAATTTTCCCAGTAGTGGTCCTTGGAAAGGACGTCACCTTCCTTCAGGGGATTACCATTTGAGTTCCCGAAGCTTCTCCGTAACACTTTTGTGTTGATCGAACCTACCAGTAACAAATCTAGCAGCCCGCTTCTGAACTGTTTCGGTATCTTCCTTTAATCCGACCTGGTGGGGTTCCAGGGGTTCCAAACACTCGAGATGTACTTAAAAACGGATCGCACTAGTGTTCTGTTTCGGTGTCCTTTACAGATGAACCACGCTCTTAAAATTCTCCCAATAAACCGAAATCGAACATTCGCTTTCCCCCTACAATCCTTCACCTTGCAGGCTTTCAAATAGAATAAAAAATGATGAAATGGGTGGCCATCGACTACATACCCTCTGATTCAAAATTGAAATATTCAGAGTTCTGGCTGGTTTCGTTGTCTAGGGGCGGGGATACGTAGTTGCCGCATTACAACCCAAATACTGCTGAGTCTACAGTATACATTATGAATATACACATGAATCGAATGATCAAAGGTTCCCATCACTCGGCAATTGCAAATTTTGAACGTAACATAGACATTTATAAATGAAAGATTGCAATTAAATAAATTCTCAGGTACTGTTTTAACGACTTTAAATGATGAGTACGATAGCAGAAGTACCTTTAAGAATGCCCTTTATTACTGTAAAACACTTATTGGTGTCGATGGTCAAGCAATTAAATACAATAAAGTTGAATAACAGGGAAACAATAGATTCCTACTTCACGTAATTAGTTATGAACAACAACATATCTCGCGAGATATTCACTTCTAAACGCATACTAAGTCTTCACTGCAGAAGCTACTGAAATCTCACAAGTGCACAAGTCGGCACTACGAACTCGTATTTCTATCTCCCGCGACCATGCGCAAACTGATCCAGTCTCCTAGTCTTTCCCGCGACCTTGTGTCCCTCGCGCCGCACTGTCCTGAAGTCCCCTGTCCTCTCACGAAACGATGCTCCGCCCCCACTCTCCACGTGCCCTTTTTGGAACGATCGCTGTGATTGGCTAGAGCGCTCCCGCCCCGTCTCCAAGCCAACGCACAGTCACAGACATAATGAAACACATTCGAGATACTGTATTTACATTTAAATGACTTGAAATTAAATAAATATTCCCATGGTTGGACCATAAACATGCTCCAACACATATTACTAAATACATAAACAAATTAAATAAACATATATCAAAGGAATAGAACAGAAGTAAGCCAGTAGCCTAATGTCTCTGTACTTTCTAAAACACAATAAATAATTGACCAATATCTTCATGAATAGTATATATCGGATATAAGCAAAGACCTAAATATATTTATAAGCGTGCTGCTACCGTTTTTTCGTGTAACTTAATGGCCTGACGCGATTAATAGTAATCGGCCACTTTGACCTCCAATAACTCATGTACTATTCAAGTTTCATGCCTGTAATTTACGTTTACACCAATAGCGTTCTAAAGACACGTCGATCGACAAAATCGGATGAACCGTTTAGATTTTGGAAATTCGTAGCTGGGTGTTACGTGTATAATTTACAGTCAGATACTAAATTTTAAACTAATAAAGATATTGAAAATATGATTACACCATCAGAATTATCGTGCAAATAATGATAATGTGTTTATTTTTAAGGTATCATGATTCCTCTGGCAATTATTAATTTCTACATGAACTGTGAAATGTCTGCCATTATGGTTTCACAAAGTCCGCCATATTTGGCACTCCGCGGCATACAAATCTTCTTCATCGACACAAAGCCCATTCCGCGACAAAGTGTCAACATGGAATTCCCAGCCACGTGGTCGGCCTGGACCACGCGCTAGTTCTTGCTCCGGCTAACGTACGGTACCACGCGGTCGCTGACGAGCCCCGGCTTGCCGAGCGGCCTGTGCGCCCATGCCAACTCCGAACTTAGAATATTTTCAGGGCGCCACAAATCGCCCGTTACCTCACAGCCTACATATTTAATCGACGTAACTGTGTCAAGAAGCACACTACTAACGCTGTATTCGAACATTATGGGATTCTTTTTCCTATTCATCGTCATTAATTTACATTCTTCTGTATTTTGAGCCAGCTACCGTTCATCACAGCAAATAGAAACATTGTGTAAGTATCCTGCATCCTCCTACAATCACTCAACGGTGACACCTTCCTGTACACCACAGCATCATCAGCAAACAGCTCCAGATTGCTGCTCACCCTGTCCGTCAGGTCAGTTATGCATATAAAAAAATAATGGCGGTTCTGTCATACTTCTCTGCGGCACTCCTGACGACGCCCTTGTTTTTGTTGAACACACGCCGTTGAGGACAACGTACTGGGTTCTGAAGAACTCTTTGGGCCACTCATGTGCCTGGGAACCTATTCTGTATGGTCGTACCTTCGTTAAATGTCTGCAGGGGGGCACTGTGACAAACACTTTTCGCAAATCTAGGAATATGGAATCTGCCTGCTGCCTTTCATCCATGGTTCGAAGTATATCATGTACGAAAAGCGCAATCTGAGTTTTGCACGAGCGATGCTTTCTCAATCCGTGCTAATTTGTGGGCAGGAGCTTTTCCGTCTCAGGGAAATATACCTTATTCACACTTAGGATGGCTGCAGCAGATCGTGTCAAGTACGTTTCTCTGTATTTTTGCGGGCCCGTTCTTTTACCCTTCTTAAATACTTGTGTCACCTGCGGTTTTTTCCAATCGCTTTACACCTCGCACTGGGCGAGAAATTCGCGATGAATTGGAACTGAGTAAGGAGCTAATGCTTCAAATTACTCTCTATAATACTGAACTGGGATTCCGTCCACACCTGGAGACTTAGTTACTTTCGACTCTTTCAGCCGCCTTTCTACACCAGGGATGCCTATTTCCGTGTCTTCTTTATTGGAGTCTCCGCGGCGGTGAAACCAGAGTATGTCTGTACAATCCTAATTAAATGATTTATTAACATGAAATTAGAACTTCAACTACCCGTCTACTGCCACACCAGACTGGCCGCGGCTGCATAGAAGGCTTTGACCCGTTAGTGCTTACACGTAGCACCAAAATTTCGAGTTGTCTGCAAGATCTTTCGCTGATGGTGGAAGTTATTATCTGCTTCGCGCACCGATGTTGTTGTTGTTGTTGTCTTCAGTCCGAAGACTGCTTTGAAGCAGCTCTTCATACTACTCTTTCCTGTGCAGGCCTCTTCATCTCCGAATATCTACTGCAACCTATATCCTTATGAATCTGCTTATTGTATTCATCTCTTGGTGTCCCTTTACGATTTTTGCTACTCGTACTGCCCTCCAATACTAAATTAGCGATCACTACATGTCCCAGAATGTGTCCTATCAACTGATCTCTTCTTCTAGTCAAGTTGTGCCACAAATTTCTTGTATCCCCATTTCTTTTCAGTACTTCCCCATTATTTACGTGATCGACCCATCTGATCTTCAGCATTCTTTTGTAGGACCACGTTTCGAAAACTTCTCTTTTCATCTAAACTGTTTATCGTCCATGTTTCACTTCCGTACATGGCTATATTCCAGACAAATACCTTCAGAAAAGACTTCCTAACACTTAAATCTATATTCGATGTTAACAGATTTCTCTTCTTCAGAAATACTTTTCTTGTCATTGCTAGCTTACACTTTATATCCTCTCTACTTCAGCCATCATCAGTTATTTTGCTGCCCAGATAGCAAAACTCATCTACTACTTTAAGTGTCTCCTAATCTAATTCCCTCGGGAGTAACTGATTGAATTTGACTACATTCCATTATCCTTGTTTCGCTTTTATACCCATCCTTCAAGACACTGTCCATTCCTCTCAACTGCTCTTCCAACTTATTTGCTGTATCTGACCGAATTACAGTGTCATTGGCAAACGTCAAAGTTTTTAATTGTTCTCCCTGAGCTTTAATTTCTTCTCCAAATTTTTCGTTTGTTTTCTTTACTGCTTACACAATACACAGATTGTACCCCTGCTACCTTTAAATTTTCAATGGTAGTATTCCAGTTAACATTGTCAAAAGCTTTCTGTAAGTCTGCAAATGGTTTAAACGTAGGTTTGCCTTTCCTTAACCTATCTTCTAGGATAAGTCGTAGTGTCAGTATTGCCTCGCGAGTGCCCCCATTTCTCCGGAGTCCAAATTGATATTCCCCGAGGTCGGCTTCTTCCAGTATTTCCATTCCTCTGCAGAGAATTCGTGTTATTATTTTGCAACCATGACCTAGTACATCTGCTTTCTTTGGAATTGGAATTATTGCATTCTTCTTGAAATCTGAGGGTATTTCGCGTGCTTGTATATCTTATACACCAGATGGAAGAGTTCTGTCATGGCTGGCTCTCCCAAGACTGTCAGTAGGTCTGACGGAATGTCGTCTACCCACGGGCCTTGTTTCGACTTCGGTCTTTCAGTGCTTTGTCAGATTTTTCCCGCAGTATCATGTCTCCAATCTCCTTTTCATCCACATTCTCTTCCATTTTTATAACATTGCCTGCGAGTTCATCTCCCTTGTACAGACCCTCTATACAATCCTTCCACCTCCCAACTGGCACTTCTTTGTTGTGGACTGGTTTTTCACTTGATATTCATACAGCTGCTTCTTCTCTTATCTCCAAAAGGCAGTATCTATCTTTCCTCTCGTGGTATACGCTTCTATATCTTTACATTTGTCCTCTAGCCGTTCCTGCTAGACCGTTTTGCACTTCCTGCGAATCTCATTTTTTAGACGTTTGTACTCACTTTCGCCTGCTTCATTTGCTACATTTTTATATTTTCTCCTTTCACTAATTCAATATGTCCTGTGTTTCCAAGGTTTTATCTTAGGCCTTGTTTTTTTTATCTATTTGATCCTCTGCTGCCTTCAGTATTCCATCTCTTATAGCTACCCAGTCGTCTTCTACTGGTTTCCTTTCCTGTTCTAGTAAACAGTCGTGTAATGCTCCCTCTGAAGTATCCCAACAACGTTTGATTCTTTCAGCTTATCCAGGTTCCATCTCCTTAATTTTCTACCTTTTTCCAGTTTCTTCAATTTTAATCTACAGTTTATAACGAATAAATTGTGGTCAGAGTCCATATCTGCACCTGGAAATATCTTACAGTTTAAAATCTGGTTCCGAAATCTCTGTCTTATCAGTCTGAAGCCATCCGGTGTCTCCAGGTCTCGTCCACGTACAACATTCTTTCATTATTCTTAAACCATGTATTAGCGATGATTGTGCTCTGTGCAGAATTCTACCAGACTGCTTCTTCTTTCATTCCTGTAACCCCAGTCCATATTCACCCACACTTTTTCCTTCTTTTCCCTTTCCTACTAACTACCTGAATAATTTCTTTTATCTCATCGTACATTTCTTCAATCTCTTCATCATCTGCAGAGCTAATTGGCATATAAACTTTTACTACTGTGGTGTGTGTGGGCTTCGTGTCTATCTTGGCTACGATAATGCTTTCTCTACGGTTACCCACATTCCTACAATATGTGATCAAAAGTATCCGGACACCTGCCTGAAAATGACGTACAATTTCGTAGCGCCCTGCGTCGGTAATGCTGTAATTCAGTTTGCTGTTGGCCCACCCTTAGCCTTGATGACAACTTCCTCACGGAGGCATAATTCAGTTTGGTGTTGGCCTACCCTTAGCCTTGATGACAACTTTCTCTCGCAGGCATACGTTCAATCAGGTGCTAGAAGGTTTTTGGGAAATGGCAGCCCATTCATCACAGAGTGCTGTACTGAGGAGAGGCATCGATGTCGGTCGGTGAGGGCTGGCACGAAGTCGGTGCTCCAAAACATCCCAAAGGTGTTCGATTGTGTTGAAAGATGCAATCGACATACCCAAAATGCTCTTTAACAGTGGGAAGCAAGAAGGTGCTTAAAACATCAGTGTAGGCCTGTGCTATGATAGTGCAAGCCCCATCCATGCAAAACACGACCACAACATAACACCACCGCCTCCGAATTTTACTGTCGGCGCTAAACACGCTGGCAGATGACGTTCATCGGGCATTCGCCATACCCACACCCTGCCATCGAATCGCCACATCGTGTACCGTGATTCGTCACTCCACACAACGTTTTTCTACTGTTCAGTCGTCCAATGTTTACGATCCTTACACCAAGCGAGGCGTCGTTTGGCATTTACCGGCGTGATGTTTCGCTTATGACCAGCCGCTCGACCATGAAATCCAAGTTTTCTCACGTCCCGCCTAACTGTCATAGTACTTGCAGTGGATCCTGATGCAGTTTGACATTCCTGTGTGATTGTATGGATAGATGCCTGTCTATTACACATTACGACCCTCTTCAGCCGTCGGCGGTCTCTGTCAAATCAACAAACGAGGTCAGCCTGTACACTTTTGTGCTGTACGTGTCCCTTCACGTTTCCACTTCACTATCACATCGGAAACAGTGGACCTAGGGATGTTTAGGAGTGTGGAAATCTCGCGTACAAACGTATGATACAAGTGACACCCAATCACCTGATCACGTTCGAAGTCCGTGAGTTCCGCGGAGGCCCCATTCTGCTCTCTCACGATGTCTAATGATTACTGAGGTCGCTGATTGGAGTACCTGGTAGCAGGTGGCAGCACAATGCACCTAACATGAAAAACGTATGTTTTGGGCTTTCAGGATACTTTTGATCACATAGTGTATATTCTCATTCATTATTAAACCTAATTCGGCGTTGATTTTGTATTCATAACCCTGAATTCACATGATCAGAAGTCCTGCTCCGGCTGCCAAAGAACTTTACTAATTCCTACATATCTAACTTCAACCTTTGTATTTCCCCTTCTAAATTTTGTAACCTACCCGACCGATTAAGGGATCTAACATTCCATACTCCGATATGTAGAATGTCAGTTTTGTTTCTCCAGATAACGACGTTCTCCTGAGTAGTCCTCGCCCGGAGATCCGAATTGGGGACTATTTTACCTCCGAAGTATTTTACCTAAGAGGATGCCGTCATCATTTAACCATACAATAGAGATGCATGTCCTCGGGGAAAGTTACGGCTGTAGTTTCCCCTTGCTTTTAGCTGTTCGCAGTACCATCACAGCAAAGTCGTTTTGGTCGATATTACGAGGCCAAATCAGTCAATCATCCAGACTGCTGCCCCTCTTCAGGAACCATACATTTGTCTGGCTTCTCAACGAATACTCTTCGATGTGGTTGCACCTACAGTACGGCTATCTGTATCGCTGGGGCACGCAAGCCGCCCCACCAAGGGCAAGGTGGTCATAGGGGATCTCGCATCGATACAGCTATATACACACATCAAAAAAAGTTTTGCATCACCCCGGTTCCCAGAACTCCTGAAGATAGACTTTGACTGTGGATATTGTATCACAGACACAGTCCCTTTGACTATTCAGAGATGTCACTAAACTCGCCCAAAGATGTAAACAACCATGCATGAGCAGCGACTATTAGGCGGAGCGGGTCCAACAACCGATCAGTTCCAGTCATTCCACCAGGAAGGAGATACACAGCTCGTGTTGTCTGTAGTTCAACCATGCCTAGACGGCTTATACCGCGGTTCGATCGCGTCCGCATTGTTACTTTGTGCCCGGAAGGGCTCTCAACAAGGAAAGTGTCCAGGCGTCTCGGAGTGAACCAAAGCGATGTTGTTCGGACATTGAGGAGATACAGAGAGACAGTAACTGTTGATGATAAGCTTCGCTCAGGCCGCCCAAGGGCTACGACTGCAGTGGATGACCGCCACCTATGTATTATGGCTCGGAGGAACCCTGACAGCAACGCCACCATATTGTGTTGAATAATGCTTTTCGTGTAGCCACAGGACGCCGTGTTACGACTCAAACTGTGCGCAACAGGTTGCATGATGCGCAACTTCACTCCCGACGTCCATGGCGAGGTAAATCTTTGCAACCATGAAACCATGCAGCACAGTGCAGATGGGCCCAACAACATACTGTAATGAACTGCTCAGGATTGGCATCGCGTTCTCTTCATCGATGAGTGTCGCAACCAGACAATCGTCGGAGACGTGTTTGGAGGCAACTTGGTCAGGCTGAACACCTTACACACAGCGAGTGCAGCAAGTTGGAGGTTCCCTGCTGTTTTGGGGTAGCATTATGCGGGGCCGACGTACGCCGCTGGTGGTCGTGGAAGGCACCGTAAAGGCTGTACGATACGTGAATGCCATCCTCCGATAGTGCAACCATATCGGCAGCATATTAGCCCCCATCATGCACATCTTGCGAATGACTTCCTCCAGGGCGACATCGCTCGACTAGAGTGGCCAGCATGTTCTCCAGACATGAACCCTATCGAACATGCCTGAGATAGACTGAAAAGGGCTGTTACGGACGACGTGACCCACCAACCACTCTGAGGGATCTATGTCGAATTGCTGTTGAGTAGTGGGACAATCTTGACCAGCAGTGCCTTGATGAACTTGTGAACAGTATGCCACGACGAATTAAGGCATGCATCAATGCAAGAGGACGTGCTACTGGGTATTAGAGGTACCGGTGTGTACAGCAATCTGTGCCACCACTTCTGAAGGTTCGCTGTATGGTGGTACAAAATGCAATGTGTGGTTTTTATGAGCAATAAAAAGGGGGGAAATGATGTTTATGTTGGTCTGTGCTCCAATTTTCTGTACAAGTTACGGAACTCTCGGAACCAAGGTGATGCAAATTATTTTTGATGTGTGTATTTGACACTCCATTAACTGATCAGTAGAAGATGATGGCACATGACCTCCTGTAGCACGTTACTGACGGCGACAACGAGGGATTCTTCGATTGTTCCCTTTGTCAGTAAATAGTGTGACCGTAAATAATTTGTCGTTTCCCGTTTTGGTTTTCACCTGTAAGACAAACACGAGGCTTGAATTCTGACCACTGCTTAACAATACGAGAATTTATTTTCGCAACAGTTTCATTTTTAAATAATACCTCATCATTCTAGGTACACTAATAACACATGGACTCTGAGAAAAGAGTTTGTTGAACCGCCGCCTTCGCGATATCTGCTATTGGTAATAAGCACACATCGCGGTCTATACTAGCATAAAGAAGATTATTTACTGTAAAAGCGCCCTGAACGACGGCTGGTGATATCGATTTCTGTGAGGTACTTCGAAGAAAGGACGGGTCAGCACAGTTCGTTGGCATCCTCCGAAAGGAGAGTCGCTGGTTTGAAGAGCCAGATAAGCACGTGCACCCATCTGTTGATCTTTTCCTGTCGCCTTGCGCCTGCTTGATATCATTATCACCTATCTTTTTTTTTTCTTTTTCTTAAAAAGTTTGGCTAGACGTCCAGCTCTTGTCACATCGCTATGAGCTTTTGAGTCTGCTCTTGAGTGACTTCTGGTAAGCTCAACAGTTTGATTTTGCGTTATTTACCTTACCATTAATGATTTTTCCGCCTCATCCTTCGTTCACTCTCATGAAGACGAATTGAAAGAGCCATAGTTTGAGAAAAATCTCCATCTCTCTAAATAAAACCTCTTCACCCTGCGTAGAGGCCGGGCAATGCGGGTATATGAGCTAGAAGATCTACAGAATTTACTCATGTCTTATTTTTAGTGTGTTACGGAAATGGAACTGATCGTATGGCATTGTTGGCCGGGAGGCCCCATTCGGGGAGTTAGGCCACCGTATTGCAAGTCCTTTTCAGTTGACGCCACTTCGGCGAGTTGCGAGTAAATGTTGATGAAAGACACCCAACACCCAGTCCCCTGCCGGGTATCGAATCCGGGCCCCCTGCGTGGTAGGCCGTAACGCTACCGCTACGCTACGGAGGCGGACAGTGTTATGGAAGGTAGCACACTTCCAAGTGTATGCAATTTTCGACATAAGTTTTTATTGCTATCTTAATCAATTTGATGTCTCAAATACTTTTAAAAAGATATTACAACCATGTCGTCACTGCGACTTTAGTTGGACAGAGCTGTTTTCCATTACAAAGAATGACTTCAGCAGACTGTTTGCTAGAAGTACACCTCGTTGCGCCCTTTGCAAAAGAGCAACATCGGCCACAGACGTTAGACCATTTGAGAACTTCCGGCTCCATTCGTAGATTTTCTGTTACGACATAGATACTTCACCGTACTTTACCTTCATTCTGTTATGAATTTTATTAGGTTTCACAGCTTTATCAGAAGAAACCGAAAAAATAACACTTTTTTTTCGTCCGTGGGGCAATATGATAATGTGGCGACCATATTTTCACTCTTGCTGTGCCACGGTTCGTGAACAACTCAGAGGTCACTGGTGAACATCTGACACACTGATAAGATCGTGCTTACCAGACTTCAGGCTACTTGCGCGATTTTTCTGTTTATCGATTGCATTTTTTGTGGCTTTCGTTTGATTAACAATAGTACTGTGCAGTCAACCAGTGCAATTGCTGTTTTTTTTATAAAATGGGCCCTGTAGTAAATATTACCTTCACTATTTTGAGCATTTCACCACCTAAAAAGGGGAGTAACCTCAGAAAATTCTCAGGTAATACTACATCCATCTGAATAACGACTTTGACGCAAAATTCTGACAACGATTTTACATTTTAAATCGTCTATGTTGAAAATTCCTATATATGCTACTAGGTGTGAAACGTGAGCTATCGGCATTTTGAAGTTTTCCGCGATGCCTCTGTCGTATTGTCTCTCATTCTAGAAACGGGGCGTGGTGTGCTGTTGTAGGACACTGGACTCTTATTCGGCAGAAAGGAGCTTCAGATTCCCGTCCAGCTGTCCAGATTAGGTTTTCCAGCTAATTTCTTTCCCCAGATCAAGCCATTGCTCAGTCTCAAATGACCTCGTCGTCAATGGGACGTTAAACTTCAGCCTTCCATCTTTTCCCATTATATTAGCAGACCTGCTTCGAGGGTGAGTTACACTTCCTTAAGATTCCTCCTAGTAGACTACCTCTACAAGAGGCAGTCATCAATTTGTAATTATCACCCCGGGAAAATGAAGTTACGTAATTAACTTTCTGGTGTGATTGTTGGCATGTACATGTCAGTGGTCCTGAAACATATTGAAATCTCAACCCCGCAGTACCGTAGCAAGCCGCTAGAGGAGCCAAAACAGAATGGCACAGCCCACTGATAAAGTAGAGATGGAGTGCGTCATCTAGTTGTGGATCCTCTAGCGGCGTGCTACGGAACTGTTGGGTGCGGATTTCAAAGTGTGCCAGGATTAAACAGTAAGTTACACAATAAAATAATTACGTAACTCCATGATAATTTTAGCTTTACAAATTATAGAGTGCAGCAATCAGTCGTCCTGTTTAGATTTTATTATGCAAATCCAGATTTCGGTTAGTTGCTAGCCATTCTCAATGCGCTGTTTTTTATTCTCAATGCATGTAAGTCCCTGTTGTTCGCTCGTCACTCACAGTTCTTTGAATACTACCCAACACTACTAGTATTCAAAGAACTGTGACTGACGCCCGAATAACAGGGACATGCATTGAGAATAAAAAGTAGCGCATTGAGAATGGCTAGGTACTAGACGAAATCTGGATTTGCATAATAAAATCTAAACAGGACGACTGATTGCTGCTCTCTATAATTTGTAAGTCACTTACAGTCGCTGAGTGCATCCACTTTCCGAATGGAAGGTAACCTGATGAATTTTGACTTTATCCTCGTAAACTGGCGTCATTCCCCTTTAAATCGTTGATTGTTGTGACTGCTTCATGTGCCTAATACCGTTCTTGTTGTCAAATATCAGGTTTTTCCTCCATTTACGTGCCTTAAATTATAAATATGTATATTGAGGGCCACTTGTCACCCATTATACCAAGTTCTGATCACATCCAAATCTTTCTGGACTTCTTTGTAATTCTGCAATGGCATGCCCTCCATATGTCCAGACACGTAGTCTGCGAACTGTCCCAGGACTATGGACGTTGTCTGCTGGCGCTACGTTTAATAATGACGATGACTCCGCTGAGAACGACAACTGAGTTGTGTTTGATTTGTCCAATTAATTATACGATACCTTCTTACCAATTCATATTATTGTTATTATTAGGGAATAATAGGGATAATGTCAAAATTGGCTATTTATCATTTGTAGCTGTTTCAGAAATTCTGGGAGACATTGTAGAGGTTGCACAAAAACAAATTCTTAATCAAACAGTAGAAAGAGCAGGACTACAAATCTACTTAGAAAAAACAGAGATAATCACAAACAACAAGACTGCACCATTAAAATTATCCACAAAGGAAAATGTCAGGAACCTACTTGCTTAATGGGACCCAGGAAGATGCTATCATAGCAAGACTACCAAAGATAGATTTTGTAGTCCACACCACAAACGACATTTATAGTAAAAAATAACTGTGCATAAATACAATGATTAATCTTTGCAAGACAGTAGTAACGTCAGAGACACTAATTTTAGGATCGATAAAATGGAATGAAGAAATATGGGAAAAGGAAAGAAACGTTATGTAGAAGATAGAAAATATTACAGATGGTATTAGAGAAAGAAACTATGCACGCCCAAAGAATAAGCCCGAGCAGACAGACAAGAAAACTATATAATACTTTGAAACGCAGTTAGCTGTGTTCGAAGATCTGAAGGAAACTGGAAGAACTAAAGAAGATATTGGGGCAAAACAAAGTACAGAAAAGGGAAGTTACAAAGACGAAAATATTCGTAGAAAGTGAGGAAGAATTTGGACATCTGAAGAGAGGAGAATAAAAACTGAACATACGGAGAATTATTGGAGGTAGCCTTAATCAAATCAAAATCCCATATATAAAACAGCTTCAAGCGGCTGATTACCTTACAAATAGTTAATGTCTTAAGTATTTAACGTTGTTTACACATAAACGAGAAAAGTTTTGAAATTAAGCACAAGTCCCCAAGTGCTCTCATAATGAAACACTGTATGAATGTAGTATGACTAATTTGCAGTCTATTTTAACCAAAAGCAAATTTTTGAGGCATCTCAACGATTATGACGTCATATCTACGGAACTGTGTGTCGTACAGTGATATAATTTTTCAGGTACATTCAGTGAAATATGTACGTTCAGTCTGCAAAGCGTGTGCGAATAGAGTTAGTAGTAAATGAGTAATAAATTAAAGGGTCATGCCTGATGTTGAAGTTTTACTGCGCGCCATTTTAAGCAGACGCTAGCTTTTCACGCATCTGAATGTCTATTACGTCATATCTCCTGAACTGTGTGTCGTACAATGACGTAATTTCGCAGGGACATTCAGCGGTATATGTGGATAGTGTCTGCAAACTGTTGCGAATACAGTCGCTAGTAAAAAAGTAATAAATTAAAACGTCATGTCTGATGCCGTTGTTTTAGTGTATGAAGAGCGGAAATATAGTAAGCGATAGATGTTTTTCCTTTCATCGTTTTTTGTGGCGTGTCAGCGAGAAAACGTTTCTTAAAGGCTTGAACTTGTGTGTAAAATTTGTTGGTAGTCGATAAGTGCTCTCATTCTCAAACACTGGATCAGTCAAGTCGGGGTATTTCTGTGCCCTCAGTTATACTGCCTCAAGATTCAAATGGCTCTAAGCACTAATTGGACTTAACATCTGAGTATTGGGACAAAGAGAGTACCATTCCACTCTGCACTGTTGTCAGATGTATCGAAGATGACGTCATGTAGACTTGGCAACAGTGTATGACGTCATCCAAGTTGGCGACCATGACGTCATTCAAGATGGCGGAAGTTTGAATTTTGACGGGAAAGTGCCACACCATCCTCCGCCAGAAAAAATGACACCAACTTCAAATTCCAAGAGGATAATGCATCATACCGCATTTATCTCCACTAAGCAAAGAAAATGGCGGGAAGATAGCTCACTTGCGCTACCTCCACTAACTTAAGTCACCCGACCGCCACTTCCTCCCTCAAACTGGCGCCAAGTTTGAATTCCAACAGGATAATGCATCACACCGCTGTTATCTCTACATGCAAAAAAAATCGCGGGAAAATAGCTCACTCGGCCGACCTCCACTAGCCTAAGTCACCCGACCGCTCTTCCTATGAACTGGCACCAACTTTTAATTTTGGCAGTAAACAAAATTCGCACGATGGTTGGATGATCACATTTGCCATTTCTCGAGTACACCGACGTGGATCGTTGTGTATTAATGCATTTAAACGATATTCATCAAACCCGAAGGTCTTCCTGAACGTGGAGAGTCACTAATGTCAAAACTATCCTCCTTCAGACGAGAAAGTAATTTTATTGCCATGCTCTGTCCAGTGGATTATCCCCATACATGACGCAAATGTGTCTGGCTGCCTCCCCTGCTGTCACCCCTGTACTGAACTCGAACAAAAGAGTATGTCGGAAATGTTAAAATTTCTCCACTTTGCGCTCCATTTGCTAGCCTTCACAGCTCTACTCACCATTTCCAGATGACAAAATGACAATTATATACTGATGTAACAACAGTGAACTACAAATGAAAAATGACAATCGATAAATAAACCCATAGCAACCGGAATACCAGCATTCAACACAAAAATGCTATGAACTTATGCACAAACAAATAAATGAATAAAACATGGTATTCAGCGTGTCGCAACGTACTTGGTACTGAAAAAAATTAAACTTTCACTCATAAAGCCCAATATTAAGTACATAAGCAAAAATGAGAACAAGTATCACTCATTTCTTTAACATTTAAATGTCGTTTGGTAATGTATACACCTGTCATCATCGTTAGACAGTTTACTCATTGCTAAGTGTTGTGACCTCATTTCTTAAGTAAATAAATCTTTGACTAGACGTCTCCATCCACAGCGATCTTCAGTTCTTCTTAAATGTGCGTATGGCATAGGGCCGGCCGCGGTGGCCGAGCGGTTCTAAGCGCTTCAGTCCGTAACCGCGCTGCTGCTACGGTCGCAGGTTCGAATGCTGCCGCGGGCCTGGATGTGTGTGATGTCCTTAGGTTAGTTAGGTTCAAGTAGTTCTACGTGTAGGGGACTAATGACCTCAGATGTTAAGTCCCATAGTGCTCAGAGCCATTTTAATCATTTCGTATGGCATATTTGGCCGAGAGTCCTTTTCTGGGGACTTCGTCCGCTTGGTGCAAGTATTTTTATTTGACGCCACTTCATTGACTTGCGCCTCGATGACTATGACGAAATGCTGAACACGCGTGCCCCCGCTCACACACACACACACACACACACACACACACACACACACACACACACACAGTCCCGAGCAGAGAAAGTCCCGAAGTGACCGGGAATCGAACCCATACCCCACGATAGAGAGCCATAACGCTAACCACAAGACCACGAAGTACTGACAGCTCTTGTTAAATGATATGGAGAGGTAGCCCGATAACCTTACTTACTTGATCCAACGATCTACTATCTGCTCTTCTTCATGGTCTTCTGCCTCCTGTTTCCCTTGCTAGATGGCCTTTTCTAAATTATTCCCTTAGATTAGATTTACTTTCATTCCAATTGATCCATAATGAGAAGGTCATCCAGGATGTAGAACATGTGAGAAAAACAAAATACATGACAAATATTTACAACTGAAACAAATAAGCTAATGTACCTTCCACAGATCCCATGTGGAATGATCGTCATTTTTTTTAATGAACACTGTATGAAAGAATCGTTTTACAAACGCTAATGCACTGAATTTCAAATAAAAAAAGTTTTTTTACAAGGTAACAAACATGTAATAGAACTACTATAATACTTATTTTCAATGAACACATTACTGCACTGAAATAGTGCAGAAGTTAGATTGTACTTACACACACACATACACACACACTTATTTACAATTGACACATTACTGCACTGAAATTGTGCAGAAGTTATATGGTTCTACTGAGAAATTCATCAATGGAGTAGAAGGAATTGGACACCAATAAATCCTTTATGCTTCTCTTAAACTGAATTTCACTGGTTGTTAAGCTTTTTATGGCTCCTGGCAAGTTATTGAAAATCTGTGTTCCTGAATAATGCACACCTTTTTGTTCAAGAGTAAGTGACTTTAAATCCTTGTGCAGATTATTCTTATTTGTGGTATTGATCCCATGGATTGAGCTGTTGGTTTGAAAAAATTATATATTTTTAATGACAAATTTCTTCTCTTCTTAGAATGTACCTCAGGAACTGGAAGTATCTCTGACTGATTCTGGGAGATAAACTGCTTGTAATGCTGAGATCGTACATAATGGATACATTGGTTCTTATTTCTGTCCGTAATACGCACAAGATCTTTCGCCAGCAACCCATCTCGAGTGGTTCAATCCGGCCCTTGTCACTGGTTTTCAGGGTCACAGCTATATATATATATATAAATTGAAGTCCCCCACCCGCGTTTTCCTGTCTGTCTGTACGTGAGCGCTAATCTCTAGTGTAGGGATTTTGATACGGTTTTCTCTGATAGAAGGACTGGTTCATGACGAAGATTTGTATTTATACACCGCTACTCCAGACAAGTCGTCCGCCCGTAGGTACTAAATACTACCCGTGCGAAGATTGGGTCGCTAGTGTTATTTTAAATTTAAGTTGCTTTAAGGACGTTTGTGTTAATTTAAAAATCAATTTTTGGAATAAAGGAATATTATTTGAAATAACTTATTTTTGTTGCAAATAATTGCAAGAAGGAAACCATGGGTTCCACTAAAAAAAAGAGATGGAAAAATTATTTCTCTTATGAAAAGATTAAGAAACGCTAATCTGCATCACATTAGAGGGTTAGATCGCGTAAATAATGTGGAGGTACTGAATAGAATTGGGAAGAAAAGAAATTTGTGGGACATCTACATCTACATTTATACCGCAAGCCACACAACGGTGTGTGGCAGAGGGCACTTTACGTGCCACTGTCATTACCTCCCTTTCCTGTTCCAGTCGCGTATGGTACGCGGGAAGAACTGCCAGAAAGCCTCCGTGCGCGCTCGAATCTCTCTAATTTTACATTCGTGATCTCCTCGGGAGGTATAAGTAGGGGGAAGCAATATATTCGATACCTCATCCAGAAATGCACCCTCTCGAAACCTGGACAGCAAGCTACACCACGATGCACAGCGCCCCTCTTGCAGTCTGCCACTTGAGTTTGCTAAACATCTCGGTAATGCTATCACGTTTACCAAATACCCCTGTGACGAAACGCGCCGCTCTTCTTTGGATCTTCTCTATCTCCTCTGTCAACCCGACCTGGTACGGATCCCACACTGATGAGCAATACTCAAGTATAGGACGAACGAGTGTTTTTTAAGCCACCTCCTTTGTTGATGGACTACATTTCCTAAGGACTCTCCCAATGAATCTCAACCTGGTACCCGCCTTACCAACAATTAATTTTATATGATCATTCCACTTAAAATCGTTCCGCACGCACACTCCCAGATATTTTACAGAAGTAACTGCTACCATTGTTTGTTCCGCTATCATATAATTATACAATAAAGGGTCCTTCTTTCTATGTATTCGCAATACATTACATTTGTCTATGTTAAGGGTCAGTTGCCACTCATTGCACCAAGTGCCTATCCGCTGCAGATCTTCCTGCATTTCGCTGCAATTTTCTAATGCTGCAACTTCTTTGTAAACTGCAGCATTATCCGCGAAAAGCCGCATGGAACTTCCGACACTATCTACTAGGTCATTTATATATATTGTGAAAAGTAATGTTCCCATATCATTCCCCTGTGGTACGCCAGAGGTTACTTTAACGTCTGTAGACGTCTCCCCATTGAGAACAACATGCTGTGTTCTGTTTGCTAAAAACTCTTCAATCCAGCCACACAGCTGGTTTGATATTCCGTAGGCTCTTACTTTGTTTATCAGGCGACAGTGCGGAACTGTACCGAACGCCTTCCGGAAGTCAAGGAAAATGGCATCTACCTGGGAGCCTGTATCTAATATTTTATGGGTCTCATAAACAAATAAAGCGAGTTGGGTCTCACACGATCACTGTTTCCGGAATCCATGTTGATTCCTACAGGGTAGATTCTGGGTTTCCAGAAACGACATGATACGCGAGCAAAAAACATGTTCTAAAATTCTACAACAGATAGACGTCAGAGATATAGGTCTATAGTTTTGCGCATCTGTTCGACGACCCTTCTTGAAGACTAGGACTACCTGTGCTCTTTTCCAATCATTTGGAACCTTCCGTTCCTCTAGAGACTTGCGGTACACTGCTGTTAGAAGGGGGGCAAGTTCTTTCGCGTACTCTGTGTAGAATCGAGCTGGTATCCCGTCAGGTCCAGTGGACTTTCCTCTGTTGAGTGATTTCAGTTGCTTTTCTATTCCTTGGACACTTATTTCGATGCCAGCCATTTTTTCGTTTGTGCGAGGATTTAGAGAAGGAACTGCAGTGCGGTCTACCTCTGCGAAACAACTTTGGAAAAAGGTGTTTAGTATTTCAGCTTTACGCGTGTCATCTTGTGTTTCAATGCCATCATCATCCCGGAATGTCTGGATATGCTGTTTCGAGCCACTTACTGATTTAACGTAAGACCAGAACTTCCTAGGATTTTCTGTCAAGTCGGTACATAGAATTCTACTTTCGAATTCATTGAACGCTTCACGCATAGCCCTCCGTACGCTAACTTTGACATCGTTTAGCTTCTGTTTGTCTGAGAGTTTTTGGCTGCGTTTAAACTTGCAGTGAAGCTCTTTGCTTTCACAGTAGTTTCCTAACTTTGTTGTTGAACCACGGTGGGTTTTTCCCGTCCCTCACAGTTTTACTCGGCACGTACGCATTTTACGATTGCCTTGAACTTTTTCCATAAGCACTCAACATTGTCAGTGTCGGAACAGAAATTTTCGTTTTGATCTGTTAGGTAGTCTGAAATCTGCCTTCTATTACTCTTGCTAAACAGATAAACCTTCCTCCCTTTTTTTATATTCCTATTTACTTCCATATTCAGGGATGCTGCAACGGCCTTATGATCACTGATTCCCTGTTCTGCGCTTACAGAGTCGAAAAGTTCGGGTCTGTTTGTTATCAGTAGGTCCAAGATGTTATCTCCACGAGTCGGTTCTCTGTTTAATTGCTCGAGGTAATGTTCGGATAGTGCACTCAGTATAATGTCACTCCATGCTCTGTCCCTACCACCCGTCTAGAATAGGACATCGGCTGATAGAACACATTCTGAGACATCAAGGGATCACCAATTTAATAGCGGAGGGAAGTGGGGTGGGGGGTAAATCGTTGAGGGAGACCAAGAGATGACTACAGTTATCAGATTCAGAAGATGTAGACTGCAGTAGTTATTCGGAGATGAAAAGGCTTGCATAGGATAGAGTAGCATGGAGACCTGTATCAAACCAGTCGTCGGACTGAAGACCACAACAGCAGCAATAATCTTCATCTACATGAATACTATGAAATTCACACCTAAGTGCCTGCCAGAGCGTTCATCGATCCAGCTTCAAACTATTTCTTTATGGTCCCACTCTTGAACAGCCCGTATGAAAAAATGAACACTTAAATATTTCCGCACGATCTATGGTTACTGTTTTTTCTTTCTTTCTTTTACAAAAATCATTTCTCCCTGTGCTTGGTGCCAGTAAAATATTTTCATATTGAGAGGAGGAAGTTAGTGATTGGAATTGCGTGAACAGAGGTCGCCGCGGCGAGAAACGCCTTTATTGTAAAGATTGCCACTCCGACTCGCTATCATATCCAAGATACTCTCTCCCCTGTTTCGCGAGAATACGGAACTAATGTTTTTCCAGAGAGTATAATGATCTAGTCAGCTTCTGCCACGGCGATCAATTGTCACGTTTGCTTGCTGGTAATTCGAGCGACGGCGAAAACATGTAACTGTGCTTACCTCACTATAGTAGAGCAACCTGGTTACTTGGTCAGCTTTAGTGTATGCGCGGGTTAAGTGGGTTGTGGTCCAAAAAATTATTTCAATTCTGCAATTTTTCTGTTGCTATGTAAATGGAACTGATAGGAACAACTGAAATTTGCTGTTCTCGGCACGCTCTTGATTGACACTGTGGATCTCGTAATGGTGAATTCCCTAACGAATTCCATAATGTAATGTCCCGTGCGTCTCGCTCCAACTGCCATTTCGCGTCCAAAGTCTGCCCATTGCCCTTTTATACCTTGTGTGCGCAATACTATTCCATCGGTATATCTGCTTATCGCCATACCATGACTTTTCGTTCGTCAGTTCTACGGGCCCCACAACAGCTTACACCGCCCTTGTTCAGAGCTACAAATAATTAGAAGAATCACCAGTGTACTGTAGGAAGCAACTTCTACTTAGAACGGTACGGCTTCGATCTTTCAAAGAGATTAAACCAGCTTCAGCGGAGAAAATTTCGCACTTTCGTCGACTTTAAGTCGTCATTGATGGTATGCAGCTTCTGCGGTAATAGGAATGTGTAGTTCGGTTCTGAGGAAGTGTTAAAGTCGTGTCTCAGCGCAAGTACCTAGCATTGTTTCTTACGTTATAGTCCGGTTAGAAAACCACATGCATATTTTCCTTCGTGGACTATCTGGCACGTCGTAGCGACACTGCCTGGAAAAGTGACGTAGCCTGCCAGCCACCTGTTGCGCCTGGACGCATGCGCAGTGACGTCAGCGGTCGTGTCGTCAAAGCGCGGTAGCAGACACGTTTCGTAACAGGTCTCTCCCTTCGGCGTCTGTTTCGTCACGCGCGACATAATGAGCAGTGCTCTGAAGCGCCGGTGTTCGCGTTGAGGTAACCCGAGAATGCGCGACCGCAGGAAATGGTAATCCTGTACCGCGGCTCTAGCAGCCATCGTCACTTGCGCCTTAAGTCGGTGGCGCGCGGTACTGTAGTCTGTCCGTAACATCACAATTTTCTCGCTGCTCAGTTTGAAAAAGAATGTAAGTCAGCGTAATCCGAAAACCGTACCGTTGAGATACAACTCATTGACAGGTTTGTTATAGATAGGCACTTCAACCGTACAATAAACGAAGGAAAGTTGTAAACTGTCTGGCCTGTCGCCGTAAAACTTACTATTCCAAATAGAACCATAGTACAAAAGTAGTCGAAACCAAGTTCAAGAGAGAGAAGTACAGGTTTTAAGACGTTATAAGACTAGAACAGGAAACGATTCTTTTCTTCCAGAATGCTGTTGCAGGAGAGGGAGAGACTAAAAGCCATTTTTCTGCAGTGAAAGAAACAGTGTTGCTTTCCAGGTTTAAGATCACTTTTCTTATCAACAGTGGATACTGCACTACATAACTTTTACAGTGGTGAGCTAATGAAACACACTCCCCTGCCCAGTTTCCTCTAGCTACCTGCAACATACATGATGATCAGAAACGGTATGAAAACCTTGGAAGAGTGTTGAAAGGTAGGATGTGCTGAGAAATAATTGTTAAGAAATCGTTGCGCCGTTTCGGAGTTATTTAGCATTGAAGATAGCCAACAGTGCCATTGCGCGCTAATTCAAACGGTCCGCCAGAGACATAGTCGCCCACCGTGTTCTTCGTTTGGTTTCCTAAAATCGAACAAGACAGCAGTACAAAAATTGGACATGGAACGGTAGTAAAGGATCGAACCCGAGACAAAGACTGAACAGTCTCGTTCGCTGTCATCTACGCGATGATAACAAGTGCACTAATTTTATCTGGCTGGCCGCTTGAATTTGCGCCTGCAGCGGCGTGTTTGGCAAAAATCAATGCTGATTAACTCGGAAACGGCGCAACGTATTGATTTTTTCTTAACGATTGTCTCTTAGCACAATCTTGTTTCTGACCGTCCTATATACTGGATTCGATGTCCGAATTATTTTCTCTCTCAGATTATTTGCAGGGAACAGATTTCTGATAATTTCACAAGGCACATCCCTCAGGCACCTTTTGTGATGTTAGGTTGTTCGTTTTTATTTGAAAATTATCTTGACCTGTTATAACGAACAAACGAAAATTTGTAATTGGTATTAGACGTTATAAGTAGGATTCCGTGCCTAACTGCCATGTGGGGGTCCCGCGTTCTATTCCCGATATTTTCCCGAGGTGGAATGACAAACGGTGTGCACTCAGCCTCGTGATGCCAGTTGAGCAGCTACCTGACGTAGTACCGGCCCTATGCCACAGGTCACGAAAACTGTCAACGGACGGGCGAGCAGTGTTCCGACCCCAATACCCCTCCTTAGCGATCCAATGACGCCAATGGCGGGGGATAACACGGCGGTCGGTCGGTATCGACGCGTTTGCCAGGGCCTGTGAACGGAGTTTATGTTTTGTACAAATCTCGAGGTGTTTCTCTCCCATTTAATTTGTTAGTGTACATTGGCTCAGTTCTTCGCAATGTCGTGTCTAAAGTGTAATTTGTTCCTGTACACAATGAATGCGTGTAAAATGTAGCGTCATATTCGTATTGTTAATGTGCCGACGAGGAATTGTAAAGGGAGAGAAGGAACCGGTGGTGGTGCACATTAAAGGTTAACGGAGCTTTGCCCCCCCCCCCTCCCCCAGTTTTAAAACCTGGAATTTCCGATTAATATTGCGCCTCCAATTCCGACATTGTTGAATCTGTTGCTTTATTTACGATGATGATTCGAAGTTTGGAGTACAAATACCAAAACACTAAACCCTTTCAGAAACACTATCAACAGTATACCATGGCTAGTTGAGAAATGTGCTGTCTCGTGATCAGCAATAGTTCACTGCTGCCGAATATCGCTGTCCACAAATTACTTCAGCTGTGACAACTGTGGGTAAAATAAGTAGAATTTCCTAAGAACATTCTGTAATAGAAAAGAGTATTTGGGATGTGGAAATTGGAAACATCCTAGTAACGGTTTTACGGTGCGGTGTTTTCGTACGCTGTTCAGTTATTCCGTGCGGAAAGCAATATGCATGTGTCACCCGCTTCGTCTAAACAGTGATCATAACGAAGTTTAAGAGAGCTTTGTATCGGTGAAAAGTAAACACAGAGTTCCAAATATTCATCCTATAGTAAAACAGTATTTGACTCCTCTGTTAGATTCAGTGAAAAGTGTCCAACTGTTTTTACTGGACAAGAAACCTTCAGAAAAAAGAATAAAAGTATGCAAAGAAGCAAAGTTGTATACAGGACGTCCCAAGAGGAATGTTCAATATTCAGGGATGTGACAGGAACGACTATTCGAAGCAAAATAGTCAAGTAAACATGGGCTCTAAAAAGCATACCTCAAGAATTTTGAGCACTTCTTGATCTTCAGTACTGTGAACCTCTCTTCTGTTGCAAGCACATTGCTTTCCATATATTGGGAAGAGGTAATGCGTCTAATACAGTATGGAAACGTAAAATACATAATCCGTATCTTTTCCTCTCTCTCCCTGCCGCCCCTCCCCACAGTCTCTCGCAGGGAATGGGGATACCGAGAAATGCTATAATAAGGTAATTTGTATAATCGAAACCTGATTAAGAGAATATGAGTTAAAATTGTATAGTACAAAAGCGTTAAATAGTAATTTGAATAGTAATCACTACAGTATTTTCATAGCACATCTCGCATGAAAGCAGTAAAACGGTATTCACGTAAACTGTAAAGTCATATAGTATTACTAGGTAGCACAGTGGCGGTACTCACCCTCTGGGGGTAAAATCAAATAAAAACATTAGGGGTATATTATGTTACAGTTACAAAACTAAATTGTTTTTAAAAGAACACTGTTTATTAAGACTGTTGTACCGACACATAAATTACTTAACGCGTCAGGCAGCGTTGTGAAGGTTATAGCTTGTGAAAGAAATGTATGAACATCTTCCTCACATATACCTTGTATTCAGGGCCGATCATGTATCACAGTAACATTGCGAAATACATGTTACGTACGCTTAAAATGTCTCATGAAAATGCCTCCTCCGAGTTGTAGGAAGTTTCGCAATACAACAGAAATTAGTTCATTATTCACTACACAACAATAAACGAACTAACTGACAGGACGACAGTAATTACGTAATACCTACAACACTGCTGTGGGCTCTACACAATATTATTATTATTATTATTAGTGGTGGTTGTAGTCGTTAGACAGAACCATTGGCATCCTAAGGTCTTCCAGTTTCTGCCATTTCAGAAGTAATGAGTCCAACAATTATTTATTTACAAACAGTAAGTATAGTGCACACATTTTAACGTAGTCGATTTTAAACTGAGGTGCAGGCTGTGGTTGAAGCAAGTGTCGCTAGGGAGAAGATTGGTGCAGAGGGAGCATGTTTTGTAACAGTAATCTGCCCTTACTGTGTATAGTTAACTTTCTAGTCTGAGCGCACTCGCTATGCACTGGAATTGCTTCCTCATTCTATAAAAAGACCTCTTAGAAATAAGCAGTACAAATATCATCATTCACTCATTAGTCCGTGGTATAGTAAACAACGTACAGAATCTAAATATCATTTATCTTTCAATATTTTAAAAATAAAAATCTTCAAAGAAAATTCTTTTTCATTCTAAGGTTAAGTTAGGTGCTAATGGTATGATGGTGGAACGGGGCGGGGTGGGGGGTTGGTAGTACGAGCTAATTTCTGATTTCGCTCACGGGTTAATGGTCTCAGAGAGATTGGGAACCACTGAGCTAACAGGTTAACCGCCTACTCGAGAAGGTTCTCATATCGAATCCATCCTGTCTGCTTTAAGTGTCCGTATTGTCTTTCCCCACGAGCATCTAAAAGGACGTGAAATGTAATAAAGTACATTGATTTCTCACAGTCGGGCACCGCAGCCTGAGTTAATTCCAAGGAGATTATTTCCGTAAATGCGATTCTCGCGGGCTTAACAGTGACGCAAATGTCGAAACCGATCGGTGGTACAGGCTAAAATTAAAATATATACTTTGATTGAACAGTCTTTCCAGGTATAATACCTTGCGAATAAAGCACATTTAATATTCGTGGCTGAAGGGTTGGGTTGTATAGGGGAGGAGACCAAACAGTGAGGTCATCGGTCTCATCGGATTAGGGAAGGATGGGGAAGGAAGTCGGCCGTGCCCTTTCAAAGGAACCATCCCTGCGTTTACCTGAAGCGATTTAGAGAACTCACGCAAAACCTAAATCAGGATGGCCGGACGCGGGATTGAACCGTTGCAAGTCGAGTGTGCTAACCACTGCGCCACCTCGCTCGGTCATGGCTGAAACCAACTGTTTATCACAGAACTATTATAGTCACAGTTTCCAACTTGCGGGAAAGATAACCTTGTAGAATGTTGCATATCAGTCGCCCAGCAATCGCGACTTAGATTTTTTGAGGTGAGGTGACGTAGCACTGAAACCACAACCACCAAGTTCTCTCGCGTGACGAGAATACGTGCATGTCTTGTGCCTTTGTATCCTTGTTACGAAATCTAACTTGAGTTTTGAGCTCCAGCAGGAGAAAAAGGTTGAAGTTGGCAGATATACTACTGGTACCCCACCTCCCCCCGTCTGTTTCCCAGCGCCGTCGGCGGCCTCCCTCCATACCCCCACCACATGGCTCGAAACTAGCTCTCCTGACGCCGCGGTGCTCCGCGTTGCGCAAGCGGCCACAACAGCGCCGTGGCGCTAGGCGCCGGCCGGCGCGCCGTCCCCACGCGGCCGGCGAGAGGGCGCCGCAGACCGCTCTGGCGGCCAGGCGCCGCGTCTGGGGTATAAATGGCCCACGGCGCTGATTCACGGGCGCGCGCAGCCCGGAAATACTGCGCCCGCCAAATCCGATACGGCGCGCCGCCTCTGCGAAAGGTCGGCCGCGCTGCCTGCACCCGCGCCGGCTAAAAGGAGCTGGAGCCGCCGGCGATCGAGTTCGCGCGCTCCAGGTGGCCGGACTGCTCTGGGAGACGCCCTACTGGATCAGAACTTAAAGCTGTTGTTTCCAGCTTTGGGAGTCTTCGCGAGCCCTGTGGCATACGATCTCGGAGCTCTTTGTCGGATCAATGGAAGTGTTCTGGGAGTCGTTAGTACAGTGTGGGAATGCTTCGCCAGCCTCGATGCGATCAGTGAGCTGTTGGTCGAGTTTTGGGAAGTTCCGACAGCCCTACTGGATACGATCTTGGAGGTCTGGTCCAATGTAATGGGAAGCTTCGCCAGTCCTACTGGTTACGACCTGGGAACTGTTGGCCCAATGTAGGGCATCTTCGCCAACTCTGACGGATGCTATTGTTCGTCGAGACTATGGAGGCTCTTCAACTTTACTTGGTATAATTGGAAGCTTTTGGTCCAGTCTGGCGAAACGTTACCACTCCTGTTAGCTTCTGTGATCTTCAGTCGAAATACTATTTTGGCGCGACCCTCAACGCTAGTCAGTCGCGTGCATAACTAATGCTATCTGCATCTTCTTAAAGCTGCTTACTCTATTTAATAAGGGAATGTAGTGAAGTGTGGCGGTAAAAATTGTGGAAGCAGGCTTAAATAACTCCGCTGGCAAGAACAGTGACACGACTGCAAAGCACAATACGTGAGAAGTCACGAGTTAAAGAACAAACTCTATAAATCTTTGCTGAATTAGTATAAGCTTCCTTTAAATTTCAAGTAGTTATTGTAGGCAGTAAATTTCATTATATTTTTCGTTCGCCTTGGGGCACTTCATATGTTTTTTTTTATTGACTAAAAATTGCCGTTTTTTGACTTTGTCGCTTTTCTTGCCGGGTTGCGATATTGCTTGATATCTCACGGTGTGACCTATCAGCATACACTTTCCTTTAGCCATTTTGTGCCATGAAGGTCTTTTATCCCCAGTTCGATTCGGTAGTTCTTCACTAGTACTCGATCTACCTACCTAACCTTCAGCAATCTTATGTAACATATTTCTAAAGGTTCTGTAAAACAGCTTGGTCACGAAATTAGACTCCTCAGGACACATCACGCTAATATTGCCTAACACCGTTTCTAGTGCTGATAATGGTCTTAATTCCGTGAGAAACGGAAGCTAGACGTTTCTTCAGATTTGCCATATTCACCTCAAGCCACTCACCACCGTTTCTAGTGTTGATAATGGTCTCAGTTCGGTGAGAAATGGAACCTAGACATTTCTTCATATTCGCCATATTCAGCTCAGGCCACTCACTGATGATTAGATCTCGTAGAGCTACAAATTGTGAAGAAGTTGACTGCTATGTTTCATCCTCTGTTCCATTTGTCAAATGTTCAAATGTGTGTGAATTCCTAAGGAACCAAACTGCTGAGGTCATCGGTCCCCAGACTTACACACTACTTAAACTCGCGCAGTCCGTGACATGGCGCCTCAAACCGCGCGGCCACTCCGCGCGGCGTTCCAGTAATCCCAGGCATTTACTGTGGAATATAGATCGGGTGATTTACTGGGTTAGTCGATGGATGCCACATTATTCGTCAAATTAAGAACGTGTGTTTGCAGGCTTGTGAACACACCTGTTACAATCTTGGAAAATGAGTGTGTACAGTATGCTTATAACAAAGATGTGCAAGACAGGGCAGCACGTGATCACCGAGAACGTTAAAATTCTGGTTCATGTTCACGGTATTATGTATGAGTAGCCCATGTCATGGTACGCTGAACATAGCGGAACCACCTCTGTCTTGAACTACATCCTCCACACACTGCGTGGTAAAAACCTCATTGGGCTGTGGTGAAAACCTCGTTGGGCCGTGTTGTCGACACCTCGCTTCATGTAAAGAGAGACAAAATCGCAACTCGTCGGACCACACTGCACGCTTCCAGTCAGCTACTGCCCAGTTCCTGTGTTATCTGACCCACCGAAGACGTGCAACTTCGTGTGCCGCTGTGACCATTTGCGAGGAATTCGACGCCGGATGTCCATTACCAACAGTTCCCTTCGCAGTGTTCTTTCGGAAACTGCTTGAGATGGACTTCCAGTCACCGAAAGCAACAAATTTGAACCTGACTGTAATTGAAAAGTCGTGACACTCACCTCCAATCCCTGTCGGTTAGGATCTTTTCATGGCTGTGAGTCGTACTCCATTTCGTGTAGACACGGACAGTTCACGATCATACAACACATCGAACAACTACTTTCACGGTATTGTTACGGGCACGACAAAACACGGTAGCTCGTTTCTGTTGTTTTGACACGTCACCATGTCTATCCACCAGCGTTTAGTCCAACAACCGACTTGCACATTTACACCACTTCACTCTCATAACGCACATCAGCGATGGAGGGTCATATGGTTGTCTGATGCCAATTCTGCACCATCTACCACGCTCCAAAGTTACCATTGCGCTGCTTTAAATGCTCACTAATATTTTGTCCAGTGAGGTTACTATCTGCATCAACGTTATTCTTTAATAGCTACAGCAGTAGTCACAGTACTTCAGAAGGTGTGAGTGCCCTATTCATTTAGGATTAGGCAGAAGGTGAATGATCTTAAGCGGAATAATAAACCAGTGGTCGGAAACGAATGTTAAAGTCTGTACGTGATGTTTAATAGAGCCAACGCTTGAGTCACATGTTTGTAAACTGTTGAAGAGAAATAGGTTGGTAAAGTCCTAGCTGCCTGTCGCATTGTTCAGTGAACAGGAATACAGTATTTAAGACAGCGCGACCAAGTTTTATGCACTATCGTAATGCGTATTTTAGGACTAGCAGTCGTCACTTTGAAGAGTTGCCATGAACTGTTGCTACACTGATAATGTCAATAAGAAAACGAAATATTCATTTCCGTTAAATTCTTATCTCGAAGTACTTAATTTATGGTCCTTTACCGTCTGTATAATACTGAACCTAGAGGCTCTGGCCACCATGTATATAAAGGTGATTCAGCTGTCCCTGCGAACGTCGTATGATGCAAACTGCAATGTTATATCTTGACTTCAGATACCACGCGCGAGATTTTCATATTATCTCACTCGCTACGAGCAAACTGTTAGTCCCACAGAAAAAATTAATAGTATGTTTTTGCAGGAAATTTAATGTAGTTAAATTCTGTACTGGAATACATTTTCGCTGGAGGCCGTTGTTTTAGAGTTATTCAAGGGAAACACCTTCAAACGCACCCCCCCCCCCCTTCCCTCCCACACTCGGCACCCACCGATCAGGATTTTTAGTATGTTGTTCGTATCATTTCCATTTACCAGTGGAAAAAAAATGCGACTGCACAAATCATTTCCCAAATTCGAGTTGTTTGATCTTTATTGACTGGCCTTATTACGTCATCTACTTCGTCGAGTACTTACAAATTGTAAAATTTATGCTTGCGTAAATTTTACCTAACAAGTTTGTGAATTTTAACAGTATAAAGTAAACAGTTACATCGTTGCATTCGCCAGATCTTCTGAGTACGAAACTGATGTGTTCGTAAGGGTTAAGTTTGGGTCCAAATTATCAACGTAATTCGTTTTAGCTTAAAGTTTACAAAAACTGTTTCTCGTTCATTACTCTCACGGGCTCGTTTAAATTAGTAATGTTAACGAAATAGTGTAATAGTCCAATAAAGAGAGATCAAAAAACGTCGAATATTGGGAATAGTTTATGTAGTCGGATGCTCTTGTTCAGTGGTAAGAGGGAGTGCCATGAACAATATACTAGAAATCCTGACTGGTGAAGGATGAATGTGGGGCTGGAGGTATGTTTGAAGGTCACTTCCGTACGTTTTTCTTGAATAACACGAAAACTGTGATCACCTGCAAAAACGTATTCCAGTACGAAATTTAATTACCGTACACTAAATTTGCTACAGAAAGGTCCTGTTAATTTTTTTTGTGGGACTGTTAGTTTGCCCGTATCGAGCGAGAGAATATGAAAATCTCGCGCTAGGAATTTGAAGGTCAGATATAAATAACATTGCGGGTTGCATAGACCGATATCGGCAGGAGCAGCAGTATATGACGTGTAACACAATGAGGCTCCTAGCAAACGACGCGTTTGTATACAGGTATGTCAAGGCATTATACAAATGGTATAAAATGTAGAGAGACTAGCACACAATCAGCACGTCGTGTAAAGAATGATAATTGACGTCCATCGTAAATGAATATAATATATTGCTCGTAAATGCATAAAAATACCCGATATGGTTTGACAATTTAAGCGGCGTTAGTCACTGTAAGCTGCTGTGTAGAAGTATCTCTGCGGTGCGTTTTAAGCTGGTTTGATCCCATAAATCTAGACGTGTAGATGAGAGATGCCACACTGAGATATATTAGACGAATCCCAAGGAGATGTAATTAACCAAAGAAGGAGTGTGCTTACAAAATCTTCGTTCGACAAGTTCATAAGTTTCAGTGTTTGATCTGGATCCCTCACCAGTCTGAACTAACGAAAAAAAAAGATTTTTAAAAAAAGGAAGAAATGATTGTGTGATTCGTTACGGATCCGTTCACTCAGCGTGACAGCTTCAGAGAGATGGTACTCTTACTATCTTGCGAGGATATTAGGGAAATTACGGCATTAAAAGACATGTGTCGGCATTTGTTCTTTCCGCATACAACTGGAATTGGATGATAGCGAGAGGTAGTACCCACAGACATTCTCAAATATTCATGCGCTGTTTATCAGACAGGCTAACCAGCGCTATCAGGTTTGGACGATGCGGTTATCTAAAGGAATGAATTGTGATTGGCCGATTGTATGGAAATGACTTCGACAAAATTAGCTCTTCCTAACTCAATGACAACTCTGTGCATAGATGCAAGATAATGTCGTATCAAATAGAAATATCCCGGCAATACCCGATTTCAAGATTAGCAACAAATTTCTGGCCACCGTTTAATCTTACAGATATTTAGGGATAATATTATCAAGCGACATAAAGTGGAAAGTTTACATCAAGTCAGTAGAAGAGGTGGTGAACTGAAGATTAAAATTCCTTGTAGGTTTCTGTAGAGGAAATGTCGATATAAGACTGTATCCAGTTCTAGAATATTGCTCCTGCGTTTGGAGTCCTTATCAAGTAAGCATCCACCTGACGCCGAACGAATTCAAACACCCGGATCTAGAATCGTAATATTACTGTGTAACTTACACGAATGTGTAAGACGGATATTCGGGGAATTAAATTGTGAATCTTTGGATGAAAGGCATCGTTGTACTATGAATTAATTGTTGGATAAATTCAGAGCAACGATATTCGAAGACTGTGCCATAGTTCTGTCACCATCATCGTGTGTGTAGCATAGGGATCTTGACATTATGATCAGTCACACAAGACAAAAATGGTTCAAATGGCTCTGAGCACTATGGGACTTAACATCTGAGGTCATCAGTCCCCTAGAACTTAGAACTATTTAAACATAACTAACCTAAGGACATCACACACATCCATGCCCGTGGCAGGATTCGAACCTGCGATCGTAGCGGTCGCGTGGTTCCAGACTGAAGCGCCTAGAACCGCCCGGCCACAGGGACCGGCTCACACAAGACAGTCATTTTCTTTCACTCAAAACACGAATGGAAAGAACTGAACATAGCAAACATCGCTACCAAGTCACTCCTCCGTGCAAGTGTACAAGGTGAACCCAGATTCCACCGACAAAATTTCAGATTTGGTGTATGGGCATCTCCGAGTATTTTGGTACAAGAGACCTGTGGTCTCCTGTGGCTTGTTACAGAGTAATTGCATTTCGTTTGATTTCTTACCCTTCATTTATCTTTATACCTGTACCCGCCTGGGTAGCCGAGAGCGCTAATGCGCTGCTTCCTCGTCTCGGGTAGACGCGCCGGCCCGGATCGAATCCGCCCGGCGGAATACCGAAGAGGGCCGGTAAGCCGGCCAGCCTGGATCCCGCATGGTGAATACCCGGCTGGTCCCCACGTTCCGCCTCAGTTACACGACTCGCAGACATTTGAAGACGTTCGCGCCGTTCCATTGCTTACACTAGACAAACAGCTAGGGTACACGACTTACGTTCCGGGGGGTTCGGGGTGGCGTCAAGAAGGGCATCCGGCCACCCTCTCCAACTAACGCCACCAAATTCGTAATAACAACGGCCGACCCCGCGTTGGCGCGAGACAAAGGCTAAAAGAAAGTAAGGATTTATCTTTATACCCGTATTGCACTGATGGTAACTGCACAGCCATGCAAATGTAGACTAAGCGCTGTGTTTCTGTTTTGGAAATACGGTTGTTTGACTCCCTCACAATATGTTGTTGTTGTTGTTGTTGTTGTTGTGGTCTTCAGTCCTGAGACTGGTTTGATGCAGCTCTCCATGCTAATCTATCCTGTGCAAGCTCCTTCATCTCCCAGTACCTACTGCGACCTACATCCTTCTGAATCTGCTTACTGTATTCATCTCTTGGTCTCCCTCTACGATTTTTACCCTCCACGCTGCCCTCCAGTACTAAACTGGTGATCCCTTGATGCCTCAGAACATGTCCTACCAACCGACCCCTTCTTCCAGTCAAGTTGTGCCACAAACTTCTCTTCTCCCCAATCCTATTCAATACCTCCTCATTAGTTACGTGATCTACCCACCTAATCTTCAACACTCTTCTGTAGCACCACATTTCGAAAGCTTCTATTCTCTTCTTGTCGAATCTGTTTATCGTCCACGTTTCACTTCCATACATGGCTACACTCCATACAAGTACTTTCAGAAACGACTTCCTGACACTGAACTCTATACTCGATGTTAACAAATTTCTCTTCTTCAGAAACGCTTTCCTTGCCATTGCCAGTCTACATTTTATATCCTCTCTACTTCGACAATCATCAGTTATTTTGCTCCCCAAATAGCAAAACTCCTTTACTACTTTAAGTGTCTCATTTTCTAATCTAATTCCCTCAGCGTCACCCGACTTAATTCGACTACATCCCATTATCTTCGTTTTGCTTTTGTTGATGTTCATCTTATATCCTCCTTTCAAGACACTGTCCATTCCGTTCAACTACTCTTCCAAGTCCTTTGCTGTCTCTGACAGAATTACAATGTCATCGGCAAACCTCAAAGTTTTTATTTCTTCTCCCTGGATTTTAATGCCTACTCCAAATTTTTCTTTTGTTTCCTTTACTGCTTGCAACTCATGTGTGGGTTTACCGAATGCTATGGGCGAGCGGCACACCGCTGTTTCCGTAGTGACAGCAGCCGTATCATAGCACTTTTGCATGTACACATAGACGCCTACGAGAAGCCGGATCCTTCTGTCTGATGAAGATTACGTATTACAGGCTTTTTCAATGTTGTGAAGGTAGTTTCACCGAAACGAAGCTAATTGGGGTAACAAAGCTAGTAACTCGTAGTTACATTATTATTCTGTAACAAACCATCGTGGACTACGGATTCCTGATACCAAAGTACTCAGATAAAAATACCTGAACAATATCCTAAATTTTTTTTGATGCAGTATGGATTCACCGTCTGTATCCTGATGGGTTCACGGTGTATACTCTGAAGAGCCAAAACATTTTGATCAATGGCCACCACGGAACTGAGCGTCCTCTGGTGGCGATGCGAGAACGTAACGCTGCAATGAAAGTATGTAAGTGGAGCTGAGGCGAATAGGGGATAATTTTAGAGAAGATACGGGACGCAAATGGATCAAAGGAAACGTGTCGCCTGGTCCACTGAATCACATTTCTTGTTACATCGAGTTCGGATACGCCATCGTACAGGTGAGCGGCTGCACGAAATATGCACAACACCACGGGTACAAGCCAGAGGGGCACTGTTATGATATGAGAGATAGTCTACTCACTTCGTCTTCCGTGATACTTGTCGTAGTAAGCGAAGGCACCATGGCTGGTGTGAGCTAAGTGGAATTTGTTGCGGACCACCTGCATCCCTTCATGCTTGATGCCTCCTTCAACGACTATGGCATTTTCCAGCAGGATAACCGTACGTGTCATAAGGCCAGAATCGTGCTGCAGTGGTTTGAGGAGCATGATAGTGGTACCACATAGTCCGGAAAACTACTAATGACTTGTACATTCCATGCTACGCAGAATCTGTGCTGTATTGAGTTCCAAAGGTGAACCAACACTGTTTTAAGCAGGTGGTCATAATATATTGGCTCATCATTGTAAACAGACTTACATACGGGATTCAAAGCAGATCGATGTAGACCTAGATCTACTTTGTCGACAGCAGAGAAGTTTCAGAATTCTGTTCGATTTCACGAAATAATTCCAGTTGTTTGCACGGTTCCTTATACAGGATGGGGCAAATAAAAGTGGCCCGAACGAGTGGATACGATTGGACGTGAATTTTTGGAACATTAACGAAGGAGGAAAAGACCTACTGTTTCTTTCAACAGGACAGAATAACTGCCCATAAAGCCTGCTGAACCTTGGAGCACATTTACACAGTCTTTACGTCTGACAGAGTTCTTAGCAGAGGTCAGTCTGTTCGCGGCCCTAGTTAGTCACCCAGGTCACCTGATCTATTTCGGATGAGACTGAAGTAATTCCTGCAGTCCAGCTTCGATCCGTCTTCAGCAACTTGCTGACCAGGGCCCAAAAGTGCCAAGAGATGAATGGTGTTTACTTTTTACGGTTGATATAGTCAGATTAGCATTGTATTTCCTTTCCTCTGCTGTTTTTCTGTGTACATTGGAACTCTGTTCTCCGTGCCACGTTTATTTGCCCCACCCCGTACGTTGTTGCGACCATTTCTTAGCTCATTATACTCAAACAAAACTTGTAAGTTCCATAAGTCAAGTTTCGGAATATGAAGACAGGTGTCCCAGCCACAATGGCTCTGAGTACACCACGTCATCCAGTGCACAATGACGTGCACAAGCAAGTGTCATGTGACTGTAGAAAACTACTAACATAGCTAACAGATATAAACTGTCTATTCGATCCAAGATCCTACCTATCGCAGGAGATTTAGCTGTCAAGCATGCAGTGAGATACAATGCCTGCGCAGAGAAACTATGTGCACTAAAACTTCAGGTCGGCATAAAATTTTCTGTGTGTCACATGAGTGTGAATTCGACTGAACAGAGAATTTCTGTTATTGATTCTGATATTTTGATAAAATTAGGGGGTGTCTAAAACTTGTGTACCTTCCCGTTTATTGTTTATCGTGAATGCTTGATAAATGAAACTGGCTCAGTTCTGTCGTGTTGTGATTTGCAATAATCATAGTATGCTCTTGGGGGTCAAATGAACCGTACTCTGAAAGACAGAAAAACAATACTTGGAGTTACATGAGTGATATAGTACGGAAAAATATAAGAAAGGTTGTAAAAAAACTGGTGTATGCAATATGCATCGTTTTTGCTTTCGTAGAGTGTACGTAACGCACCATCAAAAATGAGCTGTTTTTTGTAGGGAGGCACTCCATTCGAATTTTTGAGATTGTGTTAGTAGTAAATATATTAACTTTAATTGGTTTTGGTTTCCTCACTAAACTCGACGCCATTGGTGCTGCACCATCCAGTGTAATCGCCTAATTTTCCAAGACCGTTGTTTGTGTGTGACAGCTTAATACTCCCAACATTAAGTGCAGGAAATTGTCCAGACACTGTCTATCCTTCTCTTTTTTGAGAATACTCTAACGTATGTTTCGATGGTATTTTGGGACCAGCGTGCCGAGATGTGCCCACTGCGATGCTTACAGTCATTAATTAATGCCATTTATCAGTTCAAACTAAGAGGCGAGTAAAATTTTAAGGTAGCAGTTGGCTGTATCAGCTCTCTATGTTTTCTATTAGGTGGTGTATATGTGCATTGTTAATGCTGTGAGTGCTAGGTCTTACAGGACCAAAAATTGTTCTTATCTACTATTACTCGTAACAGGCTGTTAAAAAGTCACCACACAATGTATCACCCTTTAAATACGATGTGCATTCAAGTTATAAAACCTTCATTCTTTCTCACACACAAGACACACGAAAACTGTAATACTTCTCACTTCCCGACGTAATCTCGCTGCAGTCGTACACATTTTTCACTACGTCGATGCCATGATTCCATGACCGCTGCCAACACTTCTTTATGAGACTGGTTTGACCACTGGAAAATCGCTGATGCAGGGGTGTCACAGCTGCTGAATGTGCGAGCACGAGAAGTTTCACTGTTGGAAATAGTCAAAAGTCGCAAGGAGCCAGGTCAAGTGAATAGGAAGCATGAAAAATCACTTCAGAGTTGTTATTATGAAAAAAGTACAGCGTCGCGTTCGGTCGATGCGCTGGTGCGTTGTTTTGGTGAGAGACCACACGTGCAGCTTTTCCGACCGTTTTTTCGTGCAATGCTGGAACGAGACTGTTCTTCAAAAGATCTAGATAGGATGGACCTGTCACAGTAGTGCTCTTAGGAACATAATGAGTACGCCGTCGCTGTCCCAGAACATGGCCACCATCACTTTTTCAGCATTGGCGCTTAACCGAATTCCTTTTGATAGCGGTGATTGTGTGTCGCTTCCATTGAGATGCCTGGGGCTTCGGAGGTTCGAGTCCTCCATCGGGCATGGGTGTGTGTGTTGTTCTTAGCATAAGTTAGTTTAAACAGTATGTAAGTCTAGGGACCGATGACCTTATCAGTTTGGTCCCTTAGGAATTCACACACATTTGAACATTTTGAACACACCGTCGTCGTCATCAACGTTGCCTGGAAACATGCCAAGTAGCCATCCGTCACCATTCGTTGCCCCCTCAGGGAAATGCCCAGTTTGAAGGCAATTTGTTTAACACTCATTGGGCGATTCTCCGAAATAACTTTTTCCACTCGCTCGATCGTATTGTCAGATCGGCTGGTGCGAAGCAAAGATTATCTTAGCTTGTTGTCAGGTGACGTTCCGCGTTCTTTGAACTACGCACTCACGAACGCACATTACCCATCACTCAACAGGCGATGAATTTCAGTCGGTTTCACACGGCACAAATGGTGAAAACAAATGATTACACGCTAGCCTCGTAATGAAAACCTCGCTATTTTAAGTACCAATAACAACCCTCACTCTCGCTATTGCCACTAGAGTTCTCTGTGCTGTACAGTGCTGTCACGCCGTACAGTCTGGCACGCTTTCACAACGAATGCACCCGGTTTTTAAAACAAACCTCATATTTCTGTGTGTTTCCAGTCCTAAGGAAAAAAACAGGAGATGTTGTATCTTGAATGCACCACATATTAAAGTGATAATTATCAATATAAGAAAACACTGTAGACGATCCCAAGTAAACGGAAACCTACTTCATTGTTGTTTTTAGTATACTGAAACAAAAAACACTGAGACTCGGAATATTTAATTCATCTTTACTACTGGAAATGCAATAGTGAAAAAATAGGCCGCATACGCATTTTTTACATAAACTGTTACATAAACTGCGCTCCCTTCATTACTTGCATATTTCGACCTTTTTGATCGGAATGTTTTTCTCTCTACTCTTCTGACCACAGGAAATTGCTACATCTACCAACCTGTGCAATGTACATACAAGTAAACGTGCATTCTTAGTGCAGTTCAGTAGAGAGCGCTATGTCTCCGGTCGTGAACGACATAACGTGACTTGTGAACACAACGATGTCATTCGAACATCCACTCTCTACCGTGAGGCACAAACATTGAAGATCCGTCTCCTAGTGGTCGCCCGCGGTGCTCAGCACCAGCTGATGGTCGCTACCTACAAATTATAATTCGTATGTACCCCAAAGAGAATGCGACTGAACTGCGCACTACCTTTCTGGAGCATCTGGAAGAACCGTTCCGACCCAGGCAGTAAACAGTCGTCTGCACCCGATCAATTTAGACACTAGGGTTTCATTACGAACGACAGTACAATCTCCCCAGCACCGTGGTGCGCAAAGAAAGTGGGCAATGAAAAATCTGGAATGGAACCGGGATCAATGGTGTGGGGTTCTCTTCTCCGACGAGTACAGGATTTGTCTAACGTGAACATGTACCAGTTTGTTTTTCAACATTCTGGGTGACCAAGCGTTGTGCTGTCAACCGTGGATTACTACGCTCCTGCCTTATTGGGGGACATGAATATTCTTCCGCTGACAGGCTGACGCACTACGGATTCTCGACCAGTCACGAACCGGCAGTTAGTTAAGTTCAGCTTCTGCAGCCCGCTCAGTATAGTGCTCTGAAAACTACCTTCCTACTTCACAGCTGTTGCTATTTACAGAGAACGTGAACCAATCCAGAGTGTCTGCAATATTACATGCAGCTATAGGTATAAGACATATAGGGCTTGCATCAAACTGTACCAGGGTTAATTACCATTTGTAAGATATTCTTCATAAATGTTATTTGTTATTTCTTATTGTATTGCCAATCTTTGTTATAGGCCGCCCTATCAAACCAGTGTTTATTTCCAAGTGAACAAATCGGTAACCATTAAGCAACTATAGCAGGGAAATAGCATTCCGCCGCTGTGGATGTTTGGGCTGAATTAATAGCAGAATTCAGTTACTACCTTTACAACATGGACACTCCCCACTTCGAAGAAGGCAACAGCCGTGTTCACAGGCCTAAATGTACACGTTCCTAGTCTGCCAATCACTGGGGCACCGTATCGCACCTTATCTGGTCGGCCAACCCACCACTTCTTAATCCCGTAGGAAATGTCTGAGACTGTTTGGAATAGCGTGTGTAGCGCAGCAGTCAACATCCTTCAATTTGATAGCTCTGTGGGACCATATCATTAATTAGTGGCTTCAGTTGGCTCGAGCATAACTGAAGAAACTTCAGGATTCCCACCCTCGGCAAACTGACACCACTGTCAAGGCTAGAATAGGTGATAGACGGTATTAGCGTGATTTCTTCGGGTGTGACTAAGTTTTTGTCTGATGTGCTATTTTATGTGTAGAAGTCGGTCAACTATCTATATTTCGGTTCTCATTTATTTCACTAACGTGGAAGCTCGTTTGCAAGAATTTGCAAGTTTTAACCGAGGCTCTTCTTCGTGACCTGGTGAATCAATTGCATCTGAGGAAGGTTATATTGTTGCAAAGACTAAAAATGAACCAGTGACCTCTGGTCAAAAACAGACTGCAGTGCTATAGTATTCATGCATAGCACCGTAGTTTTTCACTAGGGCTATTGTGCCTTTTTTAGAACTCAGTAAAAGTTCTGTCGATTGACCCGCTCATAATCACATTGACAGTTACCTTGTAGTCCCACATTGCCATCATTCTCATGAATGTGCCCACTCTCATCAGATTCAATACCACATTCAATTATTTAGCTAAGTTGAAGTGTTCCTTTTTATTAGTCGCGTCTATTGTAGGGGTACCATTTATAAGTTCCAGTTCCAGCTGATCTTTCACTCTTTTCTTGCGTCAAAGTTATTAGTGACTTGCTTGTATACGATTGTGGTGACCCCTCTTTGAGGCACTTACAACCTCATAGATCCTGTTGTCTGGGAAGATGGAAATAATGTTTCTTGATCTTGGGTACTCCTTACATGACTTCTAACTTCTGGAGATTCGATGTGCGCCAAGACTGTAAGCCAAACACACTGTGCTTCCGAGATTATTCTCGTTGCCTCCATTAATTAGGCATCTGGCTTAACTTCCTGGGCACTATTACACATAATACCTACAAAGCATTCTGCCACGCTACACGCTTGTGTCATAGTTGAGGTCCTCAAGGTTTGTGCACCAAAGCCCCATTATGCACTTGCCAGATTAGCCAAAAGAATCGCAGTCCTTCAGTTCCTACTTCTCTCCTTCGATATGGTACCTATATGACGGCGTTCGGTCCATCGTCAGTTCCAGATATTTGGGTCTGTAGTCATGTCTCAGGCACAGACCATTTGTAGACAGTTATAATTTTCTACGGATCTCTCTATTATTGATCAACATCATTGTGCTAATTCTCTTATTTGGATTAGGATGCACGTGGTATTTTGTGTAATACTTATGTAATGTCTTCAGATCTTCCTTGCGTTGAGAATGTATTTCTTGAAAATTTTAGCCCTAGCATACTATGCATAGGTCATCAGGGTAAGCAAATTTCCGAGGTAACGCTTTCACCGTGTTCAGTATGTGTAAATTAAACAATAAATGGATAGCGTTGACCCCTGTGGTAAACCACTCTTCACGCTACACTCCTGCTGGCCTTTCCATCTAGTATACAGGTAGACTGGACTTGTAACCTAGTTTAATGAGGTATGTGTCTGCCTGCATTTGATGATTCTTGTTAGCTTGTCCACTTGGCGAGGGGTCCCTCAATCCATACTGAAACTTTGGCTGACTCAGGTTGAGAGGCACCCACATGCCTTGCTCATACTGTGACATCAAGCAGTCAGGCCTGCAAGATGAGTGGTCTGCCAAGCGAGTGGATTCATTCTTATTTATCGAGTAACATGAACTCTCGTACTCACAATAAAGTTACAAACTATCCTTCTGTATGAATAATACGCAACGGAAACGCACATCTGAATATCAGTAATTTACAGAACTCTGTTCACTACGCACTGGCAATACCACATTTTTTTTTTTTTTTTTTTTTTTTTTTTTACGGCTTTTATCAACACGTGGCCATCGCACTGAATATGAGTGGCGCACACATTATAAATTCTGGATATCATGACAACATACAATTCGAAGGAAAAGGCCACCAATCTTTTTCTTTTCACTATCTTATTTATTCCGATAAATTCTATAACCTAAACACACAAATTCTATAACCTACAACAATATCACATGAGAAATTCCGCCCAGTGGGCATGGCTTTACATTGGTGATTCTCTATCTTATGGTCTCGTAATTGTTTAACGCTACCGTGCACTTTCTGGATAGGATGGTGGATCTTTTGCTATTTCTCACACTTCGACTCTCACAACCATCATCACGAAACTTCCCTACAGACCGAGCGGTACAAAAGGAACACGCATAACCCACTGCCTCTGAAACTACCTTGCTACTCTCCCATGCAAACCACACATACTTAAATTACATGACATACACCACACTACAACATGAAATACAACACAGGGAATAATCACAACATTATCACTTTCAGCTTTCCCACTTCAATTAAGATTTATCCCAGTTTCACACGACACTGCCCCACTTCGTAATTCTACTTTCCTACTATGAACTCTGGAGATATATGCACGTCTTCCTGCGCAATGCAAGCCAAGTGGCGTTGCTGGATAGACGGCTGACTCACCTTGCTTCTCTCTCAGAGTATTATAGTTTGAATCAAGCGTCACACGGAAACATATCACGCAAAGTAATATTAAGAACATATTCATCACACACACGAGTCCTCAACTGATACCATGGACGAGTACTTCTCTTTATCCTTTGTCTCATACACAAATTGAGACTCACACAGTACTCACCACGTGGAAGTACCCGCCTCTAATTTCAAGTCCTGCACATGCTGTTTCTTAAATATTTCAACTTACAGTACACACGCTAGTAATTCAGCTTAACTTAAGCACACGGAAGTATTTCAACTTATTGCTACACGTGGTTTCATTGCGACCGTTGGTCACTTCCGAAGATTACTACGATCCCATTAATATTATCTGCCTGACATTTAATTCTCCCCACAAAAGTTCCTGAAATAGAGAAATTATTATTTCAAACTACTTTTAAATATTGCACATGCATACCATGTCTCCACTCTTTTGTCTTTACGGAGCACACCTAAGACAGGTCTTAACAGCACAAGATCCAGCGGCAGAGTGCTGAAACATGGCCGTTCTGCACAAGATCCAGCGGCAGAGTGCTGAAACATGGCCTTTCTTCAGGTCCTTTCGCACCTCTGCCGAAGTGGGGGAGCACCTTGCTGCCGTATTGGTCAGCCACATTTCAGGCGCTCAAAGCTCCGGTAAGTTTCATCTCTTTGGTCCCACCAAAGGTGGCCAAAGGATCGTCTCAAAGATGATCATATATTCACATTCACTATCTGCGGTTTGCAGACGCCCATACATTCATTCATTTCACAGATCTCACCAAACTGGATGTAGGGATTTATTTTGTGGGAGTGCACATGTAATCAATTAAATAAATAAATTGTCATTCTTTCCCACACTGGTATCCGGCTTTACTGTATTAATTGAAATTGAGTTATTTTACAAAAAAATGTGTTGTTCTGACAAAAATAATGAAGTATGTTGTACCTATTTTCAATGTCGGTCGGTACTGTACCCTTTCAAGGTCAATCCCAGGGGCTGTTATTTCATAGGCGTGGTAGCCTCACTCTGATGTCACATCTCTGTTTCTGGAGAGTCTTTTAACTTTCGGTAAGTGAGTTGGCGTAAGCGTTAAGATACTGTAATTGCATTCGGATGAGCAGGATTCAAATCTCAGCCAACTCCCGAAGTTCCCATCTTTTCCATAAATTCCATTTTTTATCACTCTAGGTTAGTGGTTTCTAGCCGTTCTTAGACCTCTTCCCCTGCTCCCACCATCGTGAGCATTAGCACCTAAGTAAACTTTAGAATGTAGAAGAGTTTTCTTTGAACACTTGTATTTTTAAAATGGTGAAAGACGAATGATATTTAGTTTTTGGAATGTTTTATTAAGCCACAAACTAATGGGACAATTGGTACTGATTATATCCAACAACTTTTTTACATTGTTGTTCTTAGTCAGTGCACATCATAAATCAAGCTGCAAATCAACTCCAGTTCCTTGTTTTTATTGTCATTGCTATCATACTCAAAAAACTATTTCATATTTATAAATCTTGAATCCTACATCCCTTTTCCATGTGTTCTGTTAGGTTAGTGCACTGGTGTGTGTGTGTGTGTGTGTGTGTGTGTGTGTGTGTGTTGCATCGTGAGTGCTACCTACAGCTCCCTCTCGGAGAAGAAAGTTAACTATCCACAGTGAGTGTAGACACCTGTCACAGAACATGCTTTCCTTGCACTACTTCTCCCTCCAGCATCACTCGTTTCACTTGCACCTAGCTCCCCCATTTAAAATTAACCAAGTTAGAATGCGTGTATTATACTTACTGTTTGTAAATCATTTCGTTGCTGTAATAATGTGTACAGTACTATAGTATCCCTTATGTAGTTACTGGTGTCGCACTGTCCGTTAGTTAATTTATTGTTTTGAAGTGAGTAATGAAGCAGTTTCTTGTCTTTTGCAATAACTATGTACAACTTGGGGAAGAAATTTTCATGACAATCTAAGCGTTTGTGATGTATATGGCTCACTTTTTCCGCCATCGATATACAGGGTGATTCAAAAAGAATACCACAACTTTAGGAATTGAAAACTCTGCAACGACCTAAGGCAGAGCTAAGCACTATCTGTCGGCGAATTAAGGGAGCTATAAAGTTTCAGTTAGTTGTACATTTGTTCGCCATTTCAGCCAATAAAGTTTTTGGTCCCTTTTTCTTCGAAGGTGCTACTGTAACTGGACTACAGTATCTGGAGAGGTTAGAGAATTGGCTGTTCCCTCAGCTCAAAGCACAACAATTCATATTTCAGCAGGATGGAGCGCCACCACATTGGCACTTATCTGTCCGTAACTACCTGAACGTCAACTACCCGAGGCGATGGATCGGCCGCCAGGCAGCCCGTGACAGAGCACTTCATCACTGGCCTCCAAGAAGCCCTGATCTTACCCCCTGCGATTTTTTCTTATGGGGGTATGTTAAGGATATGGTGTTTCGGCCACCTCTCCCAGCCACCATTGATGATTTGAAACGAGAAATAACAGCAGCTATCCAAACTGTTACGCCTGATATGCTACAGAGAGTGTGGAACGAGTTGGAGTATCGGGTTGATATTGCTCGAGTGTCTGGAGGGGGCCATATTGAACAGCTCTGAACTTGTTTTTGAGTGGAAAAAAAACCTTTTTAAATACTCTTTGTAATGATGTATAACAGAAGGTTATATTATGTTTCTTTCATTAAATACACATTTTTAAAGTTGTGGTATTCTTTTTGAATCACCCTGTATAGTACAAAGCACGAAGTATACACGTTGTAATGGGTATTAGCGCAGATATTCTGTTGGTGAATGACGATGGTGCACTGAACAACATTACATCAGTATTTATTTCAGACTAATAATAGTAGCTATTAGGAGTGATTTGTGTTCAGGTTAGTTAGTACCTCCAAGTAAATGTGGCAAGCACTAGTGCTCATTTTCCCCTAGGCAGCTGGTTAGGTGTTGAAGTGTGGACACAAGGAGACAAAGCAGTTAGTCTATACTGACAGGCGAAGTCAACTTAGTGATGCAGTTACGACCATGCACTATGTGAGGATTCTGTAACATCAACCACATAGTGGCCTAGTAATAAAAAAGTAATCATGATAATGTATATGTATTAGAATCTTACAGACCGAGCGAGGTGGCGCAGTGGTTAGCACACTGCACTCGCATTCGGGAGGACGACGGTTCAATCCCGCGTCCGGCCATCCTGATTTAGGTTTTCCGTGATTTCCCTAGATCGCTTCAGGCAAATGCCGGGATGGTTCCTTCGAAAGGGCACGGCCGGCTTCCTTCCCCATCCTCCCCTAATCTGAGCTTGTGCTCCGTCTCTAATGACCTCGTTGTCGACGGGACGTTAAACACTAATCTCGTCCTCCTCCTCCTCTTAGAATCTTACAAGACTGTGAGAGTAATTACGATCTTTTAAAAATAATTTAGTTCCAGGAGCAAAACTAAACCAAACCCTTTTTGTTTTTACCCCTCAGAGGGTAATTACCATTAGGTTGGGAACCACTGCTCTAGATGGATGCCACCATGGCTTCTCCAATAACACCACGGACCATTATTGCCCCTATACGTCACAAACGGAGCTTGTAACACAATAGTTACTTTAAATTCTCTGCTTATAAACAAAAATCAATACAAGTGCTCAATCGATTGTTTCCAACTGAAAGCTCTTTGCTTCTTGTGTAACGTACATTTTCGGTTATAACATAAACTTGCTGAAATTATTGGTCTCCTTCAATACCAATCATTTTACACATACTTATCTTGTCGATTATGTCCATTATAATTATCCGAGCTGTTATGCCGTGGTCGTTTGATGAATTTTGTCTCAATTCCCAACGTTTCGTCCCCGACTGCGTGAGACATCTTCAAGGGGGTCCGTATAATGGACATGATATTTCCGGCCGTGAAAGTCTACATTTTAGTAACATACTTATCTATCAATTGTCATCATGTGGTTCCAGTTTTCCATTTTAGTTTTCTTTTTAAAGGTAGCGCCTAATGTTGCTAACATTTCATGAAAATCAGAACCATTCGCAGTGAGAAAATAAATAGTTTTGCATGAAAGACGATATCTGAATTAATCTGAGTAGAAGCCTCCTGGCAGATGAAAATGTGCCTGACCAGGAAAAAATTGATTAACATACATTAATAAGAATACATCAGTTATTTTCGAAATTGACAAAGTCATATTCCAGATTCTTATCCCCCAATTTTTTTCATTTGATTTACGTAACAATGACTTTCAATTAAATTTTGTGATAAATTTGTTTTCATCCTCATGTCCACATCTTTCAGCAACATATTACAAACATGATTTGCAAGCATACAGAACCACCACAGTCAGGGACTCCGATTTTATCATGAAGCGCTGAACCGTGCATAAAATTTTCTTTTGCATTAAATTAACAATACATAAAATATAAATTAAATTAGAAGCACTTAGTTAATATGACGGATGTCACAGTTGAGCTGTAACAATGTCGTCAGGAGTCACTGTGTAAGAAGAAGCTGCCTCAGCTGAAGGTGGCCGATGTGTGGCTGTCAAGAGTTGAGCGAAGGCTGACACACAATGCACGTCACACGTGTTACCACAGTATAGTCATTAAACACAATTTTATGGCGGCAACATTGGTTTCATTCATCTCAAATTTCCGGCAAGTGTCGGTGCAATCCTGTGTTTTTGGTCCGCAAGTATGAAAAGAACAAACAATTCACAAAGGTTTTCTTTTAAGTAGTCGTTGGTAACACAATAACGAAAAGTCCTCAAAATGTCAAGAGAAGCCGTGGACCTCCGCGTGTAGATAAAAAACGAGTTCTGATGTCAAAAAGATACACATATCCGCGAAGTTTTGTGAATATTCGTATCTACAGACGTTCCAAAAAGATTCATCCGATTCGACGACAAGACTAGCTCTTCTAAATGAATGAAGATAAAAACTTGGGGTGAATTTTAATTTACGCATGTTTTTTTGTGGTCTTCAGACCAAAGACTGGTTTGATGCAGCTCCCCACTCTCGGCTGCCCTTTGAAAGCCTGTTCATCTCTGAAAATCCATTTGAATCTGCTTACTGTATTCCTCCTTTGGTCTATGTGTAGACTTTTTGCCACCACACTTCTTTCTATTAACAAACTCACAATTCGTTGATGCCTCAGAATGAGTCCTATCAAGTGTTCGCTCCTTTTAGTCAGGTTGTGCCATACATTTTTTTTCTTCCCAGTTCGATTCAGTACCTCCTCATTAATTACACAATCTACCCATCCGATCCTCAGCATTCTTCTGTAGCGTCACATCTCAAAAAGGTTCTATTCTTTTCTTGCCTGAACTGCTTACATCCATGTTTCACTTCCATAGACAGGTACACTCCACACAAATAACTTCGGAAAAGACATCCTAACACTGAAATTTATGTTGGGTGTTAACAAATTCCTCTTTTCTCAAAAATGCTTTCCGGGACTATTAATTCATTATTTCCAAAAAAAAGAAAAAATCATTCAGTTTTACAGGGATATATCTATAGCACGCATTCCCTACACACAGATACACATGCAGACACAAATACATACAAAATCTCTTGATTAGACGAACTTGGAGGCCGTTGGTGCAATGTGTGAGCCAAGAGAAATTATAGCTCGTACGGACGCACCCGTGTTTTTTCCTTTCTCGTCTGCTCTGAATTGTTTACTTCACATTGTTAACAAAGCTCGGCTAAAAGTCATTTGTTGTAATGTCCTCACACGAAACCACGTGAGCCGCCAAGCGAAAGACTAAGACAATTAGGATTCGTTTACATTAAGGTTAAGGAGACTCTAGTTCACTTAGAGCTGTGTTTGCGATCCTGTTTTACACTCACTTCACTAATTTCCTAGTTTAGCCACTAGGACTTCGTCTGTCATTTTGAATACTATATTTCGACGCCAATGTGGCTTTACCTGTCATTTTGAATACTATATTTCAACGCATTCAGTAAACTGTTCGTGCATGCTTCAATGTTTAACCCATTCAGGTACATCAGTGTCTTCAGTACATCTCGCTGAATATCGCAATGTTAGATTTCCGATTTCCAGCGGACAACGCACTTTTAACATGAGCTGTAATAATTTATTATCAGTTTCGGGACAATCTATACAAGTCATCGGTAGCAGTGGCGGCCATGTATCAGTTCCGCGTGCCACTAATGTGAGTGATTGTAAATATCTGGGACTTCCTATTCCGAATTAGTGAAAATAAAAATAGGAACATCCTTGTCACCCGATTCGTTTCATTCTGTAAGTGCGCTAGACCTAACTGGGTAGAGGTCTAAAAAAAATTAATTTTGCGTTGGAGCGACAAAAAGCTATTGCTCAAAATTAGTAAAATTAAATTTTCATAGACATAACCTTCATCCGTTATATGGAAGTAAAACTCATTAAAAAAATTACGAGTACACATGGCTGAATGGGATTCCGCGGTTCTTCCAGTGTTACGGGGCACATTCGATCGTATACTACTCCTACATAGGCGATCATTCTTAGCACTTACAGAATTGGTCTAGATTACAGTATTCTTATTATTCTTTATGATATCATCATCACATCCAAAAATTAGTCCAGACTGGATACGGTACATTCATAGCCTTCATACCTTCATAGCCGGCCGCAGAAATTTGCCGCGGGGGGGGGGGGGGGGGGCGCTCTAAAATCGCCATTTTTGATATAAATGAGTTGGTCATTTTCAAGACATGACAAACCAAAAGTACTAAATTTTGTAGGTGAAACAATAGAATTGATGATTATCCACTAATTTATATGCATAAAAATTCTGTACTCCAGACTGAAGGGCAGGGATGTGCTCTTGCCTCCCTGCCCCCCACCCCCGCGTCTTGCGGACGCCTGAGAGTACTCCGTAGCAAGTCAACAGATAAGTGCCAGTCGGATACAGCTGATTACCAAAGTAGTGGCGTGTTAGGATTAGAAAAAGTAAAGAATTAAAAAGATGGATGATGGAGACACATCATTGAAACTAGTTCGAGAATAACAGGTAAATTGCGTGCATCAAGGCGGCCCCAAAAATCCCGTGGTGCTTTTATGTAGAAAGAGAAGAGCTGTAAGTATACACTGATTTAAACTACACTTTTCGAAATGACGGCTACCTGGCGTTCTAAGCCGCTAGTGAGGAGCTCCGAAGTGATGTATGGGAAAAGGGGGAAAACAGCGGCCACTACGTAACCGGGAAGCTTTGTTGTGAACGTTTGCTTGGCAGACGCGCTTGTTTTGCAGCTGGTAAGAATGGTGTCCGCCGCCGTGTAGCCCTGACCGGGATACGGCGTGGCCTTGAAAGCCGGACAGTGGGCCCCGGTAGCCGCTCGCCGGAACAAAATATGAAGTGGCCAGTGACTGGCACGCCAATGTCACACCTGCCGCCGATTCGTTTCAGTAGACGTCACTTGCCTTACAGCACTGCCGCTAGGAATTACCTCGCGCAACACTGCGCGCCGTCTATTGGGCAGAAGGTCGCCGTGTGTGGACACATTAAATGTTTATGATCGTTTAAACTGTGGGAATTCGGATCCATCTATTACGCAAACAACTAATCTTTCTGTTGTCCAAACATTTTTGTCACATTTTTGCCATGTCAGATAGTACTTCTACTCATATCGGTGGAATATAAGTTTTATGTAATAGTTATTGGAACTAAAATTAGGCGCACAACATCGTCGATCTTTTGTGATCGATGCCTCTATCTCTAGAACGCAATGTAAGGTCCCGCAAGACCTTCTTTACATTACTTGTCATTTGTAAGAATATGATGTCTTTGTGACGTTAGTTGGCGAGTTAGCAAATCACTTTACGTGTACGTGTAACCTCGTTGCGCGTAAATATACTTATAAAATTTCGTTTAAATGTAAGGTCATTTTGTAAGTCGCCAACAACTTCACAAAAACATCATATCCGTACATATGGCAAGCTAAATGATGATATAAAGCAAGTCCTACAAAGTCTAACATTCTAGAGGCTCAGGTAATGGATCACAGTAGACATAAAATGTTTTAGGCCTAGTTTTCGTTCCGATAATTTTTACTTAAATATTGTTGTATTTTACAGGATTGAATAAAAGTATCCACTTATGACGGCAATAAGTGCTGAATCGCGTTTCAACAGTAAAAATGTTAGATGTTTGCATGACAGACAGACCCGTATTCCTTGTAGTGTGTAAATACGGCTACTGTCAGGTGTTTCGTATTGAATGATGACTATTTCCAATAGTTCTAGTATTTATGCACAATATGAAGGAGCATGTTTTTATGCTAAGTAGCAATGTCTTCAAACTGATTGATTGACCTTTGAACTGATTTATCCAGTCAGCTACGAAGAAACCTATAGTTGAACAAGGACACCGAACCACGGTGAGTGGGCATTTTTCGCTATCAAACGCTGCCAGAAATAAGTGATAACTGACAGATAAAAAGCGGACGAGTAATTGGGGATTGAACTTGAGATCTTCTGAGCGGCATTCAGGCATTTAACCTCTCATATAACGAGTCACATTTGTAAATGCAGTCTTTAAGGGACTATTCTCATGTATAGACACACAAAGCGTTTTTGTAGTAGAATGAATTAACCCACATACAGTGTGCATCAGAAAGAATGCTACATATTTCTGGAGGCGAGTTTACAGACATTCAGGTTCTAGATAGTTCGTACAAGCGACCAGTTTTCGGCGTGTACGGGGATATTGCAATTTGAAGTTGATGAATAAATTTCCAGTCGATGTGCGCTCCACCGGAGGTAGGTTAGCACTCTAGTGCCTGATGTCTGAAACTATAAAACAATGTGGCGTGGTGATAAAGACAGTGGATTCGCTTTCCGGAGATTGTCGGTTCAAATACTTGTTCGGCCGTCTAGAATTTGGTTTTCCGTCGTTTCCATAAATCACTTACGGAAAATGACGGGATAAAAAGGATACAGTTGATTTTCTTCCCCATCTTTCTCTGGCGACCTCGTCATCGAGGAGACGTTAAAATTTGATCTTCCTTGCTTAAATTTCAAGCTGACTGTATGTGAAAATTTCAAGCTGATGTATGTGAAATACAAGGGCGCAAAATAATGTAGGATCCCTTTTCACTTGCCAAATGTGCAGAAGTGATACTTGATTTCACATTTTTTATGGAAATTCTCTTCCTGCTAGTGAAGCATTATTCAGATTTTAAGAAACATCTGTTTCGCATGACTCGATGATCACTTGTTTAATACTAGTTTGATGTTTGCACCCTTCTTCAGGTATTACACTAAAGAGACGTAATTAACAAGACGTAAACCGCTTAAGGTCAACAACAACATTTCAGCATTTTAGGTAAGCCATTGTTCTGCATAGCTGTATACTCTGTATTGCCGTTCAGTTGTCGCCCTCCTATGATCTTGCATTAAAAGTTATAAGTTATTCGTTCGCAAATTGATTCTCACGCAAAAACTGCGACTATTTAACGGCGATGTAGAGTATCCACGGTGTGTTCCATGGTTATCATTGCCTTGTTTGTGGCAACAATTACACATACATTCAAGTGTAAGTGAATCTTATTAATGAAATCGTCACAATATCGCTCGCGTAGAGAAAGCTTTCTATGCAACCTTCCCAAAGAGCGATTCTAAAAATACACTGAAGTGACAAAAGTCATGGGATACCTCCCAATATCGTGTCAGACCTGCTCTTGCCCGGCGTAATGCAGCTACTCCACATGGCATGGACTCAACAAGTCGTTGGAAGTCTTGCAGAAATACTAAGCCATGCTGCCTTATAGCTGTCCATAATTGCGAAAGGGTTGCCGGTGCAGGATTTTGTTCACCAACTGATCTCTCGATTATGTCCAATAAATGTTCTATGGATTCATGTCGAGCGATCTGCGTGACCAGATCATTCGCTCGAATTATTTAGGATGTTCGTCAAACTATCAGTTATGTTACAGTGACATGACATTGTTGTTTGGGGACAAGAAAGTCCATGTATGGTCTCCAAGTAGCCGAACATAATCATTTCCAGTCAATGATTGAATCAGTTGGACCAGAGGACCCAGTCCATTCCATGTAACCACAGCTCACACCATTATGGAGCCAAGCACAGCGCCTTGTTGACATCTTGGATCCGTGGCTTCGTGGGGTCCGCTCAACACCCGAACCCTACCTTCAGCTCTTATCAATTGAAATCGGTACTCATCTGACCAGGCCATGGTTTTCCAGTCATCTAGGGTCCAACCGATATGGTCAAGAGCCCAGGAGAGACGCTGCGGCGATGTCGTGCTGTTAGCAAAGGCACTCGCGTCGGTCGTCTGTTGCCATCGCCCATTTAGCGCCTCACTTCCTCGCACTGTCCTAATGAATACATTCGTCGTATGTCTCACACTGATTTCTGCGGTTATTTCACTCAGTGTTGCTTGACTGTTAGCACTGACAACGCTACCCAAACGCCGCTGCTCAAGTGAAATCCGTTGGACACGACATTGTCCATGGTGAGAGGTAATGCCTCAGATGTGGTATTCTCGGCACACACTTGTCGATCTGGAGATACTGAATTCCCTAACGATTTCCGAAATGGAATGTCTCATCCGTCTAGCTCTAACTACCATTCTGCGTTAAAGTCTGTTAATTTCCGCCCTGCGGCCATAATTACATCGGATACCTTTCCAAACGAATCACCTGAGCACAAATGGCGGCTCCCCCAATGTACTGCCCTTTTGTACATAGTGAAGTGATACTACCACCATCTTTATATAATATTGCTAACTCATGGCTCCTCTCACATCAATACATAACGCATTAAGTAAGGCGGGGATTTGAAACCCTGTCCACCCATTGAGAATTAGATTATTTGTAGTTTCCCTATATCACTGTAAGGGAATATCGACTTGAATAAGCCTCAACTGATTTCCTTTCCATCTTTGGCGAACTATTAGTGTGCGCTTGTGAAATGAAAATGTTAAACCTGTAGCATGGTGGGGTCTCTACCAAATCAAATAAAAGAATTAAATGAAATTGTTGCCCTATCTGTTACCGCTTTCCTATCGCCAGATAAAAGCTATCTTAGTTGAATACCTACTGTCTCCTGACTGCGGCAACAACGGAGATGTGATCTACAGCAGGTGTTTCAGCCAAATGAAGATAAAAGGAAATGAGACAGGAGAAGTCCACAAAAAATAGTAAGTCGATGCTGTAACTAAATATTGTCTATTTAAAACACAACAGAATGCGAGGTAACGTTTTACAACGTGGCACAATACAGAATTCCAAATTATTCGTCGTGTAGCCACAGGAATTATACACTGAAGAGGCAAAGAAACTGGTATACCTGCCTAATATCGTGTAGGGCCCCGCGAGCATGCAGAAGTGCCGCAACACGACGTGGCATGAACTCGACTGATGTCTGAAGTAGTGCCGGAGACAATTAACACCATGAATCCTGCAGGGTAATCCATAAATCCGTAAGAGTATGAGGATGAAGATCTCTTCCGAACAACACGTTGCAAGGCATCCCATATATGCTCAATGATGTTCATGTCTGGGGAGTTTGGTGGCCAGCGGAAGTGTTTAAACTCAGAAGTGTGTTCCTGGAGCCACTCTGTAACAATTCTGGACATATGGGGAGTCGCATTGTCCTGCTGGAAGTGCCCAAGTCTGTCGGAATGCACAATGGACATGAATGGGTGCAGGTATCAGACAGGATGCTTACATACGTTTCACCTGTCAGAATCGTATCTAGACGTACCAGTGGTCCCATATCACTACAACTACACACGCCCAACACCATCACAGAGCCTCCACCAGCTTAAACAGTCCCCTGCTGACATGCAGGGCCCATGGGTTCATGAGGTTGTTTCCATACCCGTACACGTCCATCCGCTTGATACAATTTGAAACGAGACTCGTCCGACCATGCAACATGTTTCCGGCTTTCATCAGTCCAATGTCGGTGTTGACGGGCCCAGGCGAGGAGTTAAGCTTTGTATCGTGCAGTCCTCAAAGATATACGTGTGGGCCTTCGGCTCCGAAAGCCCAAATCGATGTTTCGTTGAATGGTTCGCAGACTGACGCTTGTTGATGGCCCAGTATTGAAATCTGCAGCAATTTGCGGAAGGGTTGTGCAGGATCTTTTTCCGGCCGCAGCGATGTCGGAGATCTGGTGTTTACCAGATTCCTGATATTCACGGTACACTACTGAAATGGTCGTACGTGAAAATCTCGACTTCACCGCTACCTCGGAGATGTGGCCCGTCGCTAGTGCTCCGACTATAACACTACGTACAGACTCACTTAAATCTTGATAATCTGCCATTGTAGCAGCAGTAACTGATATAACAACTGCGCCAGTTACTTGTTGTCTTATATAGGCGTTGCTGACCGCAGCGCCGTATTCTGCCTGTTTGCATATCTCTATACATACCTATACAATTTTCTTTGTCGCTTCAGTGTCTCTTAAAAGAGAGAAACAATCAGACAGTAAATAAAATGCTCATCCAGTCATTGGAGCCCTAAATAGTAAAACAAGGAAAACATCTTAAGAAAAAAGTTGATTGTTGCGAACCATGAGAGATACGAGATTCGAATGCAAGCGCGGCATATCTTAACTGATCGGTGTTGGTGATTGATGTGCAGTTCGCTTGTAGAGCAACCCGCGTGCGCGCATAAATACGGCAGTTGAGATAGACGTGTGCATACTCTCGCAGGGCCAGACTCATTTCGATTTGGCTCTATACATTATTGACTCTGAAGGCTATGAAGGCTAGTACACGTTAATTAAACCACTCTAATTCTTTACAACGATTTATCAGCATCATCGCGTAGCTGTGTCCGCATGAGCTCAGTCAAGAATCTAAGAGTGTGTCTGGAGAGTGGGTCTCCCTGGTATTATTGTCTCAGAGCAGACACAATGAAGTGCGCACTTCGGAAAAAAGTAGTTCTTCTAGCAAACGTTTTGAGAGAGGGAGGGGTACAGCGCTGACCACCGTTGCAGCTAAAATTTAGTCAGTGTCGTGTGAAGATTCAAATGGTTCAAATGGCTCTGAGCAATATGGAGCTTAACATTGGAGGTCATCAGTCCCCTAGAACTTAGAACTACTTAAACCTAACTAACCTAAGGACACCACACACATCCATGCCCAAGGCAGGATTCGAACCTGCGACCGTAGCGGTCGCGCAGTTCCAGACTGAAGCGCCTAGAACCGCTCGGTCACACCTGCCGGCTCGGGTGAAAATTACCTGGTACTAATACCTTGGGCATTATGGTGGCACCAGGGATCACCACAAAGGTAAAGGTCTTACTTTGCCGTAGCGTATCTGCATATTCAGTTTTAAGTAAATGGCTCCATCTTTTAACGATCTGTGCTATCTTGTGACCTCTTGTGACCTCTTGAACTATATGTTTGGTGGGTATTAAAACTACTTTGCCCCTTCCATCCGATAGCTCTGTATCTAGGCTAGATATCGGCGGGCACAGAATACCGAGAGAAATTAATATTTTAATAAAAACTTAAACGTTTTCCAAATCGTTAAATTCGATCCCTAATATATACAGTTTCAGAAGGAACATTAGTTTGTGAATAGAATACCACACGATGTCAAGATGTCACATGCAGTACTGCACAATTTTATCTGTCGAACATCTGCAACTTGGGTATGATACACATTTTTAGACACGTCGCAGTATCAGTTAAGAATATTGAGCTTTTTTCCTACACCATTTTCAGTGCTTCATAGTTTATCTTATTGAGACCGTGGCTGCAAAGAAAAGAGAAATCCACTGTAGTCCTTGGAAAATAACAGTATTCTTCGCAGCTCAACACAAATTGGAAGCTTTCTCCAAACTCGCTTATCTTGATTACCTGCAGTACACCTACGGAGCTGTTCCATTGTCGACGACACTAAGACATTATCGAACGAAGTATCTTCTACTTCGAGACTTCTGTACTTCTGTGCGGTGAATTGCACCACTAGTGGCAGATTGAAGTATTTTCATAGTGGGTGGAATGATACCTTTCGCCTCAGCCCATCTAATGACTGAAGGCAGGCAGCCAGTGTCTCACCACGCCAGTCATATTTACAACCCCAACAATTTTCCGTTTATTTCGTCATCATCTGAACAGTCGGCAGATGATGGTTGTAGTGATCGCAATAGCAAAAAATCTACTGACACTAGTATTTCTGACCCCTGGTTTGATCAGAACCGAGATGGAATAATTCTACACGTCGGTCAGGGGCCTGAGAATGGCATAGTAAAACGCTGAAACTGGTAGCCAAATAAAACAAGTTTGGAAGCTAGACGGCTGAAAGGTGTTTAATTTGACATCATGCATCGAACAGTCGAGTCCCGCAACCATCTCTAAAAAGATAGATATACAGAAAACTTACAATATCCTTCGCAGGTTTTCGTGTACTAAACGGAGACATTCCCAGGATCGTTTCCTGCGAGAGAATCATAGAGGTGAAATGGAGTTCAGTGCTTGTGCTCGTGCACACGTAATTCACTTCACGGTGGACCTAGTGGTGCATATCGCAGATCTTTTCGCCTACTTAAGCCATAGTAAATTACAGAGGTGCGCGTCAACAGTGGAAATGAAGCGACATGCTACAGCAAGGGAGGATGGAAAATGGTGGGACTGGCGTTTTCCATCGGTTTTCCCAGACGCAGGCGTAAGCTAGATCTTTGTCGATGCGAGCTGACGGGAAGCTTATTGTGTCCAGTAAGCAACCCAAGACTTTTCATCTATTTGTAAACAAAGTGAGCACAAGAAACAATATCAGTTCCTTTCGATGCCATCCCGCGTCTTACGAGCCTATATGTCCGTGTGAACTCTGTCTTTACAAAGTACAGTTCTGTGCCTTTACAAAGTACATTTCGTGTCCATATGTTTTCTATTACGGTTATGTTATTCAAATGCCACCCACACCAAATAACATGATTCAATCTTGCATCTTCTATTATACCACAAATCTGTACCCACGGCATTCACTGGTGAATATTTGAACTTCAGAAATGACGAGGAAATGACCTCGTCTCCCAAAAAATTATATTAGCACATCATATTCCTCGCGCATCCCGGGTTCCCGGGTTCGATTCACGGCGGGGTCAGGGACTTTCTCTGCCTCGTGATGACTGGGAGTTGTGTGATGTCCTTAGGTTAGTTAGGTTTAAGTAGTTCTAAGTTCTAGGGAACTGATGACCATAGATGTTAAGTCCCGTAGTGCTCAGAGCCATCCTCGCGCATTACAGTACAAGCTACTAATGCTGTCTATTTAAGCCCTCCTCTTTATCGTAAAGCTCTGGACAAAGAAATCCAGTGAGATTTACTGCAGTAAAAACACTGGACACGTTTTACTGGAAATCAGGTTCAAATCCCCCCCTCCCCTTATTTTGGTTCTCCGTGGTTTCTTGAAACCACACCAGACGAATTCAGTAAGGATCGTTAACTAAAATCACGGCCGATGTAAGTTATCACCGGTTTTCGTCTTGTCAAGCTGGTATGTGTGTTTGTGTTTTCTAATCATGTTAATCGACAGCGACGTAACTGTGTACGAAGTAAAACCTCGGTACTCAAAGGATAAAGGAAGAATTCGGTGTAACTTTATCCAAGGACCAGTCAGTGAAATGGAATGGGTGAATGGCGATAGATGTAAGTCACTATGGCCACATAAGGATGTGAAACGGCGCCTTCCATATGAGTCTAGTGTTTGAGCTACTGCACCACATCACATTCTTTTCCCGTGGCAGACTCATTAAAGAGATGTAAATTGCAAATTTGTCTTGACAAAAACGATGTGAATACGAGTACATTCACTTGTAGTTTTCCTGACACACTGGACTCTTGAGCAATCCTAACAGTGACCAGGCGGCAGTGGGTTTGCGGAAGTAGTACATTTCGTGTGCAGAACGTGACGCGAATATCTGCTAGGGTTTAAGAAATACCACCATCCTACTTTTATTCTCCCCTCCCCCCACACCCCCAAAATATGGAAGTATTCTAGTTTAAGGTCCACCGGCATCAAGACGAGGGCAGTGAAGCACACACTCGAATGAGACAGGGATGTGTGAAAGAGTCTGCGGTAACCTTGCTGAAGTGAGAAAAATCCTGATAAACTTAAGGTAGAATGTTCGGTAAGGAATTTGAAACTCGCACCTAGTCCGTGTAGTAGTGCCGTACTCACTACACTGAGCCTTGGTCTGAATATTTTTCATTGTTCATCGAGTTTTTTTGACTCCTTGGGGTCACGCGATGTCGACCGATCTCTGTGTCATCCGTCTGTTTATGGCGTGTCTCATTTGTAAGTATAGTCTGGAATATGGTTAGCAAAACGTAATAGACTACATAAATTTTCCCAAACCTCGTGCACAGATGCTGCTGGATACGATGTCTCTAGGCAGTGGATTCACATACTGTCAGCGTATGCAGTAAACCCTGTAACCTAAGCTCGAGGCCTCTCACATCGACCGACTAGAGTGTCATCCATTTCTTATAATTTATTCAACCTTCGTTCATTTTGTATAATGATACAGACAACTTATTTGTAGTGATATGCAGGGTGACCCCATGATGATGTCAGAAAATTTCAGGAATGTTGGAGAAGGGTAAATGTATCAATTTGAGTGAGGTAAGGGACCCTGGACTGAGTCGAAAGTTACAAGCGAAAATCAATCTGAAACCTTTGGCTGTGAAATACATGTACCAGAATTGTTGTTGCTAAGATTGTGGGGTAGGAACTTTCAGATGGGGTAGTAAGGATCAAAAGGAAAAAAGAAGTCTGGTAGAGTCGGGCCCAAAAGTACACACCTTAAGAGCTGTGTGCACCTGTTCATCTTCGATACTGTGAAACACATGTTTTCTATTGCAATCTCTTTAGTTTCCATATTTTTGAAGGAGTTAATATGGACCAAAAGAAGAAAAAATATCTGGTGAATATGAGCTCTAAAATGCGTACGTTAAGAGCTACAAGCACTTGTTCATCTTAGGTGCTGTGAAACACATCACTTGTACTGAAAAAGTGCGCAAAGCTCTTAAAGTATGTAGTTTAGAGCCCATATTTACTTGGCCTTTTTTCTTGTTTTAGTCCATACAACATCTTCACAAAATATGGAAATTAAGAGCTTTCAGTAGAAGAGATGTGTTTCACAGTATCTTAGATGAACAAGTGCTCTTTTGGTCCATATGACCAACTCTGAAACTTGCCTACAGAGGTATTAGAACGATTTTCGCTTGTAGCTTTCGATTCAGTCGTTTCCGGACGAGGGTCTCTTACCTCAAGTTGATATATTTAGCCTGTTCCATTGTTCCTGAAAGTTTTTAATATCATGACAGAATCACCTTGTATGAAATACATACAGTGTAGATAATGTCACATGAATTCAAATCTAGGTGCCTTAATTATGTAAAAAAAACGGGTATGTGCGAGTAAGGACTCGCGCTCCGAGGGTTCCATACAAACTTCACAGGCAACCCCAGTTATCCAGCTGGTGAAAGGGCACCTACAGTTTAACGTGGAATCCCAACCACGTGTTGTTTCTGACGAATCCTCATATCGCTGACAGGTGCACAGTAGGTTAAAACGCAGACTGAGAAAGCGCGTCTTTATGATTCTTGGTCAACGCCTATAGGTTTCTATGAGCGAAGGTGCAAAGTATCGAAATACGTGAAATAAATGGCCGTATCTTTTTATTGCATTCTCTTAGGACCTTTATTTGTTTACAGCGCCAAGGAAACGCAGACTTTAGTATTTGACGTGAATTTCAACTTGATACCTTTACCCAATCCTGATAAAAACGGGTCTTAACAGCCGGACAGACAGGCAGATGGATCACAATGTGGTCCTATAAGGATTCCGCTTTTACCAATTAAAATACGGAACCCTAAAAACAGACACAAACACTAGCACGTTCGTGAACTGACACTACTTCACTCAGCTCCACTCACACAGTTTCATTAGCACAGTCATTATTACTCTTCGCCAGGCTCATCTCCTTGGTAGAAGGGTATCTCACCATACCTGGGACAATTAAAACAGAGAATTAGCGCCGGCCGCTGTGGCTGAGAGATTCTAGGCGCTTTAGTCGGGAACCGCGCTGCTGCTACTTTCGCAAGTTCATATATATTTTCAGTTCATATAAACACTTTTCAAATATAGTGCCTGGCTGTATACTGTTCTATGAAAACCATTTGGAAATCAGGGCAGACAGATGCATTCCCGGCCGTTAACGACAGTTATTCCAAATTCCTCACGAATCTGAGTGCTTCCCATGCCACCTTCACTACCAGGTAAACACCTACGCAGTACCGGATATCGGACCTGGATCTTATGTGTGGCAAATGACTGCTCAGCTGTGGAGGCCGACTTACATAGACAAGCCAAAGCTTTCTGACCACTGCCCACCGCGATACTGTTGCCTAATGGCGTTGCGAGCATTAGATGCGGTAAGAAAGCGTATAAGCGGAGCACAGACGAATTGGGAATCATTCTCTAGCGCGCTCGGCGCCTGCGAACGAGCATTTCGGCAAAAGGCGAAGCTGGTCGGCTGTTCACCAGTTATGAGCTTCTATGAAAAGTAGCTGAAGGACGGTGAAACCACAAGTAGCATTCACCTTCGCTTCCGCGGGACCTGTAGTAGTAATCGGAAGCGTAATGACAGCTCTAGACTAAGTGAACATCATTTCGGACCATCCTCACTCCTTCAAGTTTCTTATCTTCCTCGACAGCGATGGCACGTTGTGATCGCGATACTGTGGTTTGAGGAGCATGGTAGTGAACTTACGCTGAAGTCTTGGCCACCAAAATCGCCTGATCTGAAACCAGTGGAAACATCTGGGATGCTATTGCACGACAGTTTGCCGCAGCGCGTGCAAGCCACCAGTCCATAATTTACGGAAACTGCGTGACGTGTTCGAAGACATCAGGTCCCACTTACCTCCAGAAACCTACCAGATATTTGTCAGATCTATGCCACACAGAATCGCTGTTGTATTGCGTTCCGAAGGTGATCAACACGAAATTAAGCAGGTAGCCACAATGTTTTGGGTCATCAGTGTATATGCCATCTAGAGACCTTTAAACATTGTTACAATATTCCTCACCACCTTAGGCAATTGTCAGCGTTTTGGTCACAAATCATAGTTAGTACCACACTTGTGATGTTATTCTACCGTGTTAATAGCCCGATACATCTATAAATAACTGGAGATTCTGCTTCATTAAAATAAAAGGGTATCGGTCTTCTTCTGTACTTACTTAGTAAGTATTTGTAATCCAACCTATGTAATTTCCTTCTTTCTCTACTTCGCTACGTCGTCTTTAACGAAGTCAGGGATCTTATCTTCGTCTACACATCCTGATTAAGGTTTTCAGTAGCCTCCTTAAAGCACTTTGGCCGAAAGCCTAAAGGTTCTTTTGACAAATCAGCATCCGGTATTCTTTTCTGTCATTGTCTAACGAATTATTGTTTCGCCGCTGACAATCTTGGTATCGACAGGTCTCAGACCTTGCCTTTCCATTACCTCATTTTATCATATCTCGTCCCTCTACCATTCCCCCTGTATTCTCATTTAGGAATCAACCCAAAGAATTAGTCGCGACCATTTTTTCTTTGATGTTGGTTTCACGAGCAAATCATCCCAGTCTCTCTAGCCCCGTAAATTTCAGTTTATCACGCCACTTACGCAAGACAAGTTTCGCACATCCTGGTGGCGTCCGGCGTCACCGTGGTTGCATGAACAAGGGTCGCGATTGTGTCAGCGGCATAGCCGGCGCTATTCTTCCCGGCTGCAAAGCTGGGGAGACAAATGTAAAGGCCCTTTGAACTTCAGAGGCGCCCGGAAGGCTGGCGGTCTGCCGACGCCAGTAATAGTTCCGTCACCGTGTCCGATTACAGGCCTGCAGCCCGCGCCCTCGTAAAACTCGCGTTCCACTCTTATGTGACGTCAATTCACGGAATGTAAACTTCACGACGACACGACAGACACAGCTGGAAATACAGTTCGTGGGTAATTTATTTAGTTTCTTTCATAATAGTATCGCCTTTCATCGTTTTCCAGTTCGATGGATTTCCTTGACACTCCTAAAAGTATGGTTCCAATAAAATTTTCTTTTATCTTTCATCAAAAATATGCGTCCATTTACTTGTACTCGACAAGCCATCAGATCGTGTGTGACACAATGTACAGGGAGCTTTTTTGCCTCTTCCTTTTTCATACACGAGAGGTACTTAAGAAGAAAGCTTCATAGAAAACAGGCTGGGACAGAAAAGCAAACTTTTTAGAACTACCTACACAATTTTAAAAACAATCGCAATTGCTGATGACCAGGTGCTGCTTCCAGGCAGCCTACAATTGGCCACGCATCAAATCTCCAGTTCAGTTTTAAATTGCGATCTGCTGTTGTTCTTCGCGAAATTTAAGGTAATGGTACTTCAGGGAAAATATCCAGTGCTCTTGTGTATTGTTGGTGATAATAAAATAATTAAACAGGTTGAGAATGCTTGGTTTCCTATGACCAGGATGAATACCTGAGAAATGCGTTGAACAAGTTCCAACTGATATGTGGCACCGTGACCAGAACGATTACTGACAAAATAAAAGAAAGTTCACACAAATGAAATAGTACAAATTGTGGCAGCTTGTGTAGTATGATTGTGAGGACTGGGCCGTAACAGAAAGGAGAAGAGAGCTATGGTAAAAGAGATAGTGAAATTTATAAGAAAAACGGAATTGAAGAAATTGAATATAAACGAATATATAGAAGAACAGAAACGTAGCAGACCTCTCTTGAATCTTTAGGGTGGTCAGGAACAGTCTGGAAAGCTTGTCAGGGTTTTGCAGTGGCAGAAATAATCGTTAAGAAAAAAATTCGCCCGTGCAACGACATGATTGGCTAACCCCAATGATACATAACTCGGAAACGCCGCAACGTATCGATTTTTTTCCTTAACAATTATTTCTGAGCACAAGTTCGCCTGTAACAACCTTACAAGATGTTCTGACTGTTTCTGAGCACCCTCTATAATATTCAGTCTCTGTCGGTCCATTATGGCCAGGGGACATCGGCTGGTACGTACTTCTCAATTCAATAAACTTTACCAACAGCTGTATACTTTAGGTTAGGTTATTTTATTTCGAACGCAATCAGTTTCGGCAATTCATTTTGCAATCTTCAGTCCCCATACGCTTTTTTCGAATCAACGATCTTATCGTATAGCGCCATAAAACTGGATACCGTGAATCCCAATCGTTCTGTAACTGATTCATACGAAAGGTGTCACCCTTTTGTATGAAACAGTTGCACAACGATTGGGATTCACGCATTGATGCGTTTGAGCTTTGGTGCTGGCGTAGGATGCTACGCATAAAATTGAGCGAAAGGAGAACAAATGTGTCCATTATTGAACAACTCGATATCTCCAAACGCCTTTCTTTTCGAGTCACCGAAAACCTTCAGCAGTTCTTTGGCCATATTGCGAGAAAAGATGCAGAAAATCTAGAGAAAATAATCTTGCAAGGGAAGATCGAGGGCACGAGACCAAGAGGAAGAGCATCGAGCAGGTGGATAGATCAAATCAAGAAGATCTCCGGTCTAACTCTTCAGCAGGCACTAAGGGAAGCTGGCAGCAGTCCGGGATGGAGACGCTTGGTTCATGGGGTCAAGACGCTCAGCAGTGAGCACAACGACTTATGATGGTGATGATTTTAATAATAAAAGTGCTGAAAATGCTATATTTTTAAAGAGATGCTTAAAAATTGAGGTGCGTGTTGTAGTCCGTAAAGTATGGTATATGTCTTGAGGCAGCGTAAGTCACAGCGCGCAAATTATGCAGACTTTCATCCAGTGCTTGATAATGAAAGCACTTAGCGTATTACAACAAACTTTACATATAATTTCAAATCTTTGCGAAACTTTTTCTCGTTGACACCCTTCTTCCTTCCACACGTGTGCGCGAGCACACGCAAGCACTCACACACACACTCTAAATGATGAAAGGGAAAGAAGTTCATCGTTTACTACTTTTTCGCTTTCATGCAGTAAAAAACTGCAGCGTCAGGCATGACGTTTTATTTGGAGAGGATCTCCGCCTTTGCAAGACATCTTTTGTTTTCACCACGTAAATAAGAAGAACTGCGACATTCATAAGACGATTATGACGCTTTAATTTGTTACTTGTTTACTACTAAATTTATTCGCAACACATTTTGCCGTCAGTACTCACATTTACCACATATCATGCAAAATTATATCATTTTACGACACATAGTTCGGGGTGAACTGGCTTTTCTAAGGGGAAGTTCGATTTTTTAAAGAATCAGGGCTGTGGATTTACTTGTGAAAGGGTAAAAGCCTGCAAAACAGACTTGCTGTAAAAATCTTGTGGTTTGGGTAGTTGGACGCGCGTGGAGGAGGTAGGAGGATAATATTGAATTCCTGTGTAAGCTGAACGGCCTGTACCGTCTGTCATGATGATGATGCCGGCTAAAGAGATCGGTGACCTGGCGAACAGCTCTTTTTTAAACCTAGGTGCAGTACTCAAGAACTTGCCGAACACATGTTTTGTGAGGTGCGCTTCCTCAGAATTCTTCCAATAACTCCCAGTCTGTGATCCGCCTTCCCCATGTCTGGATTACGTGATACATCCACCTTACATAACTCTGAACACACTGCTAGATATCTGTTGGTTGGAAACGAAATTTTTGATAAGGTCCTATGGGACCAAACTGCTGAGGTCACCGGTCCCTAGGTTTATACACTACCTGATCTAACTTACGCTTTCGACAACAAACACACCCATGCCCGAGGGAGGACTCGAATCTCCGACGGGGGGCTACGCGCATAACATTTCATTTATTTATGTCGAGATTCAACTGCAAGTCTTTGCATTAAACGGCCGGCCGAAGTGGCCGTGCGGTTCTAGGCGCTGCAGTTTGGAACCGCGAGACCGCTACGGTCGCAGGTTCAAATCCTGCCTCGGGCATGGATCTGTGTGATGTCCTTAGGCTAGTTAGGTTTAACTAGTTCTAAGTTCTAGGGGACTAATGACCTCAGCAGTTGAGTCCCATAGTGCTCAGAGCCATTTTGCATTAAACGCTGAGCATATTGAAATCGCCGCACATTTATCGATTACTTTTGTAACCTACTTTCCAGTGTACAAAGTCAGAGAGATGAAAGTGCTTCCTAACACGTCAGGGATAACATCATCAATAATGACGGTCTTACTACACGTCACCGGAGTATGCTCGACGCTGGATTAGTTTGTGACAATGTCTTCCGTTAAGAACGATGCACTAAGTTCTGTTTTAATCTTCAGATTTCTCTGTTACTTTTCAATGTACTCTTCTCTGCCAACTTTCCTGCCACCACTCTGTTCGTATATTTCCTTAGAGTAGAGGTCCTTAGCATCTGCCGGAAGACACTGGCGCACCGCTTTCAAGATATCATCCACCTTGCATTAGCTCTATACCAGAGTTTGTCAATCGTAGTGGCTGGTGAGTGGAGCCTTGCCAGTCTCTACACAGCCCATGACTACATATTTTCAGTGACCGAGAGATCTGTAAGAACGTGCTGGCCAAGGCAACAGCCGAACAACTTTTATGCCAAGTTAGAGCAGGATAGCACAGGCAGCTTGCTGTCTCGCATTATCTTTCTGAACTACACTCCTGGAAATTGAAATAAGAACACCGTGAATTCATTGTCCCAGGAAGGGGAAACTTTATTGACACATTCCTGGGGTCAGATACATCACATGATCACACTGACAGAACCACAGGCACATAGACACAGGCAACAGAGCATGCACAATGTCGGCACTAGTACAGTGTATATCCACCTTTCGCAGCAATGCAGGCTGCTATTCTCCCATGGAGACGATCGTAGAGATGCTGGATGTAGTCCTGTGGAACGGCTTGCCATGCCATTTCCACCTGGTGCCTCAGTTGGACCAGCGTTCGTGCTGGACGTGCAGACCGCGTGAGACGACGCTTCATCCAGTCCCAAACATGTTCAATGGGAGACAGATCCGGAGATCTTGCTGGCCAGGGTAGTTGACTTACACCTTCTAGAGCACGTTGGGTGGCACGGGATACATGCGGACGTGCATTGTCCTGTTGGAACAGCAAGTTCCCTTGCCGGTCTAGGAATGGTAGAACGATGGGTTCGATGACGGTTTGGATGTACCGTGCACTATTCAGTGTCCCCTCGACGATCACCAGTGGTGTACGACCAGTGTAGGAGATCGCTCCCCACACCATGATGCCGGATGTTGGCCCTGTGTGCCTCGGTCGTATGGAGTCCTGATTGTGGCGCTCACCTGCACGGCGCCAAACACGCATACGACCATCATTGGCACCAAGGCAGAAGCGACTCTCATCGCTGAAGACGACACGTCTCCATTCGTCCCTCCATTCACGCCTGTCGCGATACCACTGGAGGCGGGCTGCACGATGTTGTGGCGTGAGCGGAAGACGGCCTAACGGTGTGCGGGACCGTAGCCCAGCTTCATGGGAACGGTTGCGAATGGTCCTCGCCGATACCCCAGGAGCAACAGTGTCCCTAATTTGCTGGGAAGTGGCGGTGCGGTCCCCTGCGTAGGATCCTACGGTCTTGGCGTGCATCCGTGCGTCGCTGCGGTCCGGTCCCAGGTCGACGGGCACGTGCACCTTCCGCCGACCACTGGCGACAACATCGATGTACTGTGGAGACCTCACGCCCCACGTGTTGAGCAATTCGGCGGTACGTCCACCCGGCCTCCCGCATGCCCACTATACGCCCTCGCTCAAAGTCCGTCAACTGCACATACGGTTCACGTCCACGCTGTCACGGCATGCTACCAGTGTTAAAGACTGCGATGGAGCTCCGTATGCCACGGCAAACTGGCTGACACTGACGGCGGCGGTGCACAAATGCTGCGCAGCTAGCGCCATTCGACGGCCAACACCGCGGTTCCTGGTGTGTCCGCCGTGCCGTGCGTGTGATCATTGCTTGTACAGCCCTGTCGCAGTGTCCGGAGCAAGTATGGTGGGTCTGACACACCGGTGTCAATGTGTTCTTTTTTCCATTTCCAGGAGTGTATAATTTCACTGAGATCACGTACATAGTACGTAGCCACACCATTAACCCTCGCAATACCAGGAGGGGGGGGGGAGAGGGTACTTCATGCACACCTCTTGAAAATATTGTAATATAGTTAGTTTTTTTATATCTTAAAGTTTTGAAAAATGCTTATTATTTTTAATGAATTATTGTACCGGATTCCATGCATGTTTTAAATTTTTCAGGTTCAGGGCCTTACTTACATATCAGTATCTCATTAAAATGTTTGTTTAGAGTAAAAGTCAACAACACTTAACTAAATCTGCATTTTAAATTTTTTTTGTGGTGCTCATGAATCGGTAGTACACATTATTGAAAGTAGGCTGATACGGCTAAGAGTGTGCTGAAAGGTATTTTCAGGTTATGAACGCTACTTGTACATTAATAGCTCATTAAAAAGTATGTTGTTAATATAATTCTGCAACAATTCTTTTTTCAAATTTTTTCAGTGTGGGTATAAAGTACCTCCCTCGTTATTAAGGCGCGTTATGGAAAATGGCTTGGTATTGGTAGCGTTAAAGCGTAGAAATGCTGCAGCCATTATCCACTAGCAATACAAACCAGAGAAGATCGTGTATCATGTTGTGTGCCCAGTAGCACCCACATACCGTCATGCCATATGACAATGACAAGTGCAATCTGGCTACATTCATTCTCCTTGGAGCTTCCACTCGCACTACTTTCATCATAAAGCTGTACACAGAACTGGGACTCCTCTCAAAAGACGACGATGTATCCAGTGTTGTCGTCTGGCACGCTGTTATCGGGGCACACCACTCTCTGCTGCCACTCCAAGTGAAGTGACAACCACGGTTGTAGCACTGACTGCCCGAGGTGTTACAGACTTCTTTTGGACTGTCCATGTCTATACGTGTCCAACTGCAAACAAGTCCATTTCCTGAGTCAAGTCTCGTGATATGGCTGTACATCATGCACGGCCCGGCGAACAATATGCAGTCCTTTAAGGTGTTAGCTGCATGGGGTCGTTCAGCTCTTGCGCGGCGTTGAGCATTTTTCTACCGAACCCATCGATTCTACGCTCATGCTCATAAATTAAGGATAATGCTGATACACGGCGAAACAACGCTCTTGTGGGCGGTTTGCGGGTTTAAATCACCTCGGAGTTTGACCATGTGGTGCATTTGACCTGCGGTCGTCGCTCGGTGGCGCTGGCAGCAGTCCACATAAAAAGAGGTGTGTTGGTGCATGTCAGAGTATGGTGCAGCGAGTAAGCGTGCAGACGTTTTCAGACGTGCTAATGGTGACTGTGTGTTGAGAATGGCTCAAAGAACACATATTGATGACGTTATGAGGGGTAGAATACTATGGAGACTGGAGGCTGGTCAAACACAGCAGGTCGCAGCACGAACCCTCTGTGTGCCACAAAGTGTGATCTCAAGTTATGGCATCGATTCCAGCAGACAGGAAACGTGTCCAGGCGCTACAGTACGGGTCGTCCACAGCGTACAACACCACAAGAAAACCGATATCTCACCATTAGTGCCCGCAGATGGGCATGGAGTACAGCAGGTAGCCTTGCTCGGGACCTTACCGCAGCCACTGGAACAGTTGTCTCCAGACACACAGTCTACAGACGACTGAACAGACATGGTTTATTCGCCTGGAGACCTGCAAGGTGCATTCCACTGATCCCTGGTCACAGGGGACCCTGTAAATCCTTCTGTCAACAACACAGTACATGGTCATTGGAACAGTGGTCCCAGGTTATGTTCACGGACGAGTCCAGGTATAGTCTGAACTGTGAGTCTCGCCGGGTTTTCATCTGGCGTGAACCAGGAACCAGTTACCAACCCCTTAATGTCCTTGAAAGGGACCTGTATGGAGGTCGTGGTTTGATGGTGTGGAGTGGGATTATGATTGGTGCACGTACACGCCTGCATTGACAGAGAAACTGTAACAAAAATGGTTCAAGTGGCTCTGAGCACTATGGGACTTAACATCTGTGGTCATCAGTCCCCCAGAACCGTAGCAGTCCCGCGGTTCCGGACTGAGCGCCTAGAACCGCTAGACCACCGCGGCCGGCGAAACTGTAACAGGTCAAGTGTATCGGGACGTCATTTTGCACCAGTATGTCCGCCTTTTTAGGGGTGCAGTGGGTCCCACCTTCCCCCTGATGGATGATAACGCACGGCCCCACCGAGCTGCCATCGTGGAGGAGTACCTCGAAACAGAAGATATCAGGCGAATGGAGTGGCCTGCCTGTTCTCCAGACCTAAACCCCATCGAGCACGTCTGGGATGCTCTCGGTCGACGTATCGCTGCATTTCTTCAAACCCCTACGACACTTCAGGAGCTCCGACAGGCACGGAGTACAGCAGGTAGCCTTGCTCGGGACCTTACCGCAGCCACTGGAACAGTTGTCTCCAGACACACAGTCTACAGACGACTGAACAGACATGGTTTATTCGCCTGGAGACCCGCAAGGTGCATTCCACTGATCCCTGGTCACAGGGGACCCCGTAAATCCTTCTGTCAACAACACAGTACTTGGTCATTGGAACAGTGGTCCCAGGTTATGTTCACGGACGAGTCCAGGTATAGTCTGAACTGTGAGTCTCGCCGGGTTTTCATCTGGCGTGAACCAGGAACCAGTTACCAACCCCTTAATGTCCTTGAAAGGGACCTGTATGGAGGTCGTGGTTTGATGGTGTGGAGTGGGATTATGACTGGTGCACGTACACGCCTGCATTGACAGAGAAACTGTAACAAAAATGGTTCAAATGGCTCTGAGCACTATGGGACTTAACATCTGTGGTCATCAGTCCCCCAGAACTTAGAACTACTTAAACCTAACTAACCTAAGGACATCACACACATCCATGCCCGAGGCAGGATTCGAACCTGCGACCGTAGCTGTCCCGCGGTTCCGTACTGAGCGCCTAGAACCGCTAGACCACCGCGGCCGGCGAAACTGTAACAGGTCAGGTGTATCGGGACGTCATTTTGCACCAGTATGTCCGCCTTTTTAGGGGTGCAGTGGGTCCCACCTTCCCCCTGATGGATGATAACGCACGGCCCCACCGAGCTGCCATCGTGGAGGAGTACCTCGAAACAGAAGATATCAGGTGAATGGAGTGGCCTGCCTGTTCTCCAGACCTAAACCCCATCGAGCACGTCTGGGATGCTCTCGGTCGACGTATCGCTGCATTTCTTCAAACCCCTACGACACTTCAGGAGCTCCGACAGGCACTGGTGCAGGAATGGGAGGCTGTACCCCAGCAGCTGCTCGACCACCTGATCCAGAGTATGCCAACCCTTTGTGCGGCCTGTGTACGTGTGCACGGGGATCATATCCCATATTGATGTCGGGGTACATGCGCAGGAAACAGTGGCGTTTTGTAGCACATGTGTTTCGGGCGGTTTTCTCAACTTATCACCAATTCCGTGGACTTACAGATCTGTGACGTGTGTGTTCCCCATGTGCCTATGCTATTAGCGCCAGTTTTGTGTAGTGCCACGTTGTGTGGCACCACATTCTGCAATTATCCTTAATTTATGAGCGTGAGTGTATGTTCGCGTGGCAGTTGTGGGATCCTGACCAAAGTGAGTAGCAATATGCATATAACAACAAATCACAGTTTGTATTGGCCACGATCCTGTCGCTGGCCAATTCTAACACTTGCTGGTAGGCGTTTATACTTTTATATGAGGCCCAGCTTGATCTCCTCAAAAACAACGAACATTTAAATGCGATTTCTGAATGAGAAACCAGCTACGTAATCCTTTCTTATGTGATAAAATGTATATGTCGTTACTCCTAGTATTTCTTGCATGCCGCCTTCTTGGTGTTGCATTTTTGATAGTGTAGTATCCATCATCCAGGAGGAATCATTGTAAAACGTAAGAAACTATTCGTTTCAGAGTTTCAGTATCAAGTACAAGTATTCTGTATTCGCCATCCAACTACAGACTCAGTAAAGAATGTAAAGGAGTTATCTCAGTTGTGCGGTATTCGTGCAACATGCCATGACATACCGACAATACTATCGCTGTGTCTTCTGAGGGGAAAAGAGTGGTCTTCTCGCGTGGGGTTCTGAGTTCCAAAGGCGCAAGTCCTCTACGCTAGTAGCTTAAAACGTCACCGCATCGTAGGAAACGACGCGGTTGAGATAACTATTATCTTCCTCACGACATAATATCTTGGCTACAGACAAAGGAAGGAAGTACACCTAAGATTAAAATTTAATGTCCCGTCGACATTGTCGTCATAGAAGTAGCACAAGCTCGGCTTCGGCATAGATGGGGAAGAAATCGACCTTAACCTTTTGAGGAGAACTTTAATGCTTTACAGGATTTGGAGAAACTACAGATATCTTACATATGGATGAGGATTTTAATCTCATTCCTAATCCGCACCTAATTCCTTAACCAATGCACCACCTCACTCGGTAACTGCAAAGCCTGCAAAGCCATACTGGAGCATGTTGTCATTCGTCAACAAAGCATTAGGTATTTGCACTGTATTTGAAGAAAACTAGACATTTGTATGGACAGACCTATTTGTAAACTGTAATTCTCATTAACTCGTGCAAACTAATTTGTTGCACAAAGGACTAGCCCATTGGCGCCTCAGTTTTTTTATCTTATCTTGACGGTCTGCATGTTTTCATTAATGAAGTAACATCCAGTATTCATCAACTTTAATTCCGTGACTTAATTCTCAAGAAATCAGAAAGCATCTTACCACACATTGCACGATATTTACACTAGTATTGCTGACTAAGTCTCGTTATGGTAGAAAACAAATGGTTCAAATGGCTCTGAGCACTATGGGACTCAACTGCTGAGGTCATTAGTCCCCTAGAACTTAGAACTAGTTAAACCTAACTAACCTAAGGACATCACAAACATCCATGCCCGAGGCAGGACTCGAACCTGCGACCGTAGCGGTCTTGCGGTTCCAGACTGCAACGCCTTTAACCCCACGGCCACTTCGGCCGGCGGTAGAAAACACACTGAGTGTTCTTTCTGATTTGTGAACATTATTTTCCAGTACATACAAATGCTACTTTATAAGATTCATGTTAGAAAAAGATACAAAAACAACTCTGTGACTTTTGGATGAGCAATTTTGTACTCTATCAACTGTAGAGCCCAAAGGTCTGCAGTTTAATTCGTTGTCGCTCCCAAGATTTTTTTTTTTTTTCGCTTAACGGTTCTTTCACTTCTGACAATTATTTGTGTGCATGAAGAACGTCAACTGGCTTGGAGTCAGTGTTAAATTTTAGGTCACTCTGTAACTGGCTGGGTAAGCCAGTTCAAAGGTCGGAGGAAGATCAGAACATATCACGTCCATACGACTACACTTAGTTAAGCACTGTCATGTTCTAAGCCGGCCGAAGTGGCCGTGCGGTTCTAGGCGCTGCAGTCTGGGACCGTGGGATCGCTACGGTCGCAGGTTCGAATCCTGCCTCGGGCATGGATGTGTGTGATGTCCTTAGGTTAGTTAGGTTTAACTAGTTCTAAGTTCTAGGGGACTAATGACCTCAGAAGTTGAGTCCCATAGTGCTCAGAGCCCTTTTAACCATTTGTTATGTTCTAAACAATCTTCTGGCTTCAAGAGTCTGTGGTACGCAAATCGGATCAGAATAGAAAGCAGAAAGTCACAGGGAAGTTTAATGAATAACGTAAAGCTGTAATTTTAAGGTGGATGTAGTAAAAAAAGGTGGATGTAGTAAAACGTTTGTATTAGTTTAGTAACAAAAGGAAGATACTTTCCGAATTCCGTTGCTCACCGAGAGTCTAGCAGTTATGATAACGATTTAAGATCTCGTTGATGACCTATTCATCAGAGACAAAGCAGAAGATCTATTGGACAAGGATGATACAGGAAATCACAACTGGCCTATTAAGAAAACGCCCCGGCGTCTACCTCAAGTAATTTAGGCAAACTGTGGAAAAATGATTTAGCGAGGAAATGATTCTTACTGCTCTGAATGGGAGAGTCATGCCGTAAATTTATTGCTGGCCATTAAAACTGCAGCATGACGCAGGCGACGTTCAACAAACGTTAAACTAGGAATATATGAGTTCTGTGGCTGGACGTGCAAATAATTAGCATTTAAATGCAACGGACAGAGTATGTAGAAGCAACGCCATCTACTTTCTGTATACGGGGTGAATTAGGAGGAAAAGTACATGCTTTGAGGAGCGATAGTATCAGTGATTCTGAACAAAAAACCTAGTAATGAACTTATGCCTTTTTCTTAACCATACAGCTATTTGAAAATCACGGTTGTCAGTCGCATTCAAGAAGGGCTCGTGCCTACACTGACACGTCGAAAGTCATGGGATAGCGATTTGTACATATACCTTGGCTACACAGGGTATAAAAGGGCAGTGCATTCGCGGAGCTTTCATTTGTATCATGTGATTTATTTGAAAATTTTCCGACATGATTATTGCCGCACGATGGGAATGAACTGACTTTGAACACGGTATGGTAGGTTGAGTCAGGCGCATGGGACATTCCGTTTCGGAAATCGTTAGGGAATCCAATATTCTGAGATCCACTGCGTCAAGAGTGTGCCGGGAATTCAAAATTTCAGGCATTACCTCTCACTATGGACAACGCAGTGGCCGAGGGCGTTCACTTAACTAGCGGCGTTTGCGTAAAGTTGTTATTGCTAACAGACAAGCAAGGTTGAATCAGTTAGTCCAGTGCGACCGATCCATCGTTCAGTAACCCCTTGATTTAAAAATTCCCGCACTTCCAGATGCCAGTGTGGCGTTACCCCATCATGTTGGTAAATGGAGTCGTTCGAATCAGTCTCCAACTATGGGAAAAGAAAGTTCTCAAACGTACCGAGATATGTGCTTCCTATAACTGTGTTCTCGGCAAAGAAAAATGGACCATTCCCGTGAAACTGCACGAAACACATTACATTTTGGAGAGTCCATCTCATGTTGTACAACTTCATATTGTTCCGTACCCCATATTCTCACATTGTGACAATTTATCTTTCCATTTAAATGGAATGTTGCCTTGTCACTAAACACTAAGCGCGGAAGAAAACTATCGTCCTCCATCTTGTCAAGAACGAAATTACAGGCCTCCACGCGTTGTTGTTTGTCACTTTCACAGAGAGCTTGCAGTAGCTGAATCTTACATGGTTTTATGTGTAAACGTCGACGCAATACACGCCAGACGGACATCGGGGGCATGTTGAGCTGTCGAGCTGCACGGCGAACGGATTTCAGCGGACTCCTTGTGAAACTATGGCGGATGCGTGCGACCTCTGTGTCAGACACTCAGGGACGGCCCGGCGATTTTCCTTTACACAAACAACCTGTGTCTCGGAATTGTTCAGGCCATCGTCTAATGCTCTGTGCTATTGGAGGATCCACACCATACCTAGTACGAAGTCACGCTGAACATTTGTTACTGACCCTTTCTGCGCAAAACGTAGAACACAAAACCCTTTCTGTTGTCCTGAAACCATTTTTACTAGAACTGATGTGGGCGCACGCTGCTGCTACGTAGCTAGAACCTTGTAAAACTTGAGAATTTGCTCTTTCCAACAGTACGTTGTTCACGCACATATCGCAAATAACATAATAGTTATGATTTTTTTTAATCGGATGATTGTTTTTGATACACCCTGTATTTCAGCAGTGGATTTCCAGCGACTTGTTGACTCCATGCCACGTTGAGCTGCTGCACTACGCAGGAAAAAGGAGGCCCGAAACGATGTTAGGAGGTATACCATGACTTTCTTCACCTAAGTGTAGGTATTAATGCGGTACTAAGTTATAAGTACACATTTCAGCCATAATTACAGTAGTTCATAATGGAGTCTATTCTTTCATGGCGACTAACTTAGTACCGAATACGCTAATTGCGTACGATCGGAAGTGCTCCAATCAGCAACTCAGCAGCTATCCACAAGAGCTGCAGAATGTATTCAGTTGACAGTGGGCTTTTTTGAACATCTTTTGTGAGGAAATGCACACAATTAAACAAAACGTTAGCTCACAGTGTTTCCTTTGCTATCATATTTGCTGTCACCTGCATTTGTTTCCATTAGTTTCTTCGGAAACCGACAAGAACAGGACATTTGTTAATATGACTTTTTTTTTCAAAACTACTAGTACTATCATCCCTGAAAGCATGTACCTCTCGTCATGTTTCATCCTGTACAAGAAATGATTAAGCAGCATGTTTCACATTCAAAAATCACTTCAGAATGGTTTATTTTATTTTATTTTATTTTGCTATGTCGCGTGTAACAAAGGGCGAAACCTAGTAACAGGTGTCGGAATTCGTCAGCAAAAGGATCGATACCCATCGAAAGTGTGGTTTATTATTCGTCAGTATTGCTATTCACGTTGGTCGGCGTCCCACGACTGCCATGCGAATATGGAATCGATGGGTTCAGTAGGGCCATACTCAGAGCTATGCAAGATGCCAACAACTCCGAGCAACTAGGGCCCGGGAGGACGTACATGTTGTTCACTTTAAAAAGGTTGTGCAGGGTCGTGGGAGGACATGCACTTGTTTGTAGCCGGACAATCGTGCACACCAATATTCCAACGACCTCCTTAGCAGCACGGATAATCAGCATAACAGCCGTTGGTACGCTTTTTTTGACATGGCAGCAAAGACAGGCTGTTGCTACTCACTAGTATGTAAAGGAATTCAGCACAGTAACTTCAGCTAACATAGTTATTCACAGCGTCCATTACAGTTTCCGTTTCAATTATATAGGCATGCTGCAGAGGGTAGCAGAGTCTTACAATTTTGTGTAGAAGACCAACAGATGGCGTATGAGTCTCTTATTCCCCAACAGAGGAGCGTCGACAGCGGTTCGACAAACAGTGACAGCGACACAGGAGTGACACAACTTAGTCTTTTGAGACGAGTCCCATTTTAGCGTACAGATTTATGTTGGACGCATCGGTACGTAGAGGCTCTGAGGGGAACGAACGCCGCCACATTGCGTTCGTCATTGCCATACAGGCTCAGCACCTAACCTAATCGTATGGACCCATCACGGTCTATTCTGATCTGACATACCTCGACACAGTGTGCGTTCGAGTGTTGGCCTTACCAACACGCTCTCCAGATGTCTCAGATTTTGTCATGTGTAGCCGAGAGACTGGTAAGGCACCACTCGCAAGCCCCTGCAGTTCAGGAACTCTGCCGTAAAGCAGCATGGTATGACGCTCAGTTCAACCTATTATCCAGCCAGTTTAGAACCATTGATTCTTGTTGCTGCTAGAGAAGCGAGCTCTGTGTACTAAATTGTGCCCTCCCCCCGTCTATCCGCAGATCACCTACGAAGTTAATCATGTATTCTTTTTATTTCCTTATGCTGTATACGCCCAATAATTAAAATGTCGTTATTAGACGACTTTCCTATTTTTGCTATTTTATTGGTCTGCGTTGTACTACACTACTTTGTGTGGCGCGAATCTGCAGACGGCACATTTCGAGGCATCTTGTACTCATAAGAAGTTACTCATAGCTTCGGATCTGAAAAGTTTGTGAAAGTGCCAACAACGAATTTCTGTATGATTGCCCTCATAATAACTCCAAGAATATTTTAACCAGGAGAGACAGTAGATATTAAGGCAAGAATGCAGAGTAGAGGGTAAGGTTTGCTGGAATTCTGTGAGGAATATTCGACGGTCATATGAAACACAATTTTTGAAACACATTAACAACACGCTATAAATAGATCTGGTACTAGTAAGAGAATATACAGGAATATGATAAATACCAAGTTATTTGTTTGGGATTCGATGTGGACGGTGTCACATGCATGCTGTGGGTAAATGCACTATAAATTTTAGTATGTAAATCCGCTGATGGAACAAAACTTGACAAAAAGCAACATGAGCACCATTTACTTTGTTAGGCAGGAATGAAGCAACCTACTTTGAAAAGCTGCTCGCATAATTTCTGTCTCTCTCTCTCCCTCTCTCCGTATCTGTCTCTCGGTGTAGTGAAGCAGGTTAAATCACTTAATAAAGGCAAGACGTCCGGTCCAGATACTGGTGAGGCACCTTTCAGAGTAAGCTAATACAATAGCTCCTTACTTAGCAGTCATATCAATCGCTCGTTCGTCGAAAGATTCGTACCTGAAGTCTGGAAAGCTACACAAGTCACAACACTGCTGTAGAAAGTAAACAGAAGTAATCCTCTGTATTACAGTCCCATATCGCTAACGTCGATTTGCTGTAGGATTTTTATCTCAAAGAAAACAATTTATTGACAAACAGCCAACACAGTTTCAGAAAATAGCCATCTTGTGGCCACAAATAACTCTTTATTTTCACGAAGTGTTATCGACAAGGAATGTCAAATTGATTCCTTATTTTTAGATTTCCAAAAGGCTTTCGACACAGTTCCTCAAGAGCGACTTATAATCAAATTGAATGCCTAAGGTCACCGTTCGTAGTAACTGACGGGAAGTCATCGAGTAAAACAGAAATAATATATGGCGCTCCCCAAGAAAGCGTTATAGGCCTTCTGCTGTTCCAGCTCTAGATAAACGATTTAGGAGACAACCTGAGCAGCCCTCTTAGATTGTTTGCAGATGATGTCTAATAAAGTCATCAGATAATCAAAACCAAATGCGAACCGATTTAGACAAGATATCTGCACGGTGCGTAAAGTGGCGATTAACTCTAAATAATGAAGAATGTTAAGTCATCCATGTTGTTGTTGTTGTTGTCTTCAATCCTGAGACTGGTTTGATGCAGCTCTCCATGCTACTCTATCCTGTGCAAGCTTTTTCATCTCCCAGTACCTACTGCAACCTACATCCTTCTGAATCTACTTAGTGTATTCATCTCTTGGTCTCCCTCTACGATTTTTACCCTCCACGCTGCCCTCCAATACTAAATTGGTGATTCCTCGATGCCTCATCACATGTCTTACCAACCGATCCCTTCTTCTAGTCAAGTTGTGCCACAAACTTCTCTTCTCCCCAATCCTATTCAATACTTCTTCATTAGTTATGTGATCTACCCATATAATCTTGAGCATTCTTCTGTAAAGTCATCCATATAAGTATTAAAAGGTATCCGCTAAAATTCGGTTACACGATAATTCTCACAAATCTAGAGGCTGTAAATTCAACTAGATATTTAGAGATTACAATTACGAATAGCTTAAATTGAAACGATCGTATAGATAATTTTGTGGGGAAGGCCAACTAAGACTGCGTTTTACTGGCGGAATACTTAGATTATGCAATGTATCTGCTAAAGAGACTGCCCGCCCTACGCGTGTCCGCCCTTTTCTGGAGTACTGCTGCGTGGTGTGTGGGATTCGCTTCTCACAGGATTGACGGAAGACATCGAACAAGATCAGAGAAGGGCAGCGCGTTTTGTTTTATCGCGAAATAGGGGAGAGAGTGCCATGGATATGAAATACGAATTCGGGTGGCATCCATTAAAACAAAGGCGTTTTTCCTTGCGGCAGGACCTTCTCATAAATTTCAATCACCTAGTTTCTCCTCAGATTGTGAAAATATTTTGTTGATGCCGACCTACATGGGGAGAAACGATTATCGTATTAAAATAAGGGCAATGAGAGCTCGCACGGAAAGATTTAAGTGTTCGTTTTTTCCATTCGCTGTCCGAGAGTGGAACGGTAGAGAAATAGTGTGAAGGTGGTTATATGACACTCGCTGCCAGGCACTTAACTGTGAATTGCAGAGTAATCTTGTAGATGTAAATGTATCTTATTCTCTGCGTCGCATATGTTGGATATACCGAGGCCGTCTATATGCCTAAATTTCATTGCAAGGTTATATCTCCGCAGACTTAAATGTGAACCCGTTTATAGGGTGTCGCTTATAAATGGCAGCGAATGCTGCGGAGCGGCGAGTTGCCGCTGCCGGCTGCCTGGCCTGGTGGCGAGCGGCCAACAGAGGACAATGGTCTCCCAGATGTCAGTTGCGACACTGTGACCACGCATCGCCCACGGGTCGGTGCACATGCCGCAGGAGGCGTCCGCGGAAGCTGCAAGTCCAACACGATCGGGAGTCACTGGACCTTATACTTCCAAACAGTCATTCTCTATTGATGCCACTATGCAGGGTTTCGCTTTAATTTGAGACGATTAAATATTTCGAAAAGACACATCGTACGAAAAAAATTTGCAGATTAAAAGTTCGTGCAGGGTATCCCACTTAAAACCGGTACGGTTCACGCCCGAGATTCAAGTAACAATGAACTAACTAAAAAAGAATAGATAATTGTAACCTTAAAAAAAATTTGGCTACCTGAATGAGATTTTCACTCTGCAGCGGACTGTGCGCTGATATGAAACTTCCTGGCAGATTAAAACTGTGCGGGACCGAGACTCGAACTCCGACCTTTGCCTTTCGCGGGCAAGTGCTCTACCAACTGAGCTACCCAAGAATGACTCACGCCCCCTCCTCACAGCTTCAATTCTGCCAGCAGTACCTCGTCTCCAACCTTCCAAACTTAACAGAAGCCCTCCTGCAGACCAGCACTTGCCCGCGAAAGGCAAAGGTCCCGAGTTTGAGTCTCGGTCCGCCACACAGTTTTAATCTGCCAGGAAGTTTCATTTGGCTACCTGTTTACAAGAGATGCTGGATGTGGTTACCATAGGCATCCAGGCATTTCACAAGCAATCTGACTAGAGATGATTTAACTGGTACGTGAGGAGTATGTGTTTTATGTGGGACACACTGATTAGTACAGGGGACATCAGTCTGTGCTACAACTGGCCACCTAACCACATTTCCTATGTGGGCAGGGTCAGCCTTGCATTTTCAGATGGGAACCCCCTCAATTTTATTGTATATTGAGATTCTGCACCAAAAAATACGTACGGTTTACTCAAACCATAGTTTGCCATTCGTGGTAGATGGCGCTATAATCGATAAATATCAAGTGTGCCCGTTTTTGCACTTGGGACCCGAGGCATTTGATTTTACATGTCATTTACGATGTAAATGTAAACCTTTCTGTCCTAGCCATTGATATTTACGTTCGATACTTACTTTAGTGTTGCAAATTTGATTCTACAGTACATGGTTAGCTGTTTCAACATTTGATTACAAATTACATTTAGTGTGGTCCGGGAACAACGACATGGACGTTATACTTTTCTGTTCCCATCGGGATGTTTGATCTGTGACTCCTCCTACCTCTCACCACGGAAGTGCTTGATTTCGATGAGTGCCCTTGCCTCTTACCAACGGGGTGTTTGATGTCGGTAAGTATCTATGACAGGTGCGCCTGTCACTATCACTTCATGGACATTTCACATTATTCTAGTGGTTGTGGTTTTTATTCCACCAGTAACCGCGTAGCGGCCAGCACAAGAGTCACGGCGGTTGAATGGAAAGACACACAGATCTCAGTCACCCTGATGGCTGGATTCAAGGGCGGCCATCTGCAGCAAGCATACCAATGCTTTGGGGACTCACTACAATGAATTCCGTAGGGAAAAGAAAACTAGGTTACTGTACAAGTAGTTTATTTGCCAGAAATGTCATTGTCTAGCCGTATTATCTGTACTGTGCATGTTGTGTCTAGACAAGACAGCCTAGACACAATGAGAGGAAGCCGAAAGGCACGCGCTAATTTAAAGCAGGATGGCGTGAGGTCTGAAACAGGATACGTAATGAATGCTATAAAGAAAAGTACGTAGCTTCTGGAATACTTAACTTTAATCCATCCTTTTGGTACATCTGGAGATTATGGCGATACAAGTGAGACTCTTTAGATACATGCAATGTTACTAATGGCGCCTTGCTAGGTCGTAGCCACTGACTTAGCTGAAGGCTATTCTAACTATCTGCTCGGCAAAGGAGCGAGGCTTCGTCAGTGTAGTCGCTAGCTACGTCGTCCGTTCAACTGGGGCGAGTGCTAGTCCGTATCTCGAGACCTGCCTTGTGGTGGCGCTCGGTCTGCGATCACACAGTGGCGACACGCGGGTCCGACATGTACTAATGGACCGCGGCCGATTTAAAGCTACCACCTAGCAAGTGTGGTGTCTGGCGGTGACACCACATTCCTCCCCCGCAAATCGGCGAACGGTCGTGTTATAAGGCTTCCGCCCGCCGTGGGGAGGACCCCATGTTGACGTATGCGAGGAGGTGGGGAGCCTAACAACAGGCGAGGCTGTGCCACCCGCACCCGGCCATTCGGTCCGAGGGGATCTAGGAAACGCCTGAAAACCTAGTCCAGGGTGCACGTCAACATGCGGTGTATGCGCCCGTAAAGAGACAGGAGGGGCCGAAGGGTCGACCTCCATTGCGTCGGGGTAGCCGACGCGCGAAGACGTCGTGTGGTCCGGAGCGGGCAAGAGTTCCATGGCGGAGGACAGCTGGCCACGGGAAGCGATCGGCGGCGCGTGACCCAGGGAGGCGCTTGGCGGCTGCAGCGAGGCGTCCACTGCGGGCGGCGCCGGCTGGAGGCGGCGGCGGCGCGTCGCCATGGGGCAAAATGGAATGCAGCGTCGGTAACACCTGGGGCGCTGACCGGACGGCACCGTCGCTGAAAGCAGACGGGGAGCGGCAGAACCCGTGCGACAACAGAGGCGCAGCTGATTGAGATGCCGACGCACCTCACCAGAGGCCCCCAAAACCAAATACATCGCGCGGCCGAGGCAGCGAAGAATGCGCCCTGCGAGCCAACGCCGTGAACCTCGATAGTTGCGATAGAATACAACGTCGCCTTCAAAGTCCAAGTCTACAAAAAGTTTATTGTCCTGCTGACGACAAGAGCGACTGTCTCGTGCAATTTGAACTGATACAGGTACAGCATCACTTGCTAATTGACGTGATTTCCGGCGACGTCGACGCACACTTTGTGTGGGACGAACACAGTCACTGTTAGAGACAGTGGCACTGGACGAAGTGGAATTAACTACATGAATGTCCATGGGCGAAGGTTCACCAGCCTGAGTATTCTTGGTTCGATTCCGGCGCGAAGCAAAGGGCCTGGAATGGTTGTGATTGTCTGATCTAAGCTTTTTCTGGCAAACACTTTGAACATGTCCTTTTTTATTACAGTAAAAACAAATAGCTTGGCGTGACGGGCAATTGTCACGTGAATGTCTAGTTGCACACCGCGGGCATGATTTCACTGCATTTGTATGCTTGCTCGGCACACCTGGTTTAGAGCGTGACGGCAGCTGCGTGGACGTGCGCGAGGGCAGTCGACCGTTCTGTGCAGCGCGCCCGGCAGGCCGGTTAACTTGACACACGGCCGGCGAAGTTTCAAATGATTCCTGTGCAAAGTCAAGTGTGTCTTGTCTATCTAATATGTCTATCACTTGCTGAATGGTGGGATTGACGAGTTTCAAAATCTGTTCCCGTATACGAACATCAGAAACGTTCTGCGCAATTGCATCACGTACCATTGTATCTGAATAAGGGAGTCCACATTCACACTCAAAAGCACAATCCCTGGTAAGGCCTTGCAATGTTGCAACCCACTCCCTATTAGTTTGACCGGCCGTATGTTTTGTACGAAAGAAAGTATACCTTTTTGCAACTACATTAACTGTTTCCTTGAAATAGGCATCTAAAGCAGACAAAATTTCTTCGTAGAACAGAGTTGCTACGTCGCGTCGGGGAAACAATTTCACTATCACACGGTACGTTTGCACCCCTACACACGACAATAAATGAGGCTGCCGCACGTTACCTTGAATTCTGTAGGCAGCGAGATGAAATCCAAACAGGCGTGACCACTCCGTCCATGATTCCCGGGCTGAATCAAAAGGCCGAAACTGGGGCGCAACTGCGTGTTGTGGCTGCGGTAGCGGTGAAGCGGCGGCTGCCGCATCGTTTTGCAGTGCACGTTGACCCTGGACGAGCTGTCCAAGGGCATCCAATAACGCCTGCGTCTGCTGATTCTGCAAGCGATAAAATTCGGACAGTACATCTGGCGAAGCCATGACAAGTAAATGTAAGCAATTAGAAAGAACAAGACCCTTTCCGTTGACTCGTCGCCAAAAATGTTGTGTCTAGACAAGACAGCCTAGACACAATGAGAGGAAGCCGAAAGGCACGCGCTAATTTAAAGCAGGATGGCGTGAGGTCTGAAACAGCATACGTAATGAATGCTATAAAGAAAAGTACGTAGCTTCTGGAATACTTAACTTTAATCCATCCTTTTGGTACATCTGGAGATTGTGGCGATACAAGTGAGACTCTTTAGATACATGCAATGTTACTAATGGCGCCTTGCTAGGTCATAGCCACTGACTTAGCTGAAGGCTATTCTAACTATCTGCTCGGCAAAGGAGCGAGGCTTCGTCGGTGTAGTCGCTAGCTACGTCGTCCGTACAACTGGGGCGAGTGCTAGTCCGTATCTCGAGACCTGCCTTGTGGTGGCACTCGGTCTGCGATTACACAGTGGCGACACGCGGGTCCGACATGTACTAATGGACCGCGGCCGATTTAAAGCTACCACCTAGCAAGTGTGGTGTCTGGCGGTGACACCACAGTGCAATCCCTTTGCAACACACAAGTAGCGACTGAACATCAGTGTCAACCATTAGAACGCAAAGGTTGATATTTACATCGTATACGAAATATACAATGAAATGAGTCGGGTCTTTTTAGCAAAAACAGACACACTTGATATTTGTCGATTACAGCGCCATCATCTACCACTAATGGAAAACAATGGTTTGAGTAAATTCATACGTATTTTTTGGCGTAGAATTCGAACATGCAATAAAGATGTAGCGTTCCCATTTGAAAACACAAAGCTGACCCCTCCCACGAAAATGATGCGGTTAGGTGATGGCCAGTTGTGGTCGCAGATAGATATCGTCTTTACTAATATGAACTTGTCACTAAAACATTTTTTGTACGATGTGTTGTTTTCGAGATATTAGTTGCCTCAAGTTAAAACAAACACCTTATATATTGTATAAAAAGATACACTGAAGAGCCAAAGAAACTGGTACACGTGCCTAATGTCGTGTAGCGCCCCAGCGAGCACGCAGAAGTGCCACAACACGACGTGGCATGGACTCGACTAATGTCTGAAGTAGTGCTGGAGGGAACTGACAGCATGAATCCTGCGGAGCTGTCCATAAATTCTTAAGAGTACGAGAGGGTGGAGATCCATTCTGAACACCACGTTGCAAGGCATCTCAGATATGCTCAATAATGTTCATGTCTGGGGAGTTTGATGGCCACGGAAGTGTTTAAACTTAGAAGAGTGTTCCTGGAGCCACTCTGTAGCAGTTATGGACGTGTGGGGTGTCGCATTGTCCTGCTGGAATTGCTCTAGGCCGTCGGAATGCACAATGTACATGAATGGATGCAAGTGGTCTTACAGGATGCTTACGTACGTGGCACCTGTCAGAGTCGTATCTAGACGTATCATTGGGTCCCATATCATTCCAACCGCACACGCCCCACACCATTCCAGAGCGTCCACCAGTTTGAACAGTCCCCCGCTGACATGCAGAGTCCATGGTTTCACGAGGTTGTCTCCCTACCGGTATACGTCCATCCGCTCGATACAATTTGAAACGAGACTCGTCCGACTAGGCAACAGGTGTCCAGTCATCAACAATCCAATGTCGGTGTTGATGGGCCTAGGTGAGGCGTAAAACTTTGTGTCGTGCTGTCACCAAGGGTATACAAGTGGGCCTTCGGCTCCGAAAGCCCATATCGATTATGTATGGGTGAATGATTCGCACGCTGACACTTGTTGATGGCCCAGCATTGAAATCTGAAGCAATTTGCGGAAATGTTGCACTTGTGTCACGCTGAACGATTCTCTTCAGTCGTCTTTACTCCCGTTCTTGCTGGAACTTTTTTCGGCCGAAGCGATGTCGGAGATTTGATGTTTTACTGGATTCCTGATACTGACGGTACACTCGTGAAATGGTCGTACGGGAAAATACCCACTTCATCTCTACCTCGGACATACTGTGTCCCTTCACTCGTGCGCCGACTATAACACCACATCCAAACTCAATCAAATCTTGATAGCCTGTCATTGTAGTAGCAGTAACCGATCTAACAATTTCACTAGACACTTGTCATACAGGCGTTGCCGACCGCAGCACCATATTCTGCTTGTTTCCAATCTTTGTACTTGTATACGCGTGCCTATACCAGTTTCTTTAGAAGATAAGAAATGTAGTAAAAGATTCACGTTTTTGACGGCGATATTCAGTATGCTCATTTTTGATGGCTGTATTCAGTATACTGCACCATGGAAGGTGGCACAGCGGTAAGACAGTGGATTTGCATGGGAGAGTATGGAGATTCAAATACTCGTCAGGCCATCTAGATTTGTCTTCCGTAGTTGTTTCCGTAAATCGCTCAAAGCGAAATCCACGATGCTGATTTTTAGAAAGTCATGGCCGATTAGTTTCCCTGTCCTTTTTGAAAGCGAGCTCGTGTTCTGTCTCAAATGACCGCGCCACCAACCCAAAACTTCTATCCTTTTTTCAGTATACTGTATAAATGCTGTGTTACGTTTACCTAAGCTTACCGAACAAACTGTTAGTCACCCCTTAACAGCACACCGCTCACTTCGGAAAGCATTAGACATAAAACACGCACCAGCGGTCGTGCGTTCCTGCAGCGCTGACGTGACTCATGGCAGTGAAGCGTTGTGTATGTGCCAGTCTGTTGTAAGGAATATTGGTCGGCAAGAGAACGTGACAGAAAGGCAGAAAGGAGTTGTCATATTTGGACGTGCCCATGACCGCCCGTGGATGAAGTTAACCGATTTATTGCAGTATCTACGCGAACTGTCCTCCGTGTCTACAGGTAATGGTGTACCACTCGCGACCATGTAACACGGAACACGAACAATGGCCGTTAAAAGATTCTAACCGACAGGAATCGGAAACGAGTGTCACGTCGTGTCACTGACAGCCGGTTTCAACCGCCACAGGAGTTGCTGATGTCAGCGAATATATGTCAGTCTGATAAAGTTTATCGTTGTGAACATTGCGAAGGGAACTATATCCAGGAATCGGGTATCTCGCGAAAGGCCATAGATCGCAACACTTCTGTGTCGGACCAAACAATGCAGAAACTATTCCGCAGCTGACTGAACGGGTGAAATGCGGTCCGACAATTCACGAATGTGTTTCTTTTTCAAACGATGCAAGTGTCGACTGCACCGACAGTCCAAAGAGACATGCCGTGGTCATGAACCAAGACTTTTCTTATGTATTTTTAAGAAGAGTATGCTGCAGACACTTACAAGGTGACAGCCGCCTCGTTCATAGAACGAACTGCATACTTCTCGATTTGACGAACACTCAGCATTTGGAGGCCCTTACCCGCCCCTCGAATGGACACTATATATCATGTGATCGTAATCTCTGAGAAAATGTCTAGCTATTGGAAACAATGGAAAAATCTTGTGAAATGTCAATGTTGGAATCGAAACATCAGTGAGTGCCTTTAACTGGCTGAGGCATATCTGAAAAAAAAAAAAAAATTGGAACCTTTTCGTCGCCGAATTGAGGCCATTGTGGAGGGAGGTGCGTGGTGGTGGTGGTGGTGGGGGGGGGGGGGGGAGAGTGGTTTACTTGATTTTAGCGTAATGTCTCCTGGGGGGGGGGGGTTACAAAATTTTTTGTTCGGTGTGCTGATCAAATAAACTGTAGACCCACCTTCACTTTCATTATTTGTGGAAAATGGTAAGAGCTCCTAACGACTTTGTTTGATTTTCTGAAAAAAAAAGAAAATTGAATGTGTCCTGGACAGAGTTAGGAATGTAAAAGAAGGGAACTAGCATTCCGACTTTCCTGGCAGCTTCCAAAACATTTCAATTAAAACATCTTGACATACTCGCGCAATTTTGCTTGTTACTATTAGTACCCATGTCATGTAATAGAATGCATCATGTCAAGTAAAGTAAATTGATACATGACGTCACGTTGTATAACATGACAATGCCAACGTGGCGTTTGTCATGTCGTGCAATATTGCACAACGTGTCATTAAAGCCTAGGATGCATGCATCTCCACTCTAGGATACTTCGCACATTGTAGATGCACCTCCACTCTCGCAAATTTCCTATTATAGAAGCATCTCACTCTCTAGAAGCACATAAATTCGTATCTGTTCTTAAACCCCTCACCATGCATGTAACAGGCTGTAGGTTTGTGGGAGAAATGGTCCCCTCAGGGAAAAAAATCAACCCCCCCCCCACCAAGAAATCAAAACAATGTTTCATGGGCTCCGCAGGAATGAACCTCCTCCTGGAATTTCATGTCCCCCCACAAAAACTTTTTTCGCTATTGCATGAATGCTCTTCAGCCATATGCTGTAGTATATTTTTTCCTATGGCTGGCGAATCTTCTGGAGTTTGGGCACAGGGTCAGGGACTTTATAAATTGCAAGATGTGCCAACTTCAAGCAAAGAGAGCTCACTGCGCTGGGGAAGTAAAGTTGACTAGTAAAAAGGCACGAATATGCCAAGATGCTTTGATTTAAATGTCCCTGAAGCTGCCAAATAAGTCGAAAAGCTAGTTTTCTAACTCTCCCCAGGCCATATTCGCCTTTTTTGTGCTATGGTAAGGGCATTTTACATTCTGGTTCCCCGACTTCAATCTACCAAAATTTTGATATTAGACCGCCATAGCTTGGCAACCAATGCAATCAGCGGTCTCATCAGTTATTCAGAAATACATAATGCGGAACGTACTCTTGGCTGCTACCCTACTGCTATAAAGAATATTGCTATGAAAACTACAGTTAAAGTAAGACGATTCTGCAGCATCCAACAAAGATGCAATTGTGATGTAGGCGACTCGGTATAATCGATATACACCACAACTCCAAGGATAGAGGGCACAACTATTACACCTTGTAGTTTACTGTTTTTATCTAAAATATAAATAAGCTGTACACATACTAACTATCTGTTAATCAGACATTTAAATGAATCAATTTTATGTTATTAGTGTATTTCCTACTTTTATACTTTGACGATGGCGTCATATTATGAACGCTGATTGGCAGTTGTGAAGTAGTGTGACAGGAAGTAGGCGGAGCCTCTGCATATTTAAGCTCGTGCTCAGCACTCATAACCATCAGTTGACTGCGTAGCAGCAAGGAGAGCTCCGCCTACCATCCTAAGGGAGCCATGGGTATAATTAATTTTATTTTATCTTGTTAAATTTTGACATCATTAGACACTTTCATTCTATTTAAAGATTGGTTTCTAGTATTTCCTAAAATTTATCCACAGGTCTGATGATGGTTTTGTAAAAAGAACCGAAACCGGTTACCTATATCATTAAAACATAAATGGTGTGATCAAGTCTGAACTTTAGTCAAAATACAATGCAAATATTTGTTGACTTGGGCGACGACTGATCGAGTATCGATCTTTTTATTGTCTTTTGCACCATATTGCTTGAGTTGGGCATTGTTAGTCTGGCTCCTCTACAGTCACCTGCTTGTTAGGGTTGAGCCTGTCCAATATAGCCTACTATGTCATCAGAGTACGTAAGCCTCATCACCACATGAAGACCACAACCCCGCAGTAGATTTTTTGTTATATTTTTAATTTTTTCATATTTTTTATTGTCTAATATTTTTATGATTTTGTTGTTTTATTTAATATTTTTAAATTTTCTAATTTTGTTCAATTTTTTATTGTTTTTTAATTTTTTTGTTTTATAGATACACATTTAAGCATGAGAATGTATACCTAAAGATATAAAAATAACCTTAAATTCTTAGTACAGTTCACAAAACTGCAGTCTGGAACCGCGAGACCACTACGGTCGCAGGTTCAAATCCTGCCTCGGGCATGGCTGTGTGTGATGTCCTTAGGTTAGTTAGGTTTAACTAGTTCTAAGATCTAGGGGACTAATGACCTCAGAAGTTGAGTCCCATAGTGCTCAGAGCCATTTGAACCATTTTTAGTTCACAAAAAAACAGGAAACATAATACTACGATACCAAACAAAATTTAAATAGTATGAAGCTTATGATAATAATGTATTTAAATAGTTTATATTACGTAGATAAACTTACAATATGACCATAATACAGTTACATAGATAAACTTACGATACGACCATATTACATAGATAGACTTACGATGCGAACAAAAATGTAGAATGGTTGTACAAAAAAAGACGTGGTCACGTGATTTGTATGAAATAGCAGATTCGAAACTTCGGAAGTTGTGCGAATCTCTCCATGCCCACATGCTGCTGTTAAGAAAGGTTGCTTGTTAAATGGGGTCTGGACCTGCTTCTTAAAAGTAGCTGCAGTGTAACTCACAATACCCATGTGACTAACCGCGCGAAAAAACAATACGAAATAATAGACAAAGTTATAATCGGCCATTATAAAATGTGGAGGTTTCTACAATGAATCACGAAGTGCGGGCAACAATGCGCTTGGATAGACTGGCCTTCGACATCCAGTGATTTGATGACCAGCCGGAAGAAGCATACTAAGGCACAGAGAACCAACTGACAGTTCAACTAATTTGACTAATTGATAATGTGTTTGACCTTTTAACTAGTTAAGGCGTTGACCAGTTAACATATAGACCAAATTATGCCCAACTTATTGAGAACCCTACCGATCTATGGTTAAATCTAACTTACCTATAATCTGAATGAACGTATCATTGCGAAATATTTGAAAATTTTCCCGCTTGATGTTGTAAATGAAATGTTACATCTGAAATAAAACAAGAAAAAATGACTGTGTATGAATCATGCACTACATGTTGTAACACCCCACCCGTCACTTATCTGGTTTTGGTGTGTGTTCACCCCAGGTAATTGACTAACAGATCAACAAAGAGTGCAAAACTGCCGCAATATCGGATAACGCAAAGAAAGTAATAAGGCCCTGTGACTCCTGATTGAACTGCGGTGGCAGTGTTGACATTTTATTCAGAATTGATCACTTTTAATTAAAACGGGGTGCACATTGATGTTATATTCAGCTACTGAACACCAGATGCAAATGCTGTACATAAAATTAATTAACAAAGTGACTTGGGATTTCAACTACTTGATTGAAAACAGATGCAGTCGATTAGCACAGATTTATTTTAACTCACGACCTGCAATCATCACATTACATGACTCTGCTAACAGGCAGTGGTAATAAATTGCGTTTGTGTGGAGTAAAGCACAATAAATCAAAAGTAATTCCTATCGACTGACCCAGGCGTAATGCGAAGTGTGAGAAGAATTCTGCAATACATGGCCCATGAAACCCTCATAGAAACTTTATCGACATGATCCAACAAATTAATCAGTGGCTGGAGCAGGTGCAATATCACCGAATTCAGCGTGGTGGGGAGTCGTCGTTACGCGGACGTCGGCCGACCTCGTGGTGCTGCAAGGCTGCGCTCGTCTATTCACTTCTAGCTATCTTGCTCATTACATAGCTGAACGAAAACTTTCTATCCCCAAGCTCAATCATTCCGTTTGCTAAGTCCTAAACTGCAGAGATGCTCACTCTCTCTCAGGCAAGCTGAGTAAAGAACGCCACGTCCGCACGCTAGGCAAGCTGGGAACGGAAAACCACTACGAAGACTTCTCCCAGTCCGCACTTTGCCTCGGTTTCCCCTCCAGCAAAATCACTTACGCCAATTGCAGTGCAAGTCGCGTTAATTATGCGTCGCTTTCCAGCGCCGACCAATGCCTGCTCTGGGAAGTGAACAAATTCCCACAAAATTTCCCTTCCTCTCAACTTCTGCTATTTAGCTCCTCCCAGGCCACCCATCAAGGTTAGTGTCTGCACAAAACACCAATTTTCCCGGAATTCTGACTCCCAGGAGAGTACTTCAAATTCCTTGGTCCTACGTTCCCATCGGAGGCTGGCGTATTTCATTCTGTCGCTCTTCACCTTATTTACTGCAGACCGTGAATTCAGCGTGAAGTTGCTATAGTCACGAACACGCATATTTTGGCCTCTGTTGACCGCTCCACTGTAGCTTTGCGCAGCTTTTTCGCATGTTTCACTGAAAACGGGATGACGGACATTTATCAACAGACGTACAAGTTCTCCGTCTGCTTCCTGGTCACCAGCATGGGGTCAACCACCCACTCACTGCCACTCATCTTAAGGTAGCTGGAGGCCGCACCCCGTTACCGCTTTCTCAGAGCTTGAGCTGCTCTAAGCTGCCTATTGTCGATTCCCTTCGCCTCTCCCCAGCTGGCCATGGTCAATTCTGAATACTTCCCTGGGATAAACTAGCCTCCAGTAAATTGACACGTTTCCACAAAGTTTTCATGTCGTGTGAATTATTTTAAAACCATCACCTGACGTTAATTATTCCAATACGTCCATACTATACCCTCTACAAGATGCATTGTGCCTTGTCAGTCATTTTTGTTCAGCCCTACTGTTCACTCAAAGTGAGTTGGGTGATCTTTAATGACTTCATGTAAGGGGCATAGTTCTTGCCATCTTACAATGTGAACCTGGATGTTTCGCACAACAGATAATAAGCTACTGACAAGTATACATTTTTGTTGTTATCTCACGTCCTAAAATGATTGTCACTGATTATTTAAGGGGTGCAATAATAGAAAAACTGAAAATATAGAAACAGCTGCTAGAAAAGCTCACGTGAGTAATGTTGTCACGAAATGTTGCAACAACGAATTCGAATGAAGTATGAGTATGATTGGCTGAAACAAGCAAAATAAAATTGTACGCATGGCGAAATACTATAAACTTTTCAATCCTATACGGAAACTGATACACTTAAGATGGTTTGGCCCGAAAATAAATTTTATACAAGGTAGTATAGTAGCTTTTGAAGAGAACCCAGTAACATGCTCCATTACACACTATTTGTAATACTAAATGTACGTATTCGTGTGTGTGTGTGTGTGTGTGTGTGTGTGTGTGTGTAGTTTAATGATTATGTTGAGAGAAGAGGGAGGATAAAAACCGATGCCGGCACATTGCCCATTCCTCACGAGTAGCAGCAAGGGGCCTCCAAGCGTAATGTCCCCATCTGGCGGACGGATAACCGTCACCAGTGTGACATGCCCTGCGGAAGGGGTGTTTGGTAAAGCTGGTGATCAGGGACTTAACGCCGCAACCTCTGCTCCACTTGCCGGGCAAATGCTTGCACTGACAATTTTTTCCATCAGGATTTATAAATAAGATGACCTTTTTCCTTATAATTGTTTTTATAGCAATTTTCGGGTTAGTTTAATCTTATGCGTGGTCATGATAATGTTTTACATGTTCGGTCAAACGATATGTCATTTTGTACAGGGCTGGGCAAAATTCTGGTTTGCTACGCGTATTGTTTTGCACGTCCGGTGATTTTTCTATGATATTAAGCCACCAGTGAATAAAATCTGTAATGCAAAAACAACGAAACGATAATTAACTATAACAACCAGTTTATTTTAACTATATCCAAAGGCAGCGCTTAAAATGCAACGCATTTCTACGAAACACTGTTTCATATGCAAACGTGTGATTTTTCGCACGTAAAACCCGAAAGATGAAAGATTTTGCCCGTATCTCGTGGTCGTGCGGTAGCGTTCTCGCTTCCCACGCCCGGGTTCCCGGGTTCGATTCCCGGCGGGGTCAGGGATTTTCTCTGCCTCGTGATGGCTGGGTGTTGTGTGCTGTCCTTAGGTTAGTTAGATTTAAGTAGTTCTAAGTTCTAGGGGACTGATGACCATAGATGTTAAGTCCCATAGTGCTCAGAGCCATTTGAACCGTTTTTTTTTTTTTAAAGATTTTTGCAAACGTGTCCTATAATTATACGGTGAAGGCTTTCAAGACTGGATGTTTCAGCTGCCGAGAGTTCTTTTGGGTTGTATGACCGTGGTCCATGGAACTCTTCTATCCCTGACGTTTCGTCCAAAGCTACGTTGGACATCTTCGGAGGTGCTCCTGGTTGTGCTGAGTCTTGCCGACTGACGAGTCGGACGTCGAGGAACGGCCTAAATACCGTGGAAAGTGGGCGTAGTCTGGATTTCACGTGATAGCAGAGATAAACCTTGTCAAGGATAAAGTATAACTATCTTTGACATACTATGTTCGATAGTTATAGAAACAGCCGGCCGAAGTGGCCGTGCGGTTAAAGGCGCTGCAGTCTGGAACCGCAAGACCGCTACGGTCGCAGGTTCGAATCCTGCCTCGGGCATGGATGTTTGTGATGTCCTTAGGTTAGTTAGGTTTAACTAGTTCTGAGTTCTAGGGGACTAATGACCTCCCATAGTGCTCAGAGCCATTTGAACCATTTTGTTATAGAAACAACCACAGCTAAACCAAGGCCAGGCAGATCTCATGTACAGACAGAGAGGTACTGTTGCGCATTCCGGAAGGTTATAGTACAAAAAGTGCAGGAAATCAGCAGGAGGAATTACTCGTGAGTTCCAAAGTGCTACCGGAAATGAAGTTACCACAATGGCTGTGCAAAGAATGGGTACAGTGGTCGAGCAGCTCCTCACAAGCTACACATTTCTGCAGTCAGGGCTCAGCGATACTTGAAGAGGTGTAAAGAGCGACTCCACTGGACTGTTTATGACTCGAAAGGAGTGATTTTCAGGAATGAATCATGCTATATCCTCTGGCAGTGCGACAGAATCGTTTGTGTTTGGCGAATGCCTGGAGAAGGTGTTACCAGCTATGCTGTATAGTGCCAAAAGTGAAGTATGCAGAAGGTGGTGTTATGATACTGCTGAGATTTTAGTGCTTATGGTAGTCTCCCCTTATTGCGCTTGATAAATCGCTAATTGCGGCAGGATTTGGACCCATTTCACTGCATTGTGTGCTGCATGCAGTAGCGGAACACTTCGGAAACGATGATTTTTTTTGTAGTAACATGAAAACGCAACCTGTCATGAAACAGCATCTGTGAGGCAATGCGTTATTGACAATAACGTTCCTGAAATAAAATGGCTCTGAGCACTATGGGACTTAACATCTGAGGTCATCAGTCCTCTAGAACTTAAAACTACTTAAACCTAACTAACCTTAGGACATCACACACATCCATGCCCGAGGCAGGATTCGAACCTGCGACCGTAGCGGTCGCACGGTTCCAGACTGAAGCGCCTAGAACCGCTCGGCCACACCGGCCGGCTCCTGAAATAGGCTCGCTACCCCAGAGTCCCGACTTGAGCCCAATGGAACACCTTAGGGATGAGCTGGAACGTCGACGTCACTACAGAGTCCAGCGTCCAACATCACTCCCTTTTCTGGTTTTGGCTCTAGAGGAGGAATAGGCTGCTATTCTTGCACAGACATAAAAGTGTCTCCATGACAGTTTAAGCTGTCACAAAGGCGAAGGGTGGACACACCCCAAATTAATGTCCACTGATAGGTTTTCATATACTTTTATCACATAGTCCATCGTGAACAGGAGAGTGACAGCTGCAATACTGAATGATTTTCAATAGCTTACATTCCAAATTTGTAAAGCCACAACAGCAACAGCACATTTTATGTGTTACATGGCTGTCACATATCACTGTGCGATATTGTTTCATTTTTGTGCTACAGGTTTGTGGTTATTGTATTGTGAGTACTGGACATGCAAGCCTGGGAGGAAAACTTTGCGTTTTTCTAGCTGGGAATGTGCACTCCCAGTGTGGTCTCAAGTTCATGTTTGTCTGCAGAAGCTGGTTACTGAATCTCATTAGGAGAGGCGATCATCCCCGGAGAGTTCAGTTGTTTTTGCGGAAGTTCCGCCGTGGCTAACTCCATACTTTTGTTGGCAGATCCAGTGCCTGTCCTCAGTCAGGGCAGTGGACGCCGTGCCGCCACTGCTGTCCCAGAGATAACTGAGCGCGATGTTTTTGTCTTTTCTGTACAAACATCAAACGATGATACACTGTGGCACAACCCGACCAGCGCGGGAAAGTCAGTTGCAAGTTCATCAAGGCAGTGTTGGTCTATATTGTCCCACTCCTCAAAGGCGATTCAGCGTAGATCCCTCAGAGTGGTTGGTGGCTCACGTCTAAGGCGTTCAGCCTGACCGGGTTGCCTGCAAACACGTCTTCGACGATTGTCTGGTTGAAAGCATTTGCGACACTCATCGGTGAAGAGAACGTGATGCCAATCCTGGGCGGTCCATTCGCCACGTTGTTGGATCCATCTGTACCGCGCTGCATGGTGTCGTGGTTGCAAAGATGGAACTCGCCATGGACGTCGGGAGTGAAGTTGCGCATCATGAAGCTTATTGCGCTCAGTTTGAATGGTAACAGGACGTCCTGTGGCTGCACGAAAAGCATTATTCAACGTAGTGGCGTTGCTCTCAGGGTTCCTCCGAGTCATAATCCGTAGGTAGCGGTCATCCACTACAGTATTAGCTCTTGGGCGGCCTGAGCGAGGCATGTCATCGACAGTTCCTGTCTCTCTGTATCTCCTCAATGTCCGAACAACATTGCTTTGGTTCACTCCGAGACGCATGGACACTTCCATTGTTGAGTGCCCTTCCTGGCACGAAGTAACAATGCGGACGCGAAGGAACCACCGTACTGACCTAGGCATGGTTGAACTACAGACAACACGAGCCGTGTACTCCTTCCTGGTGGAATGGCTGGAACTGATTGGCTGTCGTACCCCCTCCGTGTAACAGGCGCTGCTTATGCATGGTTGTTTACATCTTTGGGCAGGTTTAGGGATATATCTGAAAAGCCAAAGGGACTGTGTCTGTGATACAATAGCCACAGTCAACGTCTGTCTTCAGGAGTTCTGGGAATCGGGGTGATGTAAAACTTTTTTTGATGTGTGCATAATCAGCGAAAAACGCTGGCGAATCTTGACGATACATGTTTTTGTTCTCTTTCAGGAGCGTCAGGGAAGCAACTTGTTAAGATAACAAGATGTAACGTATTGTTGCTCTAAATTTTTTTTCACTTTGTCGCATGGTACTAGTGAAAGTTGTGGGATGTTGTCTACTGTGAAGTTGTTAGCTGTAATACTATGAAACAACACAAAGCCAGGGTATAGTTCAAGTGGAAATCTAAACAACCATCTCAGGACAATAAACAAATCTACATCACACAGGACTAGTGAGCGTAATGGTCGTTCCCTTCTCTGAATTTTTAAGCTACTGATCATTGAACTTGGTCGCTGTGACTATAAGAAAAAATTGCCACACTGATAACAGCAGTTCAGCAATACAACACATTGTATTTTCTGTTTGTGTGTCACGTAAACAGAGAAAATTTGTATGAAAGTAAAGGATTTTGAAATCAGTGAGTCAAAACTACCCGAAACAAATAACTTTGCTTGCCCATAATGATTCGTAAAATTAACTGAGAGCAAAGTTATCTAAAAGCTCAAATAAAATTACAAAATGACGTTAACACTGTGAGGAGGTAACAAATTTTGTGGAATATTGCATGGTGAAAATGCAACAAGATCCGCTCATCTGAGCAGCTTACGAATTAAAAGTTAATGAGACAAAAGCAATCCATAAATATAACCATTTAAGCAAAACAAAGTACATGGAGAAGTAAGTAAGTAGCGAGGTGCTCGGAATATGGATCGTGCTACTGCAACGCTTACATTTTTCCAAAATCAGCCAGCAGGCAGCAATCAACACCAGACGGTGACTGGTAGATCGATCCCGGCATCTTAGTTCAAAGCCGTTAACTGCTAACTTTCGGAGAAAAAAAAAAATCTCCTCATGAGGAGGACAAATCAATGCTATCGTCAAAGCGATGAACAAGAATATCACGTATTTTACGAAAAGTATGGGGACACAGCAGAAACTTGCCACTCTTGATGTACTAAACGCATATATAAAATGAGGAGGTTGGCACTGGCCTGGAGCAGTGTGTCCTCATTTGATCGGCCTCTACGCGCCAAACAACACGGCAAGAGCAAATCATTCGATTGAATAAACCAACGTTTTGTAGTGAAGGCAACAGACTTTCTCAAACTGGTCAGGTGGCACCATAACATCTCATCCTTCGATGTACATAGAGAAAAGGCATGCTCAGTTATACTCTGGGGATGGCATTGGTGGCACAACATCTGCTGTACGAGTGAGAATAGACACCGTCTCTGCCAACAGAAGTACAGACCAAGCCGTGGCCCAATTTCAATGAAATAGAAAGCACAATGGGAGAATACCTTCCCAGCTAGAAAAACGCCAAGCTTTGCTCCCAGACAATGTCCAGCACTTATTATAAAATAGCCAGAAAACACTAGTGCAAAAATATAACGATAATGCATAACAATATGTGACAGTGATATCACCTCACTGCTTCACACCCCTCTTTCAAAAAGAAAATAAATCTTACCAGATCCCAGTGCTCATTTGTGACATTATTTAGGCATCCCAAAAATGAACTAACTCAATTTCCGGAATCAGAAAACGACTCCTAGTAGTCTTCCATTAGGTTATAGCAAATGGCAAGGCAACATATTGTCTGTTTGATTTGTAATAGCTTTATCAAGTGAGAATAAACATGGTACCTCAAGCATGTATGGTTAGTATAATATGTGGTAGTAAAATAAAAGTACAGTAGGAGGAATCTCCGTAGCACGCGGCACAAATGTAGTATTCATAGAATTGTCTTTTAGCGTGGGTTTACAGTACAGGCTTGATAATAGGAGTATATTCTTAAGCGACTTAATTGGTAAAAGTACAGGTGAAATTGAACTTAGAACTACTTTTCTCACAGCAGGATGTCAAGGTTACAGTAACAGAGTTGCTTGTCTGCATAAATATGATACAAGGTTGATTTATCTTTAGTGACTTTGCAACAGAATGACAGGCTATGAACTTGTTGGTTTACGACAACCTATTAGCTTATGCCCTCTTATGAAGTATTTAGCGTCCCTTCGCTAGAAAAAGTCTGTTAAATTGTTTTACGATTTACAAGCTATATAATATATTATATGAGTGCAAAAGACAAAATGAACGCAGTTATCTCAAAAATGATCCTAGTGGCACCTGAATGGGCCAAATACTTTTTTTGTCTAGCATCTGTAACCTGGTGAGTAGTAGCTGTGAGCATATGTTCTCTCACCAAATAGAGATGTCTGCTATATGTTTATAATTCAAAAAGAATGAGCGAAAAAATTATTTACAGCTCTTGTATTTCTCAAGATTTTTTAAAATAGATTAACTAGGTTTGTACATAGAATTGTTCTGCACAGTTGATTTTACGTGGATCTAATATGCAGATTAAAATTAAAAACGTTTCTTACTCTGAGGCACAACTCATTTGCACCATTATGTCGTGCATTGATCTCTCCTTTCAAAGGATGGCTACTTCTGCGGCCTACAGTTCATCGATGCCCGATGTTTGCTGACACTTATAATCTGCTGGCTGACACTGCGTGAACAACACACGCTTGCCAGCGGCCCCCTGTAGCTTAGCACTTGGAGCGGTCGCTGACTTGTGCCATCCCAATGGGAGGGAATTCCTCCACTCTATCTGCTGGAGCCGGCCGAAGTGGCCGTGCGGTTAAAGGCGCTGCAGTCTGGAACCGCAAGACCGCTACGGTCGCAGGTTCGAATCCTGCCTCGGGCATGGATGTTTGTGATGTCCTTAGGTTAGTTAGGTTTAACTAGTTCTAAGTTCTAGGGGACTAATGACCTCAGCAGTTGAGTCCCATAGTGCTCAGAGCCAAGCCATTTATCTGCTGGATGATCCTCTTTTCCCGTCGGCACAGCCCATCTGCTTCTGTAACACTCGTAAGATTCTTCAGCAAGTTTTGTATCTGTACACAACATTACAATGGCATGTGATAATCCTGACATGAAATTTTCTTCTTGAGTGAACATTTAGAGTGAATGTCAATGTGCAGCTGTGAAAAATTTGATAAAAGAACTTAAACTTGATGTCTGTTGTTAATATACTTTATCACAAAACAAAGCAAAGCAAAACATTGTTTCCACAGTAAAATTAAGGTGCAGATCTAATGCAGACAATCTCATTAATCAATGTTAAGAAACCCCTGTTACCCCCAAATATGAAATATTTAACAACCTTCCAGTGCTCTCCCATAGATCTATCTGTGTGATGATCTTAGAGAAATGCGTACTATACGTAGCAAGTTCAGAACGGGTGGTATAATCGAAACTGAGCAACACATTTTAGCCCTACGGGCGGGCGAACGCATAGAAGTGATACAGTAGAATACAAAATCCCTAGTTCTCTATTGGCAAAAGCTGGCGTCTGACAAATCCACAAAACTTCTTGACAGATACCCCAGAGCATAATTTGCAGCTGGTGGTAAGCCAAAACAGACACCTCCTGATATCTTATACACTGTGTCTCATGACTACGCAGAACATAAAATCCATAAATCCTCCTCATGCCGCTTACAAAAAGTCAGCCTACCTGCCACAAAACAAATCGCTGGATCCTTCAAAACTCGAATGCAAGTGGCAGAAACTAATGGTTTCGCCAAAGAAAAATTGCACGTATCACAACAAAACAGACTTGTTTCACACAACGTTGGGCAAGACAACAAAACAAAGGAAGGGGAGGCGCCATAAAAAGTATAATTTTAGAGGAACTATACATTACGTTTTGTTACCTTTCAAGTAGCTCCTTTGCTGCTCCTGAAAGCGAACAAAAGCATGTTTCGTTAGGATTTGTTGACAGTTGTCACTGGTTGTAGCTGCACTTCATTATCTAACACATTCATAAAACAGGCATTTTGCTCATGCAGTTTTGGATTATTACACGATGCGATTGTGAGGCAGGCACGCGTGGATATACAATCATGTTCACCAAAAAAGGTCATTAGCGAGGCGCCTCTGTCTTCAGCGCCCTACGCACAAATCTAGCCCTGATGTTTCTTTTAGAGGCCAGCCAGAAGCGTGAAAAGTAAAATTACATAGAACGACGGAAAAAAATTTGCAATACCAAGTAGGAGTTCCGCGACACAAACGAAAATTGACAGACGTTTTTGTACATCTGCAAGATGTTGTCTATTTTAATTCTCGCCGTCACGTAAGAGTGTCGCTAATAGCGCTACAATGAGGATGCAAATCAGATTTGCTTAAAATAAACACGCTGTAACGGCCGTGAGCGTTATTTACCTTTGAAATTGGACTGGTGAGTTGACGTTAGTCAAGAATGCATTTAAGGCGACAAAGACGCCAAATGTTCTAATGTGTGTGAAATCTTATGGGATTTAACTTCTAAGATCGTCAATCCCTAAGCTTACACACTACTTAACCTAAATTATCCTAAGGACAAACACACACACACCCATGCCCGAGGGAGGACTCGAACCTCCGCCGAGACCAGCCGCAGAGTCCATGACTGCAGCGCCCTAGACCGCTCGGCTAATCCCGGGCGGCGACAAAGACGCCACTGAGTTTGAACGAGATGGTGTAACAGGGCTGCGAAAAGCTGGATGTCCCTTCTGCGATAAAGCCCTGGCAGGAATGTATTCACTGTACATGTGGTCACGAGAATGTACGGTTGCAAGAATGTCGGTCTCCGGACGGCCACTTGGCAGTGCTGAGAGGGAAGACCACCGTGTTCGGCGTATGGCTCTGCAGCATCGGCTTGCATCTTTAGTAGAAATTTGAGCAGTAGTTGGCACCACAGTGACACAACGAAATGGTGCAAATAGGTTACTTTGAGGTCAGCTCCGAGCTAGAAACCCTGTAGCGTACGTTACACTGACACCAACCTATCCCATATGCGACTTCAGCGGTGTCAGGCGAGAGCTCATTGGAGAGCGGAATGGATGTCTGTTATTTTTTCTGATGACAGCTGGTTGTGTCTCGATGCTAATGATGGCCGTGTGTTAGTTAGAAGTAATCCATTTGCGGGTCTGCAACTAATCTGTCAATGTGCTAGAACTCACTGGACCTATATGTGGAGTTACGGTCTGGGATGCGATTTCGTATGACGGCGGGAGCACTCTCGTGGTTGTCCCACGCACCATTGACTGCAAAATTATATGTCAGTCTGGTGATTCGAGCTGTTGTGCTGCCATTCATGAACAACATTCCTGGGGGTGCGCCGGCTGCTGTGGCCGAGCGGTTCTAGGCGCTTCAGTAAGGAACCGCGCTGCTGCTACGGTCGCAGGCTCGAATCCTGCGTCGGGCATGGATGTGTGTGATGTCCTTAGGTTAATTAGGTTTAAGTAGTTCTAAGTTTAGAGGACTGATGACCTTAGATGGTAAGTCCCATAGTCCTTAGAGCCATTTGAACCATTCGAACCTGGGGGCGCTGTCCAACAGGATAGTTGCGTTGCCTGCTCCATCACCAGATCTGTCTCCAGTCGAGCACATATGGGACATCATTGGACGACAACTCTAGCATCACCCACAAACAGCATTAACCGTCCCTGTATTGACCGAGTAAGTGCAACAGGCTTGGAACTCCACTCCACAGACATCCGACACCTGTACAGTACAAAGCGTGCACGTTTGCACCCTCGCATTCATCATTCTGCCGGTTACACCGCTTAGTAATGTACCAACATTTCACATTTTCAGTGGATTATCTCGCACTTAATTAACCTGTGATCTTGCAATGTTAACCACTTAAATACGTTACCTAGACAAATGTATTTCTGAAATTTCGTTACTTTACATTTGTGATTTCTTGGTGATGCGATTTTGATTTTTTTTTCTCTCAGTGTATAATCTTACCGCTGAACATAAACAGGACTTACAGGTAGAGAATATATAATAAAACAAACTACATATGTATCAGAAATTACACAACATAAACTAAATCAGCCCTGCTGTACAGCTGCATCCAGATTCAGCAAGTGCTGTTCCCCCGATTACTGTATTCAGCCGTAACGTCTCTAGAACGGTCTCACTTTCAGAAACTAGGCATTTTATGTGAAATGGCCCAAAGTATTGGGAGAATAACTTGCGCGATTTATTCTTTGCTTTGCAGAAGATGCGATGGGTCTTTTTACCACCACTTCACGCCCATTGCATTCCTCCTCATATGTTACAATGCTGCTCTCTTGATGTTGGCAGTTGCCTCTGCAATCACCTGTCTAAGCGTAGTCGGCTGCTGCGGTGGAAATGCAGCCACTTTTCTGATACCGTCCTCTGTTTCCTGATTCATTAAATCTTTGGTGCTGGCGTCTTTGTTGGGTCGTGAGAGACCTGATACATTACTAATACGAAATGCTTGATGTACTCATCCCTAGTGTCAGGCTTTTTGTTGTAACAATATGACAAAGCTTTCCCAACTCGCTTATGATTCTCTCTGGTGGGTTTGCTTGTGAGTGATACGTACAGTGTAAATACCTTTGATCTACCCCCTCCATAACATTCTCTTCCACATCTTTTAAGTGATATGTTTCTTGTTATTGGACAGCACGCCTTTGAAATAGAACTCCTGGTAGCCATTTGCAGTGGTGTCAGTGTGTCATATTTCGACACTAACTCTGTGGTTAGAGGATGGAGCGGTGACCGCCTTTTGGCCTCACACTCGAACCACGGAGGTCGACAGACGCGTAGTCACCTTACTTCTTAGAGACATTACGGGAAAACAGAAGGATTTTCTTTGTTGAAGAAAGCTTTGCCTTTTGTCGTCGGCTATCCATGCACGAATCACAGACAGACTCAAATTTCCATTTGTTGTGTCACAACCTTCATTCGTACATTATGCATATTCCTATCCAGGGAGGACATATTTACTGAGAGTCGATAGCCTGGTATTGACGAATGACGGAATAGTAGTGCCTGTGATGTTAAGAACTACGATGCAGTGTTCCTTTGCACACACATGCATGCTTGTCCGAAGGAACATTGCATCGATATTGTTAATAACATAGGCAGAGCTGTTTCCTCTTTCGTCATATTGTTAAATGCAACCGATTCTTTAAGTTTGCTATCGCATTTCCCTTGAAAAGAATGTGCATAGATCAGGTGGGTGCTCATGATCAGGTTATTGATCAACTTCTGTTTCACGCATACCACCCATGATGATCCGATTTGATTCCTGAAGCGGGGTAACACATTGTTTGGCAGCCAATAAAACTGCCTCACCACTGGGATATCCTTTTTTCCAATCTCCCTCTGGGTCTTTGTCTTGTGTTGAGAAATGCGTACCACTCACAAATATGCAACTCATTATTGACCCTCAGCCTACCCTCTGCTAGTGGTATTAAAGTCGGCGCATCCTGCGGTCGCTCAGTCTCTCTCTTCAGTCCCCCTAGACCTAGTTTCCTCTACAGACTGCACTCTTTGAGCTATTGACGTATTAGTTCCCATTACAGTCTGCAGCTTGGACACGCTGGTTTCTGCTGTTTTGTGTAACCTCGCCCAACTTTTCGTCGACTGATTTCAAACTGGAACTGACTTTTCTGCGTAGCTATATCATTCTTTTTCTAAGTTGTTTTCTATCCTCCTGGACTTCTTTTCTATATGCGTCAGGCTACCTATCTCTGTTGTACATTAGTTTTCTATCTGCTTCTGTTTTCCTCCCTCTCTCTCTCTCTCTCTCTCTCTCTCTCTCTCTCTCTCCTATGCTTCTTTTATATCTACTTCGGTTCTCTCTAGCTGCCCAGGTCGAAATATCTCCCGTAATTCCGAAATTCGAACTGCTCTATCCCACGGTCGACTCTGTTTCGCCAGCCACACTGTGTTTTGTTGTTGGTGGAGTTTCCTGGGTTTCAGGCAATGGATTTACTACTGACGCCTCCCCCTCAGAAAACTCCGACACACTTACTTCGGTTCTATTGAATCCTCCTGGCTAGAAACTTTCCTTACCTCTCTAGATCGCAGTCGACTAGCCCTATTCATGTTTTAAAAAAATAACAGAAACATTTCTCCCGCCCAGTGACCTGCTGCTATCACAAATTTGACATAAACAAATTACCCTAAGCACACAATAAAAAATCACAAGTAGAAACAGAGTCTTCAATCGCAATACAAATTTGTTGTTGTTGTGGTCTTCAGTCCTGAGACTGGTTTGATGCAGCTCTCCATGCTACTCTATCCTGTGCAAGCTTTTTCATCTCCCAGTACCTACTGCAACCTACATCCTTCTGAATCTGCTTAGTGTATTCATCTCTTGGTCTCCCTCTACGATTTTTACCCTCCACGCTGCCCTCCAATACTAAATTGGTGATCCCTTGATGCCTCAGAACATGTCCTACCAACCGATCCCTTCTTCTGGTCAAGTTGTGCCACAAACTTCTCTTCTCCCCAATCCTATTCAATACTTCCTCATTAGTTACGTGATCTACCCATCTAATCTTCAGCATTCTTCTGTAGCACCACATTTCGAAAGCTTCTATTCTCTTCTTGTCCAAACTATTCATCGTCCATGTTTCACTTCCATACATGGCTATACTCCATACGAATACTTTCAGAAATGACTTCCTGACACTTAAATCAATACTGGATGTTAACAAATTTCTCTTCTTCAGAAACGCTTTCCTTGCCATTGCCAGCCTACATTTTATATCCTCTCTACTTCGACCATCATCAGTTATTTTGCTCCCCAAATAGCAAAACTCCTTTACTACTTTAAGTGCCTCATTTCCTAATCTAATTCCCTCAGCATCACCCGACTTAATTAGACTACATTCCATTATCCTTGTTTTGCTTTTGTTGATGTTCATCTTATATCCTCCTTTCAAGACACTGTCCATTCCATTCAACTGCTCTTCCAAGTCCTTTGCTGTCTCTGACAGAATTACAATGTCATCGGCGAACCTCAAAGTTTTTATTTCTTCTCCATGAATTTTAATACCTACTCCGAATTTTTCTTTTGTTTCCTTTACTGCTTGCTCAATATACAGATTGAACAACATCGGGGAGAGGCTACAACCCTGTCTTACTCCCTTCCCAACCACTGCTTCCCTTTCATGTCCCTCGACTCTTATAACTGCCATCTGGTTTCTGTACAAATTGTAAATAGCCTTTCGCTCCCTGTATTTTACCCCTGCCACCTTTAGAATTTGAAAGAGAGTATTCCAGTCAACATTGTCAAAAGCTTTCTCTAAGTCTACAAATGCTAGAAACGTAGGTTTGCCTTTCCTTAATCTTTCTTCTAAGATATGTCGTAAGGTCAGTATTGCCTCACGTGTTCCAGTGTTTCTACGGAATCCAAACTGATCTTCCCCGAGGTTGGCCTCTACCAGTTTTTCCATTCGTCTGTAAAGAATTCGTGTTAGTATTTTGTAGCTGTGACTTATTAAGCTGATAGTTCGGTAATTTTCACATCTGTCAACACCTGCTTTCTTTGGGATTGGAATTATTATATTCTTCTTGAAGTGTGAGGGTATTTCGCCTGTTTCATACATCTTGCTCACCAGATGGTAGAGTTTTGTCAGGACTGGCTCTCCCACGGCCGTCAGTAGTTCCAATGGAATATTGTCTACTCCGGGGGCCTTGTTTCGACTCAGGTCTTTCAGTGCTCTGTCAAACTCTTCACGCAGTATCATATCTCCCATTTCATCTTCATCTACATCCTCTTCCATTTCCATAATATTGTCCTCAAGTACATCGCCCTTGTATAGACCCTCTATATACTCCTTCCACCTTTCTGCTTTCCCTTCTTTGCTTAAAACTGGGTTTCCATCTGAGCTCTTGATATTCATACAAGTCGTTCTCTTATCTCCAAAGGTCTCTTTAATTTTCCTGTAGGCGGTATCTATCTTACCCCTAGTGAGATAGGCCTCTACATCCTTACATTTGTCCTCTAGCCATCCCTGCTTAGCCATTTTGCACTTCCTGTCGATCTCATTTTTGAGACGTTTGTATTCCTTTTTGCCTGTTTCACTTACTGCATTTTTATATTTTCTCCTTTCATCAATTAAATTCAACATTTCTTCTGTTACCCAAGGATTTCTACTAGCCCTCGTCTTTTACCCCAATTTACCCCAATAAATTCCCTCAAAATACAAACACATACAAAAAGAAACAAATTACAAATAGCACACACTTCGCATGCACCATGCTAGCATGTGCTGTAGCTGCAGAATACTGTGCAAGCAGGTGCAAAATGATCACTACAATTTTTTGCATCCAAATATGAGACTCACTGAGATGTTGTAAGTCGAAGATATCAAAAGAAGCCGAAAGTAAGATTGGGTGAAGATCGACATGAAAGTTTGGGAAGTGGCACACCACACACACACTGTAATAACACTATCAGTCAAATTAATGTTCATATTTTCGGTCATGATCTCAGTATCCTACTACATTTGCTATGTGTGGTTTATGACTTCTTGCATGACGAAATTGTGGGCAGAATGATCATACAATTGCACGTGTAAACCGTAGAGAATGTGTACCCTTGAGGCCATAGTGGAGGCAGTGGAGAACAGGGAGCGTGATGGATTGCAGGCTATAAATACCGCGACAGTCTGTCACGAAGGTGACCAGTTGGCAGAAAGTGGGTGGGGGATGCCATTTAAGAGCGAATGCTTTCATCTGAGCTTTTTTTCAAATGGTGGGAAGGTCATAAAACTCCAATGACTCTCATGTTAGAAGCTGGGACGATACGGACAGAGCGGCGGGTGTACATGTTTAATGGAGGCAAGGCTGTAACTTCCGTAGCGCCAGGAAGTCGCCAGTTTATCTTAGCTAGCGGCAAAAACATATATTTCACGAACACAGCTGTCTGTGAACCTTGATAGCCTTTTTTAGAAATTGGAAATGGTCGGCTGGAAAAGATTAGTTCTCTCCATAAATGAGGAACTGTGGTTCTGTCCATATAGACGTTATTTGCCAAAACGTGGCCATGCTTACCATGAGAACGAGGCCTCCCTAGTCTTTTTTCAGGCAAGAGAGATTTTTGAGCCACTGATTGGCCCCTCTCAGCATATGCAAAGCAGATGCTTGGTCCCCCAGTGCGGAAGCCCAGTGCCGTGTCTGGATTAGCTACCAGGCCAACAGAACAGCCAAGAGGGGAGATTCAATGAGTAATTTGCTAATTCGGATCCTGTACTGAAGCTTGTGGTGGAAAGTGGTTGTGAATCTTTGTCTTCTTCGTCTTCAGGTCCTCCCCCGGTGGAGAACTTTAGGTCTTTCCCAAGTGCATGAAACTTGTGGTCTGTAATTTGTGGTGGTCTAAGAGCCAGCGGCAGTTCCCAAATGTACTGACAGTGGGAGTGCTGTACATGACTATTTAAAAAAAAACTGTTGGTGTGACTTACCATCTTCTGCAGTAGTGACATGAATTGTGTATTTACTTTCCAAATGTTATACGATTTTTATGTTTTAAAAAATATGAGTTGTAGATTTAATACAGTTCATGTCTCGATTTTCACCTAAATGGAAAGGATATTTATAGTTAATTTTCATTTTAAGTTATCTAAAGGTATACTCTTATTCTGAAGTCGAATTTTCAGTTCGTTTCCTCTTCTTTTCGGAACTTTTGCATTGAAACTGCCCGTTTTCTTACTTCCTTAAGACTTTGCTGTGTATACGTTCTGTGATTTTAATACATTTACTGGTTGTCTTCGTTGAAGTTTATTACGAGTATTATTGTAATATCGAGTGCAGGTATGTATTGTTCGTTTGATGACAGTTGTTTTACTTGTTTGTGCAGGTGTTGCCAGTGTGTGTGAGTTTCTGTAAATAGCCATTGTTTGTACCTACCGTAAATAACTATGACCTATAACTTCAAAATATCAGTGGGGCTACACTAATATAAATTCGCAATTATGGAGATATAATCAACAGTCAGATTCTTGACCCCAAAAACTCTATCCAACGTGTCTAATAGAAAAATAGGTATCATTCTACACTGATATGACTGATAATCTGGATTTAGATATCGTAGTCACAATCCGGAGGTTAAATATTAGACAGTCTAAGAATTCGGTCGTATCCCCACCTAGTGACGTGGTTTAAGTGCATAAGACATTCTCTGTGTACCTTGATCAATACTGGCTGGTCCTTTTCCGATTCTCTTAGACTCGCAATTCTGTACGGAAGACGATCAAGAAACTTGTGGTGAAGCATCCACACCTCCCTTGAATGGCTTGACATGCCCTACGAGAATAATAGAAGTTTCTGTCTCCATTAGTATTTCATTGTTGACAGGCGACGTCGTTTCCACCGCTTGGTATAGATTTTGGTATCGAGTTAGGATTTGCTTCGCTTTACCTTAGGTGTGTACAGATTATTACCAAAACCCATTGTCCAACCCTTTGTTGTGGCAATTTCCCCACACATTGTTCCATCCGTTCTTGACGCTCTAAAGCTTTGGTATTCGCTTTTTGGCTTTCTGCCAAATGTCGTGTAACCCTTTTGCCAATTTCTTTACCGGTTCGCCATTGGTTCCAAGCCTTGTTTTTGTCATTTCGGAAGCCGAAGGCATTTTCCTGCCATACGTTACATCGTACAAAGGCTAATAGCTGTATTCACTTTATAATCGTACGCCGTAATGATGTACTGAAGGTACACATTCCAGTTGTCATGATTATTGTTCACAAATAGCTTAACATCTGAGAAGTTGTGCGATGCACCCTCTCTTTTCTCGTATTTGCTCGAGGATGAACAGATTTTTTTTTTTTTTTTAGGCTTGCAATTGCAAACCAATGAACACATCTGTTTCATTAGATCGAACAAAAAGTTTGTGACCTGGTCCTTAATTAGAGTGTCTGGAATGCCAGATGTGAGCAACCAGTTATTCACCATTGCTTGTGCTGCCGTACTTGCTTGCTGATTAGGAATTGTAATCATTACTACAAATCATGAAAAATGATCTATTGTTGTCAGTGTGTACCTATTACCTGCTGATGTTGTATTAAATTGGGATCTAAAATACTCAGTCCTATCATTTCGAATGGTTTAAATGCACCATGCAGTCTGGTCAGTGACTCGTTGCGCACAAGGTTCATAGTTCCTAACATTTTGCATGACATTTTATTCCCTTGTTCTCGACCAAAACTTTTCAGCAACCAATTAGTAACTTGTTCTACGACTGCCATGAGCTGCCGCCATGTGGTCATTCGTGTGTTTCAAAAGTACGCACCTAAGCAGCACAGGTACCACCCACCATGCATGGTCTACACTTTGCAGTTGTACTCAATAAGCTGTAATGCAAGTACAACCTAAATGCCTCACAGTCAGTGTCAGCTTCCTGTGCTCTCTGTCATTCAGCAATTCTCTTGCCCACTGTTTGTAAAACTCCAGTTTCCCTACTTAAACTATCAGTATTACTATGCTTCTTCCCGTTTGTGTACTACCTCGTTATAGAATTCATTCTAATTTAATTTCCACCGTGTCAATCTATTGGAAAGGTCTTTCAGTCCGACACCCAATTCCATGTGGCAAGATCCGGCCCCTACTTTAAAATTTTGACCACACAAGTAACAACCGAAATCAGAAGTACCGTAGATAAGTGCTAACATTTTCTTCCCCACATTGGAATAATTCAGTTCTGTGTTATTTAATTATCCGGTTGCGCATGCCACTGGCTGTTCCCTATTATGTATAATCTGGTAGAAAACGCATCTCACCGTCACACTGTGTGGGACAAATTAATTCCTTTTCGAAGTAGCACACTGTACTTACATTCGGGGGGGGGGGGGGGGGGGGGGGGAAGACGGTTCAAACGCGCGTCTGGCCATCTTGAGTTAGGTTTTTCGTGATTTCCCTTAATCGCTTCAGGCAAATACCGTGATGATTCCTTTGAAAGGGCACGACCGATTTTCTTCATGATCCTTCCGTAAGCCAATGGGACAGATAACCTCGCTGTTTGGTTCCTTCATCCAAATCAACCAACCAACCAACCAATGTTTTCGAAGTTAGGAAATACTAACACTGGATCTCAGGCCAGTGCTTGCTTTTGGGCATCAAACGGCGTGTGACAGTTGGTAGATTATTTTACTTTTGCTCCTGTGTTTAACAAACTGTTCAAAGACTAGGCAATTTGAGAAAATTTTTTGACGAATTTTCTATAATAATTACAAACGCCTAAAAATGATTGTAGTTATTTCGCTGCCTGCGGTGGCAACAAAAAACGAACCGCCAAACGCCGATCACTGGTCAGTTTCTACACCTTCCTGACTCATTACATGCCTTAGATGTCTTCTGTTGCTGCAAAATGATTTATAACAATACACATCGTTATACATGCTGTTCATAGTCTCTTGAACACCTCTTCCTGTTGTTCTACATGTTCTCCTACGACCTTCGAAAACACTATGATGTCCAGATACATCATGCGTCATTTTGATTTTAACCCTCTTAGTGCACCATTCAAGAGCCTCTGAAAAGTAGCCAGTGCATTTTTGAGTCCGTACAGTGTTCGACGGTACTGGTAATGGCCCCATGGAGCCGTAAAGGCTGTCGTCAGTTGGTCATTTGGTACTAACTCCAGCTGGTGATAGACACTTTTCAAATCCCAAATCCAATGTCGAAAAATATTTACAGTGAATCAAGCTGTCCAGTGTCCTTGTTATGTTCGAATATGGGATATGCATCGGTAATAGTTCTTGTGTTATGGTCACAACAGAATCTATACCTTTTAGTTCCATCTAGCGATTTTTTTTTTTTTTTTTGAGGGGGGGGGGGGGGCAAGGATCACGGCTGCACCATGTTCAATAATCCCGTGAGCCAGCTGCTGATTAATAAACTCTTCCAACAATGGTTGCCAATATCTTGGAACAGTGTACAGTTTCCTCTATACTGGAGCATTGTTTCCTGTTGGTGTTCCATGCTGCGTGACTGGTGTTGCTGGTAGTGGACCACTCGGATTAAATAAGTCCGTAAATTGCAGTAACAATGTATCAATTGCTTTTCAATCGTTTGTATGTAATTGCTTCATTTTCTCGTGTAACACAGATGCATAGATGGTTTTCTTGCAGGAAAGGCCCTCCCTTGACCTATATATATCATTCTCCTCTAGGACATTTTAATTAGTAAACAGTAAAGTAAGACTAACAGGGACCACAAAATCTCCGTCCATTTTCCTGACGTATACTACACTTCTGTGTATAAAACTGTGTCACTAATCCATTTCCTCTCTGCTTTCCAGTGGCTTCACAACCGAAAATGCTTCCCTTTGGTATGTTTGTACCTACACTAACCCAGGCTACTTCCCTGTAATTTGCGGTATGCTGTTATGCGAATTGATCTTTAGTGTACGTGCCTGCAGTTCATTTGGTAGCCCCTTCATGACTGGTGAATCTTGCGACATTATCACACTTACACTTGGACGCCAATGTAAACAGTATCCCGAACTTTTAGTTCCGATTCTAAAACTGAGCAACGTCGTCCCGAATGACGTCACGTCATTGTCACCTACCCTACGTAACCTTCCTATCTAAGAGGTCCAGCTTAATGATCGACACACGAGCTCCCGTGTCCGCCAAAAATTTGTTATTCCTACCGTTTACTACGCGTAACAAGTATCATTCTGTCTGTGCATGTGTTTGTGCTGTACTTTAACTGGGAATGGCGTCAGGTGAGGTTGAGGCACCCCCTTTGGCAGTTAACAAACACTTACCCAGAAGCTGTTCAATCATGTACCTTATGTCCTACTTCTCCACACTTATAGCATTCTGGCTGGGGGCATATCTTCTCGATGTGACCCTTACGTACACATCTGTAACATTTTACCTCAGAGGAGAAAACACTACGGTCATTCTGTCCCCAAGTAGCAATTTCGGTTTCCTCCAACTGTATGGTGATCCTAATGGCAGCGGACAAATCTCTTAGATTTTCCATCGTCAATCTTCTTGAAATGTCGGTGAAAATGGCACTCGCAAACACATCCAAAACCCTATTTTCCGACTCACGCAGGATGACTCTCAGTCTCTGCATTCCGCATTAGCTCATAAGTCTGTGCGTTACCTTTCCTCGTCCTTTCAGAGAAAGACTTCACTGACTCATTGCGTTTTTGAGGCAAACCACTAAATTTCTCCCTAAAAAAACTCACCATGTTCTGTTGGCGATTTCAGTTTTAAGGGATAAAGTACATCGCAAAAGGTAATTTGCTGTATTATTTTTAGAGAGAATATCTTCGAAACCATTATACACTCCTGGAAATTGAAATAAGAACACCGTGAATTCATTGTCCCAGGAAGGGGAAACATTATTGACACATTCCTGGGGTCAGATACATCACATGATCACACTGACAGAACCACAGGCACATAGACACAGGCAACAGAGCATGCACAATGTCGGCACTAGTACAGTGTATATCCACCTTTCGCAGCAATGCAGGCTGCTATTCTCCCATGGAGACGATCGTAGAGATGCTGGATGTAGTCCTGTGGAACGGCTTGCCATGCCATTTCCACCTGGCGCCTCAGTTGGACCAGCGTTCGTGCTGGACGTGCAGACCGCGTGAGACGACGCTTCATCCAGTCCCAAACATGCTCAACGGGGGACAGATCCGGAGATCTTGCTGGCCAGGGTAGTTGACTTACACCTTCTAGAGCACGTTGGGTGGCACGGGATACATGCGGACGTGCATTGTCCTGTTGGAACAGCAAGTTCCCTTGCCGGTCTAGGAATGGTAGAACGATGGGTTCGATGACGGTTTGGATGTACCGTGCACTATTCAGTGTCCCCTCGACGATCACCAGTGGTGTACGGCCAGTGTAGGAGATCGCTCCCCACACCACGATGCCGGGTGTTGGCCCTGTGTGCCTCGGTCGTATGCAGTCCTGATTGTGGCACTCACCTGCACGGCGCCAAACACGCATACGACCATCATTGGCACCAAGGCAGAAGCGACTCTCATCGCTGAAGACGACACGTCTCCATTCGTCCCTCCATTCACGCCTGTCGCGACACCACTGGAGGCGGGCTGCACGATGTTGGGGCGTGAGCGGAAGACGGCCTAACGGTGTGCGGGACCGTAGCCCAGCTTCATGGAGACGGTTGCGAATGGTCCTCGCCGATACCCCAGGAGCAACAGTGTCCCTAATTTGCTGGGAAGTGGCGGTGCGGTCCCCTACGGCACTGCGTAGGATCCTACGGTCTTGGCGTGCATCCGTGCGTCGCTGCGGTCCGGTCCCAGGTCGACGGGCACGTGCACCTTCCGCCGACCACTGGCGACAACATCGATGTACTGTGGAGACCTCACGCCCCACGTGTTGAGCAATTCGGCGGTACGTCCACCCGGCCTCCCGCATGCCCACTATACGCCCTCGCTCAAAGTCCGTCAACTGCACATACGGTTCACGTCCACGCTGTCGCGGCATGCTACCAGTGTTAAAGACTGCGATGGAGCTCCGTATGCCACGGCAAACTGGCTGACACTGACGGCGGCAGTGCACAAATGCTGCGCAGCTAGCGCCATTCGACGGCCAACACCGCGGTTCCTGGTGTGTCCGCTGTGCCGTGCGTGTGATCATTGCTTGTACAGCCCTCTCGCAGTGTCCGGAGCAAGTATGGTGGGTCTGACACACCGGTGTCAATGTGTTCTTTTTTCCATTTCCAGGAGTGTATATAAGGACGTGTTTCCTAAAAAAGTTGAAATGTAATTAACGTTCTTAAAAACTGTGTAATCAGCTTTTGTAATAATTTGAAATTTTGCAAAATACCTCACCACGATTAATTAATGCCGAAAAATGGAAAATTTTGTTTTAACGTAAATTAAAGAAGCCATCACGCTACAGCCATCCAATGTCTAATAAAGATGGTTTTTGAAATGCCGTTTTTGGAAAATACGCTGTATACAATTGTTGTCACTGTATTTTCAAAATACCTAATTAAAATATCTAAATTGTTTTAATTAATGTTGTTTTATGTTTTAATTGTTTATATTCTTGTTCTTCCTTTCTTGTTAACCGTTTCACATATGCGTATGTTGTTATTTGAAAATAATGTGTATTGTATGAAGAAATTTCGCTCATTTTATGTGAATAGTGTACAAAAACGTTATGTTTGAAGCATGTCTTTACAGATAATAGTTATTATGAATATTTTGTATAATAAGAATGAGGTACCTATTATTTTCAACTAACAACTTACTTATTTGAAATGGTAAACTAAAAAAACATAAAGGATCATGAATTAAAACGTAAAATAATTTAAAACATAAAAGAACAGTAATTAAAACAATTTGAATGAAAATGAATGTTCAGATATTTTAATTAGAAATATTGAACATCCTCTGACAACAGATTGTGTACAGCTTATTTCCCTAAAATGGTATTTTAGAAACCAGCTTTATTACCCGTGAGTGGATGTGGTGTGAAAGCTACTTTTATTTGTGTTGTAAGATAATTCTTAATTTTTCAAAAGCAGTTAATGGTGGTGGCCTATTTTGCAAAATTTCAAAGTCCTGCAAAAATTGAATATACAGTTTTCAAGAACATTAATTACATTTCAACTTATGTTTGATACATTTTTTCTAGATATTGCCTCTAAACCAAATATGCCAATGTGCCTTTCGGGTTGTGATTTACCCTGCAAAAGTGAAATTGGGGAAAAAAAATGTTAAAATTTTTTGACCCCTTGACATACACGACAAGGTTAATCAAGATCGTTTATTTACACTTGAGAATGTTCCCTTGTTATTCGTATCGAAACAATAGGACCACTTAACTATAGTTGCCCAATTATGTGGCAGCCCTCACATCACTTATATATATAGACACATCTTCAGCTGTGTTCCCCGAAAAAGGAGGTTACCTGCTACGGCATCAATGGAAGGAATAGATATATTCAAAAAGCCTTTTATTTCTCCTGGATCAGATTGTTTTGTCCTCCAATGGGTTCCAACACAGGTACTTTCGTTAATAATGGATCATTCAACTCCTGTCCAGCTGTAGTTCCCAACAACGTGGTTATGTGCCCTTTCAAAGATTCAGCTGTCTGGTGCAAAGTCGCCACAAGTGTTTCTGGCATTTTTGTAATCTCCATTATAGAAGAAAAATGAGGAAATTGTACCCACAGTGGACAAACAAGAAACAAACTATTATTAGCAGATGACCTCCTCCTATTGGTCGACGGCCGAAGTCGCGAGGATATAGAACCAAAGACAGAGAGGGCTATGGCAAAACTACAACTGTGGTACCGTAATACTAAGATGACCATTTCACCCACTAAATCAACTTACCTTTTACTAAAAGGACAGCTAGTTAGAAATACAACCGTAAGAATTGAGGGCACACTGGTTCTTTGGAGACGGGAGACACGTTACTTGGGAATCATCATCGACGAAAGGTGGAACTTCGGAAGGCACATTGAAACTGTGACCCAGAAAGCTTTTCAAGTATTAAATAACCTCATTTCCATTAGACACAAAAGATTTCACCTTTCCCCTCATCTGATAAAATTGTATCATAACAGCATATTAACGTCAACAGTGGGTTACGGCTAGGGAGTCTGGGCACACAGGCTCACGAGGGTGATGCCCGCCATGACAGTGAGAAGGGTACAAAGGAACATGTTACTAAGATCTGTGGGGGCTTATAGAACATCCCCAGGGGGAGCTCTGTTAGTCATAATGGGGCTCTGTCCTCTGGACATCAAAATCAGGGAGCAGGCCGCATGGTACTGGGCTAAGAAAGGCAACATCACAAAAATAGAAGAAATTATGGGAGCACCTGTTATGGATAAGGGTAAGATAAGGAGGGGTGATTTATGGCAGGAGTTATGGGAGATGGACGAAACTGGCAGAAGGACTTTTCAGTTCTTACCAAATGTAAGGGAGAAAAAAATGGTTCAAATGGCTCTGAGCACTATGAGACTCAACTGCTGTGGTCATAAGTCCCTTAGAACTTAGAACTACTTAAACCTAACTAACCTAAGGACATCACACACATCCATGCCCGAGGCAGGATTCGAACCTGCGACCGTAGCGGTCGCACGGTTCCAGACTGTAGCGCCTTTAACCGCTCGGCCACTCCGGCCGGCCTGTAAGGGAGAGAATGGGAATGAAATATTTTGAGCCGACTCGGGGATTGTTCCACTTCCTCACTTGTCATAGCCCCTATCCGACATATCTATGTCGGTCTGGGAAGAGGGCGACGCCCGCGTGTGACTGTGGCGCATCGGAGGGTACTCCTGACCATGTGGTTTACGAGTGCCCCCTTTTCGATGATGTAGCAGCCGCACTACGACAGCAACTGCCGAGTAACAATACTTACGACCAACTGAGACAAGAAGAGGCTTTTCAAACACTGAATACATTAGCCAACGAGGTATCACGAAAAGTATTGACAATATTCTTGGGAGACTTTCGTGACTAGTTGCTAATCACCAATTGTGTCCAGCACCCCGATCCCGTGCGACTAAACAGTAGGAATCCGCCACGTGCAGGACTAGGGGGACTGGGGTGATCTATTTCACGGATTTGACACATGCACCGGATATGACGTAGATTAGTTTGTAGTTTAGTAGAATAGAATAGGATATTAGACCAGGAACCTGCAGCGACAATAAACTCCTTGTCTGCCTTGTGTCAGGGGCACGCTCATCGGGTTTAGCTCGATGAGCAAGGCACTCAAGTAGATTTACACTAACACTGGCACACATGTAACGCTGCAGGCAGTTTACACTAATCACCAGCAGTCATTAGAAAGTAATGCTAACATTAGAAATAGTCTGCCCATTAACACAAGTAATACTAGAATGAGATTTTCACTCTGCAGCGGAGTGTGCGCTGATATGAAACTTCCTGGCAGATTAAAACTGTGTGCCCGCGAAACGCAAAGGTCCCGAGTTCGAGTCTCGGTCGGGCACACAGTTTTAATCTGCCAGGAAGTTTCACAAGTAATACTGTCTGTAGTCTTGCAAATTAATATGAAGTAGCTGCAATTGTAAATAACATTGTAGAATATTAGGATCCACTAATCATTAAGGTGGTGGGTTATTATTGTATAATTATTATGATTGGAAATAAAGAATAAAAAAACTATATTAACTTTGCGCCATATCATGGCCCAGCAGGATTCTTTGCACTGCTGTGCTTCATGGCCAGACCTTCGACATTTGTTACATATAGCTGACAGCCCACATACATTGCATCTCATGTCCAGACAAATTACAATTTGGGCACCTCACCAGTCACAAGTAAACTTTCCTGTAATTGCCACAGGACTAAGAGAAGACTACAGGTTCCTGCAGTTTAACAGAGGACACTTTCAAGTTTATGTGGCGATCATTACACCCCACCGTGGCTGCAAAGAAAAGAAACACAAACAGGCCATCAAAACACAGTCACTCACCAGACCACATAGTGCCGAACTTCGAACTGTAGTCAGCAAGCTCCAGGACATCGAGTACTGATGTTGTAGATGTGTGAGTGTGGTACGAAGTGTAAACATCTCTACTGCTGGCGACAACTTGTTGACACCAAATATAGAGGACTTGAGCTGTGGTATCTATGTTGACAGGATGGCATGGAGCGGATTGTGGTGATGAGGATGTGTTGCACATCAGAAGTCGATGAGACATTGTTATCAGAATACACATTTATTATTCATGGAAACACAGTTGTCTTCCTTCTCGGCTGTCGGTAGCCAGGCGAGCAGAAGGATACTGGCCAGGCCAATACGCGCTGACGCCAGTGTTTCACGGTCTTGGCTGCCACAGCGAAGGAGGTGCGTAATCAGTGCTCCGTGATTTCACAGTCAGCACCAGAGCAGCACAATAAGCGTTGCCCGCAGTGGCTGTGGTAGCCAGCAGGCTATCACAGTGCTTTCATTGCTAACATGGACTACACCCTGAAAGACAGCCAACATCTCTGGAGGAAGAGGCCATAGGTGTGAAGTATACGTCATGACTCCTCAGCGAGAGAATTGCTACTGTCGCCAGTGTCTGTTCATAGACACAGGTTGGGGGGCAGAAGCTACTGTGCTACCTTGGGTCCACAGTAGTCCAGCAGCTCACCACGTACCATCAGCTAGACCTCCAGGGAGTCCGATAATAGGAGGCACCCAAAATGTTATCATTAATGAAGGCAGAAGTGAGACTGCAGGAGCCCATGGCAGATAAGTCCTTCATTCCAGACTGTCTGTCGCATCACAGACCGTAGTCGTCTATGTGGGTCATGGATGGAGCTTCACAGGGTCCACCCTGGGACTTGTTAGCTACAACTGAGCACTGTATTTCAGGACTGGTTAGCTACAACTGAGCACTAAGCTGTGGACGACAGGGTATTTGTACCAGCCAGTGTGCATCAGTGACGTTATCATGTAGCAAGAAGGATGGAATGTACCCCATTTTCTGAACCCGTCAGTGTTCTATACCACGGCACAGTGTGCCAACTCCGCTCTTCAGGCTTTTAGTTCAGTTATTCCTGCAGCATCTGTGTTCTGAAAGTCGTTCTTGCGTATGACTGACGTTATTGCTTCACTATATTTTGTCAAGAGAATCACGCTATGCTCCCTTCTTCATGAGGTCACTTCGCTGCTTGAGCACCTTGGTCCTCCAACTCAGGTGGCGCATGGGAATTTAGTTCGATGGGATGCTCATGCTGCATGCTATTTCAGCCATTCGTTAAATGTGAACACTTTAGGTTAGACTTTACCGTGACTGTTGCGGACATCAAATGAAACAACAAGTTTACTGTTACCAAGCTGAACAGTGACTAGTGTCGTGAATCACAGTAGAGCAGCGATTATCAGTCTAACAACACTTTATCTCATAGTCACAAAACATGCAATACAACATGTCAAAGATATACTATCCTAAGAGTAAACAAACAGTCTCTCACTTGCCCGAAGTACATCACTCTGTGACATCCTCCCCTCCCTGGTCGACCTCCAAAGGTACGGCCAGCTGCACAGGACGACTAATGATGTGACCTTCTGGTGTCCAGAGTATTATCGTCCTTACCCTGCCGTCTCTTCCTGGTAGTACCTTTTCTATCCTGGCCTTCTTCCACATATGTAGCGGACGAAGGTCCTCTTGGATCAGCACGATGTCGCCAGGGCGAAAGGGGATGACTCGTCCCGATAGGCGTTTAACTTCATGGTAGTTCCGGAGCTCCAATAGGTATTCTTTAATCCAACGGTTCCAAAAACTGTCACAGAATTGCTGTCTCAGTCGGAATTCCTTTGTTAAATTCGTATTCGCTGAAGGCTCTGGTCCCGTCGGAATAGTCGTAAGTTTTTCTCCCGTCAGAGAATGGGAAGGTGTGAGTGCATCACAATCATCTCCTGGTGTGATGGGCCTGGAGTTCACCGCGGCTTCAATATTGATCAAGGTGGTGTTCAGTTGTTCCTCAGTGAGCTTTGCGAGTCCCAATACCTTCCGTAGGCAACGCTTTATAGCGCCCACCATTCTTTCCCACCATCCTACAAGCCGCCCGGGAGACAATGAATTTCCAAGTAATACCGTCGTGGGCGAGGAACTGATAAGTTTTTGTGGTGGTTAATGCCTTCCAACGTTGGGCTAGTTCCATATTCGTGACGTGGAATGTTTTCGCGTTATCTGTATATATCGTGTGGGGTCGTCCGCGTCTTCCGGCGAATCGCTGAAGTATCATAAGAAACTTGTCCGTTGACAAGTCTGTACAGAGTTCGAGGTGTATAGCTGGTTCGATCCCGGGTTTCGGCACCAAATTCTTATGTCGTGAATCACACTAGAGCAGCGACTATCAGTCTAACAACACTTTATCTCATAGTCACAAAACATGCAATACAACATGTCAAAGATACACTGTCCTAAGAGTAAACAAACAGTCTCTCACTTGCCCGAAGTACATCACTCTGTGACAACTAGTAACAGTAAACCTGTTGTTTCATTTGATCTCAGCTATTCTTGCAGGTTGTCATTCCAATCTAGATGTTGCACACTAGGCTGCCTTAACGTTCGCTGAAGCTTTTGCTAATAACATCATTTCTGCTTCCTCTAGAGATGTTGTAACTAATATTCATATTACTCATATACTGCTTTAATATATTGTGTATTATGTGATAAACTGCTAATAATTGCTACTGCTTTTGACGTAACTACTGCTATAGCGGCTGATGCTGTTCTTTCTGCTGTTATGAATGATTCCATGCATATAGCGGGTGTATCAAAAAAGACTTTACAAATTTGAAAACTCATGTTGCTTTTGAGGTGTCACCGCCAGACACCACACTTGCTAGGCGGTAGCCTTTAAATCGGCCGCGGTCCGTTAGTATACGTCGGACCCGCGTGTCGCCACTATCAGTGATTGCAGACCGAGCGCCGCCACACGGCAGGTCTAGAGAGACTTCCTAGCACTCGCCCCAGTTGTACAACCGACTTTGCTAGCGATGGTTCACTGACAAAATACGCTCTAATTTGCCGAGACGATAGTTAGCATAGCCTTCAGCTACGTCATTTGCTACGACCTAGCAAGGCGCCATTACCAGTTACTATTGATACTGTAATCATGTACCGTCAAGAGCGACGCTCATCATTAATGGATTAAAGTTAAGTATTCCACCAGCTACGTCCGTTTTTCTAAAGTCTAATTTCCTTGTCCTGTTCCAGACCTCACGCCAGCTTGCGTGAGCTAAAACGCGTGCCTTTCGGCTTCCTCTCATAACCGGTGTTGACTCTCCTGCCAACCCACAACAGCTTTATTCATTTAACTTAAAAACATGGCTTTGGTGTCATTCTGTAGCAAAATACATCAAGTTTTTTACCGTATTTCTAAACAGGTTCAGAGTGACTTCAGTTGGTAATGTCGCACGCATCCCATCTGGAGTCGATTTCTCGCCACACTCGTTGCAGCATGTCAGGCGTGACTTGTTCACTTGCTATGTGAAAGAAAGGTACCTAACTTTTCTCTTGCTCAATATACAAAGCACATTCAATTTTGGGCTCTCATGTTCGTGTTCCAAGGGCTTTGGTAGATTTTCCCTGTCCCAAATCCCATGAAAAATTGACTCATCGCTAAAGATAATCTTTTCAATGAAATCTTCATCTTCAGACAACCGATCTAACATTCCCACATAATAGTCCTTACGAGCAGTCCAATCAGTATCTTTTAGTTCTCGCGTCGTTGTAAACGTTGAAATGCAACCGTTTTCTTAACACGCGCCAAACAGTCGTATGTGGTACACCTAGCTCTCGAGAAGCAGGCCGGGTCGATTTTGCAGGACTGTTCCGAGAGCTTTGTGCCACTTGCTCTACGAAATCCTCAGAGGCATGGGGACGACCTGAGGATTTGTTACATCTCACCAAACATCCAGTTTCAGTAAAACACACATGCCACTCGTAAATAGTTGGCCAACTAGGAGGGTCCTAACAATACTCTCTACGAAATTTACGTTGCACAGTTGTCACATATTCTGATCCTTCAAACCAAAACACACAACGAGCATGTTCGGGACCGGTAAAGGCAACCATCTTTGCTAAACTGACGCTAGCGCCGGCCGCGGTGGTCTAGCGGTTCTAGGCGCTCAGTCCGGAACTGCGCGACTGCTACGGTCGCAGGTTCGAATCCTGCCTCGGGCATGGATGTGTGTGATGTCCTTAGGTTAGTTAGGTTTAAGTAGTTCTAAGTTCTAGGGGACTGATGACCACAGATGTTAAGTCCCATAGTGCTCTGAGCCATTTGAACCATTTGACGCTAGCGTTTGCGATACCGTAATTCTGTACTAGGGTGAGTAACCTGTAGTTCACAAGACATCGTGCAAACGTGTCGTCATTTCTACATCACACGCTGGATAGAAGACGAAGTGAGATATGTATGGACTTTCGCGATCGTTTGGTTCATAACACGCGAATCGAACATGGCGTTCAAAACGAAAATATTCACCTCAGGAATAGACTACTGGAGGTTACTCTTTTTCTTTACTGCAGGGTACGCTCGTCTCGAAGTTACATCGTTTATAAATTTGTAAAGTTCTGCTTTCATGTGGACTGCGCTGCGGGTAAGGGAGAAAGTAAAGCGTTGGTAAGATTTAACTCCGAAACTTGCTGTAAAAGTTGTAAAACTGTTTTTCCTAGTACGCCACCACAACGCAGAAAGTGAGACGACTTACTGATTTGCAAGCAGATAGAAAAAGAAAAAAAAGGCTGCATGCAGCCAGCCAGCACTGAATCCGATAAGGTATACGTTCAACAGTGTTCTTTAAGGTGTCTCAACAAAATCAACTTTTTTTAAAAAAACTCTGAAAACTAGTCAGAAATTGTTCTATAATTAGAAATGATGGATAGCAATTCTAGCAGCTACGAATTAAAGCAGCAGTTAATTTATATATCTTATGTCCAGTGAATAAATGTTGTTTGTAAACACCAACACATTGAGGATCTCTCGAAAACGCTTCGCTATTGATAAAATTTGTTGTAATAAAATGATGAAAAGCTTTATATTGGTGACTAATGATGTACCGTACTTTAGTTGAAAACAAGTTTCCTAACAGAACTAGCTCGTTTGTAGATTGCCTTTTGTACACTTTATAGATGGCTGAGACTAAGTTACCTTTTAATTTTGTAGCCAATGTATTAGTCTTCTCTGTGCTTTTTATTCTGAATGTTAGTTCGCTTTACCAGATGATCAACGCATTTGCGTGTTTCATACTAGATTTGTAAATTACTGACAACGATAACCCACGCCTGAGAGAGAGAGCAAGCTCACTCTGTACACAGAAACGAATATTACAGGAGGAACATACTTGCATTAGCTTCATGACGAAGTCCCATAAACTTCCAGAAAAGCCAAGGCGGAAAAAATTGCTTCTAGGTGGATGCGAACCACCTTCAAAACTATCCTACAGTTCGTAATTCATCGCTTATAACCACTACACCATGATGAACTAGCCGTATTCAACCTTTCGTACTGCAAGTTGATCTTATGAAGGCTTTAACAGCCGATGCGTCACTACCTGACAGACAAATATAAAAAATCGCACCAAGAATGAGGTGTTTGTATAAATCTTCAATTTGCCGTCGCCTTGAAAAGGCATACTTTCGTAACATGCGGGTTACGATACGAAATTTCGGAATCCATTATGGTGTTTCCCAAACACCAATCTTCCAATGGTTAGCGGAAGTCGATAGCAGTTCCTGTGGTCTTCGATAAGTGCGAGTGATGTACCGAGTGAGTCAAATTTGATCTATTTTTCTTCTAGTCAACGCCGAGACTAAGTCTGTAAGTCGTATGAATAAGTTTGGAAGAATTTTCAAAGTTGTAAAGTCCTTTTTGAGACACACTGTCTATATTTCCACTGCTTTTATAGCAGATAATGTCTCCTGGCTCCTAGTTTTTAATTCCATCGGCAGGTCAGGGAGGCCGTCAAAATGCTCAATAGGCAGGTCTAAAAATTAGATATCGTTAATTTTACTAACGAGAACAGTTGAGAGGCGTCCTTTGAGCGTGGTGGCATTATCGGCATGTTTGTCGCTGATCCATTTGTGTCTGCAGCGAGAGGGAAACTTTGGGAAGCAGCCAGGTACTGTACGGCCGGCTGTTTAAACTTCCGGCGAACATCCTCCCGCACGCAGGGCACGAGCGGGCCGCCCACCGCTAGAAACAGCCGCGTTGCGTCACGCCACGCACGCAGCGCCGTGGTGAATCGCAGAAACTGTTCGGCACGCGCCGCGCCATCCTTGAGAGATGAATGGCCTCCGCCGCCGTACAATGGGGACACGACTTGTGCCTCGCGCTCCGACATTTCGGCCGCGTGTTTGCCTTGGCGCTGCAGCCGCCGCCAGCCTTCCATCCCGAATGTCGGGCGCCCGAACTGGAAAACAGGTCGCCGATATTTGCGTGGCAGGTGCGCTCGTTATATTCGGGCCGCCTCAGGTGCTCGGGTACTTGATATACACCTAGCGAGCCCTCCTTCGTCGTTAGTCCACCGCTGTGCACATTCAGAGGCACTGACAAAGGATCACTGCAGCTACAGTATGTTCTTTCGTTACAGTACATGCTGCCTTGAAGTGCAGTGGTAAATCGGTAGTCTATATTACGTGGCTGTATCATTTCTTCGCCTTTCTATTCCTTTCGGAGGTGGTGCAAGAGAACTACCTTCGGAACACCTCTATACGCAGAAATCTCTCTAATTTTACCTCTGTTACATGAGGCGTAGGAATGAAGAAGTAATACGTATTTTAATTCGTCTTGGAACTTAATCTCTCGGTATTCTGAGATAGAGAAATAGTTCTTCCTTGCAGAGTTTTCAGACGAGTTGAGAATTTGTCTGACGGTCTCGGACGGACTAAAAGAGCCCTCGACGAAATTACAGGCTCTTCTTTGAATCATACTAAGGTTTCAAGGGCGGTTCTCTTAGCCGCTGATAAATTTTCCAAGTTGTATGGTCTATGTTCGTGAAACATTTTCATTGCTTATGTTTCGTCCACAGCTGCGTTGGGTATATTCACACGAGGTCCTAGTGCCTATGAGTCTTGCCGACTGACGAACAATGGTCCAGAATTGACCAGTCACCTATTTTGTAATGATATAATTCGTGGATAAATTACGCTTTTTATGAATCTTAATCTCTTATTTGTCTTCTTACTGATTACATTTATATTGACGTTCTTCCTTAAAATTGCTACAGAACGATATTCGTAGATTTTGTGCGATTGTGACTGGCTCCAGGGCTTGTGTGATTACTGTATGGTCAAATAGTATGGTGTCTTTTCTACTACTTTCGCGTAATTAAATGTTTTCTTGAGGTGTACTGCCAGTCTTGAAGACACGCATGCAACACATTAAAGTCTTCCTACAATTCGCAACAATTTATAATGATGCGTCATCACTGAGCAAGCTCATGTGGGTAGTTTCCCAATATTATCTGTTTATTACATCGGATCAGCACGTATTGATTGAATGTTTATGTCAGATGGCTGTACAGAGATGGTGTGATTTTGTACTTGTGTATGTTACGGCCGTGCCGAACAAGACGAAGTGGGAATCAATAGGTGATGGATTTTTTTTTAAAGTAACTGACTCTACTAGGAGCGTGCTCACAATGAATGTCAAGTATGTGAGGGTCAGTCGTTGAAATGATAGTACCTCAATGTTTTATACCCACAAATATACTTTTCTCTCATACTGCAAGCTGCTTGTGATTATAGTCAACTGCTTCGCTGTCATGAGCGTCGAAGGATATGCAAAGAGTTCTAATTCTTTTGTCTTCATAAATACGGAGTATGGAAAAAGTGCTCCAAGTAGAAGAGCTATATCCTCGACAAAGGAAGGGTTAAATTACTATCTTTCTACAACAAGACGCCTTACTGGATGTACCTTCAGAATATTATTCAGTAAAGTAGAGAGGATATAAAATGCAGACTGGGTGTAACAAGGAAAGCATTTCTGAAAAGGAGGAATTTGTTTATCATCGATTATAAATTTAAGTTTTTTTTAAGGGTATTTGTCTGGAGTGTGGCCTTGTACGAATGTGAAACTTGTACGAAAAGTAATTCACACAAGAAGAGGAGAGAAGCATTCCAAATATGGTGCTACAGAAGAATGCTTATGATAAGGTGGGTAAGAGATCCAGACTCGAATTGGAAAGAAATGAAACTCATGGCGCAACTTGACTAAAAAAGGGACCTGTCAGTAGGACACATTCTGAATTATCAAGAAATTGCTAATTTGGTAATGTAGAAATGTGCGTGGGGGGGGGGGGGGGGGGGAGAGACCAAGGAATGAATACAGTACTCAGAATGAAACAGGTGTAGATTACAGTAGTTAGTGTGAGACCAAAACATCTGTCTCCCTCCATAAAATGTTTCTTTGTGCTTCACAATTTTCTCTGCAGTCGAGGCAGAGTAAAGTTTGAAGATACACTGGAGTATAAAGATTTACAAGATACAGATTTTGTTGCGATGTTAATCTGCAGATAGAATGAATGTATTGAAGGGGAACGAAAATGGCAGTATTTTCGAATGTAAGCATTAAAAGTTGTTCAGATCAACTAAAGTGACGTGTATCCTACTGTAGTCAGTCTGAAAAAAAGTGCCGCAGAGTAGGTAAATACGGTAAATATCTAGGTAAAAATTAATTTTCTTTTTTACAAAGACTTACTTTTTATTTTCTTCTCCAATAATGGCAAGGTATCAAAATCTTTGTTATATTTGTGTACATTTTATTGAAAATGGTTTTTTTATTTTATTTGAATAAGCGAATGTGGAGGAATCTCACGCTTCCACGGTGAAGCTCTCAAACGTCAACAGTCACTGTTTTCTGCGTCGTTAGACATGCGCGGAAGCCCTTAAGTAATAACGAAATTGATGTTGCAGAGAGATAGTTAAGCTATTGACTGCGTGCAACAGCATTGTGCGGGAAGGACAATAAGCAGAGACACACTGCAAGTAGCAAGCACAACACTGAACAAACTACATGACGGCTGCAGAGTACGTATAAGGTTCAGTGTGAATGCGGATCGCTCCGGCTAGGTTCTCCTGCATGCATGGCCTACCCTAGTATTTACCAAATCTGAAAGAGCGGTAGCTAGCTGTTTTGAGCCGTTCGTCAGCGTAGCGTTCGTTATCGAGAGCAGGTCTATGTTTCAAGTTAATCTCTTGTGAAAAGCCCCTGTGTTACTTTTTTTGAATATTACTTACCGGCAATGAGTTAAATAACATGTACAAGCTGGAGAGGGACTACAATTAATTCAAGTTTCCAGAATTCAGCTCCAGATTCGCCAGAGCAATACATGCATCAAATGTTCGCAGCGAGATAAACATGAATTAATAGCAGTCCAAGTGGAGCGCCACAGTCTCGAATGCCGGCCGGAGTGGCCGAGCGGTTCTAGGCGTTACAGTCTAGAACCGCGGACCGCTACGGTCGCAGGTTCGAATCCTGCCTCGGGCATGGATGTGTGTGCTGTCCTTGGGTTAGTTAGGTTTAAGTTGTTCTAGGGGACTGATGACCTCAGATGTTAAGTCCCACAGTGCTCAGAGCCAGTAGTTGAACAGTCTCGAACAACAAAAATCGCTGACATGAGTGCCTCCTCGCACGTGGAGATGAATTTTTAATTAGTCGTTATTGTGTTTATATGTCCTGTAGACAGATATAAGTTGTCAGCAGTTGTAAGGATCGTGAGTACAAACAGAGCGAGCAGACACTGATGTGGCGATTGTAAAATTTGAGTGGCCATAGGCAAAGAATAAAAACTACATTAAAAAGCTTTTCATATGAAAATAGTCATGATTATGAAGGGCAGTTTACCAAATACCTCCAGAACATCCCTACTGATGTCCATTTCAGGAAGCTGAAGTTGCGTGACTGAACCAAAAGACGTTTACTTCTATATCCATGGGTAGTTGTCACTCGCTTTCCTACCAACAGCGTTGTTTAATTGCTAACGAGTAACTATAAACGCTAAATAGCATACGGTGTTTCTTTATAGCTGACGTGAAGACCATTTTTACACTTGTCAAGTTTCTTTGTTTCTTTTTCTTACTTTTAGTCGCTAAGGCAAGTAAGATAGTAGCGTCGAGGAAGGTATTGATACCAGATGGTGGATACAGAAGAAATAGCAGTACACTGCTAGAAGAAAATTGACTTAGAGAAACTGCGTAAAAAAAGTCTTTATCAATAGAATAGATACGTTTATCTTATAACTAAAATTTACGTTGTACATTTACAATTTCAATTAAAAAACTAATTATGCATGTTAATCAATATTTACCTATCTTGTTAACTTGTTTTCAACTTACAAAGCCATTCTCAAGACAGCCGTCAAAGACGACAGGAAGCTGTTGTCTGACAACAACTTCTATTATTTGGCCACGGAGTTGCTCGACAAAAACTACTTCATAAGATAAATAAATATTTTGTAGCACACACAATTTGTGTTTTCATTGATAAATATAGATGTGTTCTGCCATGAGCGAACTGGAGAATTTATCGGCATTAATCGTTAGTCTGTAAGTAAAAGAGAGTTCTCAAAAACAACAGAGTTTTCAAAACAACTAGATACAAATTTAAGGTATTAGAATTTTTGTGAATTACCAACTTGATACTTTTCACACGCTTTATTGATCGAGTTTGGCGCTACCAACGGTAATCTATTATACTGATGCACACCAGTGTAAGAATCTAACGAATCGGTAGTCTGGCATATTTTATGTCTACATTGTTCGTATCTTAGTTTTGTAACTGTGGTTTATGTTTCTATAAGGTAATGACTGTTTTTTTTAAATTTTTATTTTATTTAAAGAAAATAGACTTTAATGTACGGAGTAGTGCTGTTAAATATTTTTAGTTCTTTGAAATGTAGCTGACATGATCCTGTGTGTACATGTCACGTAATTTTCTTGACTGTTTCCTTTGTCACACTAGCCCAGTTACGCACTACGAGCGGTGCTTAATAACAATAGTTTTAATTTACGCAACAATTGAAATACAGAAATAATTGTAATTTGTTTCTTTTATTTATCTTTGAGTTTTTCCTTTCGCAGGATTTTACCTCCATTGTCACGCAGTTTAATTTAAATTCCATGTCAGTTTTGGGCATAAATGTGTTCCTTAACATTTAAGATAAGTTTGTTATTCTGAACTCTTTTTCGACTGTTCTTTCCTTTTCCATTTCTTCGTAAAGTAGAATGATACTCAAGCTACAGGTTTCCGAACCAGCAATCATTGCATTTTACTTCTACTCACTATCAGCACGCCTGGTAAGAGCAAACTTTATCATATCTCTTTCACTATTATCACGCTGTCAGCAGGGCTTGATACCGCAACACAGTGCGCTCGTGTTACCTTAGAGGATCACACACACACACACACACACACACACACACACACACACACACACAAGCATCCACGTTTGCGGCGCTTTTAACTGAGTGTGCTTACTATTTGGTTGAAGAGAACGGCAGGCCCTACGGAGTGCAGCTCAGTTTAAATGAATACTCACATGCCATCTGGTATATTTTTGGAGGGCCTGGCTGTGACTTTCTGGCTGTATTCTCGTAAGTCTGTGAGCGTGCTTATCCTGCCTCAACTTTGTCCACTAAATATAAGTAATTTGGTAATAACATTCTCAAAATGTATCTGCAACATAGTAACGATTCACTGTTCAGAGTATTTTAAATAAATTTCTGTACAGTGTCATATCACTCTGTTTAATTCTGAATTGATTTACGAGACTGTTGTTGAATGGTCAGTTCTGGTACCCTAAAATTTTGTGGGTAACTATTTTTTTACCTGATTATGTTTGAGGCACAGTTAATCAAAAGTTTGTTGCAATGTTTGCTGGAGGAGGTAGGCCTGTGGCGGCAGACCAGTGTAGCTGACAAAGAAAAACCGCATTTCAGAATGTAAAGATTTGTGTTTAAATAGAGAAATCTACCCAGAGCCGTTTAAAAGAACCACTTTAACGACGCCGTTATACTGCCGTTTAATAGTTGTAGGTACTTCTTTGGATCAGCGGTAACGTTATTTGCTGCAACACCACGTTTTCAGCGTTGTCAGCGAGGCAAATGGCAGTTCGCGGTTTTTTCTGCGAAGTCATGCTCTCTAGCGCTTTCTGATGTTTAGCTTTGTCACTGATAATGAGTGACGTCCTTCTCCGTTCCCTTGGCAGAGTCTGGTGCTGTAATTCCAAGCTGCGCTATCCATCTTATATTGTGATGAGCAAGAGCTTCATCAGAATCGTGCGGGTAGTTGCTCTGTGGTTGAGGACATATTTTAAAATTTAGTTTTTGGGACACGCAGGAAAGTCATTTTAGAATATTTTTAGGGAATTTTATGTTTTATATGATATGACAATCTATCGGCAACGGTTGTGATCAATTATTCCGCTCGCTCGTTTGAGTTTTTAGTACTTCTTGTGGACTGAACGTTCCCTTTTCGCACCCGTGCTTTCTATTTCTCCGTGGCAGTACCACTCAAATAATGTCAGCATCATAATGGTTAGAAAAATATTAGCCATGAGCTCGCCGTTTATTCTGAATACGTTAATGCTAACATGATTGTATCGGAGATGACATGACCCCTAAACCAGTGCTCCAGACCAATATACAATACTGCAAATATGAAAGCCACGAGCAAAAACAGAAAATATCTGAGAACTAACTGGGGATCTGAAGTTGTTCCTAAGAATGTAAGATGTAACAGTTACCTACCAACCTGCATTACGGTTATGCGTTCCGTAATCCCTATGTTGCTTCTAGTTTTCCCGAGCTGCAGGGGTGTTAAAAACTGTCTCCTGCTCTCTGTTGCTCAGCCAGGGTGACATCTTCATGACCTGCAGGAGTACATTTAAAAGTTAAATGCAACGGTGGGAATTTACGTGCGAAATTGTGTTTGTCCAACGATTCCGACTACGGAGACAGCATAGTAAGCCTACGTAGATAGATTACCTACCACGAATAGCAACTTTTGTTGCAAGCCCGGAAGTCAGTGCTTGAAATCAGACTACTTATTATTTCAGGATGTATCGGCTTAGTTTCTATTAGCTTTCATCGAATCGATAGCCAGGCACTGACTTTCAAATGCTGTAAGTATGAAGGAAAACAGAGAAGGTCACTCCTTTAAGGTCCTCCTGTTAATGGCGTATAGAAGCGTGTCCTCCATGATGAGAGGCTGCAAGGCAATACGTAGTTTCCTTTTTTTACTTTCCAGCAGGGTGGGCAGGACTACCTACATCCCTCCGTAGCAGACATCGACGTTGCATACGAATCGACATTATCTCTCGTTGCATACGTAAATTCCATGGCTTTTGCATTATGTCAGCACGACATAATTCGGCCGATTGCTATGTGCCTACATAAACCACGATCCAACGTTAGCAGGTATAAAATAATATACCATCAGTTACGCTGATCTGACGCGACAAGAAAAACGAGGAAGTTATATCCAGACAAAAAACTTATTTATCTATAATATAAAGGTTTTTTGTTTGGTTTTTGTTGTATGATATTCCCCCGAAGAAAGATTTCATTGTTTTTATGGTACATCGTCAAGTACAATTTTCAAGGCGAATGGTCAAGAATAGACAGAAAATCTTATATTAAGATTCTATGGCTTAATGATCGGGTCTTAATTTCATTTCTTCTATATTTGGTCTCTGTCATATGGCAGCGAATACACTGCCGAATGCATTTTCAAGCCTAACGGCTATTCACTTCTCACGTGCGCCGGGATAGTAGGCGAACTGCAACGCAGCCAAGCGGGCAAACTGTAACACAGCCATGACGCAACCTAGTGGTCGTCTGTAGTTAGCTGGTCGAGAGGAGTTGTAGCGAGAAACATGAAGAACCACAATTTGTACATATTGTTTTGTGTTCGTAATTTAACCTTTATCGTAGATACCAATTGCAGCCTCGTTCTTATGTGATTGTCTTTGGCTCAAAGTCTTCAACTTAATTATAATTTTGTTGTGAATTCGCAGAGAACTACTTTCTACGCCTGATGTTCGGTGTTTATTTATACAGCCCCAGAGAAGGAGGCCATCGTGAAGATTCATTCAGTTTTCTCCTAATTTGTGGAATTTTTGGCGTTGCAAAATTATATTCCAGTGTGAGTTGTTGACAGTACGATTTGTATTAACGTGTTAATGGCAGTGTCAAAGTAATCAACGTTGTACGAAATGACGCAAAATTAAGAAGTTACGGTAGGTGGTTGACAGTTTCAAGTGTAAATAAATGAGATTATTAAAAAACCTGTTTCTGGAAATATGTAAAGTTGACTTTTGATAGTTAATTCTCACATTTGAAATGTGTGTAGTAAAATATCAAAACAGTAGTCCCAGCTCTGCTTTTGGAAAACTACATTAACAAAGTCGCCAGATCCGTATAAAAGGTGGTGAAAGTAATACACTTATAAATTTCCAATATTTTATCTGGGGAATGGACAACCATATTGGACGTAATTCTCGTTCCTCAGTGCCGATCCAAGGTTTCGGGAGAATTCCCTTAACTGTCGTGAAAGCTGCAGCAAGAAATTTAAAACAATTCATCTTTCGTGGTTGTCGGCTTTCGGTGAATGTATTAAAACATTATAGGATTGCAGCTGAGTGAGTTAGTTCTAGTTTCTCTAGCTATCGACAGCGTATCCTGCTGTTATCATCAACTGGTAGCACTCATTAGTTGTCACCTGGTAATGATCAAGAAGGTCTCGGCTGTAAATCGTGTAGTTTGAACCACTACATGCGATTTCGTTCTTTATCTGAATGTTTGCTGCAACAAATCTTAATTTGTTTGCATGGAAAGAATAATACGCATGATATATTCAGTAACATTAATAACTGATCCACAGATTTCCGCAACAAGTAAGGAGACCCGCCGGTAATGCCGAGGTCATAACATCGTATCGGGGATTCTGCTGTATGGGGTCTTATTAGAACGTAACGGTTTTCAGTATCAGAACTATCGTGTAACGAGTCTTCAGCCCCGTTTAGGATTTATCTGGGAATAAAAAAGGCAGAAAATCTATTTCGAAACAAAAACATTACGAAAGTACTTTTCCTCGTTCATGACCTATCTGAGGGAAGTCCTCAGTTGTTACTGACTTCAGTATCAGTGAGATGCCATTTGCTGTGTTTACCAAGCTTCAGGAAAATCATTCACTATCGTTTGTTGTTTGCAAATATTGTATTTCGGGCTCCTAATGTGTTGCAGTCGTTGTAACGGACCGTTATTTTGGTGAAACGTTTTCTGTAAGTTTAACGTATGCTGTTGATTCTTAAATGCTGTTCCTTCTTATGCTAGAATCAAAGTAAATTATTTTTACCGATGGTGCTGAATTGTCCTCGCAGCACACGCTACAATGTAAAACTAAATATTCCTTAAGTGACCTTAAATCGTTTGAATACGTCACCAGTCTCATCAAAGAGAAGTTAGGAAGCGTTTGCGTCAATCTATAAAGTTTTTGAGTAACATTCTCTAGTACAAAATTTTGAAATGCTGATACCTTTAAGTATAAGAGTTCAGCATACAGCGAGAAAATGTACAACAACATGCACCTACGTAGGATCTGTGGCTTCATGGCGTTGATATCTTAGAAACAAAAGAGAGCGCGCGTGATCTACAGTTCACAATTACGTGCAGAACATTTTATTCATTGACAATCTGTGAATTAATTTCTTTTTATAATTTTATAACAATCGCAATGCCATGCTGCACTTCTGTAGCTAGAAAAGCGTAAATAAACACAGATTTCACAGTCTTACCGTCGCTGTGAGGGAAATAATATAATACTTGACTATAGTCAACGTATCAAACAATATTGCATTAACTTCGCTGGCATGGACGTCTCCGAAACGTAACCACGATTTTTAAGCACTTTCTTTAGCTGGCGTTTTCTTAGGATTGTTAGGTTCACATTTTGTTCTCTGACAGCGCAGAACAACAAATCCTTCAATTTGTGGTTACAGAAGAGTATAAGACGGAATCGCTAGAGCCACAATTCTGCTGTAAATGCTTTTACGAACTGAACACGACCTCGCTTCCCGTTAGCACATTCGGGTCGGAGTCGCACACGGGATTCGCAGCAGCTGCAGCTGGGGCCAGAACGCGTCATAACTGGCGCACCGACAACAGACACTGATGCGGCCTTGCGGAGACACTTCGTCTGGCGCCCCCCTCCACATTTCTCCCACCCCTCCAGCGACCTCGCCCAAGGCCGCGTTTTTTATTCGCCGGCTTGTTACGTCAAAATTGATTCGCACAGATAATGACGGAACCGTGCACATTCCATCTCTGCGCGCATACTCTGAGAGAAGCACGCACAAAAATTTCGGCTGACGGAGGGGAGGAGACGGGGAAGTAGTACTGTAATTATACGCGAAGTGTTCTCTTGGTACTACAACGATGATGCAAAAATCTTACCAGGTTTTACCGGGAACGCTGTCACAGACGGACATTATGTGTTTGATAAATATTTTATTTTTCTCGTTATCACTTAATGCACTGTAGGTGTCGGATGTGTCGAGCGCTCTGCATTCGCTGTTTACATTCTATTTTCGGTGTTATATATTTAGCTCGGGTGACAAATTACTAAGGGGAGAACATTCACTTCTGTCACGCGAGTCGTGTTTCTGTACTGAGCGAACCAGCCTGCTTTCTTCACTCTGTTAACAGAACGGATGACGTGTCTTGCCGTCTGCCATGTTCACGGCCGTTAGGGGCAGCACGTCGAGTCGTAGTTTTTGTTTATCTTTGTTTTCGGACAGTGGCACTTACAGCCAGATACAAAATTCAGAAAACATGAGACAAGGTTATATTGTAATTACGTCATATGTATGACTTGAACATACTGAGAAGTTTTAAAATTAACGTATGTACACTTTGTTATCGTGAATATAAAGACATTGAACGCTGTTTCCTTCAGATGTAAGTTATTACCAAAAACCAGCAATATTAAAGAACCAAGCAGGTAACTAGTGAAAACTTAAATTATCATTGGCGGTTCCTAGTACATAGTCTAATGAACACAAAAGTACATTTACGGACTTGATTGCTCAAAGGACAGGTGTCCCGTTTTGTTGTTAGCATGTGGCTTGCTCTTAGCCTGTTAATAGTGAAACTTCCTATTCGGCAGCGAGGTCGTTCTTATTACTTCTTTTCATTTTTGTTTTTGGTCTAAAACATTCAACCATGGCTCTGTTCGCAAGGACATTGTACTGCAAAGCGATACACATGTGTGAATGGATAAGTTCGTCACACACACTGATCCAAAAGCATGTGAAATCTGTGATCCCATATTTTATTAATTTTGTTATAAATTTCTTTTTCGTAAACTTGATTCTTTTTAGTATAATTCTATCACTGAATACATATTACTTACTGTTTTTATACTGCTCCTGTATACACAAACAGTGGGTTAGAAGAACGGCACGTTTTAAACCCACATCCATGCATTACTGGAAATTCGAATCTGGAATTTCCGTTTAACGAAGCTGCAACGTTGATCAGAAAGCACGGAGGCTGCTCACATGAATGTTCTCAACTCTTTAAGGGCTAAGATGTGAAGTACTTCCAAGAACTTTGTTTGGTCGCAACTAAAGTGAAAAACTAGGAGAAACATCTTTTCTATTTTCACGTCCGCCAAGTTCTTTGCAGAAATACAAAATTACCCTCTGTGAGAAATATATTCGCAGAAGGGCTTCAGCTACAGGACAGAAGATCGGATCTAACATCCCGTCGATAATGAGGTCACTAGAGACGAAAACTACTATTCGCAACGGTCGCAGGTTCGAATCCTGCCTCGGGCATGGATGTGTGTGATGTCCTTAGGTTAGTTAGGTTTAAGTAGTTCTAAGTTCTAGGGGACTGATGACCACAGCAGTTAAGTCCCATAGTGCTCAGAGCCATTTGAACCATTTTTTACTATTCGCACCAGACACAAACTACACGCCTTTTAAATTTTAGGTATAACTGAGTACTACTAAAAATAGCTCTCCATGATAATACAGAGATGAACATACAAGTAATTACGCCAAAAAAACTTCTTTTGTGTCTCTTTCTTCACACTTTTTAACACAACGCGGCAACTGCAGAGAATCATTAATAAAACTCATTTTTCGTACTACCAATGTCATTCTAGCATTAATACTTAACATTATCTTCAGCGCGAACACTATAGCGTGGATCTGAACTGTACTAAGGCAGTCAAACAGCGAAATAGTTGAAGAAAGTTTCTGGGTTAATAATCATCTTCTAGGAACAGCATTTCTTTTATCATTTCCCCTTCAGTGGTTGAAGTGAATTCGACCGAACGTGACATGAGTTTCTAACAGTTTCGAAGTTTTCTGCATAATTCTTCAATGAAAACATTACTGGTTTTTCTATTTAACTGAAGCATTGATGATGATGTCCTCGCCACTGCTGAAAATTTTCACCTGAGAAGGGTGGTCGGGAGGGGACAAAGGGGGAAGAAGGTCGTGTTCTCTTTTCGTGTTTGTACTTGATCTCTGTTTTTAGCATACAGCAAACGGATTTTTTGGTGATAATATGAAGCTTGACTAAATTATACTTTAAGAATGTTTAGTTGTTTGAATTACACTTCACGTAGAATCAGCCAAAATGTACGTCTTGCTTAATTTAGCCGTGACGTTGACGTGAGACTAGGGGGTCGTTAACTTTTGCGTCTCATGGTTTCTCTTCCAGTGCGAATGTGCTGATTACAATAGCTATTGTGTAACAAGACCAGTACGGCTCGTTTGCCTACCAACTCCCTGTTGTTAGCCAACACTTGTCGCTTCACGTGCGACGACCCATTGAACTGTACTGAGGAAGGAGAGGACGAGGGATACGCTTTGCTCATGTTATAACTGAAACTCTCACAGCAGCGCTGTGAAGTGTTGGAACGTCCGGCATGCTTTTGGTAGAGCGTCGCTTGTAGTGCAGTTTCGGATCCGCCTAAGCCTTTACATATGTATCGCGAATCATCATGAGCGAACAGTAACTATAGCCTTTTAAACTATACTGAGAGAAATACGAAGTTAAATGTATTGGGACATTGGTTGAGATGCCTGACTTGTATCGGGAGGAGCAGACTTCTTATCCCCGTCGGACCATTTTGATAAATGTTTTCCATGGTTTTCTTTAGACGAATTTCCCAGTTATTCCCCACCGGTCCAGTTTTAGCTAGAGCGCCGTTGCTAATGCTCTCGATGTCGAGAGGGAAGTTTTAACTCTAACCTTCATTTCCTTCGTAGACTTGCTCCGCAGTCGCGTCCGCCTATGCCTGCTCTCACAACAGGCATTCGATAAGGAGGTAGCCGATTTGAATTCTGGTGATGGAAAAAATGTTCATCTACAATCAAAATCTTTCAACGGGTTCAACGGTATGAAGACATGTTACGCTACTGATAGTGGTCCGTCCATAGGAAGGAGACGATATACTTGCCGGGCGAATCCTCTGATGCGATTCACGAGGAGTAGGCTGTGCGCGGGCAAATGATTTTACCCTCTCCATTCTCTCAACAACATAAACGCGGCACTAAGACAACATTGTACGACTTATAACTTTATTGCCTTTGAATATGAATGAGCCTTATTCTAGACCATGGTTTAGATATTCTATGAGTTCCCTAAAAGATTTCTACAGAACGCGAGATTGGTTCCTCCGGCAAGACATGTATAAATGAGCAAGTAGTCATACTCTACTGACGTCGCAGTTGACATTACATGCAAAAAAGGAAAGGAAGATATCAGATGGTTTGGTACGCATGTCTGTTTAATTTTTTAAACATTATCTCAGCAATAAGCGTCTCTAAATTAAGAGGATAATAAATCTACGTCCAGTTTATCATAAATATCCAAGATTAAGACATTGGAAAAAAACTGGCTCAGTCATTTCTAAAAGGCCTCATATCGACACATGCTAGTTTCTAGAAAAAACAAATATGTGTTTTGAAGTCAAACTGTTGGGCCCTGATCAGCTCTTTGTTTCCCACATTAGTAGTGAACATCACATAACATATTTTGTAACAAAATTTGTTTTTTGCATTCATTTGGAAGAAAGCCTTAAACTTCCGAATCACGTAAAACAAGGGTCTTTTAGCAATGACTTTTAACAAATTTCTTTTTTTATGCACCGAATATTTTAAAAGTGTATCTTTTTGAAAACAGGTACAGGCACCAGATTGTTAAAAGAACGTTTATTATGTGTTCATCATGCAGTGGGTGTGCGACCAGCATATATTACTGGAAGTGGGATGGGAAATGTTATACCTCACGACCCGAGCCCTCTTCTACGTTTACTGTATGTGTACCTTCATAATATTGTGCATATTTGTATGAAATGTGTTTCTAACCTTCATGATACCTTCTCTTTTCTTATGTTTGACTGGAACACTTCGGTTTTGCACTGGACGCCTAGGAAGAGTCACACGTTTTGTTGTTGGCAAACTTAGGTCGAAAGTGGGCTTTACAAATGCAGCAGTGAAATCAAAGGTATTCACAATACGACGACTGTATGAGTCATATCTAAATTCTAGATAATTAACAGAACTGTTTGATATTTTGGTTTGTGTTTCCACATCTCCTTATCGAGTTTTCATGGAGAGTCGCCGGCCGCGGTGGTCTAGCGGTTCTAGGCGCGCAGTCCGGAACCGCACGACTGCTACGGTCGCAGGTTCGAATCCTGCCTCGGGCATGGATGTGTGTGATGTCCTTAGGTTAGTTAGGTTTAAGTAGTTCTAAGTTCTAGGGGACTGATGACCACAGTAGTTAAGTCCCGTAGTGCTCAGAGCCATTTCAACCATTTCATTTCATGGAGAGTCTACTTTCCACCACCTACTGCATAAAACAAAACAAATCTTCATATTCACTATGTGTACGGTAGATTTGTTGTTCTTAAAACAGTTTACAATGACGGTTCCTTGTAAAAATGCCCCTTCACCAGCAGAAAGCCCCTTTCAGAAATGAATGAAAATATTGCTGACTTTTTTTAATCCGTACCAACTTCTGGAGAGTGGACGTTTAGCAAGCATAACGCGTGTATCTCTGGAGAACGACAAACCGCTATAGAACACTTTCAGTAAAAGAAAAAGAAACGAGAAGAGACTGTTTGCAGATGACCGATTCAGTTATTTGTGCATAAGAAAAGTCTATTTTATAACATAGTTCTGCATTTCCTGCATCAGTCTTTCTTGTCCGAAATAAGGCATTCTGTAGCAAAAGTGTAACGCATCCTACGTTTTAACATACTTGACATCGACACCACTGTCAACCACTCCTGTCACATTAGAGAACCAGGAAACATAGTATGTACTAGGACAAATATACCGTCTGCTGGCACGGCGTCGACATTCCCGCGTTAAGTAACTGCACTTTCGTAATCTTGGCATCAAGCCACGTGCATCCCAGACTGTCGTGTTGTATAATATTGCAACGAGGATATGGGACAAAGTCTCCTTAATTCTGTTACCGATTTAACGATGAGACTACCGCTGATAAGTTTCGAATTACTTCTCGTTCAATCAAATCTTTAACTAATCATAATCTCAGATGTGCTGATAACGGGCTACGTAGTAATTGTGCAATTGGATGACGTAAGCTTTGTCTGTTGAGGTGGCAGTACAGTTGCTTATCTTGAACATTCGCTGTATTTGTTTCGTAGATGATACTATCCACGGATGTGGACGGTTTCCTCTACTGGAAACACTTTCCGAATTTGTCAGTTTTGCTGCTACGTTTGAATTACGACAATTTGTACAAATGGGATACGAGTCACTTACCTCTACAACTATATGCGTACTCTGCAAGTAACCATACGGTAAATGGCGGAATACACCTACTACCACCACTAGTAATTCCCTTTCCTTTTACACTCGCGAATGGAGCGACGGAAAAATAAGTCTGTTCGACTCCGTACGATCCTATTTTCTTTTATGTGGTCTTCACGGCCCATACGCGAGATGTACGTTGACATCAGTAGAACCGTTCTGTATCTAGCCACAAATGCCGGTTCTCTAAATTTTCTTAATATTGTCTTGAGTAAAGACCATCGTCTTCCTTTCAGGGACTCCCATTTCAGTTCACGAAGGATCTCCGTAATACTTGTATATTGATCGAGTCTACTGGTAAAAACAAATCTAACAGCATGCCTCTGAATTGCTTCGATGTCTTCATTTAATCCGACCTGGTGTGAATCCTAAACACTCGGGCAGTAATAAAAAATGGGTAGCACTAGTATTATTTACGCGGTCTCCTTTATAGGACACCTACACTTTCCTAAAATACTCCGATTAGCCGCGCGCTGTGGCCACAGAGTATGAGGCGCCATGTCAAGGATTGCGCGGCCCCTACCACCGGAGGTTCGAGTCCACCCTCGGGCGTGGGTGTGTGTGTGTGTGTTGTTTTTAGCGTAAGTTAGTTTAAGTAGTGTGTAGGTCTAGGGACCGATGACCTCAGCAGTTTGGTCCCTTACGAATTCACACACATTTGAACATTTTTTTACTCCGAATAAACCGAAGTCGAACCTTCGCCTTCCCTACTGCCGACTCACTTGCTCGCTCCATTTCATATCACTTTGCAACGTTAGACAGGGAGTTTTAATAGACATGACATGATTGGTTTTGATACTCATCTGCGTTCACTTGCTTACATTTTTCTACATTAGAGCGAGCTGGCATTCACCACACCAAATAGAAATTCTAGGTCATCCTGTATCCTTCTACAGTCACTCAACGACGACACTTTCCAGTACACTACAGCATCATCAGCAAACAGTCGCGGGTTGCTGCTCATCCTATCCGACAGATTGTTTACGTATAAGAACAAGAGCAGTTCTATAGCACTTCCATGGGGCACTCCTGACGGTGCCTTTGTGTCTGATGAACACTCGGCTTCCAGGAAAATGTGCTGAGTTCTGTTACTGTAGAAGTTTTCGAGCCACGCACATGTGTGGGAACCTATTTGGTATTCTCGGACCTTCGTTAACAGAATATCATAGTGGGTAGTGAAAGGTGATAAGCAGTAAAAACTAACACATTACAGTTTTCAGAAACTGTAGTTATCATCATCATAATCATATTCTAAAGACTAAAGTACGTAGATGTAGTTTGTGGTAATAATAAAGAGGAGACTTGCAGAGAAGAAAATAATATAAAGAGCAGCATCAAAAAACCAGTCTTCGAATTGTTTCTCGTTGCAATAACTTTGTTCGGTCTCATACTCCTGTTTTCATTCTTTGATAGTTCTATTCTCTCTTCGTCTTCATGAGGTCTTCGCAGAATTTGACCCTTTGCATATCTCTGCCTCTTTTACACAGTATTCCTCCCAAAAATGTATTTCATTCGTCCGTTGTATCTCAGTAAATGGCCCAGAAGTTTTACCTTTCTCCTTTCTGTTTCCTTGAGAAGATATCTTTCTTCATTTAGTTTTTACTGGTACTCATTGTCCAGCTTTCACTTGGGTTGAACAACGTACATACACACAAGAGTTCCAGAACATTGTTTATGTTTGTATGAATGAAAACACACGACACTGATGTAATATTCTACAGTATTTATTATTTATTTCACAAACCGGTTTTCGGCTCTTACGCCATCATCAGGTACAAAGATAAATATCAAGTGCAGTGGAATTTTTGTTTGATCAAAGATTTTAAACTAGTGCATCCACAAAATATCTCCATTTACAAAGATGAAAAATGTTAATGTTAGATTTAGGAATAAAACGAGAGAAATTATTCCAGTATCTTCTTTATCTTAATGAATAAATGTGACTATGTTAACAAAATAGAAGTGTACCTAAATTCCACCAACTTCCAACAGATGCAAAAAGACCCCACGCAGTCCTATAATGATAAAATCAAAAGTTCTATTAAATAGTGTAAAAGTATAATATTAGACACAGATGCCTAGTTTCTCACCAGTAAGAATCCTATGGCTCTCAGACTGTATGGCCTCCCTAAACTCCATAAAGATAGTATCCCAATTTGTCCTGTGGTGTCTACATTGTCAGTTAAAAATTAGTCAGAGAGTTAAATCACCTGATCAAGATCAAAACCAAGTTTAAACTAGTCATGATATTCTTAATTCATCTGATTTAGTGAACAATTTAAAATACATGCAAATCCAGATCTGTTCAGGAGTGCCTAAACATTCTCACAGAACTAGTGAAATTTAATATTTATAGGAAAACTACTGCAACAGATAATGTAATACCTACCAATTCTCTACATCTAGTGAATATTGTAATACCTACTAATTCTCGCCTCATCCAGTGACCCACAAACATGCTGCCTTTCATTCAATGGTGCATCGCCTAATATCTGCCCCCTTTAGCGAAGACAACTTCCAAAAGGAACTTAATGCAATCAAACTAGTGGCGTCAAACAATGGCTACTCTATTCTTTGCCCTCTTCTCGACCCACCGCCTCAAGAACACAATAAATGGTGGACAGTTCCATGTCCACGAAAAGTCTCACAGAATATAGACACAAAGCTTAAATCCAGGAACTTTAAAACAACATTTGATGTGCAAAACACTGTTGGACGCTTTTTGCCCAGTGGTAAAGACAGCACTACAATATACGAAATCATTAGTAATTGTGGCAAATTCTATATACACTCCTGGAAATTGAAATAAGAACACCGTGAATTCATTGTCCCAGGAAGGGGAAACTTTATTGACACATTCCTGGGGTCAAATACATCACATGATCACACTGACAGAACCACAGGCATATAGACACAGGCAACAGAGCATGCACAATGTCGGCACTAGTACAGTGTATATCCACCTTTCGCAGCAATGCAGGCTGCTATTCTCCCATGGAGACGATCGTAGAGATGCTGGATGTAGTCCTGTGGAACGGCTTGCCATGCCATTTCCACCTGGCGCCTCAGTTGGACCAGCGTTCGTGCTGGACGTGCAGACCGCGTGAGACGACGCTTCATCCAGTCCCAAACATGCTCAATGGGGGACAGATCCGGAGATCTTGCTGGCCAGGGTAGTTGACTTACACCTTCTAGAGCACGTTGGGTGGCACGGGATACATGCGGACGTGCATTGTCCTGTTGGAACAGCAAGTTCCCTTGCCGGTCTAGGAATGGTAGAACGATGGGTTCGATGACGGTTTGGATGTACTGTGCACTATTCAGTGTCCCCTCGACGATCACCAGTGGTGTACGGCCAGTGTAGGAGATCGCTCCCCACACCATGATGCCGGGTGTTGGCCCTGTGTGCCTCGGTCGTATGCAGTCCTGATTGTGGCGCTCACCTGCACGGCGCCAAACACGCATACGACCATCATTGGCACCAAGGCAGAAACGACTCTCATAGCTGAAGACGACACGTCTCCATTCGGCCCTCCATTCACGCCTGTCGCGACACCACTGGAGGCGGGCTGCACGATGTTGGGGCGTGAGCGGAAGACGGCCTAACGGTGTGCGGGACCGTAGCCCAACTTCATGGAGACGGTTGCGAATGGTCCTCGCCGATACCCCAGAAGCAACAGTGTCCCTAATTTGCTGGGAAGTGGCGGTGCGGTCCCCTACGGCACTGCGTAGGATCCTACGGTCTTGGCGTGCATCCGTGCGTCGCTGCGGTCCGGTCCCAGGTCGACGGGCACGTGCACCTTCCGCCGACCACTGGCGACAACATCGTTGTACTGTGGAGACCTCACGCCCCACGTGTTGAGCAATTCGGCGGTACGTCCACCCGGCCTCCCGCATGCCCACTATACGCCCTCGCTCAAAGTCCGTCAACTGCACATACGGTTCACGTCCACGCTGTCGCGGCATGCTACCAGTGTTAAAGACTGCGATGGAGCTCCGTATGCCACGGCAAACTGGCTGACACTGACGGCGGCGGTGCACAAATGCTGCGCAGCTAGCGCCATTCGACGGCCAACACCGCGGTTCCTGGTGTGTCCGCTGTGCCGTGCGTGTGATCATTGCTTGTACAGCCCTCTCGCAGTGTCCAGAGCAAGTGTGGTGGGTCTGACACAGCGGTGTCAATGTGTTCTTTTTTCCATTTCCAGGAGTGTACATGAGTCTGGCAGGGGACTATGCATCCGCTTGAAGGAACACCATAGAAGTTGGAAACTTAGGAAAGGAGACTCTAATTTTGCACTTAACCGGCTAAGAAGGCCAAAGTTACAAGGTACATCACGAAGTATTACCTCATTTCCATAAATGAAGGAAAATCAACTATCTTGAAAAAATGGAAATTAATAATCATATACCTATCTGCCCAAGCTTAACTCCCTTACTCATCACTTGTAACTGCAGAAACTACCTATAATCCCGACCAAGCCATATTGTAAGTTACCGCTCTTACTTACATGCCCCATTTTTTCCTTTATTTCAGTTCCTAAAATTTCTGTTCTCCTGTTAAAAAAATTTATTTTGTATAATCATAGCTGTATCACTTACGTGCTTAATCTCACTAGTATATCTCACCTGCTTGTAATTTAGGACTTGTTAAAGACAATATTATTTTGTTCAGCTACACCATTGGTACATGTCATCGAAGTTTATTGTTCAGTTTATTTTCTTCTAAGAACGATTGTAGTAATTTGTTATATAGTTCAGTAGTTAATGTGTTACATATTTTTAGTTAAATAACCTTATGTCGCATTTTCACAGAAATAATTCCTCCAGTTTTATAACTGAATGAAACATTAACATTCTTCCTCGTTGGAAACGGAAATCCTCTGTAGATGCACTAGTTTATAGTCTTTGATCGAACAAAAATTTCGCTGCACCATATCTTTATCTTTCTACAGGATAATGACGTAACAGCCGACATCCAGTTCGTTAAATAAATAGTAAATATTGTATAATATTACGCAAATGTCGTGTGTTTTCGCTCATAATGTGTAAAATATTCTACTAATAACCGACAGAGGAGTTAATCAATACAATTTTTACGTTATTATATTTGCTAGTTGTGAGACTTCCATGTACTTGCACGGACGTTTAGCAGGGACTATCCGCTTCCACAGTAAATCACGTATTACTTGTTCAATGAGTTTGCTGTAGTATGCTAAGGTGACTTTCCTACTTGTAAAGTTTTATTTTTTATCTCAGATGTGTACGTTTTTGACAGTAGCCCCAGCATTTTCATTATTCTGTTTATATTCTTTCTTGCATTTGCCACAGAAGCACTTTCATCATCAAATCGTGTCTAATGAACTGTTTACTCATTAACCTCAATTCCTTTTGTCATACCTTTAAAGATGTCTATTCCCGTTTCAGTAAACGCGTCGAACAAGTGAGGTGCACAATTCTCTGCAGACTAAAAATTACTTCTGATATCTCATTGCTATCTGTCACTGCATTCACCTCAAGCAATTGGTATTACAAAAATCAACGAAGTAACATAATGTAACACCGATAACTGACAAGCCGCGATGGACGCTATTTTTGAGCTGTTGCTCCATACCAAAATACGAAGATAATTACACAAAAATCAAAGCCTGTGTGGACAGTCACCACCCAGAACCACAAATGGGCTTCAGATCTGGAAGATGAACACTTAACGGCAGTCAGGCTTCTTCTAAACAACATCGACGAAGCGCTACAAAAGAAATAAATGTTCTACACAGTTTTCATAGACTTTACCAAAGCCTTTGACCTACTGGAAAGAGATCTCATAGTCCGAAAACTGGAAAACACAATGGGCGAACATAGCGTATGGGCAAGAATAATCAGGTCAATCCTCGAATACAACTTAATCACAATATCAGACAGCCTCTCTTTTTCGAACCTCATTTTGCAATCGAATGGAGTCTTACAGGGTGACCCAATGAGCCCTTTGCTGCACATTCTTGCCACTGAAGAAGTACTGCGAATTGGAGAAAATGAAGAAGATGTCTACATAAATGCATACGCTTGACGACATAGCCGTAGGACCAACTGATATACTGAAGCTGCAGAAAATCATTGAGAAAATAGATAAATGGTGCAGTGGAAACAAATTACACATAAACGTAACAAAAACCGAAATGGTGATTTGCAGAAAAGGAGGCAAAACACCCAAGAATGCGGAAACCAACAGCCAAATGCTTCACAAAACATACAACTTAACGTGCAGCCCAAGCAATAATAGCAATACAGGACATCAAAAACATCCGGCTACTCAGTGTCGGAACGGCCGTGAAATTATTCAACGCAAAAATCTTGGCAATCCTGGCCTTCGGGATGGAGGTTATATGGGACCACCTGACAGAAAAAAATCTAGAAACACTAGAAAAGGTAAAATCGACGTATCTAAAAAGAGCACTAGGTCTCTCAAAGACAACAAGATCGAGCTAGCAAGAGAGACGTTCCTAATTGAAGACATCAAACTTCGATAGATGATGCCACATACCAAGGCTTCCAGAAATCAACTGAAGATCATGGAGGACTAACGAGAAAAAGTATGGCAGTTGTTCTATGGCACCGAAGCAATGACGAACCGCTCATGGACAGCACCAAATTTCGAACTGCGACATGTCGTAACTAGATTTTCTATTCTCGGCTTTCATCATCTAATTTGCAAAAACAAAAATTATCACGATCCAACCGCAACGTGTGTATGTGAACTTCGTAACGAAGCCTGTGAACGACATCACATAGAACTGTGCAGTAAAAGAGTGAAATCTATAAATAATATGCAAAAATGTAAAATATAAATATAAAATGTAAAATGTTAAGCAGAGTAATTATATGTGGCTATTTGGCTGCAATTTTATTACATAAAATACCATGCGTGCTGTACCAAGAGAATAAGAATCTGGTCGTGGGAAATCAGAGAAGGGTTGCCGGTTTTAAAGCTACTGCACAATTTATGACAGGAAGCGACTTCGTCTACATAGCTACAGATTATTTAAAACCTGTTTTCTGTCGTCTCCTTTAGCCTGGCGGCATATGCGCACTAAGTGATCCGGAAACAGGTTTTAGATTGGCCATAATAGAGATGTGAGAGCCGCTACTGCAAGCCAAAAGTGCCGACTTTGATGGCGTGCCAAAAACTGGTATAAATAGCGGCTTGTGCACAATGGTCGGCGTGAAGGGTCGCGGTCATTTCTTCACCCCTCTGTCGGGAGCTCGCTGCAAGTTTAATAGGCTGCCGACAGTGATGCTGCTACGGAAAGGTCACTCAGAGACCACCAAGGAACAGAATAATGGGGACGTTCGGCGTCGTTTTATTTCGGTGTATTTGCCTGGAACGAACTATGAAATAAAGCTCTGACAGTCTAGAGACAAGTTGCGTACTAAGGGCGGGAAACAAAATTCCTCACACAGTAACAAATGAATACGACAACGGATAATCTGAGACAAACCACAAATGACATTTTTCTTCATCGTTATTTCTCAGTAATGTGACTGAACTTACTTAACTGACGAGCCTCCTTTCTTCTCCTCCTAAAGTCTCTTCATCTGCTCACTGAAGTTTCAATTCGGTTCTTCTGTCTGGGTTCAGTTGGTTCCAATTCTCCAGTTGTGTGCAATGATTCTCGACCAGGGTTCTGAATGCAAATCTTCACTGTATCATGTTACTTGTGATTCCAATTTCCTGGAGATCTCGTTTAGTCTCACAGCCAGTTGTTCTTAATTTTCTTTGTCATGACAAGACTGAGTATTCTTTTGGTCATTCTCTCATCATTCGTTCTGAAAGTGTGACCGTGAAATTTTGACCATCTCAGTATACTGTCATAATTCCTGAGTTTTTTATTTCATCCAAAAGTCATCTATACATACTGCTTCAAAAAACTTTTCTTTCTTGCTTTTCTGTGTCTTAATTGTCTTCCTCCAATTATTAAGGTTTCCGGTACGTATAATCCATGCTTTTTGATTACTGTGCCGTCGTCGTCATCGTCGTCGTGATCAGATTCATGAAAGATAAGGGATGGATTTCGGGTCACGCATGGTTAAATATCTATTATCGTGAATGGGAGAAATAGGACTTTCTTACTATCCCAAGGAATAGGTTCCCTTGCCTAAATAGTATCTTCGTGTCTTCAGCAACTTAAAAATTTCGAAAATAAGCTCTCGCAAGATAGATTATAAGACACAAAGTGACACACTTACTACATTGTGTAAAGAAAGAAAAACCATTGGAAAAATTAACACGGAACATTTTGCAAATTTAACGTCTCTACTCCAACTCAAGCAGTCAATAAAAAATAAAATACGAGGCGTGTTTTTTAAGTAAGGTCAGTTTTGTTGTAGACACTAGTAGTTTCTAAAGAAGAGAAATCTGTTAACATCGAGTATAGATTTAAGTGTCAGGAAGTCGTTTCTGAAAGTATTTGTATGGAGTGTAGCCATGTATGGAAGTGAAACATGGACGATAAACAGTTTGGACAAGAAGAGAATAGAAGCTTTCGAAATGTGGTGCTACAGAAGAATGCTGAAGATAAGGTGGGTAGATCACCTAACTAATGAGGAGGTATTGAATAGGATTGGGGAGAAGAGAAGTTTGTGGCACAACTTGACTAGAAGAAGGGATCGGTTGGTAGGACATGTTTTGAGGCATCAAGGGATCACAAATTTAGCATCGGAGGGCAGCGTGGAGGGTAAAAATCGTAGAGGGAGACCAAGAGATGAATACACTAAGCAGATTCAGAAGGATGTAGGTTGCAGTAGGTACTGGGAGATGAAGAAGTTTGCACAGGATAGAGTAGCATGGAGAGCTGCATCAAACCAGTCTCAGGACTGAAGACCACAACAACAACAACTAGTAGTTGGCGCGGATACCGCAACGAGCGCGTGCGTCGTGTACTGGCATGCCTCAGGTACAGCTGTGCTCAGTTTCAGCTCTGTAGATAACCTGTACGGTTCTGTTCTGTGCTTTCAAAATGTTTAAAACTATTATCTCGCCTGTTGCGTGTGAGGTTCGCTCAGTGACACGGTTTTTTTCAGCAAGGAACCTGTGTGCTGCAGAAATTCATCGACAGATTTGCGAAGTGTACGGTGATACTGTTATGAGTGAAAGCAAAGTGCGTAAGTGGGTACGAGAATTCAAAGATGGCCGTGACAACGTCCATGGTGAGGGCCGCTCTGGTCGCCCTTCTTTGATTACAGAGGCTTTGGTGGCTTCAGTGGAAGCGAGGATTCGTGAGAACAGCTGCCTCACAATAACCTGTCAAACGAATTTTCTGACGTGTCCAGATCAGTGCTTTATAACATTGTTTCTGAACACCTAAAGTTTAGGAAATTGTGCTCGCGTTGGGTCCCAAAACTCCTAACAGAGGACCACAAAAACAAAGATTTTAGTGTGCGGCCGGCCGGAGTGGCCGTGCGGTTGTAGGCGCTACAGTCTGGAACCGAGCTACCGCTACGGTCGCAGGTTCGAATCCTGCCTCGGGCATGGATGTGTGTGATGTCCTTAGGTTAGTTAGGTTTAATTAGTTCTAAGTTCTAGGCGACTGATGACCTCAGAAGTTAAGTCGCATAGTGCTCAGAGCCATTTGATTTTTAGTGTGCGATGAAGTGCTTGACTCGTTATCACGAAGAAGGTGACGGCTTCTTGAGTCAGATCGTAACTGGAGACGAAACAAGGGTTTCGCATATCACGCCCGAATCGAAGCAACAGAGCGTGGAATGGAGACACACACACTCGCCTGTAAAGGTGAAGGCCAAACAGACTCTGTCCCAGCGCAAAATCATGGCGTCGGTGTTTTGGGATAGGCATGGTATTTTGTTGGTCGACTTTATGCAACGAGGAACCACTATCAATGCAGAAGCATGCTGCCAAACTCTGAGAAAGCTGCGCAGAACGATTCAAAACAAAAGACGCGGCATTCTGACAGAGGGAATTGTCCTTCTCCATGACAATGCAAGACCTCACACTGTAGGTCAGACCCGCGATTTATTGCCTAATTTTGGCTGGGAAGTTTTATACCACCCACCCTACAGTCCTGATCTTGCGCCGAGCGATTACCATCTGTTCCTCCACCTCAAACAACACCTCAGTGACAACCTTTACAATGATGACGACGATGTGAAAATGGCAGTGAACTTGGTTATCAGAGCAGGCGGCAAGTTTTTATGAAGAAGGTATTTTAAAATTGATTGAGAGGCATGATACATCTTTGAACGAACTTGGCAACTATGTCGAAAAATAGAGTGAAATATGTACTTTCTGAAAATAAATTTAGTTTTTTTGAAATAACCTTTCGTTGTGTACTTACGTTCAAACGGACCTTACTTAAAAAACAATCTTTAAACTGCACCGTAGTTTGTGTCACTGAGCATCTGTGAGGTGACAGAGAAATCCAACATGTAGTATTATCTTTGTCTGTAAGGGCACAGTCTTATTGTAGGATTACTTCAAAAGATGGAGGCTCCTACATCTATATCGAAAAAGGAATGCAAGACATGATCTTAATACAGTAAGTGAAGATCAACACTTCGAAATATCAGCTACTGAATTAACGGGGCCTGACATCAACAAGAAATTAATCATTTTGCTTGTCTGTGGATCACCCAATGATAGCTTGGGCGCTTTTCTGAATCAATTAACAAAAGTTCTGGATAAAGTCTCAACTATAAAAGGCAGCATTATTTTCGTTGGGATATAAACATTAACACAAATATTATAAATGAAACTAGTAGCACCCTCACACATATCCTTCAGAGTTTTTACATGTCCCTGTTGGTCAGCAGTGCAACAAGGGTTGATTTGATTTATCTGGATCCGCGCGACCGCTACAGTCGCAGGTTCGAATCCTGCCTCGGGCATGGATGTGTGTGATTTCCTTAGGTTAGTTAGGTTTAAGTAGTTCTAAGTTGTAGTGAACTGATGACCTCAGAAGTTAAGTCCCATAGTGCTCAGAGCCATTTGAACCATTTTGAAGTCTTCTTACCTGATTCCTTTGCGCTTCCAGATTGTTGTACTACCAAGGTAGACTTTTGCTTGTGCACTTATTGTTCATTGCACAGTTTTCCTAAATATGAGATCATAACGACTGATGTCACGGGTTCTGTCATTTCTTCAAAATCTACAGCGTTTCTTATCGAAGTTCTGCTTTCGGATATCCGTGAGTTTAGGCCTTTCCTATATGAGTCTCAGTCTGGAGTCTAGGATTCCTATAGGCCGTGGTCTGTTCAAAACCCATTTAAACCTCAAACTTACAGGGTGACAACTATTGAACTACATGACAAAAACAAAAAAAAAACAAAAAAACATAAATTAGTTTCAAATTGCGGCGTGCACACACTTTATTCAACATGTAAACGTCACTACAGATGTTCGGATGTAGGTTATGACATGTTCGATTTTGCCTTCCATCATTGGTGATGATGTGGCGCAGACAAATATCGGAAATCTGCATGACACGCTGAAGTGTCGGAACATTGATGCTGTCGACGATCTCCTGATTGGCTGTTTTCAGCTCAGAAATCGTTTTGGGGTTATTGCTGTACTCCTTGTCTTTTATACAGACCCAGAAAACGAATCGCATGTGCTCAGATCCGGAGAACATTGCGGCCAGTCGAGGCTCATGCCAGTGGCCTCTGGGTACCCGAGAGCCAGCGTGCTGTCCCCCAAGTGCTACTCAAGGACAGACACTCTCCTCTTCGATGGTGTCGAGCTCCGTCTTGTATGAACCACATCTTGTCGAAATCAGGGTCAGTTTGGATAATGGAGATGCAATCATCTTCCAAAACCTTCACTTAACGTTCGGTAGACAACTTGCCATCAAGGAATATCGCACCGATTATTCCGTGACTGGATATTGGACACCACATAGTCACCTCTTAAGGGTGAAGAGACTTCTCGATCGTGAAATGCGGATTCTCGGTCCCCCAAATGCGCCAAATTTGTTTATTGACGAACCCTCCAAATGAAAGTGGGCTTCATCGCTAAACAAACCATATGTGCACATACTAGTTCCCATCGTGGCCCGCGGCCATCCGTGCAGTTTGAACGTCCTAAAGCAAAGCGTTCAGAAATTACGACGGTTTTTTTCATATAGTTCAATAATTGTCACCCTATAATATACATGTTGAGAGGCACCCGCATGCCTTGCTCATACTATGGCATCAAGCAGTCAGGCCTGCAAGATGAGTGGTCTGCCAAGCGAGTGGATTCATTTTTTTTGTTATCAAGTAACATGAACTCTAGTACTCACAATTAAGTTAAAAGTTATTCTCCTGCTTGGATATTGCGCAACGGAAACACACATCTGACTATTAGTAATTTACAAAACTCTGACTGTTCACTACGCACTGGCAATACCACATTTTCGTTCTTATTCAACGGCTTTGATCAACACGTGGCCATCGCACTGCATATGAATGGCGCACACATTATAAATTCTGGGTATCATGGCAACACACTATTCGAAGGAAAAGGCCACCAATCTTTTTCTTTTCACTATCTTATTTATTCCGATAAATTCTATAACCTAAACACACAAATTCTATAACCTACAACAACAACACATGAGAAATTCCACCCAGTGGGCATGGCTTTACATTGGTGATTATCTATCTTATGGTCTCATAATTATTTAATGCTACAGTGCACTTTCTGGATAGGATGGTGGATCTTTTGCTATATCTCACACTTCGACTCTCACAACCATCATCACGAAACTTTCCTCCAGACCGAGCGGTACAAAAGGAACATGCATAACCCACTACCTCTGAAACTACCTTGCTACTCTCCCATGCAAACCACACATACTTAAATTACATGACATACACCAGACTGCAACATGGAGTACAACATAGGAATAGTCACAACACTATAATCCCATCACTTTCAGCTTTCCCACTTCAATTAGTATTCATCCCAGTTCCACACGACACTGCCCCACCTCGTAACTTGTCTTTCCTACTACGAACTCTGGACGATATATGCACGTCTTCCTGTGCAATGCAAGCCAAGTGGCGTTGCTGGATAGACGGCTGACTCACCTTGCTTCTCTCTCAGAGTATTATAGTTTGAATCAAGCGTCACACGGAAACATAACACGCAAAGTAATATTAAGAACATATTCATCACACACGCGAGTCCTCAACTGATACCATGGACGAGTACTTCTCTTTATCCTTTGTCTCATACACAAATTGAGACTCACACAGTATCACCACGTGGAAGTACTCGTCTCTAATTTCAAGTCCTGCACACGCCATTTCTTAAATATTTCCAACTTATAGTACACACGCTAGTAATTCAGCTTAACTTAAGCACACGGAAGTATTTCAACTTATTGCTACACGTGGTTTCATTGTGACCGTTGGTCAATTCCGAAGATTACTACGATCCCATTAATATTACCTGCCTGACATTTAATTCTCCCCACAAAAGTTCCTCAAATAGAGAAATTATTATTCTAAACTACTCTTAAGTATTTCACATGCGTACCATGACTCCACTCTTTTGTCCTTACGGAGCACGCCTAAGACAGGTCTTACCAACACTAGATCCGGCGGCAGAGTGCTGAAATATGGCCGTTCTTCAGGTCATCTCGCACCTCTGTCGAGGTGGGGGAAGACCATGCTACTGTATTGGTCAGCCACATTTCAGGCGCTCAAAGCTCCGGTAAGTTTCTTCTCTTTGGTTCCACCAAAGGTGGCCAAAGGATCGTCTCAAAGATGATCATATATTCACATTCACTATCTGCGGTTAGCAGGCGACCATACATTCATTCATTTCACAGATCTCACCAAATTGGATGTAGGGATTTATTTTGTGGGAGTGCACATGTGATCAGTTAAATAAATAAATTGTCATTCTTTCCCACACTGGTATCCGGCTTCGCTGTATTAATTGAATATGGGTTATTTTTACAAAAAATACGTTGTACTGACAAGAATAATGAAGAATGTTGTTCCTATTTTCAATGTCGGGCGGTACTGTACCCTTTCAATGTAGTCAGATATGGATGGCTCCATCTCCACCGGCCGTTTTGGCCGAGCGGTTCTAGGCGCTTCAGTCTGGAACCGCGTTGCTGCTACGGTCGCATCTTAGAATCCTGCCTCTGGCAGGGATGTGTGTGATGTCCTTAGGTTAGTTAGGCTGAAGTGGTTCTAAGTCTAGGGGACTGATGACCTCAGATGTTGTCCCATAGCGGGAGCCATTTGAGCTCCATCGCCACATGCCATTGCTTGACGCAACTACCCCTTAGAGTGAACCTGAAAGTTATATCAATTACTTCTTCTCTTCCAGAAGGTAGGTTCCTCACACCCTTATTCAAAATTTCCAGATTGTTTTCTAGTAGAAATTCGAGTAGGTATTCTGCTGTTGGCGCCGCTGATTTCCCGCACCCGGTTGTGGGCATTGGCATCACAACCAACCAGCAGTTGTTCCTTCTGCTTTGAACAGCTATCTACCAGACTCCTACTTCCTGAGATGGAGGAGTACTCTCCTCGTAAGGAAGGTAAACCGAGATAATATAGTTTCCCTCGTGCTTCGTTCCTCACTTTGTGTCACTCTGATGGTTACTAAGTCCCAGGAACAGAAGTCCGCCATTGTCACGAATGAAATTCAGTTCTTAACATAAATGCATATTCTGAAGTTCTTTAGATTTCTGGCATAAATCAACTTACCTCCAGTTCCTCTGACTCCTGAAAAGCTCAATTTTGTGTGTATTGGGTTCCGGGATCAGGGCTAGGTCCACCTACTGTCTTACCAGAAAATGCCTCAGGGCGGCAGTTGCCCTTTACTGTGTTGTATGGGGTATCTACAACACTCGCAGCCTCCAACTTTCCGCCTTGATCGTGTTTGATGTTCTCGATTATCCTGACGCAATCTGCGAGTATGCTAAGTACAATCAGGCCCTGTTCATCGCCAGGGACTTTTCACTGACTTCCACCACCAGCTTTTGGCCTTCGAGCACAATCTTTTAGTTGACTGTCTTTTAGTCCTCTGTCGAGACCTTCTGGTTCTGCGCCCTTAGTTTCTCTAATAGTGTTTGGAGGGATGTCCTTAAGAAGTTGTGGTACCCAAATTGATATCTTTTCGGTCTTGAAGAGCTCAACCGCTGCAATGCAACCAGCATTTTTGCCTCTTCTCACAGAGATATCTTTGGCACTATCTCCTTAACCCACTCCACTGTTCCCATCCCATCACAGACGAACACAAGAGCAGTTTTGTCCAGCTAGAACATCATGAATTTAAATATCGGGTGGGCTTGTATTTCCTCCTCCTCCCCCCCCCCCTCTCAATCTTCTCAAAGAGAGCCATCTGAACAAGCTCCATCTGCTGTGGGACTATGTTGACCACCCTGTTGGTTGACTGCCATCCTGAAAAGCGAGACTGCAGTACTATCGATATGTTTCCCTATTTCGTGCCCCTGTTTTTTCTGGATCAATTTATCCTGAGAAGTGGGAGTACTACACTCCTCCCTTGTGCTGTTGCTCCCTTTCTTGGAGATAGAAGGTGTCTGATTATCCCCATCACGCTGAGACAGTCTTTCTTGGATGTCTGAGGTTCAAGACCTTTTAGTTCCCTCCATTTATGATTAGGAGGCCATTATTTACTGTACTTCTCCTTTTGCTCTTTGAGGCGCCTCCTCCTCTGTGCCCAAAACAAGGATTTGATCTTCATCTGGTCCAATTTATGGGTAAAAGTTTCCACTTCTTAGACTGCTCTGTCACCCGATCCAAATGCGGAAACAGTTTCTATTAGTTCCACCCCAATGTTTGGGTATTTGAGGTCAGAATTAGCCGCTCAGTTTTTATTTTCCGTGTTTTCCATTCTTGTCCGTCGAGGACTGTGAATCCATTCGGTCGACACCAGGAACCCCATGCATTGTGAGGCTAATTACTCAGGAAGGTCGGCCGGTATCCCTGAGGCTTCATTAATGATACATCTTCGCCTCGGTACGGATCGCATCACACCTTTTGTTAGGTATGTGGGGAACTGTGGAGTGGCTGTTCTATTTGATAGGGGAGAGATGGAGCGTTGTGGGACAGTCACCATCTGGCTCATCCACTGAGGCCTGTGCGGCGTGGGAGATCCTGCCAGTAACTGTGCTACCGCTGGCGTAGCCCTCGGCTTGTTGCGAACACCTCAAGCCTCTCCACCCACACAGACAGTACTTCTACAAGGCAGCGTTCCCCAGAAATGCAACAAAGGTTTTTACAGTGACTGCATGAGTAACTGACCATGTGGCAATGAATATTGGCAGGGAAATGTTTGATGTAGCTGTAAAAAAGCCAAATAGTAACAGTAAACTTGGGTGTAGAAAAATTCCCTAAACTATAGGCTTACAAAAGAAATTTATCAGAAATGAAAATAGAAAATTTTTCTCAAGTCCTAGCAAACTAAAGCTTGGTTGAATTGTGTACAGAAACCAATGTAAAATACGAAATGCTCTGAATTCTCAGCATTATTTAATTTGAAGTTTGAAAAGATATCTCCGAAAGAACTGACAGTACCAATGTTGCACAAAAAGAATGAATAACAACAGGTATCAGGAAGCCCTCTGATACCCTTAAGTGCCCCAGTTCCATGAAAGAGAGTCATACTGATTCAAATTTCTTAAGGTTCTACCACAGGTACAAAAAGATATATGGGAAGACACTGATTGCTGCAAAGGCATTTACAGTTAAAATAACATACAGTTCATTGAATAAAAGCGAAGCAGTCTGGGATATCATTTAAGGAAGAAGGGAGAGTAATAAAGTATAATAACGTATTTGATAATGGAGTGGGATAAAGTAATAAATGGTTCACATCATCTACCAAACTATGTCAATGAGCATTTCCCAAGCTTCGCAGAGAAATTAAGACACAAATTTCCAGAAAGAAATATAACAACTATAAATAATTATGCACTAAGTAAAATGTTGATATTGTCAACAGCAAAGCGTGAAATCAGTGAAATTATACAAAGCCAAAAAAATTAATTGTCGGAAGGTACATGTGGTGTTGGAGTGTGTGTGCTGAAACAGAGCATGAAGAGCATACAAGCTCCCTTAACAAACATAATAGAGTCATTGTCATCAGGGAATTTTCCTGGCTATTTAAAACAAGGAAAAGTTGTGCTTCTGATAAAGAAAGTCAACGCAGAAGAACGAGAAAACTAATGGCCCATTTTCTTCCTTATTGGAGCATTTCTGTAACACTCTCGTAATCAACAAACCGACCAGTGATAAATCGAGGAGTACGCCTCTGAATTGTTTCATATTTTCCCTTAATCCTTCCGACCTGGTTGAGGTCCCAAGCACTCGAGCAAAAAAAACGGGTCATCGAGCATTCTGTATGAGGTCTCTTTTATAGATTCACTATATGTTCCCAGCATAGTGCAGTAAACCGTAGTTCGTCATTCGCCTTCCATAGAACTGCAAGTTACATGTTCCATAAATCATTTTAACGACGTATTTTATCGAAATAATATGGAACAAGTCAGTTCATGATATGTATATATGATTAGCTTTAACATTCATGACTGTATATACATATATTTCCATCCTACTCAAGCAACTTCACTTAAAAAATACATTTTTACAACCTACCAGTTTTTAAATAAAAATTCGTCTATGGAATAAAATAAGTAGTCCAGAGGAAGCAACTTTTAGGTTAGATTTAAAACTTGCTTTGCTACCTGTCAGGCATTTTATGCTACTGAGCAAATGATCAAAAATTTTTGTTGATGTATACATGAGGAATGGTCAGTTTTCAGGAATATGACATGAACAATCATTCGAAACGAAAATGTCTATTAAACATGAGTTCTAAAATGCATACCGTTAGAGCTACGAGCATTTCTTCATCTTCTATAGTGTGAAACAAATCTCTTTTACTGCGTTTTGCTTTCCACATTTTGGGAGAAAGTATTAGGGACGAAAACAAGAAAAAATGGTAAACATGGTCTCTAAAATGCATACATTAACAGCCATGGATACTTGTTCGGTAGAAGAGATGTGTTTTACAGTAGTGAAGATGAACAACTGCTCATAGCATTAAGGTATGCATTTTAGAGTCCACGTTTAATAGACATTTTTGCTTCGAATGATGGTTTCTGTCATATACCTGAATATTGACCATTCTTCCAGGGACACCCTTTATGGAACTACTTTCTGAGCCACCGACAGCTGCAACAATGGCTAGTAGAACAAAATGTTTTTCTTGTGTTGTAGGTTACGACATCATTATGCTTCTCGTATTCTAGTGAACATGCTGCTAAAATGCGTAACTCCTTAAAGAGGCGCCTTCAACACGACTGCAGGTGATCACCACATAATATTCTTACTGCTCGCTCGTAGGCAGTCAATATTTCCTTTCTGAGTGGTGAATTACCATGGAATATTACTTCATAAGATGTTATTGAGTGAAAATACGCAAAATACGTAGCAGGTTGATTCGTTAGCTTTCAAGATTAGTGTCTTGGAAATTAGAAAATAACTTCAGCTGTTTGAAATTCCTTTTTATTGGACTCAGAACCGGTTTCGTGGCATTAGAAGCACATTTTCCTCTGAACGTATATCTCAGGTCATAAGATGATTAACACTGAGGATGTATGGAAGACCCAGCATTCGTCGTCAATTTAGAACGAAAACAAAACCGATAAGTATGTGTTATGTTGAAAATAAAATCTGCAACGTAACGATCCAATCTCCAATTAATAGGTAGGATCAAAAGTTATTACTTAATAGTGTAACTGCTAACTAGTTCGAATGTTAAATAGCGGAAACTAGTTATAGGTCCAATGCTCGTACATGGAGAATAGGAGCGCTCATGTTGTACCTCAGCGGTGCACTCTCGACACTGTCTTTGTCTTGATTAGTATTCGAGCCAGCCGCATATTTGAGAATCCACACGGAAGAGCCAGAAAAACTGGTACATCTGCCTAATATCGTGTTGGGCCCCCGCGAGCACGCAGAAGTGCTGCATCACGACGTGGCATGGACTTGACTAATGTCTGAAGTAGTGCTGGAGGGAATTGACATTATGAATCCTGTAGGGCTGTCCATAAATCCATAAGAGTACGAGAGGGTCGAGATCTCTTCTGAACAGCACGTTGTAAGACATCCCAGACAGGCTCAATAGGGTTCATGTCTGGGGAATTTGGTCGCCAGCGGAAGTCTTTAAACTCAGGAGAGTGTTCCTGTAGCCACTCTGTAGCATTTCTGGACGTATGGAGTGTCGCATTGTTCTGCTGGAATTACCCAAGTCCGTCGGAATGCACAATTTATTTATTTATTGTTCCGTGGGACCAAATTAAGGAGAAGTCTCCATGGTCATAGAAAGAGTCAATACATGAAATTATAACACAATAGTAGAAACAGATAAAATGAAATATAAGTAACATATTCAGGCGACAATTTTTGAGCTCTTCCAGGAGCTCCTCGACAAAATAGAAGGAGTGAGCCATGAGAAAACTCTTCAGTTTAGACTTAAAAGAGTTTGGGCTACTGCTAAGATTTTTGAGTTCTTGTGGTAGCTTATTGAAAATGGATGCAGCAGAATACTGCACACCTTTCTGCACAAGAGTCAAGGAAGTGCATTCCAAATGCAGATTTGATTTCTGCGTAGTATTAACTGAGTGAAAGCTGCTAACTCTTGGGAATAAGCTAATATTGCTAACAACAAACGACATTAAAGAAAATATATACTGTGAGGGCAATGTCAGAATTCCCAGACTATTGAATAGGGGTCGACAAGAGGTTCTCGAACTTACACCACACATAGCTCGAACAGCCCGTTTTTGAGCCAAAAATACCCTTTTTGAATCAGAAGAATTACCCCAAAAAATAATACCATATGACATACGCGTATGAAAATATGCGAAGTAGACTACTTTTCGTGTTGAACTGTCACTTATTTCAGATATTGTTCTAATGGTAAATAAAACAGCATTTAGTTTCTGAACAAGATCCTGAACATGGGCTTTCCACAACAGCTTACTATCTATCCGAACGCCTAGGAACTTGAACTGTTCCGTCTCTCTTATAATATGCCCATTCTGTCTGATCAAAATATCGGTTCTTGTTGAGTTGTGAGATAGAAACTGTAAAAACTGAGTCTTACTGTGATTTAGCATCAAATTATTTTCCACAAGCCACGAACTTTTTTCATGAACTACATTATTTGATAGTGTTTCAATATTACCCACAAGATCCTTCACTACCAAGCTGGTATCATCAGCAAACAGAAATATTTTTGAATCACCTGTAATACCAGAAGCCATATCATTTATATAAATAAGAAACAGCAGTGGCCCCAGCACCGACCCTTGGGGAACGCCCCACTTAACAGTGCTCCATTGGGACTGAACATCACTACCACTCTCAATATTGCGGAGAATTACGTTCTGCTTCCTGTTCTTAGAGTAAGAGGCGAACAAATTGTAAGCTGCTCCCCTTACTCCATAATGGTCCAACTTCTGCAGTAATATTTTGTGGTCAACACAATCAAAAGCCTTCGTTAAATCAAAGAAAACACCTAGCATTCGCAACCTTTTATTTAATCCGTCCAAAACCTCACAGAGAAAAGAGAATATAGCATTTTCAGTTGTTAAACCATTTCTAAAACCAAACTGTACATATGACAGCAAATTATTTGAATTTAAATGCTCCAGTAACCTTGTATATACAACCCTCTCGATAACTTTAGCAAACACGGATGGCATAGAAATAGGTCTATAATTGTCAACATTATCCCTGTCTCCCTTTTTATAAAGTGGATTCACTACCGAGTACTTTAATCGCTCAGGAAACCGACCACTCCTAAAGGAAAAGTTACAGATATGGCTAAGTACTGGGCTAACATACATAGAACAATACTTCATTATTCTGCTAGATTCCCCGTCGTATCCATGAGAGTTCATGGTCTTCAGTGATTTAATTATTAACTCAATCTCCCGCTTGTCAGTATCATGGAGGAGCATTTCAGGTAACAGTCTCGGAACACTTTTTTCTACGAGCGCTATATGATTCCCTATTGGGACTAGGTTTCTATTTAGTTCACCTGCTATATTCAGAAAGTCATTATTAAATACTGTACATATATGCGACTTATGAGTAACACGGACATTCCCACTACGCACTGATTCTATATCCTCGACCTGTCTCTGCAGACCAGCCACTTCCTTTACGACTGACCATATGGCTTTAATTTTATCCTGAGCTATTCTATGTGCATACCACATACTTTTTGCCTTCCTAATAACTTTTTTAAGCACCTTACAATACTGTTTGTAATGGGCTGCTGCCTTTAGATTTTGACTATTTCTAACGTTTTGATATAATTGCCACTTTATTCTAGAGGATATTCTTATCCCTCTAGTCAGCCACCCAGGCTGCCTGTTTGTGCTAGTACCCTGTTTTGAACGTTCTAACGGAAAGCAACTTTCAAAGAGTACTAGAAAAGTCTTGAGGAAAGCATTATATTTATCGTCTACTGTATCAGCACTATAAACATCTTGCCACAATGGACATGAATGGATTGCAGGTTATCAGACAAGTTGCTTACGTACGTGTCATCTGTCAGAGTTGTGTCTAGACGTATCAGGGGTCCCGTATCACTCCCAACTGCACACGCCCCACACCATTACAGAGACTCCACCAGATTGAACAGTCCCCTGCTGACATGCAGGGTCCATAGATTCATGAGTTGTCTCCATACCTTACACACCCGTCCGCTCGATACAATTTGAAACGTGAATCGTCCGACCATGTAACATGTTTCCAGTCATCATCAGTCCAATGTCGGTGTTGACGGGCCCAGGTGAGGAGTAAAGCTTTGTGACGCGCAGTCGTCAAGAGTACACCTGTGGGCCTTCGGCTCCGAAAGCCCATATCGATTATGTTTCGTTGAATGGTTCGCACGCTGACACCTGCTGATGGCCCTGCACTGAAATCTGCAGCAATTTGCGGAGGGGTTGCACTTCCGTCATGTTGAACGATTCTCTTCAATCGACGCGTGGTCCGGTTCTAGCGCCGACAATAACGTCACGTTCAAACTCACTTAAATGCTGATAACCTTCCATTGTAGCAGCAGTAACTGACCTAACAACTGCGCCAAACACTTGTCTTATATATAGGCGTTGCCGACCGCACAGCGCCATATTCAGCCTGTTTACATATCTCTGTATTTGAATACTCATGCCTATACCAGTTTCTTTGGCACTTCAGTGTACTAAGTATGTTCGTACCCTTCTTAATAGCTTACACCGTGATACGATGTCGAACTCGTTCCGGAAATCTGTCTGTTGGCCTGCAACCGTAATTCGCCGGATATCCTGCGTGAGGAAAGCGCGAGATGTGCTTCTCACAAGCAATGTTTTCTAAATGAATGCCTATTTATACGAGGGTTGTCCAGAAAGTAAGTTCCGATCGGTCGCTAAATGGAAACCACAGTGAAAATCAGGAACATATTATCTGCAAGAGTTAGCTACACTTTCCAGATACTTCTCTACATAGTCGCCGCTCCGACGTAGACATTTGTCGGAGCGTTATACCAAATTTCCAGCAGCATTATCATAGAAGGCAGCCGCCTGTACTTTCCGGTAATTCTCTACGCTGGTCTGTAGCGCGTAGTCTGCGTCCAAGTGTTGTTTTCATATCCAGCGTTTCATGTGAACAGAGATGAGACTCAGGACGAGCCAATTAGGAGTGTGTTGTGGGTGATCGAACACTCCCATCGAAAAGGCTGCAGGAGCATCTTCATTACCCCTACAGAGTGCAGCTGAGAATTCCCACGAAGAATGAAGAGCGTGGCAGTTGTGTTAGGTGGGCTGCATTCATTAAGGCGAAGCCTCTCAGCGGACCCTCCCATATGGCGGGAGACATCGTTGTTCTAGGCACCTTTACTCGCTCACAGTGCGCTCACAGCTGAAGAGAGCGTCTTGATGTGATCGACGGTCATACTAGAGACACTACGCAACGCATCTGTTCAAAGTTTCATTGGATTTTCACTGTGGTGTCCTTTTCGCGACCGATCAGAACTTACTTTCTGGACAGTCCTCGTAGATAGAAGTACACTATGTGATCAAAAGTATCTAGACACCTGGCAGAAAATGACTTACAAGTTCGTGGCGCCCTCCATCGGTAATGCTGGAATTCAGTATGATGTTGGCCCACCCTTAGCCTTGATGACAGCTTCCTCTCTCGCAGGCATACGTTCAGTCAGGTGCTTGAAGGTTTCTTGGGGAATGGCAGCACATTCTTCACGGAGTGCTGCGCTGAGGAGAGGTATAAATGTTGGTCGGTGAGGCCTGGCACGAAGTCGGCGTTCCAAAACATCCCAAAGATGTTCTATAGGATTCAGGTCTGGACTCTGTGCAGGCCAGTCCATTACAGGGATGTTATTTTCGTGCAACTGCTCCGCCACAGCCCGTGCATTATGAACATGTGCTCGATCGTGTTGAAAGATGCAGTCGTCATCATAGAATTGCTCTTCAACAGTGGGAAGCATGAAGGTGCTTAAGACATCAATGTAAGCCTGTGTTGTGATAGCGCCACGCAAAACATCAAGGGGTGCAAGCCCTCTCCATGAAATACACGACCACACCATAACACCACGGCCTCCAAATTTTACTGTTGGCACTACGCACGCTGGAAGATGACGTTCACGGGGCATTCGCCATACCCATACCCTGCCATCGGATCGACATATTGTGTACCGTGATTCGGCACTCCACACAACGTTTTTCCACTGTTCAATCGTCCAGTGTTTACGGTCCTTACACCAAGCGAGGCGTCGTTTGGTATTTACTGGCGTGATGTGTGGCTTATGAGCAGCCGTTCGACCATGAAATCCAAGTTTTCTCACCTTCCGCCTAACTGTCTTAGTACTTGCAGTGGATGATGATGCAGTTTGGAATTCCTTTGTGATGGTCTGGATAGATGTCTGCCTGTTGCACATTACGACCCTCTTCAACTGTTGGCGGTCTCAGTCAAAAGACTAGGTCGGCCTGTACGTTTTTGTGCTGTACGTGTCCCTTCACGTTTCCACTTCACTATCACATCGGAAACAGTGGACCTAGGAATGTTTAGGAGTGTGGAAATCTCACGTACAGATGTAAGACACACGTGACGCCCAATCACCTGACCCCGTTCGAAGTCCGTGAGTTCCGCGGAGCACCCCATTTTGCTCTCTCACGACGTCTAATGACTATTGAGGTCGCTGATATAGAGTACCTGACAGTAGGTGGCAGCACAATGTACCTAATAGTCTGTGAAAAACATATGTTTTTGGGGGTGTTCGGATACTTTTGATCATACAGTGTAACTTGCTACAGTACGGTGTAACTGGCTGCCCAGTTAGCACGGCGGCACACCTGAGTGAAGTTCGAATCGACTGAATTTGAACGATGTTATGCGACATCCGCACAGAACCGCTGACGAAAAAACGACGAAAAAAAGGATCGAAAGAAAGAATGCAAAAGGTTATTATTGCAGTGGGTACGTTTTTTCCATTAGAATACTCTATTACGATTCCTGGTTATGTGTAATTTTTTCTGTTCAAATTTTACTATCCTTGATCTATATTATTAATCGTTATAGTACGGCAATTCCAGCAAGTCTTACACAAAATACGTGCAGTTATGTAATACCAACACAGATATGACAGTACAGTCGTTTTCATTATTCCACTTTTAAAGACTTATTTTACCCTTAAACATTTACTTTCTCTTAGATTCATTTCACCACTCCATGCCTTCCGGGCCATTGTCAAGATTGCTCCCCTTTTCTTCAGTTGTACCATTTCCCACAGTGAAAAAAAGCTTCACACTTCTGCTCTTGGTGTGCCTTTGATTCTTTTATCCTAGTTAGTTCTCCTGGAACTCACGTAGCCACATCGTCTAAGTGTATTGTTTCACGCTACATCAATTACGTTCGAACGCAGCTTTCAGTATACAATACGCCCATTGGTTCTATCGATTAGTACCACGTATTATACTTATTATTTTCATGTCCATTACATTTGGTTAGGACATTACATCACCAGTAGGTCTAGCTACCGCTTCACGGGTAATTATCAAACTTTATTACGTTTTTTTTTACTCCGCTGATAAATGTGAAGAACTGGCAGCGGGCATCCCATGATGCTCTTGTAACTGTGAATGTAACAATGCTGCAAAAAGTTCAGAGAAGTATGATCCATCGACGGGCCGGCTTAAGGCACAAGCGACACAAAGACGCTACATGGGGCGCTAAGCTAAGTGGGGCACAGAGGCGGGACCACTGTTGAGATTCCTATACAGGACTATCACAGTTAAGGTAAGACCGCACAGGCCGTAAATATACTGCAGCAGAGCAGCGAGGCACGACGCGACCAAATATTGTTTATTCGAAATCTTACGGGACAGAACGTCCTTCGCGGCGCAGCACTGCGAGGTGTAGTTGTCCAAGTAGACAATTGTGACGCTCCGCCCGCACTCGCGTGGTACGAAAGTTTATTTACCAAAATGGCGTTAGAAGAGGAAAAGTTATTATATTTATAAGTGAATATCCAGCGTTATATGACCTTAAAAATGAACAATATATGAATATTACCAGACAAAGCAACTTTTGTAAAGAGTAAACATAACGTATGAATACTTACAAATTATTTTATTTTTATTTTCTGAAACGGACGGTTAGGTCTTCATTTTTTTGGCTACATGCATATTATTATATTTTGTTGCTACTTATTTTCTCTTCGACGACAACCCCTCTTTACCATGTAAATTTTGCCAGACCAAACTATCTTGCGGGAAATTGAAATAATCTTTGAATCTGCCCCGTGTCCTGAAATTACGTCCTATATGAGGAAGGTCTCGTACTTATATATCTCTTCGGTCTCTTCATTGTCAAACAACACTGTATCGTGCCTGAGAAGATTTTGCAAGACACAGGTGGCAAGAATCACGTTCTCTGCACGTTCCGGACTGAGACAGATCTTGCCATAGTTAATCTTCAATTTTGACACAATATTTCAAAAGCGTTCTCTGGAACTCTTCGGGCTGTATCAAGTCTATAACCACATACTTTTTTCAATTGGTCATCTTACTGTGTTCCATGGTAAGGTCTCATCAAATATGTTTTTAATGCTAAAGCTTTGTCTCCAGCAGCAACGTGAGGCAGTCGAACTCTTGTACCTGATAATTCCTTTCGGGCCTGGTATATTGAAGGTACTTGTTTCTTGGTATATTCAAGGTGCTTGTTTCTAGTTCTTTTGCCAAATCTTACCGTGAAAAGACCTCCGCATTACTATTCTTTCCACATCCACATATATAAATCTGTAGCCTTCTTCCTCTGATAACAAAGAAATAAAACCTCTTCCATGCCATTTTCGTCCATTTTGTTCGGAAGTTCCGAACTACGTACATACAAAATTTGCTACGTATTGTCACGCTGCTACAGTTCGGGCGCGTTGTACTAAATAGAGCCGCGTCGTGCCGCGCCGCTTTCGCTCAGTGCGGTCTTTACCTTCGGTAGCTGTCGCTTGGGGCACCAAGCTGAGAAGAGCGCCAGGGCCACTCAAGTGCAGGAATTTTATACAGTGCGAATCACAGTTAGTTGTAAAAACTGACGCGGATGAATGTGTACGAGGGAAAAGGCGGGGCACCAAATGATATGTCGCATGTGTGGAAAAATATTCTAGAGCCGTCCCAGTCCATCGAGTCGCTAAATGTTGGGAGACACAGGGAGGTCTATTTCAGCATCTGATCCGAAGATCATGTGTGTTTAGTGCAAACATGCTATCACTGACGTATTAAAAATATTACAACTGGCTGCTCTTACTGAATATAGCTCGCATGCTTAGCGCCACCACATTGAAGAGCTTTGTAGCTGTTTTTGTCCTATGATAGGTAACTTATTTTTAATTGATTATTACTCTTCATGAATATTTCTTACCAATAACTTATATGTTCAACGTTAAAAAAACTGCATTACTAGGATATGTATTATTTAAGAAACACTATATCCTACAGATTATTGGGCAGATCAAAGTGAGAAAAAAGAAATACACCTAGACCCGGAATCTAACTCTCGAATCCCAGTATTCTAACGAAGAACTCTACTCGTTGCACTAACTAGGTAGCACAGTTATACTCACTGCACTACCTGGGCAGCACAGTTACACAGTATTGAAGCAAAATACTTGAACATTTGATTACAGAGTTGCCGAATTGTCTTCTTTTGACGTCCTTTTTCTACCGAAAATTTGCACAGAATGCAATTTTGTAGCAGATCTTTTTGTGCTGAATCACGCCGTGGCATCCGAGTGCACGCATTTTGGTTCACCCCGTATAATAATGTCGCGTAGAAGAAGGTGTAAGTAGATGAATGACAAACACTAACTTTCCTTAACGAAGGTTTATTTTTTCTGTAGAACATCTAAGCGCATGTGTTTAGGAATCACTGGTAGCCACCTCTTTCCAAACAGATCAAAGTTTTTCTTGCAAAGTAATCCATTAACTGCCTTAAATTGTCCTTTCACATCCTGGCAAGCATAATTTGAGATATCTTGGCGTCCTTCTTCTGCTCAGCAGAGAGATTCTGGAGTACAGCGAGACAGTCACTATCTTCTTCAAAGTCTTGATGGTCTTGCACAGTGTTTGTGAGAGACAGTCGGCATATTGGTATTTTCTTCCGCTTTTGTACGCTATGGTAATGTCGTACTCTTGAAGAAGTAGTGCCCACCTGGCGAGTCGTCATGTTGGATCCTTAAGACCTGTCAACCAACAAAGTGAATGATGGTCAGTAACAACTATGAATGGCCTTCCGTAGAGATACTGTTGAAATTTGCACATGGCCCAGATCACAGCAAGACATTCTCTTTCTGTAGTTGAGTAGTTTCTCTCGGCTTTTGTAAGTGTGCTAGAAGCATAAGGAGCCGCTGTGTAGTCGATAATGTGCGGTATCACAAGTTCCAATACCCAGCGCCTCCACCAGAATAATGTCACGTAGAAGAAGGTGTAAATAGATGAATGACGAACACTAACTTCACCTAACGATGGTTTATTCAGCACCTGCACATACAAGACCGCGGAGCGAACTGCCTCCGGCCAGAACACATACAGTATATATACAGCTACAGAACATTCCAGTACAGTGATTCTTGACATTTGTGGATACTTCTAGAATGTACTGGAACCGAACATAGAAATTAAAATTGTACAGTCCAGGTGAGTTTCGAATTCACGACCCTCCATGCAACAGTTTAGTATCAGTATCAAATAACTTGTTATGTAGAGTATGACTATTGCACATCTTCAGTGCAGTAATGTGACCAACGTAAATAAGTGTTCTAAACTGCTACTATTTGATACTGGATGGCTATAATAGTGTAAAAATTATTCACCATCCTTCATTTTCGAAAAGAACACCCTCTTTCTGTAATTTATTCCTATTCACCTTCGATTAGAATATCGGCACTGCCAACTTTAAGTAAATGAAGGGAGATTAGACGGCGGCGAGATCGTTAGAGAAGGGGTACGAGACCAGGCTGGGCAAGATAATTGGTGACGTCGTTTTCAGAGGAAATAATCATACATTCGCCCTAATCGATTTTGGTAAACTACAGAAAGCCTACATCGAGTTGGCCAGAGAGTAATTCGACTTCCGCTTCTCTCGAATGAGAGTCCAGAGTGCTAATCACTTCAATATCTTACTCGATTCTCCTCTTGGTTAGCTGTGTTTGTACACGAAGTTTTTCGGTTGCTCTCTTGTGAATATTTTTTAATTTTTTGATTTCGATTTACACAAAAACCAGTTTGTTATCTTCGCCCAAACCTGTTCATCCAAGACGGCGCTGAGATAATGCCTGTCAGTCATTCGATTTCATCCTTCATGCCCACTTAGAGAGGATTCAAATACCCGAATGACTGATGGTACGAATATCTTTAAGTACGTTAGATTTACCCTAAGTATTTCAGGCAAATAGAAGTATTTCATTCCTAGTCCATACAAGTGATTTTATGTATTCACTTAACTTCATATCGGTTCTCAATGTTAAGTTTAATCCATTATCTTATTCGTAACACTTAACATTAGTGTTTTAATCGAGAACTACTAGACTTTTTCTTCCGTGAATGCGCATAAACATGCTCTTATCTACGTTTAAGCTATCTGCCGTTCCCTATACGAACAGAAGTTTTCTTTACGCCGAACGGAATTTCATTACAGTTATTTATCTGTAATACACTGCCTGATAAAAGAAGTGAAGCACCCAGAAAACTTGGTCAGATGTCAATTTACCTTCGTACACGTAAAAACCACTGACGGCTATGTAAGTGATTAGAGTAGCAATTCTCTGTGACACGTGGAACGCCAACAGAGTGGATTACTGCTGTTCGCGTTTAGTATTGTTACCAGGCGTACTAAAGTATATAATAGGCTTGAACAGCGTCAAACGTTGAGTAATCACTGCGAAGCACACGGGGATACCGCTTACTCACGTGAGACAGCGTTATCAATACTTGACAAATTAGTGGAATGGGCCGCATTGTGGGTCGCCATTTGGCTATCAGATAGAATCGTGCAATATCCAGACTTGTGGGGCATTCGGATGTGGCAGTGGTTCGATGTTGGACTGCATGGTAACGTGGGGGCAGACACACTCATCGTCGAGGTTCCGGTCAGCCATGTCTAATCACTACAGCGGAGGATCGCTGTACTGTGCACCAAGCTCATCGTAACCCCTACGCATCTGCGCCCACCATCCGAGAAGAAATAATGGACTCCTTCAACATTGTGTGTCATCCGCACTATTGATCGGAGACTAGCAGCAGCCGGACAAGGAAGTTACCGTCTCTCGCGTAGGTTGCTACTAACATTACAACTCAAATATCTGCGCTTAGAGTGGTTCCGTGACCGGAAAGCATAGACGTCTGATGACTGGCGTCGCACAGTGTTCAGCGATGAATCGCGCGCGTTCTGCACTACGCCGGATGACGATCGTCGACCTGAAAAGAGGTCCCGTATTTCCAGTGTTTTGGAGAGATATAACCGTGTTACTCTGGCTTCGTGGTATGGGGAGCTATCGGGTATGACTTAAGATCATGGCTGTTAGTGACTGAGGGAACATCTTGTCGGCGCAGCGGTTAGTCACAGACATTGTGCGTCATCATGTGTTACCTCTCATACGATAGTATTGTGGTGCCATTTCTCCAAAGAACAATGCTCATCCGCACTTGGCACGTGTTTCAGTAAATTTTGTTATGTTGATGTACTCTCGTGGCCAGCAAGATCACCAGATCTGCCTCCCGATAGAACATACCAGCTCGTCTCATTGTCATGATATCAAGAATAGTCATGGGCCAGTTTGCCTCACAAGAGCATGCAATGGCTCTATGACACCCTTCCCAATCGAATAAGTGCTTGCATCCCGGTCAGATGGAGTACAACGTCCTAGTGATAAGTGGGCTCATACCGTCAAGGTATTTGTAAATGTAACTCGATCTTGTATTCACTGAAATATCAAGGCATACCCTCTCAACCCGTGATTTTTTGTTCCCTCCTCTACTTCCAAGTGCTTCACTCTACATAGCCCCATAAGAAATACTCGCAGGGTGTGAGATCAGGAGATCTCGGTGACCAGAAGTACAGAGCCAGGTCCTCAAGTCCCCTTCGACCAGTCCAGTGCTGAGGAAGGAAGTCATTCGAAAAGCCTCGTACATCACGGTGCCAGTGGGGCAGAGCTCCATCCTGTTGAAAAATGAAGTCATGGCAATCTTCCATAACTTAAGGGAACAACAATTGTTCCAACATGTCCAGGTACGTGATTCCCATTACAGTTTTTTCCGCAAAGAAAAATGGTCCATAAACCTTTGTATGGGATACGGCACTGAACACGTTGATCTTCGGTGAGTCATTCTTGTGTTGCAATGGAGAATGTGGATTTTCCAAACCCCACATGCGAACATTGTGTCTGTTGACTTTTCCGGTAAGGTGGAACGTCGCTTCATCGCTAAAAATTACACGCTGTAGGAATGAATCATCCTTCATCTTTGCTAGCACATAACCCCAAAATGCGAGATGCTTCTCTTTGTCATTGGGATTGAGAACCTGCACAAGCTGTAATCGGTAGGGCTTGTACAGCAAACGCCGTCTCGAAAATTTCCATACAGTTGGTTGAAGTATTCCAAGTCCTCGACTGGCTCTATTGGTAAACTTAGTGGGACTGCGCACAAAACTTTCTTGAATCCGTCGGACAACATCCTCTGATGCACGCGCTCGGCCTGTGCCTTTTCCTTTGCACACACTCCCAGCCTGTTTAAATTGTTTAAACCAATGGCAAATGCTTTACCGAGTTGATGGTTGAATACCGAATTTGGTACGAAATGCCGGCTCCTCTGCAATTTGCGACTCACGTTTCGCGAACTCAAGAACGCAGAAAACCTTGCGCTCCACCGTCGCCATCTCACTCACAACTGACAGTGAAACGGAATGCCGCGCTAAATCTACCGGACGCATCTGAAACCGTTACAACCCGCCTGCCGCCAAAAACTTTGAAACTTCTTCTTTTCATTGGTATAAAGCTTGTTCATTTTGGATTTGTACTTGAATACATACAAATTTTTGAAAATGGGTCCATCATTTAGAATAACCCTGTATTTTGCACAGTTAGCAGCTCTAGGGAGCTGTATGTTTCATAATGTAACTGCTCCCAGAAAGTGCCTGAGAGAATAGATTTTCACAATATCTGGAATATTTAATGGAAGGATGTGAGGTATATTTTTTCTAAAAGAAATGTAAAATAAATGCACTAAGCGTTTTGTACATAGTGTGAGCAAAAGTACACCGATAAAACTGTGGAGGTTGTTTAGGGTTATTTTCTGTACGTGTGGGTACAAGAGAACCGTCGTCTCCGGTGGCTCGGTGCAGAGTAACTACATTTCGTTTGATTTCTTACCCTCAGTTATCTTTTTATCTGTCTAGCACTGAAAATATCTACGCAACAGCGCAAATGTCGACGGATGCGCTGTGCGTCTTGTTTGGGAACAAATTAGATCCATTCAGTCACATCACTTGCAAAAGACAACGGTAATACTCACTTTACCGTACGCCGGCTTTGAGTACTGCTCGTTCTACAAAATTGTTAAGGCTAGCAGACCGACAAGGCGATTCCCGACATGTCACACACAGTGGTCAACCTCACTGAACGACAATTGACCGAAGAGGAAGTGTCTGTTCTTCAAAAAGGAGGGAATTTCGCTATCATCCCGAGAACTATACCTATGGAGGACATCATTGCCAACACTGAAGCAGCCATTCGGACCCTTCCTTGTGAAAGGGCAGAGGAAATACGCACTGAAACAGCCAGGATACTGCGCCGAGCAAAACTACCAGCTTGCAACCTGAAGAAAGAAGAGGTACAAACAACGCCGACAAGAGTGTATTGGTACTGCGACCGTCGTAATGAAGACCGAAGATTATGAGCAAAAGATCCGAGACCTATTAGATCCGACGACGTACCGAAAACTAAGCGCAGATCCGACGCAGCGTATCACTCGGAATACGAATCGATTAATCAAGACGTCTTCTCTGCCGGCGGACATACAGAGAAACCTGCGCAACACAGAAGCCCTACCACCTCGGCTGTATGGATTACCCAAGATCCATAAGAACAACGTTCCACTGAGACCGATCGTTAGCGCTCCTGGCTCACCAACGTATAAACTGGCAAAACACTTGGCCTCTCTGCTCCAGCCACACGTGGGGAAGACCGACACATATATTAAGGACTCAGGACATTTCATTGAGAAGCTGAAGAAACTGAAACTTGCACCAAACGACATCCTGGTCAGCTTTGATGTTGTTTCGTTATTTACGAAAGTGCCACTCAGTGACGCTCTGGAGCACATCAGTTCCATGTTCCCGCAAGACATCAAAAAGCTCTTCCATGCATGTCTCACAACGAGCTACTTCACGTGGAATGGCGATTTCTACGAACAGCTTGAAGGCGTCGCCATGGGTAGTCCTCTCAGTCCAGTGGTGGCCAACTTCTTCATGGAACAATTCGAAGCACAGGCACTGGACTCGGCGACTTGCAAACCTAAGGTGTGGTACAGGTACGTCGATGATACTTTCGTGGTGTGGAGCCATGGTGAAGAACAGCTCGGTGACTTCCTAAGACACTCGAACAGCCTCCATGCCAACATTAACATTTACCATGGAAGTAGAAAAGGACAAGAAACTGCCATTTCTAGATGTGCTGGTCACAAGGAACGGCGAAAACCTGGGACACAGCGTGTATCGAAAACCGACACACACGGACCGATACCTGCACAAACTGTCAAACCACCACCCGAGCCAGAAAAGAGGCATGATTAGTACGCTCGTAACGAAGGCAGGACGAATATGTGAGCCTCAAACGAGAAATGCAACACCTGGAAACTGTTCTGAGGAGCTATGGGTACTCCACAAATAACATTAGAAGTGTAACAGAGCCAAACACTCGGCGAAGTAAGGAACCAGAAAAAGAAATGTCGGGTACGGCCTTTCTGCCATACATTCCCAGAGTGACGGACAGAATCGGCCGTATATTGCGCAAACATGGCGTAAAGACGATTTTCAAACCGACAAGGAAGATCAAAGAGTGTCTTAGATCGGCGAAGGAGAAAAGAGACCCACTTGCAATGTCGGGAATATACCGTATACCATGCACATGCGGAAAAGTTTATGTCGGAATGACTGGACGATCAATTAACACCAGGATCAGAGAGCATAAGCGACACCGCAGGTTGGGGCAGGTGGATAAATCGGCCGTGGCATAGCACACACTGAATGAGACCGACCACGTAATAAAATTCGCCGACACGGAAGTTCTGGCTGTAGAGAAGCACTATCACACGCGCTTGTTTAGAGAAGCTGTAGAAATACGAAATCACGCGAACAGTTTCAACAAGAAAGAGGAAAGCCTTAAGGTAAACAGATCCTGGCTTCCCGTACTGCAGCTAACGACCGTCGCAGGTAGCTAGAGGAGAACCGCACCGGAAATGACGGCGGAGAAGCCCTCGGACGTTGGCGCGCCAGGTACATATAGTCTGCGGCCGCGAGCTCGGCTCCAGTTCATCACCGGCAATGGAGGGTGAAGCTTTGACAATGCCAGCCACTCGTGCTGGCGAAACGTCAGAAAAATCATTAGATAAACGTCGGCCGAAGAATCCGAACAGAAACCAATAGGCAGTTTGTCTACTGCTCGTTCTGTCTCGAGTTCGTTGTTCCGGCAATGTTAGCTGTACATTAACGGTGATATATACACCTATGAATAGGTTTATTGATGAAGAGTTGGCCGATATGTATCTCGTGTATGAGCGGCACAACGTCGCTATGCTGATGTGTTTCCGCTCCGACGACAAGGATATCAAAGTGATTTTCTATTTGTACAGAAGCGAGTAAGTGCAACCAGATACTTTCCTGTTAGCATGGACGACCTGACCGTGCGGAGTATACCAGCACATCCAATCTGGAAGAGAATGTAGTACGCGCAGTTGTTGACAATAGTGCCACCAGTAGTCAATGTGTTGCACGAACTCTGAACACAAGCCAAAAAACTGCTTTGAGAATCTTACATGAACAACAATTGAATCCGTATCATGCTTACATACTACTTTTTCACAGAAACAAATTTCAAAGAAACTGGGTAGCAAATTTAATAAGTTGTATTTACGTTGTTGTTGTGGTCTTCAGTCCTGAGACTGGTTTGATGCAGCTGTCCATGCTACTCTATCCTGTGCAAGCTTCTTCATCTCCCAGTACTTACTGCAACCTACATCCTTCTGAATCTGCTTAATGTATTCATCTCTTGGCCTCCCTCTACGATTTTTACCCTCCACACTGCCCTCCAATGCTAAATTTGTGATCCCTTGATGCCTCAGAACATGTCCTACAACCGGTCCCTCCTTCTTGTCAAGTTGTGCCACAAACTCCTCCCCAATTCTATTCAATACCACCTCATTAGTTACGTGATCTACCCATCTAATCTTCAGCATTCTTCTGTTGCACCACATTTCGAAAGCTTCTATTCTCTTCTTGTCCAGACTATTTATCGTCCACGTTTCACTTCCATACATGGCTAAACTCCATACAAATACTTTCAGAAACGACTTCCTGACACGTAAATCTATACTCGATGTTTACAAATTCCTCTTCTTCAGAAACGCTTTCCTTGGCATGGGCAGTCTACATTTTGTATCCTCTCTACTTCGACCATCATCAGTTATTTTGCTCCCCAAATAGCAAAACTCCTTTACTACTTTAAGTGTCTCATTTCCTAATCTAATTCCCTCAGCATCACCCGATTTAATTCGACTACATTCCATTATCCTCGTTTTGCTTTTGTTGATGTTCATCTTATATCTTCCTTTCAAGACCCTGTCCATTCCGTTAAGCTGCTCTTCCAGGTTCTTTGCCGTCTCTGACAGAATTACAATGTCATCGGCGAACCTCAAAGTTTTTATTTCTTCTCCATGGATTTTAATACCTACTCCAAATTTTTCTTTTGTTTCTTTTACTGCTTACTCAATATACAGATTGAATAACATCGGGGAGAGGCTACAACCCTGTCTCACTCCCTTCCCAACCACTGCTTCCCTTTCATGCCCCTCGACTCTTATAACTGTCATCTGGTTTCTGTACAAATTGTAAATAGCCTTTCGCTCCCTGTATTTTAACCTTGCCACCTTTAGAATTTGAAAGAGAGTATTCCAGTCAACATTGTCAAAAACGTTCTCTAAGTCTACAAATGCTAGAAACGTAGGTTTGCCTTTCCTTAATCTATTTTCTAAGATAAGGCGTCAGGTCAGTATTGCCTCACGTGTTCCAACATTTCTACGGAATCCAAACTGATCTCCTCCACGGTCAGATTCTACCATTGTTTCCATTCATCTGTAAGGAATTCGCGTTAGTATTTTGCAGCTGTGACTTATTGAACTGATAGTTCGGTAATTTTCACATCTGTCAACACCTGCTTTCTTTGGGATTGGAATTATTATATTATTTTTGAAGTCTGAGGGTATTTCGCCTGTCTCATACATCTTGCTCACCAGATGGTAGAGTTTTGTCATAACTGGCACTCCCAAGGCCGTCAGTAGTTCTAATGAAATGTTGTCTACTCCCGGGGCCTTGTTTCGACTCAGGTCTTTCAGTGCTCTGTCAAACTCTTCACGCAGTATCATATCTCCCGTTTCTTATTCATCTACATCCTCTTCCATTTCCATAATATTGTCCTCAAGTACATCGCCCTTGTATAGACCCTCTATATACTCCTTCCACCTTTCTGCTTTCCCTTCTTTGCTTAGAAATGGGTTTCCATTTGAGCTCTTGATATTCATTCAGTGGTTGTCTTTTCTCCAAAGGTCTCTTTAATTTTCCTGTAGGCAGTATCTATCTTACCCCTAGTGAGATGAGCCTCTACATCCTTACATTTGTCCTCTAGCCATCCCTGCTTAGCCATTTTGCACTTCCTGTCGATCTCATTTTTGAGACGTTTGTATTCCTTTTTGCCTGCTTCATTTACTGCATTTTTATATTTTCTCCTTTCATCAATTAAATTCAATATTTCTTCTGTTACCCAAGGATTTCTACTAGCCTTCATCTTTTTACCTACGTGATCGTCTGCTGCCTTCACTACTTCATCCCTCAGAGCTACCCATTCTTCTACTGTATTTCTTTCCCCCATTCCTGTCAATTGTTCCCTTATGCTCTCCCGAAAACTCCCTACAACCTCTGGTTTAGTCAGTTTATCAAGGTCCAATCTCCTTAAATTCCCACCTTTTTGCAGTTTCTTCAGTTTTAATCTACAGTTCATAACCAATAGATTGTGGTCAGAGTCCACATCTGCCCCTGGAAATGTCTTACAATTTAAAACCTGGTTCTTAAATCTCTGTCTTACCATTATATATTCTATCTGATACCCTTTAGTATCTCTTTACGTTATTACCCTTTACGTTATTACTCTGTAAAAATCCATCGTAGACCATGGGTCCCTCATACCAAAATATTCAAAAAATATCCCCGAATAACCTCCGAAATTTGGTCGGTGGAGTTGGGCTCGTACTGTCTAAACTGTTTCGATTCGAAGACAATAACGTACGTAGATGTCTTCATCCTCTTTTATATAAGGGCGCTTTCAGTGATATACAGTATAACTTGATAAATATGCAGTTGTTATGTCGCGGAGGATTAATTTCTACTGTCGCGGAATGAGTAGTCCCCACTGCTCTGCAGAGCGATTTTGTGTCGAGCGACGTCTTCTTCTTAAGCCCAGGCTGTGTGAAAACTTGCGAGGACGATGATTTGGCTAACAACATTCATTAGAGACTGTAACTGTCTTTTATTGACGACCTAATTAGAACGGCGTTCACTACGTTCCGTCTGTTTGACTGAAAACACAGAATTAAGTTGTGCGGGTTGTAGCATAACATTGTGAAGGCGCACGAATGGTTAGCAATACTGCTTGGACTACGAGTGTACAGGAGCGAATCACTGGTCCGCGAATGTCAGATGTCAGTACGCATTGTCAGACTTGGATATATTTGTGGAGATTTGAACATGCCATATGTTAGTACCAAGGTATAAAAAGAAATCTTTTATTACATCTTCTTGAAGTTGTAGTATGTCAACAAAGTCGATTTTGTATTTATTTCAGTGAAAAGAGCTCCAATAAATCAACCTCTCAGCCTTTACAGTACCGATATTTTATCCATTACCAAAGCAAATCAGATTATTTGAGATGTGTAAATAATCAAATTGTGTCTTCTTGAATACCAGTTCCCACTTTAACTGCGACAGAAAGCATATATTGCGGCCCGTTAGACTTGGTAGGGTCTGCCCAGTGTTACACCACTAAAACTGGACTGTATTAATGGAGCATATTGTCGATTATTGTCAAATAGAGTGCAGCTTAGAAAGTGTGATGAATATTGCACACGCTTGCCTTTCCTTCCTGTCTAGTTACAGATGGAGGGAAAAGTGGATAAGTGTAGTCCTTTGCGAAGTTTTTCAGTCAGCAATGTACTCTAATTCTTTGTACATCGTATCATTCACAGGCTGTTGTAGTAATATAGGAAAATCAACACCACGAAGTCATCAGTACGTATGAAACACTCAAGGCATACAAAGGTTCGGCGGAAAATCATTGAAGAAAGTAAACTGCATCGATGTCGCACCTAACTTCTTTACAGAGAATTCATTTTATTCAGATATGCCCATGTTTGACACCTTTTTATTGCAGTTGTAACCACGACCTTGTCTCAGAATGTAGTAGTAGAGAGGAGACTACTAAAAACACTGCCTTGTATCAGATTCTTAAAGCTCACATATTCGTGATGCATTCTTTGACCTCAGAATGACACAGTTTCATTTGTTAACAGTCTTTCAGCCCCGACAACTGAGTGTGATTGCGTATTCCTCATAGTGGAGTTCGACGATTCTCGCTTTCCACTTACGTAAGCGTGCGTGCGTTTACAAAAATACTGGCTGTTAATATTAACGAAGTACTTCTAAAAACGAGAAGCTTATCGCAAAGCGGTGGGGATAATGACTTGGAATAGAAAATTCCTTAACCAACCTTACTTTAAATTCAGTCACGAGCACAGCTTCGAAATACGATATGGTCAAGATCGTTCTAAAATATGCGAATTGCTCTGAGTAATTGCGAGAACTCGGTGCTAAAATGCAGGATCAAATAGACGTGTTAAAGCTGGATACTAAGAATGTATTCAGTAAACAGTTACGAAAAACTGACACGTGTCCCGAACCGGGTAACGAAACCAGATAGCTGCCTGTAACGTATTCAGTGTTTCACTAAGCTCGAAAACTCGAGGCGAGCATCTGTCTGAGAAAGCAGGCGAAGGAAACGTTTTGAGTGCAGTTTGGGTTTTGCAAGATACGGCTGACAGTGTTTTTAAACTGTTAAGAAGGAAGACTATGGGGAATTTAAATTTTCCAAATGACACGTAGGTTGTGGGGAAAAAGAATTCTCGAACCGGCTCTGCACCGTACGCTGCAAGGAGAGAGCGGTGTATAAACACGAAAAAACTTGCGGAAGGGTATAGCAGAAGGTCATAGTCTAATGCAGGAAATCATTAAAAATCTGGACGATCGGTAAATTTGTGACCATTGCGCCGCACGAAAGTCAGAGAAGAACCGTTACTCGGACCCTTATTCGAAGAGGTCTAAATGATGGTGGCAGTTCTTTAACGCTTTTTGTGACAGGCGATGAAAGCGGTTCTATTATTAAGAGCCTGAAGCAAAATGGAAAAATATGGAATGGCTCTCTTTGCCATCGCCTTCAAAAAAGGAAGCATGGACAATGCATCTGCTGAGAAAGGTATGGCTATTGTTTTCTGGGGTGAAAAGGGTGGCATTCTGGTTAGTTTTCTTTAACCTTGACACACCCTAAATGCCGTGCGCTACATTCAGGCACTCTTTGAACCATTTGCACGATAAACTGCAGGACGAGAGCCGTTGAAGCTGTGGCCGGAATTTGTACGACGCCCGGCCTGGCTGTCAGATACAGACCACGTGGCATCTCGCAACTGAGACGCGCAAATATTTGAGGACAGGAGCTGACGCACTACTGATAATAAGCTGCAAGATCGCGTCTGACCTCGCTATTGGCACAAGCGGCGGGCGCCCCACGCTGTAACCACCCGCCACGAGCCGTCTCGAGCCAAAGGTCGTGTCTGAGTTGACGTGTGCTGCTCCAGTGCACACCCACTGCTACAATCTACAGATAACTGATCTGTGCGTGTACTGTAATGGGTTGAAATTCCAAAACGCCCAACCCCAGAGTAAATTACGGCGTCACACGTTTCTCAAAACCACTTGAATTTCGTTTCTCATTACAGACCAAAGTCCAACGTTGTGACCTGTTTTCAAGTACTAGTCCGTAGTATGTCAAGCGTTGGGAGTTTAAGCACTCAGTTCGTGCCTCTCCGCACGGGACAAGGCATGACTCTAATATCATTATATTCATTACCTAATTGACGGGACAACATCAGATCAATCGTGCAATACCAGATATAATTTCTGCTCCTATAGAAAATTTGTGAACTATAGTAAAATTATTCTTTTCTTCTGAGAAACTTCTTTGGAGTTAACTTAAGAAACTTTAAAACCTTTTAAGATAGTGCTCAGTATAATTTACATTTGAATTTCTTAGGACTTTGATTTTTGAACTGACGACCGTGAAATTTATCAGACTTTCAAAGTACGCTTGACCACCCTTAACAGAGCTCTCTATTGTACACATTAAACTTCTAATTTACGGTGTTTTGCGAATGCTCACAGCGGACCACAAGATTCAAAGAAAGGCCATTTCATCTGAATGCTGGAGCGTTTTGAGACCGACGGAGAGCCCTTTCTGTCACGGACCGTTACTGGGGACGAAAGCTGGGTGCACCACTTTGCGCTGCAAACAAAAAGACAGTCCATGGAGTGGCATCATCCTCATTCAGTACAAAAGAAGAAATTCTAGACCACCCCCCTCTGCCGGAAAAGTCATGGTGACAGTCTTCTGGGATTGTGATGGCGTCATTCTCGAGGAGGTCAACCATCAGTTCAGAATCATACGTGAAGACTCTGAAACTGAAGAACCCTTTCCGACATGTTCCATCGGACAAGAATCCAGCGGAAATCTTACTTCAACACGATAATGCACGCTCACACCCAAGTCTGAGAACCCGGGTACACATCGCCAAATTGGGTTGGACATCATTGCCTCATCCATCCTACAGTCCGAACCTGGCACCCTGGGACTTTCATCTCTTTGGGCCGCTTAAACATTCTCTACGGGAAACTTATTTGAAGATGACGAGAGTGTCAGTCATGCAGTGGAAACATTGATACGCCTACAGGACAAGAGCTTTTACCAGCAGAGAGTACATGTTCTTCCACAACGTTGGCGTACCGTCATAGAACGTGATGGAGACTACGTGGAAAAATATGACGTGGACAAGACATGTTGATGTATATTGTCACCAAATTCTGACTCTTAACAATAAATATGCTCTGAGAAAAAGATGTGGGGCATTGCTTATTGAACGACCCTCGTATTTTGTGGTCCAAGCAATCAGGTACTCCTGTTAAATCAATGAAAATGTCTACTGCCCCCAACCTGTCGTTTAAGTTTCACGCTGCTTCTCATTATTTTCGTCTTGCTTCGATTTACTCTCAGTCCATATTCTGTATTCATTAAACTGTTCATTCCATTTAACACATCCTATAATTCTTCTTCGACGTATTTACGTGTACCAAAATCTTACCGACCACCACTTTGTGTTTGTGTACATTTGTCTGGGACAGTAATATCCCAACAAATGAAACTAAGTTAATTTCTGCGGTTCTGACGAATGTTTTTGGAAAAAGTTCTGGATGTAATAAAATTTCGCGGACCCATCCCCCACCCAACTCCCCAACCCCGTCGCAAACCCCACCCCCAAAAAATATTCCTAGTTTGGGTCGCTCTGGCTCTCTCCTTTAGGGTAGCAAATGAATGGTGTGAATGGTGCAAAAAAATATACGTCTGCGAGAAAATCCCATAAATAATATACAAGAAGCGGTGCATCCAGACACGTTCCATTTTTTGAATAAATTATCTTTAATCATTCATACACACTACTGGAAATAAAAGGTAAACGAAACACATAAAAGCCCAACTACCCTAAGTCCTGAGCATAACGGTTATATGCTTGATCTAATTAATCAGCTAAAATCTCTGTAGAGTGCACCGGACAATCAGTAAATGAAGCAGCTTGCCATTAATTCAGGTTACCTTCCATTAGGCTCTAAGCACTGTGGGTCATCAGTCTAGAACTACTTAAACCTAACTAACCTAAGGACAGCACACACATCCATGCCCGAGGCAGGATTCGAACCTGCGACCGTAGCGGCAGCGCTGTTCCGCACTGAAGCGCCTAGAACCGCTCGGCCACACAGGCGGCTCCTTCCATTAGGAAAGTGGATGCACTCAGCGACTGTATGTGACTTATAGGGCGCAGCAATCAGTCGTCCTTTTCAGATTTTATTATGCAAATCCAGATTTCGGCTAGTAGCTAGCCTTTCTCAATGCGCTATTTTTTATTCTCAGTGCATGTAAGTCCCTGTTGTTCGGGCGTCAGTCACAGTTCTTTGAACACTACTTTTAATTCGAGTTTCTGCTCCGTCTCTTGTAATCTGCTGGACGTTAAGCCCTAATTTCCGTTTAGTCTTTCTCCGTAGGGATTGTGCAAGGCTGACCCCGACAACAAGAAACATTGTATCGATATTCGATGCGGTGCCATATAGAAAAAAAGTAAGCAAACTGTTTATTATTTCATAAGTAATCGTCGTAACTGTTAATAAATTTATCTCATTGTAAGATAAGACGGTCATTGCCTTCACGGAAAAATGTTTGCGGTTGTTTACAAAACCATGTAGTCGGCCCATATGTTGCCAAGGTTGTTCCGATTACGCTGCAGAAGTTTCGCTGGAAGCCCTTACACGTCCTCCATGTAGTCCTGATCACTCTCCAAGCGATTTTCACATTTTACGAGCCCTGAAGAAAGACATTGAAGAAAGACATCGCACGAAGAGATGTACGCCTAAGTACAATCAAGGTTTCCTAGGCAGCCGCAACATTTTTCTACGAAGGCACTGACCGACAGGTCTCACAGTGGGATAAGTGTATTAACAGTTACGGCGATTGCTTTTGAGATAATGAACAGTGTAATGCTTTTTTCCCATCCGTCTCGTTTTCATTTGTGTGCCCCTTATATTTCGTGCAATTACAACTCCTGGTACCTTACGATATGTCACTGCGTGATTTACGCATAAGACTTTCCTGTTTTTCAGAGCGATTAACTGCAGTGGAGCAGTTAGTCCCAGCAGGCACAACAACAGGAATTATTGAGGCATTTTAGTCTCGTCTGAGCATGAAATAATTTGATACTTTCTAAAAGTAGAGCCAGAGTCCGCAATGATATCATAACTTGAAAAATAAGACAAAATGCGGGCCACACCGTCATTTCTTTAAACATGTACTACATTTCCGTTGAACAGTCCCGATTACCACGAATGCACTGCACATTAGTTTCTAGAGTATAGTACGTGTAGGTGTAGATTAAATGAATTTGTATGTTTTGCAGTATGCTGCAACATGTTACACGATTTTTTGTACCCAATCTCTTTCTCAGATAACTTTTATTTATTTCCAGTTATGCCACTGCGTAACCTTTGCACGTTGTTAATTGCAGTTAACTTGCGCATTTGTATTTGTAATAGCCTCACATGCTACTATTAAGTAATTGGAAATTTGTGGTAAGGTCTTATGGGTCCAGCCGGCCGGTGTGGCCGTGCGGTCAAAGGCGCTGCAGTCTGGAACCGCAAGACCGCTACGGTCGCAGGTTCGAATCCTGCCTCGGGCATGGATGTTTGTGATGTCCTTAGGTTAGTTAGGTTTAACTAATTCTAAGTTCTGGGGGACTAATGACCTCAGCAGTTGAGTCCCATAGTGCTCAGAGCCATTTTCTTATGAGTCCAAACTGCTGAGGTCATCGACCCCTAAGCTTACGCACTACTTAACCTAACTCTAAACTAACTTACACTAAGGACAACACACACCCATGCCCGAGGGAGGATCCCTCCGACGGGGGGAGCCGCCCGGACCGTTACAAGACGGTCAGACCGCGCGGCTACCTATTAACTACGTCTACAGTTTTGCAATTCCTTACTTAGGTGCATATCTTCTCTTTCTGTCAGTCTTCTTCATTTTTATGAAAAGTTTATAGGTTATAAGTAGAAACTAGAGACCCTGGGGTCCTTTATGCTGGAAAGTCATCGGAACTAAGTTCAAAACAGACAGGTCGCTACAGCCAACAAAAAAATTGTAGTGTAAACCAGTGACCCTCGTGAAGACGAGAGTGTAAGCCCGGGATACACCTCGTATAAGAAAATGAAAGTGACTGACAGAGGTAAAGGTTTAAATTGAATTTTTGTTGCCTCATTTGTTTTAGGGAAACCACAGAAACCAATACCTGGATGACTGGGAAAGAAATCCCCCTAACGGTTGAAATCCAGTATTACAGTGGTTTATGAAACAACAGAGTGATATTCTGTTAATGGAAATGCGACCGTCGGATGGGATCATTAATCTCGGGAACCTCATTAGTGCTCCCCGAAAGATCTAGACAGCATGCCAGTACCGGTTATAACCTGTCCGTCAATTCATTTCCATATTCATAAGTCGCAACACCGCACTGAAAACACACTCATTCTCGCACTCTGTTTTAAACAGCTTGAAGTAAACGCAGAGGAAGTAAAGTTGTCAGGTTTCCGCATTGACAACATGCTCTCTGTTGGTTATGGATATGACATAGGTCAGTCCCTTGTGGTATTTGTAATAGAAGTTTTAGACATTACGATGGTAATACAGGACGGTTGTAGTTGAACTTCGTTACTTGCAATAGCCTACATGAAATATGAGTGAATGTAGGTCAATGAAACTTTGTGGAAACATTTGTAAGGACGTGCGGAAGGGAAATAACGAATAAACCATTGGAAGAAATACACTTTAATGAGAGGGCAACATTTGTTAATTGCTTACCATGTTTACGTTTCAGGTTACAAACGTTGCCCAATGCATCCACGACAGCCTGGAACCGCACTGTGGGTTACTCTACTGCTACCTAAAACATCTCAGGTGGGATGTTGGCTGCCTAAATCTCTATGCTCGTCTTCAACCTCCAAGGTGCGTTAGTGTCCCTTTGAGCTACCCTGTCCTTGGGGCAACCGCACAGCCAGAACTCACACGGGTTCAACTCTGTTGATTACGGCGGCCACGTAGTTTGGAACGATTGACCAGTGATTCGGTGTTTTCCAAATGTGTTACGGAGTAGCCGAGTGACATCACGGGCAATGTGAGGTGGAGCAAAACAGCACCTCTCTCACGTAGAGGGAGCAGATCGCAGTACCGTGTGCCGTTCACGCTACATATCCTTGGTCCTTGGGGACCGAGTTCCTCAACGAAAAATGCACCAATCGTGAACTGTGCCGTGAATCCACGCCACATAGTGACGCACTCACTTTGTAGGGGAACTTCACGAATGTTCGTTGACGGTGGCGATTACTACATACGACAGTTGTGAGTATTTACTGCCCCAGTGAGCGTAAAGTGTACTTCATCACTCCACAAAATGTTCCAGGGCACCATGTCGACAGCTTCAACTCTTGAGAAGTATACTCGATTGTCTGCGTCACGTGGCAAAAGTTGGTGAAGGTTGTATGGATACCATTTCACAATTATTCGCAGCACTTTGCGAACGGTGAACCACGTATGTTCAGCTATCGTGACACAGCTCGTGTGCTGCTTCAAGATCGCACATTGCGTCCAGCATTCTCATCCGTAGCAACAGTAACTTCTTCAACAGTTTGTGCTGCAATTGGCCGCCGGCCATTCTCAGGAGCAATTCCCAATCTCCAGTTAATTTGAACTTCAGAATCATGTTCTTCAATGCCAGTGCTGATAGGGAACCGCTCGTATTCCTTTAATTTGTCGATACTCGCCAAGAGAAGCAGCACTATTGCTGTTGTTTTGATAAAACAGCTTTACGAGTAAAGCCCTGCTCACCTTGTCCAGACCCACGTTGACTGTGTAATGCACGCTGATGTGTTTCAACTCTACGTCGGCGCCTAACGGCAAGTCATAACTAACACTACTAACAAAGCAAATCCTGCACCATCATTCATATAAAACAGGGTACCCGTAGGGTAAATATTTTCCCGCTTACATTCGCTCAAGTAGCGAAAGTTTAATTATGAGAGTCATTTCAAAAATTCTGGTCATTGCAGAATGGAACTGAAGAAAATAATTTATTTTACAAAATACTTTCATAGGCCTTCAGTATAGTCTCTAGTCTTGCTTATGATAGCTTCTCAACGCTTTGGCAATTTCTATATTCCGGATAGGGCACCTTCATTGTTGAGCTACTCGGGTCACCACAGTGGAGGCTCCATCAGTAGTATCGAAACGATGTCCATGGAGTTGTTCCTTCAATTTGGGAAACAAATCAAGGTCTGGTGGGCTCATATCAGGACTGTAAGGTGGTTGGGGAAGTATTTCCCATCCATATTTGTCGAGCTTTTCTGTCACTAATAGGGCAGTATGCTGTCTTGCATTATTGTGTAAAATGAGGATAGCAGCTCCAAGCATGTCACGCCTTCTTTGAAGAATTTTCGGGCGCAAAACAGTTTGCAGGACGCGCCTTTTGCAGACGTCTCCTGGGGCACTTTATTTATAGCTGTGACTCCAAATCATACACAAAGATCACTGTCAGTTCCACCTTTGATTGTTGGTGGCGGAATTTTTTCGGGCGTGGATTCTAGAATGTTGGAACGATTCCATTGAGATGACTTTGGCTTCAGGTATGGCTCAAAGTCTCATATCCAGGTTTCTTCAAGTGCAACAATTCTTTTCAGAAACAGTTCTCCTTTTGTTTGGAAACGTTGAAGCAATTCTTCTGCAATTTTTTTCCGACCTGCATTCTGTTCGTGACTCAAATCGTGCGATCCCCATGTGGCAGCACCTTTTCTCGTGTTTAGCTTTCCAGTTACGATTCTGTTCACTGAAGAGACAGTGATTCTGGCCTCATGTGCAATTTCCTCACATGTCTTTCGTCGATACTCTCTCAAAACGTCATATCTCCTCAGATATTGTATCAAACTCTTCATCATTTGAGCTAGTTGGCATATACATTTGTATTGTTGCTGTGGATGTTGACTTCGCGTCTATCACGGCGACAATAATGAATTCTCTGTCCTGTTCATAAGAGGTATAAGCGCATTCCTATTTTCTTGTTCATTATTAAGTCTACTCCTGTATTATCCGTGTTTCATTTTATGTTGCTAACTCTATACTAACTTGACCAGAAGTCCTGTTCTTCCTGGAGCCGCACTTCACTAACGTCACTGTATCTAACTTCAAAGTATCCATTTCTATTTTTGAATTCTCTAACCCACCTACTCGATTAGGGGATTTCATATTCTACGTTCCGACTCCTAGAACGTCAGTTTTATTTTTCTTGATGACCCTATTCTTCTCAGTAGTATCCACCCGGAGATTCGAATGAGGGACTATTTCATCTCCTTCGGTTTATTGTTCCCAAGAGGATGCCATCACCATTAAGCCATATAGTAGAGCTGCATGCCCTCGGGAAATATAAAGGTTGTAGTTTTTTCATGCTTTCATTCGTTGACATACCAACATAGCAACACCATGTTGGTCAATATAGGGTGAGTCACTAACTATTGCCACCTAGAATAACTCCGAAAGTATGATAGGAGCTGAAACGTTTGTGGGACAAAAGTTGCATGGGACGGATGCCATAATATGACGTTGGTTTTTTTGTTGCTAGGTGTGGTCGCTTCAGAGGTATGAAGGCCAACTTTGTTTTTTTCTTTTAATGGGATGCTATAGTTTGGTACTTATTTTCCGATAGCAACTATCGAGACGAATCCAACGATGTGTAACAGTAAGGTCTTTGAATGTCAACGAAGGTCACAAAGGTGGCACGAATGTCAATTTACAAAAGGCGTTCGAAGCGATGACCATTGGTATCATTGCAGTGCTGCAGTCTTCTTATCATGTATTGAGTGGTATTCCTTATCACATTGGCACTTATCGAAGGACATGCTCTGACAATTCTCTCTCGCATATTTTCAGGTGTAGTTGTAACGTCTTTATAAACAATTTCTCTTACGAATCCCCACAAGACAAAATCCAGAGGCGTCAAGTCTGGCAAACGAGCCTGCCACGACGCATCTCCTCCGTGTCCAATCCAACGATCTGGGAATTGTCTCTGCAACTCATTTCTAGCCATCAGCGAAAAATGTGCCGGACACCCATCGTGTCGATACCACATTCTCTTCCTTGTTCCTAAAGGTATTTCTTCCAATAACAGACCTAATGTTTCTTGCAGGAATGTGGTATACTTCCTACAATTAAGATTTTCTTCGGTGAAATAGGAGCCTATAATTCTGTCCTCCAGAATCCCACACCATACTTTCACCGACCACGGCTTTTGGTGTGCAACTTGCCGCAGCCAACATGGATTTTCAGTTGCCAAATAATGCATGTTATGCAAGTTAACATTTCCATTGTTCGTGAATGTAGCCTCGTCAGTAAATAAAATCAAATTAATAAATACACTCCTGGAAATGGAAAAAAGAACACATTGACACCGGTGTGTCAGACCCACCATACTTGCTCCGGACACTGCGAGAGGGCTGTACAAGCAATGATCACACGCACGGCACAGCGGACACACCAGGAACCGCTGTGTTGGCCGTCGAATGGCGCTAGCTGCGCAGCATTTGTGCACCGCCGCCGTCAGTGTCAGCCAGTTTTCCGTGGCATACGGAGCTCCATCGCAGTCTTTAACATTGGTAGCATGCCGCGACAGCGTGGACGTGAACCGTATGTGCAGTTGACGGACTTTAAGCGAGGGCGTATAGTGGGCATGCGGGAGGCCGGGTGGACGTACCGCCGAATTGCTCAACACGTGGGGCGTGAGGTCTCCACAGTACATCGATGTTGTCGCCAGTGGTCGGCGGAAGGTGCACGTGCCCGTCGACCTGGGACCGGACCGCAGCGACGCACGGATGCACGCCAAGACCGTAGGATCCTCCGCAGTGCCGTAGGGGACCGCACCGCCACTTCCCAGCAAATTAGGGACACTGTTGCTCCTGGGGTATCGGCGAGGACCATTCGCAACCGTCTCCATGAAGCTGGGCTACGGTCCCGCACACCGTTAGGCCGTCTTCCGCTCACGCCCCAACATCGTGCAGCCCGCCTCCAGTGGTGTCGCGACAGGCGTGAATGGAGGGACGAATGGAGACGTGTCGTCTTCAGCGATGAGAGTCGCTTCTGCCTTGGTGCCGATGATGGTCGTATGCGTGTTTGGCGCCGTGCAGGTGAGCGCCACAATCAGGACTGCATACGACCGAGGCACACAGGGCCAACACCCGGCATCATGGTGTGGGGAGCGATCTCCTACACTGGCCGTACACCACTGGTGATCGTCGAGGGGACACTGAATAGTGCACGGTACATCCAAACCGTCATCGAACCCATCGTTCTACCATTCCTAGACCGGCAAGGGAACTTGCTGTTCCAACAGGACAATGCACGTCCGCATGTATCCCGTGCCACCCAACGTGCTCTAGAAGGTGTAAGTCAACTACCCTGGCCAGCAAGATCTCCGGATCTGTCCCCCATTGAGCATGTTTGGGACAGGATGAAGCGTCGTCTCACGCGGTCTGCACGTCCAGCACGAACGCTGGTCCAACTGAGGCGACAGGTGGAAATGGCATGGCAAGCCGTTCCACAGGACTACATCCAGCATCTCTACGATCGTCTCCATGGGAGAATAGCAGCCTGCATTGCTGCGAAAGGTGGATATACACTGTACTAGTGCCGACATTGTGCATGCTCTGTTGCCTGTGTCTATGTGCCTGTGGTTCTGTCAGTGTGATCATGTGATGTATCTGACCCCAGGAATGTGTCAATAAAGTTTCCCCTTCCTGGGACAATGAATTCACGGTGTTCTTATTTCAATTTCCAGGAGTGTATGTCATCCCCCTGTATCTGAAGTTGAGCCCATCGGCAGAATTCAGTGCGACGCATATAACCCGTACCAGTTAATTCTTGGTGGAGACTGATACGGTAAGGATGATATTTATGGCGATGCAGAATACGAACGACATTACTCTGGCTCATGCCAGATTCCCTTGCGTTTTTAGGATCTCTAACCGCAGTGGCAAGAGAACCATTTTCCGTTTCCTCGTTAGTAACTTTCCTTTGCCGGATATGTTTCCGATGCGTTAAAGATCCAGTTGTTCTCAATATATCATGTACATATTTAAATGTACGGCGTGTAGGGTGAGTACGTTGAGGAGATCGTCAGAGTATAAGTCTCTAGCTCTCACTGCATTTCGTTGCTATTCTCCGTAAATGAGAAGCATATCGACTTGTTCTTCGAAGGAATATATCATTCACATTCACTTGATTCGACGATACTGGTCTTATCGTTCCTATTAGTGTTGTATTGCGAAACCGTCGAATGGTGTTTACATGTCAATGGCACATTAGATGGATACGCCGTTTTCGACGAATATTTACTATTTACACGATATACGAGGGAGAATCGTCAGAACTTGTGCTTCGATAAGTGCCGAAGGAAGGGCTACTATTCAATCCATTATAAGAAGATTGCAGCACTGCATTGATACCAATGGTCATCACTTCGAACGCCTTCTGTAAATGGACGTTCATGCCACCTTTTTGACCTTCGTTGACCTTCAAAGACCTTACTGTTACACATCATTGGATTCGTCTCGATAGCTGCTATCAGAAAATAAGTACCAAACTACAGCATCCCATTTAAAAAAACAAATTTGACCTTCGTATCGCTGACGCGATCCCACCTAGCAACAAAAAACCAACGTCTTATTATGGCCTCTGTTGTCCTATGCAACATTTATTCCACAAACTTTTCAGCTCCTATCATACTTTCCGAGTTATTCTAGCAATTGTTAGTGACTCTCCTGTATTACAAGGCCAGATAAGTCGTTCATCCAGTTCTGCAACAACTGAAATGGCAGGAATCCTTTTACGGAATCCATGGCTTAGACTGGCCTCTCCCGTAGACACACTTCCGTTGTCGTTGCACCTACGGTATGGCTATCTGTATCGTTGAGCACGTAAGCGACTCCACGTTGGCAAGGTCTGTGGTTCGTGAGGGGGACTGGAAATTACTTTGACATAAATAGTGACAAAATAGTTTATATTGTTCGTAACAATTGTAGCAATAAAGACAAGTTAGAGGCAGATAGGTTTCAACTATGAGTGCTAGCAAAATGTTCAAATGTCCGTGAATCCCTAAGGGACCAAACTGTTGAAGCTATCGCCCTAAACTTACACACTACTTAAACTAACTTATGCTAAGTACAGCACACACGCACCCGTGCCTGAGGGAGGATTCGAACCTCCGGCGGGAGGGGCCGCGCAATCGGTGACATGGCGCCTCAAACCAGCGCGGCCACTCCGCGCGGCTACTGCGAGCAGTAAAGGACATTAGAGGAGAGTTGGTAGAGGCGAGAGAGAGAGAGAGAGGGGGGGGGGGGGGGGGGAACGTGATAAAACAGTTAACGTAGATAGGGGAAAATAAACTGGCGTGATAGATTGGGAAATGAAACGAGATAACTGAGGAAAGATGGTAGCATTTTTTTACAGTTTGACAGAGGAGAAAACTGGACATTTTCTGTAATTTTGGGGATTTGTTATGCAGTTGACAAAATCTTTTTCTTAAATGCATTGGGCATTGAATTACGCGCAGAGGCTCGGACATCATCAACAGAGAAAGAATGTGGGAGTGATTTTGTTTTATGCGTAGTCACAACTTAGGTGCTAGGTAAGGGAGACATGTTTTATGATGAAGCGATGGATACTTGATATGTGGTGCGAGACGCTGGAATGCTTACGCATCGAGGTACAGTAATAGGAAAAGGGGAAAAGGCCTTTCCGCTCTCATAGACACGAAAAACTGACACGTGTGTGGTAGTTTAGGCAAACATTGAGGCTTGAGATAGCGGCAGTCTTCCAAGTAAATTGTGTTGCATCTGTGATGTAAATTATGTTGCAGCTTCACGGAAACATTATATACCGATAAGTGCGCGAGAGAGAGCAGTTGTTAGGACAGAATGTTGCCTCTATTGCAACAGACAGCAGTAGCTATCCGCACTGTGTAATATTATCTCTGATGACAGGCGTTTCAATGACGCGAGTTATTCGTGGAAGTTCAAGGCTAGCTTGTCTACAAGCTGCTACAACTAGAGACGATCGCTACCTCTAGCAGCTCCTCGGAATAGGCGGTAGAATGTAACTCAGCAAAACGAGTCAGAACATTGACTGAAATTGTCCGCTTCGGTCTTCGTAAAGGTATCCTATCAGCGACATCACTCGGCCAAGACATTATGCGAAACAACGCCTTACATGTGGGTTCTTCTAATTTTCTCTGACGAGTTACGATTTAGTGTCGTTCGTGGGGAAATTGTTGAACGTCGAACAACTTCGCATTTGTACAAGAAACGTCACGTTATCATGACGATGGATGGATGATTCGGGCATTAATCAACATCATCGGACAGACGCACTTCCACGCCTTACGAATGGTACAGCTTGAAGATATATGATTCAGATTTTCAGACTTCCTATTCACTTGTATTCTGCTGCCACTGATAGTTATTTCCTTTTGATGAATATAGTACTAGTAAAACAGAGTTCAGCTTATGGACGATAACTAGTATCTTGAAAGCAGACTTTATTTCCGCCGATGATATATTTGGATAGAACAGTATTAACTGCAACCGTTGTTAGCCATTTCCCGCTGTACGTTTATTATCAAATCGACAAGTCCATGAATATATGCCACCAGGGCATCTAATCATGCGAGTGAAACATAGTCAGTAAAAACCTGTGCATGAGTGCCGCAAAACGGAGCACATGCTCCCATTCAGTTTGATGCCCAGGTGATTGTTTGATTGTCATGTGACATTTAGTCAAGGATTCAGCCACTTGAAAATGACTATATAGCTAAAATTGACCAAAATTGGTTTAAATAAACACTATTGTATCCAAAGTAAGTAACGTCTTCTTTCAAGGAACCACCTGTGAGAATATTGACACCCTAGTACTGATTGTAATCTACATGTTCCACGAATTGAAATGTATTGAATGTGATTGAATTTCTCATTGAAGAAGTGAGGCAGCCCTGCCGACCAATTTTCACTGTTTCCTTAGAACTTGATATACTTCCCTTGAGTAGTGGCAAAATACACTGGTGTGCAAAACTTCAGGACAAAATTAACTTTCGCATGGGAACAGAAATTACATTTTTATCCGAAGAAAATAATTACACCGAAGTCACTGGGATTAATGATGGTCACTTGGACATTACGAACGGCGGAACATGGTTCTTGATAGCGTCTATGATCACCAAGGTCAGCAATAAATTCTCAGTAACATGCTTCCATGGTGGCCACAAGGTTGGTAAGCAGTTCTTGTGGTGGAGCATTCCAAACTTCCAGCAGCACGGTTAACAACTTTTGGACGGTCGTTGGTGCATGTGGACGTGCTGCAATATGGTTCTCCAAAGGGCTCCACATGTGCTCTATCTGATTTATGTCAAGGGAACGGGCGGGCCAGTCTATTCCCGAATATTCCCTCTTTCCAAGAGCTGCTCCATCAGTGCGTGACCGCATCCATGAAAATGAAGTCTGGGCCAAACTTATCCCTGAAAAGATCCACACGAGGAAGCAGTCTGGTGCCACAGAAACATTGAACGGTGAGTGAACAGTGTTCAAAGATTTGCAGATCAGTACGTCCATACAATGTTAGCCTCCCCACACTGCATTACCTGGCCACCAGAACGATAATGTTCGAGGTGTTCCTGGGTGCATTACATACCCTCTTTTGGCGAGAGGCGGGAATATGATAATTTTGGTGCTCCATGTGTTATGGTGTGGAGAGGTATAATGTTACATGGGCTAATTGACCGCCGAATATTTGAACATGATACACTCACCGGTCAACGTTACTACGACACTGTACTTCTTTCCCATCTGCGTCTTTTCAGTGTGCATGCGGACCTCACTTCATTTTTACGGATAGCAATGCGCGACCGAATCGAACTGTTCGTGTGAAGACCCTTTTTGGAACGAGAAGATACGCGGCAAATGGACTGGCCTGGCCGTTCCCTCGATTTAAATCACACCGGGAACGTGTGGGATGTGGTGGTATTGCAGTACGTCCACAAGCACCAACTGCAGTGGTGGAGTAAAGGAACCTCTTACCTCAAGAACTGCTTACCGACCTCGTGGCCAGCTTGGGAGCACGTTGCAGAGCATGCGCTGCTATCCGTGGTGATAACACACCATATTAAGTACCATGTCCAACATTTTTAATGTCCAGGGGACCATCATAAATCGCGATGACTTAAGTGCAATTACTGCCTTTGAATAAAAGTTTCATTTCTTCTCCTCTCATCGAGAAATTCTTTCAGTTACCATTTTTGTACTATACTGTAGCAGTTCTTTCTATATATGGTCCATGTTACATGACAATGACTCAGAAATGGTTCAAATGGCTATAAGCACTATGGGACTTAACATCTGAGGTCATCACTCCCATTGACTTAGAACCACTTAAATCTAACTAACCTAAGGACATCAGACACATCCATGCCCGAGGCAGGATTCGAACCTGCGACCGTAGCAGCAACGCGGTTCCGGACTGATGCGCCTAGAACTGCTCGGCCACAGCGGCCGGCACAGTGACTCATCATGTGAAAGTTACTTTTATTCTTATATTTTGCACAGCATTGTACTTATCACCAGTAATATCATTGCATGCAAGCTGTGTAGATGTGCAGCACGCGCATTGTTGATCTGAGTAGATACAGGAATCGTAGTTGCTTGGTCTCTTCTTCTGTTCAACTGGTCCAAGAATTATCTTCTTGAATCATATGAACAAAAAGTGCAGATCACTTACGTAAATAGGCTGTAGTAGTAGTAACAATAGTAGTAGTAGTTGTTGTTGTCGCGGTTCCAGTCCAGAAACCGATCTGATGCAGCTCTCCACCGTAGTTTTCAAAGCCTTGTTGACGCTCTACAATTTTTGTTCCTCCCTCAAAACAACTATTCCTTATCAAAATATGTCGTGATACTTGATCTCCTCTTTTAGTAAAATTATAGCATAATGCTCTTTGTCCCCTATTCCACGCAGTTCAGTACTAGTTATCCGATCTACCTGTCTAGCCTTCAGCATTCTTCTGTAACCTCACGTCTCAAAAGCTTCTTGTCTCAAGAAGAGAATGTGTTTCTAGAGAGGAATGCTGAAGATTGTATGGGTAGATGGGATAACTAATAGAGCTACTGCATCGAACTAAAGAGAAGGTACTTTATGATTCAACTTGACTAAAAGAAAATATAGACTGTCAATAAATTGTATAGTATGAGAGTACTGAAGCGCATTGTCGACTAAGTGTTGCAGTTACAGTCATACAGCGAACGTCTAGTCGTAAAGTTCGTGACGTGTTTGTGCGAAGACTGTTCGACGCAGACAAAAAAATTTGCAAAATATTTTTACTTTACATTTCGTCCGAATGCATGAGTATTACGAGCAGTGTTTATTTTCTGTAATTATTACCAATATCATCTTTTTTAAGGAAGAAAACTGGTCTGTAACTGTCAGATGTGTGGGCATCAGTGATGATATACGGGCTGTAAGGGGCATAAGTGCAAATACTTATGTTGGTGACTAAGAACGATGTACTGAACAACATTACATCAATATTTACTTCATTGCGAATTAATAAAATGGTTCAAATGGCTCTGAGCACTATGGGACTTAACTACTGAGGTCATCAGTCCCCTAGAACTTAGAACTACTTAAGCCTAACTAACCTAAGGACATCACACACATCCATGCCCGAGGCAGGATTCGAACCTGCGACCGTAGCGGTCACGCGGTTCCAAACTGACGCGCTTAGAACCGCACGGCCACACCGGCCGGCGCGGATTAATAATTATGGCTATTAGGATTAGTATGTTTTTAGGTTAGTTAGTACCTCCAAGTACATGTGACAAAAGCAAGCTATGAATGCTTATTTTCCCGTGGGCAGCACGTTAGGTGTTGGAAGCGTGAATTCGTGGACGCAAAACAATTACACTGTACTGACGGGCGTTGTCGACTAAGTGTTGCAGTTACAGTCATACAGAGAACGTCTAGTCGTAAAGTTCGTGACGTGTTTGTGCGAAGACTGTTCGACGCAGACAAAACCAACACACTGATGTACATACATATAAATGTACCACTTATAAAAATATGTGCACTTATACCCGTTTCACCCTGCATACTTCTGGTACCGACAAAATAATTACCTTCCACCTCAGAGCTGATCATCTTTACTTTGTTATTGAAGAAAACCGCCAGCAACTGAAATTAATTTCTGTAAACGCTGCGTTGCACTACCTTGCCTTTGGAAGTTCCAGCAAATAAATTAATATCAATTTAATTGACGACTAACAGTCGAGTTTCTCGCTGCAAAGATACACTCCTGGAAATGGAAAAAAGAACACATTGACACCGGTGTGTCAGACCCACCATACTTGCTCCGGACACTGCGAGAGGGCTGTACAAGCAATGATCACATGCACGGCACAGCGGACACACCAGGAACCGCGATGTTGGCCGTCGAATGGCGCTAGCTGCGCAGCATTTGTGCACCGCCGCCGTCAGTGTCAGCCAGTTTGCCGTGGCATACGGAGCTCCATCGCAGTCTTTAACACTGGTAGCATGCCGCGACAGCGTGGACGTGAACCGTATGTGCAGTTGACGGACTTTGAGCGAGGGCGTTTAGTGGGCATGCGGGAGGCCGGGTGGACGTACCGCCGAATTGCTCAACATGTGGGGCGTGAGGTCTCCACAGTACATCGATGTTGTCGCCAGTGGTCGGCGGAAGGTGCACGTGCCCGTCGACCTGGGACCGGACCGCAGCGACGCACGGATGCACGCCAAGACCGTAGGATCCTACGCAGTGCCGTAGGGGACCGCACCGCCACTTCCCAGCAAATTAGGGACACTGTTGCTCCTGGGGTATCGGCGAGGACCATTCGCAACCGTCTCCATGAAGCTGGGCTACGGTCCCGCACACCGTTAGGCCGTCTTCCGCTCACGCCCCAACATCGTGCAGCCCGCGCCTCCAGTGGTGTCGCGACAGGCGTGAATGGAGGGACGAATGCAGACGTGTCGTCTTCAGCGATGAGAGTCGCTTCTGCCTTGGTGCCAATGATGGTCGTATGCGTGTTTGGCGCCGTGCAGGTGAGCGCCACAATCAGGACTGAATACGACCGAGGCACACAGGGCCAACACCCGGCATCATGGTGTGGGGAGCGATCTCCTACACTGGCCGTACACCACTGGTGATCGTCGAGGGGACACTGCATAGTGCACGGTACATCCAAACCGTCATCGAACCCATCGTTCTACCATTCCTAGACCGGCAAGGGAACTTGCTGTTCCAACAGGACAATGCACGTCCGCATGTATCCCGTGCCACCCAACGTGCTCTAGAAGGTGTAAGTCAACTACCCTGGCCAGCAAGATCTCCGGATCTGTCCCCCATTGAGCATGTTTGGGACTGGATGAAGCGTCGTCTCACGCGGTCTGCACATCCAGCACGAACGCTGGTCCAACTGAGGCGCCAGGTGGAAATGGCATGGCAAGCCGTTCCACAGGACTACATCCAGCATCTCTACGATCGTCTCCATGGGAGAATAGCAGCCTGCATTGCTGCGAAAGGTGGATATACACTGTACTAGTGCCGACATTGTGCATGCTCTGTTGCCTGTGTCTATGTGCCTGTGGTTCTGTCAGTGTGATCATGTGATGTATCTGACCCCAGGAATGTGTCAATAAAGTTTCCCCTTCCTGGGACAATGAATTCACGGTGTTCTTATTTCAATTTCCAGGAGTGTATTTATTTCTTGTCGTTTCTTGTATAGTGTACGCATGAATAAGAATGTAATTATTTTTATCTGTCAGATAAATCGCATATTATATCATTGTTAATTTTTGTTAAAGTGTGCGTAGAAGAAAAGCTATCCACTCTAATTAGTATCACTACAGCTTTTCAATCTTTATGACGAGTGTTCTTGTATTTTCAATTATTCTGAGTACCGAAAATGCCTAAGTATTTCGTAAAACACCTGAGTTCCGTTATTTAGAATATTGTGAACCAGACGTGGCCAATTACCGATTCCATTTCCTTTCAGGATTAAATATGCGATTGTTGTATACTTTATAGGTACCGTAGCGTATTCTGAAGCTCGGTTGTTCTACGTAGCGTACTCTGAAGCTCGGTTGTTCTACGCGAAGAACCTGGTAGCCACCTTATTTTGAGGGGTCTGCCAAGAGACCCTTCTAATAATATCTGCAGTTGCAACCGAATCTGCCTCTGGCGCACAAGTGTTCTTCATCCGCCGGGGAAGGCGTCGCCTGAGTCTGCTCAGCTCCTGTTTTATGAGCAGACTTATTGTTATAAAACTAAGTGTGTGTAAATTCTTGAAATATAGTGTGTAGACAAGTTTTGGTTGCAAGGTGGCGCAACTCTTTTCACGAAATACGCGATTGCCAACATGTATACGACAGTGCGTTCCCCTGCGTATTTCATCAGTGGTCAGTGTGCTTCCCCACGACTTGTATTGCCGTAGAATTGAAATGAATAGCACTGTTAATAATTAGGAACAGATAAAATGAAGTAGATCGTAGTTTTAACGGAGACATAATCACTTTAACCATTAATGACGTGCCGTAGACATTTGTATTGTTTCCCATCGCAGAGCTGTATTCCGTTGTAGATCGTTATCTATGCATGTCTGTCACTGGGAAATTTCTGCAGTTGATCGGATGTTAAGAGCGTTTACCAAACATATTTAGTATGTGTCACAGTTGCGGCGTGTGTCTCGTAAGCATTTCAATGGTAAGTCACTCGACTCACATTGGGGGGGGGAGGTAGTTGAAATCCATGCCCAACCATCCAGATTTAGATTTTCATGGTTTACCTAAATAACATAAGGCGAATGCCGGAGTAGTTCCTTTCAGCGGGAAACGACCCGTTTTCTTCTTCAACTTTTCCAGTCCGAGCCTGTGCTTCCTCTTTAGTAACCTCCTGGTCAACGGTACGTTAAACCCTTCGTCGCAACGGCTACCCCGCACCCAAGAACATTCTCCAAGTGACTCATATTTTTGGCGATCTGAAGGAGACATTTGTGGACATCGCTTTTCAGCAAATGAGGTCGTGTTTCAATCCATATAATTGTAGTTCGATTAGTGACCAAAGCGTGCAAGTGCAACAGTACAAATCCCAAATTGCGTTGTTCGATTCCCATTCGGTCTTAAGACTTTTTTCTGGCATGTCTTTCACCTGAGCAACTTAATTGTTTAATGTGAACTGGTTTTCGGAATCCACGTTAAACTGTAGGTTCTCTTGTAACTGGCTTAGTACGTCAGTCATAAGATTGGATGTAGGCAAACATATACCACCCTCAATAAGGTCGTGTGTTGCAGACCAGTGCGATGTTGAAATCAACGTCAGGATTGAGGACAACGTTACTATTACTTTTTGCCTTAAGGAAGTTTACCTTGGCCCTCAGTGAAATAAACTCGCTAAGATTACTTGTTAGTTACCAAAGGCTTTTAGGCTGACCCGTACCATTTTACTACTTCTAACACACAGTGAAAAATCACAAATTATATATCCAAAGACGTGACGTAGGCGTATTGTAGAGAACAGGCAATCTCTCCACGCTAGTCTGTTCAGTGCAAGCCTGTTCGCCGTTGCATGACGACTGCTTCCAAAGTTCTCTTACTATAATCACACCTTGGTCCCCCTCTACAATTTTTGCAGCCTCCCCCCCCCCACCCACCCACCCACACAAACACACACACACACACACACACACACACACACACACACACAACTTGCTTCGGTTACCGAGTTGATTATTCCTTGATATATCTCAGTAAGTGCCCTATCAAGCGATTTCTTCATTCAGTCAGTGTGTGCCGTAAATCTCTTTCCACTACAGTTCGATTCAGTTTCTCCTCATCGTCTGCAGCTCGTGGTCGTGCGGTAGCGTTCTCGCTTCCCACACCCGAGTTCCCGGGTTCGATTCCCGGCGGGGTCAGGGATTTTCTCTGCCTCGTGATGACTGGGTGTTGTGTGATGTCCTTAGGTTAGTTAGGTTTAAGTAGTTCTAAGTTCTAGGGGACTGATGACCATAGATGTTAAGTCCCATAGTGCTCAGAGCCACTTTTTTTCTCCTCATTATTAAACCGAGCTATCCACCTAATCTTCAGCGTTCTTGTATAGCACCGCATTTAAAAACCATCTATTGTCTTTTTATCCGAACTGTTTATCGTCCACGTTTCACTTCCGTACAAGGCTGAACTCCAGACAAATACCTTCAGAAAAGACTGTCTAACGGCTAAATTCATATTCGGTGTTAACAAGTTCTGTTTTTCAGAAGTGCTTTTCTTGCTGTTATCAATCTGCAATTTATATCCTCTCTACTCGGCCCTCATCAGTTGTTTTTCTACCCAAATAGCAAATCTCGTCTAGTACTTTAATGTCTCACTTACAAATCGAATTCCTCAACATCGCCTCACTTAATTCGACTACATCCCAGTGCTCTTGTCTGACTTTGGTTGTGATTCGTCTTATAACATTTTTGAAGACATTCCGTTCAACCGGTCCTCCAGATTCCTTTCGCATCTCTGAAAGAATTACAGTGTTAGCAGAAAACCGCAATTTTTTGTTTCTTCTCCCTGAACGTTAATTCTCTTTCGAAATTTCTCCTTAGTTTTAGAATGAGTACCATCAAGGATAAGTAACAACCCTTCCTCATCTATTCTCAACCACTGCTTTCGTTTCATGTCCGACACTGATAACTGCAGTCTCGCTTCTCTGTGAATTGTAGATAAACTTTCACTACCTGTATTTTATCCGCGATATCTTCAGAATGTCAAAGAATGTATTCCAGCAACGTTAAGAGAAACTTTATCTGATTCTACATATGCTATAAACGCAGTTTGCCTTTTTTCAGTCTGTCTTCTAAGATACTCGTACAGTCAGTGTACGTGTAAAACATTAATAAAACTTCATTCATATGAATCCATTGCTTCGAGGTATTCAGCTTTAATTTTCGTGCAGATCACTGATTCTCTAAGTTCCCTCGTTAGTCCAACTCAGTAATTTTGATAATGAACATTATAAATGCACCGTCACATGCTCGTAGGTTAAATAAGAGGTTGCACTAACTTTTCTTTCAAAGATCTGTAAGGTGCGAACGTAATCTTCCGTGTTGAGTGTTCACCCCAGCAATATCCAGCAATAATATTTCAGAGAATGCAATATCGTATGTCACTTATCGTATTCTGAACACTGCTTGGTGCCTCCCTGTGGCGACATGCAACGGTTTTCATATGTCTACCGCAAACGTAAACTGAGCCTTACAACTTGCATTAAACTCTGTATCGACGATTTTGTACTTTATTTGTGGCTTCAGATCCAATGGGACACGAGTTCATTGAAGTGCCTATGTTGTCAGACGTAGGACACTAGAATTAAATACTCAGTTGTGGTGCCTTCTGATTTTGTACAGACACAGTAATTTCATGGCGTAGATTCATAGGTGGAAAAATTGTAAAATGTACAATACCTTAGATATATCACTGTATCGAGAAAGCTGACAGACTGCATTAAAAGCGTGTCATCTAAGTAACTATGTAGGTGTGTGGAACCAAATGGCAAACTATGCTTCGCATCCAGTTCATGAACACAAAAGTGTTAAGAGTTTTGACATGAGATATCTTATTTATTTATGTCATTGTCGTACCTCATAAAAAAGTCCCTCATCTTGTGAGCCTACAGCTTCAGGCTACAAACGAACTCGTGTGATACAGTTACATTACAGGGTTGGCACATTAATTCGTACTTTATAAGTAAGTAACAGTATGGATTTTACATAATGAAGGAGAACGGTACTGAAAGTTTGAAGCTTTGCTTCGTGAAGATGAAGGAGAACGTTGCTGAAAGCTTGAAGCTTTGTTTCGTGAAGCGCGCTTGGCTCACTTGTTTGTCTCTGAACCGCTCGTGATAAAGAAATAATTGATTTTTAACTCGTGAATTAATAAAAAGAAAGAAACTATACAGAAATAAAATAAATTAGTTAGATTATTGTAAACTACGTACATTGCGATTATTGAACTATTATTTTGTGTTACAAATGGTACAAATGGCTCTGAGCACTATGGGACTCAATTGCTGTGGTCACAAGTCCCCTAGAACTTAGAACTACGTAAACCTAACTAACCTAAGGACATCACACACATCCATGCCCGAGGCAGGATTCGAACCTGCGACCGTAGCGGTCGTGCGGTTCCAGACTGTAGCGCCTTTAACCGCTCGGCCACTCCGGCCGGCTTGTGTTACAAATCAGCCTTCATTTTATTTGGCCATCATAAGATAATAACTACCTAACGTTAATAAAGACACCACAATGGAAATAAACCCAACATTAGACACTAAGAATATTAAAAAACGAACAGGATTTTGGTCATAGTAGTGTGTTGTGTATTTCATATTGAGAGAGCTCTTAAAGCAATTAAACTGTTATATACGTTGAACTATGTTACAAGTAAACTATCTAGATCGTGGCTAATGATTTGTTTACGGTGGTACGGTGCGATACAAACATAATGGGATTTTTTTTTAGGAGAAGAGTGGGGGGGGGGGGGGGGGGGGAAATGCTGCAAATGGATAATATTCCAAGACTCTGCCACCCTTGAAGAATACGTTTAAAGAAGGAATAGAAATCATATGCAATACCCACGTTGTAAATTATAGATTGGAGCAATCAGTCGTCCTTTTTAAATTTTATTATACAGGTCTAGATTTCGACTAGAAGCTAGCCATTCTCAATTAACTATTATTTTCGCTCAAAGCATGGAAGTCCCTGTTGATTGGGCTTCACCCATAGTTCATTCAATGATCTGCATAATAAAATTTAAAAAGGGCGATTGATTGCTGCAAGCTATAATTCACAAGTCAATATAACAGTCGCTGAGTGCAACTGCTTTCCGAATGGAAGGTAACCCGAATACGTACGTTGCATACTTTAAGATAGCCTAATGACGCCAAAACCAGACTATCAAGAAATTAAACACTTGTAGAGTAATTGCAGTTTTGTGGTTTTCACTACTACTACAAAGTTGTCCTACTAACGTGTTGAAAACATTATAAAGAATTCAGTAACATAGTAAATACAAAAGTTCCTGTTGTTGTTGTTGTCGTCGAAGTCTTCAGTCCGAAGACTGGTTTGATACAGTTCTCACGCTAGTCTACCCTATGCAAGCCTCTTCATCTCTGAGCAACTACAGTAACATATGTTCCTTTGAAATTGCTTACTGTATTCAGCTCTTGGTCTCCCTCTACAGTTTTTAACCGCTACACTTCTCTCCAGTATCAAATAGATGATTCCTTCGTGCATCGTGATATTTCGTACCAACCGATCCCTTCTTTAAGTCACGTCGTGCCAGAAACTTCGATTTTCCCCATTTCGATGCAGTACCTCCTCATTAGTTACTCGGGCTACTCATATAACATTCAGCTTTCTTCTGTAACACCACATTTCGAAAGCTTCTTGTTTCTTCTTGCATGATCTGTTTATACCCACTTTTAGTTAGAGTACAAAGCTACACTTCCTTATTTCCAGAAATACCTTTTCTTTGCTGTAACCAGTGTGCATTTTATATCATCTACATCGCGCCATCATTAGTTATTTAACTGCTAAAATGTTCATTCTGAAAATCTCAGCAACCTCTGATTCTTTCAATTGAGCCATGTCCCGTTTCCTTAATTTCCTACGTTTTTGCACTTTCCTTAGATTTAAATTGCAGTTCATAATCAATAAATTATGGTCAGAGTCCACAACAATATTTTAAAATCTGGTCCCTAAATCTCCGTCTTGCTGTTACGTAGTCACTCAGAAACTTTCGGGGCTCCAATTCTCTTACATTTATTCAGAGTTCTTGCATGATCCTTAAGCCACATATTAGTGATAATAAAATATGCTCTGTGCAGAATTCTACCAGACTGCTTCCCTTTTCTTTCTTCCAGTTCAGATTTTTCTGCTATTTTCCCTTCTCTTCCTTTTCCTGCTAACTAATTCCAATCCCCATCACAGTTTAATTTTCGTCCCTCGTAACTACCTTAATAATTTCTTTCACCTCGTCATAAATCCTTTCAATCTCTTGATCATCTTTGGAACTAGTGATAGAAAGAAAATAATGTTTCAGTTGAATTGAGCTGAACGTAAATTAAAGGGACACGGTAGAAATTGCAGCAACTAGTACCCCTGCGATCAAGGTAAAAATTGTTTTTGGCTTAGTCCCTACAGTGAAAGCTTAATTTCTCTCCAGTCATGCGCGTTACATTAACCGTAAAAAATCTGGTGTTCTTGTTCTGTAACTGTATTCACTCTCCGAGCTGATATCAGCCTTGGAAAATACTCGAGCTTTTACCTGCTGTACATATTCAGATAAATGGCTACTTGACTAAAATTATAAAATTAAAACGTTAAAGTGCAATATAAATCGTGTATTGCAGCCTTTAGTAATCCCTATGGTGTACTTTTGGCCCTAAATTTTTATATTGAAGTAATTTATTAGATTATACTTGTAAAATTATCTTATTTGCATTATCTACATCTACATTAATACTCCGCAAGCCACCCAACGGTGTGTGGCGGAGGGCACTTTACGTGCCACTGTCATTGCCTCCCTTTTCTGTTCCAGTCGCGTATGGTTCGCGGGAAGAACGACTGTCTGCAAGCCTCCGTGCGCGCTCGAATCTCTCTAATTTTACATTCGTGATCTCCTCGGGAGGTAGAAGTAGGGGGAAGCAATATATTCGATACCTCATCCAGAAACGCACCCTCTCGAAACCTGGCGAGCAAGCTACACCGCGATGCAGAGCGCCTCTCTTGCAGAGTCTGCCACTTGAGTTTGCTAAACATCTCCGTAACGCTATCACGGTTACCAAATAACCCTGTGACGAAACGCGCCGCTCTTCTTTGGATCTTCTCTATCTCCTCCGTCAACCCGATCTGGTACAGATCCCACACTGATGAGCAATACTCAAGTATAGGTCGAACGAGTGTTTTGTAAGCCACCTCCTTTGTTGATGGACTACATTTCCTAAGGACTCTCCCAATGAATCTCAACCCGGTATCCGCCTTACCAACAATTAATTTTATATGATCATTCCACTTAAAATCGTTCCGCACGCATACTCCCAGATATTTTACAGAAGTAACTGCTACCATTGTTTGTTCCGCTATCATATAATCATACAATAAAGGATCCTTCTTTTTATGTATTCGCAATACATTACATTTGTCTATATTAAGGGTCAGTTGCCACTCCCTGCACCAAGTGCCTATCCGCTGCAGATCTTCCTGCATTTCGCTACAGTTTTCTAATGCTGCAACTTCTCTGTATACTACAGCATCATCCGCGAAAAGCCGCATGGAACTTCCGACACTATCTACTAGGTCATTTATATATATTGTGAAAAGCAATAGTTCCATAACACTCCCCTGTGGCACGCCAGAGGTTACTTTAACGTCTGTAGACGTCTCTCCATTGATAACAACATGCTGTGTTCTGTTTGCTAAAAACTCTTCAATCCAGCCACACAGCTGGTCTGACATTCCGTAGGCTCTTACTTTGTTTATCAGGCGACAGTGCGGAACTGTATCGAACGCCTTCCGGAAGTCAAGGAAAATAGCACCTACCTGGGAGGCTGTATCTAATATTTTCTGGGTCTCATTCCTACAGAGTAGATTATGGGTTTCCAAAAACGACATGATACACGAGCAAAAGACATATTCTAAAATTGTACAACAGATCGACGTCAGAGATATAGGTGTATAGTTTTGCGCATCTGCTCGACGACCCTTCTTGAAGACTGGAACTACCTGTGCTCTTTTCCAATCATTTGGAACCGACCGTTTCTCTAGAGACTTGCGGTGCACGGCTGTTAGAAGGGGGGCAAGTTCTTTCGCGTACTCGGTGTAGAATCGAATTGGTATCCCGTCAGGTCCAGTGGCCTTTCCTCTGTTGAGTGATTCCAGTTGCTTTTCTATTCCTTGGACACTTATTTCGATGTCAGCCATTTTTTCGTTTGTGCGAGGATTTAGAGAAGGAACTGCAGTGCGGTCTTCCTCTGTGAAACAGCTTTGGAAAAAGGCTGATTTGGTGAAGACTGCCAGTCACGCTAGCGGGATGAAAGCAGAGCTCACCATCTGCAGCATCGTCGACAGGACTGACTGCGGACCTTTGGTACAGAGCCGAGTGGAGGGTCTGAATCAGAGGCTGAGACGGTTCTGCGACCGTGTGGGCTGCAGGTTCCTCGACTTGCGCCGCAGGGTGGTGGGGTTTCGGGTTCCGCTGGATAGGTCAGGAGTCCACTACACGCAGCAAGCGGCAGCAGTCGGTATTGTAATTGTAAACTGTCGAAGCTGCATTGGTAAAGTACCGGAACTTCAAGCGCTGATAGAAAGCACCGAAGCTGAAATCGTTATAGGTACAGAAAGCTGGCTGAAGCCAGAGATAAATTCTGCCGAAATTTTTACAAAGGCACAGACGGTGTTTAGAAAGGATAGATTGCCTGCAACCGGTGGTGGTGTGTTTGTCGCTGTTAGTAGTAGTTTATCCTGTAGTGAAGTGGAAGTGGGTATTTCCTGTGAATTATTATTGGTGGAGGTTACACTCAACAACCGAGCTAGGTTAATAATTGGCTCCTTTTACCGACCTCCCGACTCAGCAGCATTAGTGGCAGAACAACTGAGAGAAAATTTGGAATACATTTCATATAAATTTTCTCAGCATGTTATAGTCTTAGGTAGAGATTTCAATTTACCAGATATAGACTGGGACACTCAGACGTTTAGGACGGGTGGTAGGGACAGAGCATCGAGTGACATTATACTGAGTGCACTATTCGAAAATTACCTCGAGCAATTAAGCAGAGAACCGACTCGTGGAGATAACATCTTGGACTTACTGATAACAAACAGACCCGAACTTTTTGGCTCTGTAAGCGCAGAACAGAGAATCAGTGATCATAAGGCCGTTGCAGCATCCCTGAATATGGAAGTTAATAGGAATATAAAAACAGGGAGGAAGGTTTATCTATTTAGCAAGAGTAATAGAAGGCAGATTTTAGACTACCTAACAGATCAAAACGAAAATTTCTGTTCCGACACTGACAATGTTGAGTTCTTACGGCAAAAGTTCAGGGCAATCGTAAAATGCGTTTTAGACAGATACGTGCCGAGTAAAACTGTGAGAGACGGGAAAAACCCACCGTGGTTCAACAACAAAGTTAGGAAACTGCTGCGAAAGCAAAGAGAGCTTCACTCCAAGTGTAAACGCAGCCAAAACCTCCCAGGCGAACAGAAGCTAAACGATGTCAAAGTTAGCGTAAGGAGGGCTATGCGTGAAGCATTCAGTGAATTCGAAAGTAAAATTCTATGTACCGACTTGACAGAAAATCCTAGGAAGTTCTGGTCTTACGTTAAATCAGTAAGTGGCTCGAAACAGTATATCCAGACACTCCGGGATGATGATGGCATTGAAACAGAGGATGACACGCGTAAAGCTGAAATACTAAACACCTTTTTCCAAAGCTATACAGATGTTCGCGTCATACAATATTAATTTAAAGATTTATTTATTCTTTTACAATCCCAGTCAACTATCGAACTAACAAAATTTAGCTATATCATCAATTATAATATGTTCTTCACTTCATATGCGTATTTGACGGTGATTACACTAATAGTCCAGCTGCTATTTTAACTTCCTCCATTACACATCTTCTACCATCGCTTCTTATCGTTTCCATCCGGAAGTAATACAGTTATTCACAGTCAAATTCGTTCGACCCAACAGGCACAACGAATTCATTGATAAATGGCACCTCTATTACAGCAGAACGTGACGGGTACCTTAACACAACACAGAATAGACAATCAAGAGAGAGCATTTCTCGCCAGCGCTCCATGGCATAGCAGACATACTGTGTGTCCACACCATGAAGGTCAACATCATACACTGATAGAAGATCACCACTTTGAGATAAGGAACTAATTTTTCAATTACATAAACAACTTATTCTTTATTGTAACAACGGAAGCTGTTCTAAGTGACCCATCAGCAATCTCGTTGCAGACATAGATGGTCCTCCGGCAGCACTAAAAATGGGTTCATAGTTATTTGACCCCATTCCATGCACACGACAGGGGTGAAATTGCTGTACCATCAGTACTCTCCACATTGTATTCTTCGAAGTGTCCATTTTCGGAGGCAGTTGGCTAGCGCTTATTGATGTGTCTATGCCCACGTGATACCGAACTACCTCCTCGAACTCTACTGTACGAGCAATTCTCAGTCGAGTATCTGGGCCAGCTCATTGTGGAGGCAGCAGCACTATTACTCATAAGTTTAAATCTGCGACGCTAAATTTGTTCAAATTTGGATGGCATTGCCGCGCGGAGTGGCCGCACGGTTTGAGGCGTTATGTCACGGACTGCGATGTCACGGACTGCGCTGCCCCTCGCGCCGGAGATTCGAGTCCTCCCTCGGGCATGGGTGTCTGTGTTGTTCTTAGCATGAGTTACTTTAAGTTAGTTCAAGTAGTCTGTAAATCTAGGGACCGATGACGTAAGCAGTTTGGTGCCTTAGGAATTCACACACATTTGAACTTTTTTGGATGGCACGTGGTACCCATTGGTTTGGCTTTCTGGACTCCATGTCCTGCTGCACCATACATTAAATGCATGTCTGCAAGTTCCTGTAATGTGTAATGTTACAACAGCCAGCCATGGACTGCTGAGAGTGGACACATCACAGATGATTGTGTAGCGCCATCAACGTCGCTGCAGCAGGTAGTATCTGTTTTATAAACACTTGTCTCACTACCGTTCAACATGTTAAGCCTGGTACGTCCTGAAATATTCGTTTCCGACGATTGATACCGTAACTCAAAATACTCAGTTCAGGTTGCACTACTGTCTGTATAATGTTGAGTCTTAAGATTTTCGGGCATTCATTATCTTGCCTAACGTGAAATTATATGGAATGTTTCATCCTTATAGATACTCCACGCATAGTTCACCTACATGATCACTTCCTTTAACGCTATTATCGTTGCTGAAGTCTTTCACTGCTTGGAGGCTGTACCCGTCAATCCAGGGGTTCCCAAACTTGTTCTTTGACGGAATTCTTTGAGAATGCTGATACTTTGATGGAGCACCATGTTATAATTTTATGTTAATTTTGGAGTTAAAAAAATTCTCACAAATGAGAAAAACTTGTTTTATTCTGTGATTACTTCAATTTTAAACGACGACTAATAAAACAGGAATCATAATAAAATTTTAAAACGTAATTAGCGTCGTCAAAATTTCGGAAAAAACGCCATGTTATTGATAGTTTTCCGCGGAGCATTATTCTCTTCCCGCGGAACACCAGTGTTCCACACATCACAGTTTGGAAAACAGTGCTGTAAGCTTAGGGGTGTCAGCTCTAAGCGTAGGGGTGTGAGCACGTGTACACCGTGCCACGTTTACAAGTTGTTGGGTATTTACCTGACAGAAGAAAAGAGTCATGGGCTGTGGGAAAACCGGGAAAGAAAACAGTCGATGTGTCTGGGATGTTGGTTCCTAAATTAAGATTACATTAGATAAGAAATGAATAAATCATGTACTATGGGAACCGGAAAAGAATAGAATCAAAGTATTTGAGCAGCAGTGTTACAAAAGGATGCTGAAAATTAATTGGAATGATAAGACAGAATCGTTGAGGGAAAAATTATGTGGAAAAGTCTAACGAAAAGATTTATCAGAGAAAGGGACAGGTTTTAAGATATCACGAAATAACTTCCCTAGAAATAACGGCAGGTCTTAAGACAATATGAAATAAGTTCCTTGGGATTAGAAGGCAAAAACTCTACAGTGATATGATAATCGATGCTGAATACTTTGAATGTTATGAATTTTGTTTATTATAATATCTACCTCCAGTATAATAAAATGCCAGGTGTTTGGAACGTACACCAAACGTCAGCTAGTACCTAAAAATAGAGCTTTTACAATTTAAGACGCAGTTTATACTTCAAGAGATGAATAGGGAATCCTGAAAAGGAATAACAGTTGCTATCGCAGTTGTGTTAAAATACGTTGCTTTTGATGACAGACGGATGGAGTCGCTGGTGACCAATTTCATCTTCTCAAGAGCAGAAACCATAAGTCGGCAATCAGTTTTACCTTCTCCATAATGTTTCCTTTCTCATTCTTAAATAATAACTGACAAATAACACAGATATCCAAACAGTTCTGCTACACATTCCGCACAGGTCACTGTAATGGCACACCTCTTGTTTTAAGACTCCAGAAAAACAATGCTGATTTATTTATTTATTGTTATCATGCTGCGTTTCATTACTTGTTTTCATTTGGCTTCTGAGCTTATATAGCTATAACTCACGACTGCCTAATGATTTTAAATCATTTGCATAAGAATATTCAGATTACAAAGAAATCAATTCTTCGATTAAGAGATTATTAAACATTGACAAAGGTATGTCACAAATGGTTCGATATAAAGTTGAAACGTAAGTCTTCTGTCCATGATACGGTTCTATGTCCCAATTCAGGGCATAGATATGATACTGGCGTGTGTTTTTAAGGACGTGCAAGATGGCTGAGTGGCGTTCAGTTGAACGATTTGCACCAGGCCGTCGTGCCACTCAACTCGTTTTTTTCTTTTGTTTACTGTGTTAATAAGCTCTCAGTGTGATTATTTAGGCACTTAAACAGTTACAAGTACCAAGCGTTCAAAAATTTCATTGTGGATTTATGAATTCGAAAGCTGGACCATCAACTTGCTACATTCGGTGCAAAAATGGAAACCTTGGCTGAGTTAGTGTGTGTGCTCGAGAAGAGTAAATGATTTAAATGATTCTCTGATATACGTACACCGATGAACCAAAACATTATGAACATTGCCCACAGTGACAGTGAATGTCGCTTGGTGGCGTTGCGGGCAGAGGCGAATGGGGAATCATTCTAGCGACGATACGAACCATTATGGATGAGCATGTCGGAAATTTTGAAGCTGTTCGCGTGCTAGTGTTGTGAGCATGCGCCTTCGCAGCAGACCACCTGTATGTATTCCCGCGTTGACGCAAAGACATTGCCAGTTGAGATTGCAGTGGGAACGGAATCATCGAGATTGCGCTGTGGATCAATCGAAACCATCTTCCAGACGGACGGTTGCTCCAACAGGGACCGCACCAGGGATGCAGGCTGCTGGGGCCAGTATTATTCTGTTGGAGACATTTACCTAGGCTTTCACGGCATCTGTGGTAGTACAGGGTGGCGATTCTTGTGGAAAACCTGGAATTTTCAGGGAATTACATTTTGCCTTGAAAAATCACGAAAATCTCAAGGAATTTCTGGAATTTCGTAAAATCTTATAGAATTATATGTTTTTAACTCAGGAATGAAATTTAATTTTAATTGAGTTTTCTAAATTAAAACTTAATAGTTCAAAGTGTGTTAATTATACGAACATTATTCCATATAAATTATCGACGTTTAAAAACTACTGCTTATGCCTAATTTATCCCAACTGAGAGGAAAAGGAAGTCGTTATTGTGGTATCTCTCCGCCCCCACACCACTGCCACCACCCTTGCCCACCGTCAGGAGCTTTTTATGACACCATCTTCATCCCCATACCTGGAACTCTCAGGGATATTTTTTCTTAAAGTCTGAGTAGCCACCTTGTAGTAACCGAAGGCTCGACGACAGCTGTGGACTACGAGAACATTATTGCATCCCTTCATGCTTGGTGTCTTCCCAGACGGCGATGGCATCTTTCAGCAGGATAACTGTTGTCCGCGTCACAAGATCAGAAAAGTGCTGCAGTGGTTTGTGAAGCCTGACAGTGAACTCACGTTGATGTCTTGGCCATCAAATTCCCCTGATATGGGCCAATAGAATATATCTGGGATGGTATCGGGCAACAGCTCTGCGCCTACAACCCACTGACCCGTTATTTGCCGTGATCTAACATTTTCTTATACCTCCGGAAACCGACCAAGTATCTGTAGAATCCATGCCACGCAGAATATCTACTGTATTGCTTTCCAGTGGTTCTGCTGTATTGTTTTCCAGTGATGGATGAACTGAGCGCGCGCGCGCGCGCGCGCGTGTGTGTCTGTGTTTGTGTGTGTGTGTGTGTGTGTGTGTGTGTGTGTGTGTGTGTGTGTGAAAGATTCTTTTCGAGTGGACGCAACTGATAAAATTTCCTTACTGGAAGTGAATCTGTAATAGGAATGTTATTTGTAGCCTGTCTCATTTTCAGTCTAAAAATGATTACTTGCTGGGAGAGAGAGAGAGAGATGATGGGTTATGGAACTGCTTGTTTACAGCATAGTCCATGTATTCATTTTAGGAAATTCTTTTATAGATATAATGGAATTAAATTTTCCGTGAGACATACGAGTCAACTTATTACGATAATGATAGAAGCTGAAGAAATGAATTAAAATTTGGGCAACCGCCGGGACTTGAACCCAGATCTCCTGCTAACTGACAGATGCACCGGTATCCAAGGATTATCACTGTTGTTCCGTACTGCTGATGTTCAGCCACTTACGCATTATTTTCATGAGGTAGACTTTCGTTATTCTACGTGCTGAAGGATTTTTGATGTTGTGAACATCTGCCTTTGGAAGTTACGTATTATTGTAATTTCATTCAGACTTAAATCAGGAATAACTGGCCGAAATTGCGCTGTGGTGAGGCATTCAGGAGGACAACTGTTCAAACCTCCGTCTGGCCATCAAGATTTACGTTTTTCGTGGTTTTTGTGAGTTACTGGACACTTGAAAAGGGCGCGGCCGATATCCTTCCTCATTTTTGTTCAGTCCGAACTTACGCTCCCACTCTAATGCTCTTCTTGTTGATGGCACAATAAATCCTATACGTCCTTACCTTTAATCAGACATTAAAGGGATGTTCCCGTAAGTTAGTCCGTGAGTGTGGTTCTTCTGCGGTTAGACACACACTTCTTTCCTTTAAATCAGTGGCTGACAGGCAGTAGTTATCGGCGAGAAGTTTTGTCGAATCTCTCAGCGACAAGGTGCAAGTGAAAAACACGGGGAGGAAAACCAACAGTTACGGAACAACAGCATTTATTCAATGTCCGTGCCTTTTTGTAGCCAACAGCGTTTGCACAAAAATGTCGCGGGAAAAAAATGTGTTGAAAACGTTTACTCTCTTGGAGGATTGTACTAATACGTTGTTTCGACTTTACCAGTGCTCCCAGGTGTGATGCGTGAAGGCCAGTCGTGGTGTTTCAGTTAGCATACGTAGAGACGAGGCCGCTGGCCTGCCTACATTACCGGCAGCTGCGAGAAAGTCAGCCGACAGCAGGGAAAGTCGCTCCAGACAAACATATGCCGGAAACGCGATCACCGCCCACGGCTCCGTCGAAGCTTTTGTGGTCTAGCAGTCACAGTCAATTCAGAAGTCAGTCACAATGAGCTAGGGAAAACATGCAGCGTAATCCAATCCTCTTGGAAGTACGCTTCAGACGAGTGTACAATATCTTAACAGCACTCGCCGTTTTACTGTATTTGGACCTTACGATGGGTTCCGCTGTTGCGGCAAAGGAGGAACATGAAAAATGAACTGATCTAAAGACGGGATTGAAAAACATCATACTGACATGTTTCGAAGACTACTTACAGCATTCAAGCCTTTCCCCTCCTCTACAATTTTCCAGTCCCTCCCCCCCCCCCCCCTTACACACACACACACACACACACACACACACACACACACACACACACCACCGTTACCAAATTAGCTGCTCTTTGATGTCTCAGGATTCACTTCCGTCGGTGAGTGGTCAGCGCTGTTAACCGCAATGCGAGGGGCCCGGGTTCTATCCGCGACGCTACTAGGCATTTTTCGTCGGTGGAAGGACTGGGACGGGATGCCGTCAGCTTCATGAAACCAACCGAGGAGCTACTTCACCGATTAATAGTGGTACCAAGGTCAAGAAACCCCAGAGCCAACGGGAGATCGGCGTGCTGATCACATGCCGCTCTATACCGCATTCGACGACGCCATTGGCAGAGGAGGGCATGGCGGCCGACCGAGCCCGATTAGCCTGTCTCTGGCCAGAACGCGGAACTTCACCTTTAGTTCCTTGATGCCTCAGGTCGTGTCCAATGAGCATATCTTTTCATTTTGTAAATTTGTGCCATATAGCTCTTTTTTCCCCTGATCTGAAGCAAAACCTGGTCACTCGTTACCCGATCTACCCCACATAAACTTCAGCATTTTTCTGCGACGTCACCTATCAAACGCTTCTATTCTCCTTTTTGTATTTTTTTATCGTCCACGCTTCTCTTTCATATAAGGATTCAGTGCAAACAAATACTATCAAAGAAGATTTCCTTTCTTTTATTTCACACAAGCTTTACTTCCTTCTTTCTTCTTGGGTTGTGGTTCGTTTAATGCAACTGAATGAGAGGCTGTTTTTATTGTGTCATACGCCTTTTGCTTCTTTTTATTTGTAAAGCATCTTCAGTGCCCAGTAATACATGTTCGTTTTTTTTAATATAATAATTGAATTATGTACTAATTACAGATTTGTTAGGACAATATTACATTCCAGATTTTTGTTATTCTTTTGTTGTTAGGTGAGAAAGAACGTTTTTGTAGCAAAAGTTTCATGAGGTTAAATTACTGTTTGTTTCTACTAATAATTTGTGGTCTTATTAGTGCATATGTGCCGTCGTGGAGATGTACTTAGATGATCTGTGCACCCAGTAAGTCTGATTGTCGGCGTTTTACGAACACATTTCGACTTAATACCTCATTCCCACGGTTCACTTTGTTTTGATTTGGTTTGTTACTGCATATCGCGTTGTCATGTGTCACTGTGTTTTCCGTTCGTCTTTTGTTTGTGTTGTGGTGTCTGTACAGTCCTGTCCAGTATTCTTTCATTCTCGCAGTTTACAACTTCCTTCGCTCTTCTGTCCATGTTGATTTTGTTGTGTGTGTAGTTCCGTCCTCGAAACCTGTGAAAGTCTGAATTTTTTACTCAGAAATCGCTCTGCTGTATATCTCCGGCTTGTATTCCCGTTTTTTCCAGATCTCTTTGCACCTCTTGGTCCAGCGTACTTTGGTTCTCTTATTCAGGGTTGATTGGTTGATTTGGGGGAGGGGACCAAATAGCGAAATTATGGGTCCTATCGGATCGGGGTAGAATGGGGAAGGGAGTCGGTCGTCCCTTTCAAGGAAACCATTCCGACATTTACCTGAAGTGATTTAGGGAAATCACGGAAAACCTAAAACAGGAAGGCCAGACGCGGGTTTGAACTATCGTCCTCCCGAATGCGAGTCCAGTGTGCTAACTACTGCGCCACCTCGCACGGTCTCTTATTGACAGGCAACTATATTGTTTATCGTGTTCACCTCTCCTCACCCTGGTTAATTCTAAGGACGTGTCCGAAGAACACTTCCTTTTCCTGATGATGTCTTGGTTCGCTAAACTGACCATGTTTTGTTCTTCGAGATCCCAATATCTACGTGAGAATCTTTCGTTCCACCAGTTCTGTTCTTTTAAGTACTCCTGTTTTTACTAGGTTAAGAGTTTGTGCTGCGTATGAGGCGTTAGGGCGGATCACTGTCTGGTGATGCCTCAATTCTACGTTGATTGAAATATTCGCCTTATTGTAGATGTTCATAGTTTGAATTCTAAATTCATTTTGTTTATTCGTGGTCTCATTGCTTCCTTTTCTGTCAGCCCAGTTTCCATCCATTCTCCCAGATGTGTAAATCTCTCCACCTTGAGAATTTTCCCTCCTCCTACTGTCATTCATGTAGGAGCTGCCGTGATGTTTGTCATACACTGCGTCTTCTCGATAGAGATCTGTAATCTGTAGGCCTGCTGTAGTCGCTTATCTCTTTAGATGTGTGGTTTAGTTAACCGTCTCTTCTCATGATTTTGATGATATCACGATATTGTCTGCGAATGCTAGACGTAATACCCGCATTCGTTTTTCTTGCACCCCTATTGTGTTCCACTCACTCCTTTCATTTCTCATCGCCACTTCCCGATCGTGTTATCAAGTCGCAGTTAAATAACAAAGGGAGATTCTGTCTCCCGGTCTCACTCCGTTTGTAATCATAACTCTGAAAAGTTTTCCTCTGAACTTCACCTTGTGTCATTTAAGGCCGGTTTAATCAGTTCTCTGGATTTTCTATTCAAACACATCTCCTCTAAAATTTGGAACAATGTTCGACTATGTACAGAATCACAAGCTTTCTTGATGTCTACAGATGTTCGCACGTAATATTTGCTCCTCTTTTTTTAATAGCGATTACCTGTTTCAGATTGGAAATTTGTTCTGCACGTGATCTCCCCTTTCTGAAGCCTCCTTGGTGTTCACCAATTTGAGGATTTAGTTGTTTTCCCACTCTGCTCAGCAGTGCTTTTGAAAATACCCTATAGGTCACTGGTATTAACGATATTCCCCTGTAGCTCCCAGGCTCCGATCTATCTCCCTTTGATGTATAAGATGTATTAGTGGTGACGACCATCCTTCTGGAAGCTGCTCTTCTTCCCAAACTTATAATATGTCTCAGTTCGATGATTGTATTCTCGTTCGTATACGTAAAGAGTTCTGCAACGACCCTATCTTCCCCAGGAGCTTTATTATTCTTCAAGGAGTTTATTATGCTGCTAATCTCATACGTCGGAACTTGGTTCTTTCTTGTTGTAACAAAATGGTTTAAATAGCTCTGAGCACTATGGGACTTAACATCTGAGGTCATTAGCCCCTAGAACTTAGAACTACTTAAACCTAATTAACCTAAGGACATCACACACATCCATGCCCGAGGAAGGATCCGAACCTGCGATCGTAGCGGTCGCGCGGTTCCAGACTGAAGTGCCTAGAGCCGCTCGGTCACATCGGCTGGCCCGTTGTAACGAAGTGTCTCAGATGGCGCTTCACATTTCACGAGATCTTCGAAGCACTTGGACAGTTTCTGACAGTTCTCCATCCTCCATACACTACCTTTCCTTTCTTGTTCTTAAAGCTCATAATTGGGGGATCGTACCTGCTTAAGTTAGCCTTGACTGTTCTGTGAAAGTCTGATTTATTGTTCTTTCGGAAGTCCTCTTCTATTTGAGCTAAGGGTTCCTTCTCATATTTTCTCTTGAGATTTGTGATAGTTTTGGCAGTGTTTTCCCGTACTTCTCTGTTCTTCGTTCGCCATATCTTCTTCTGCCAACCACCATGCGTTTCTCCTCCTCTCCAGGAGAACTGTTTTCCTTGCACTGTCAGGCAGGTGCAATTATTTAACTGTTCCCATCCGTAATAGTCCTTCTGATGCAAGATCATCCTAAAATCTGTGTTAGTTCTGTATTTCTCTGTACCAAACTTCACGATACGGGTACAATTTTTAGTTTGATGAGCTCTTGGTAGAATTTTGACCTTAATTTTGGAAAGAAAGTGGTCTGAATCTAATTTTGCACCCCTGAGGACTTTGACATTTTTAATTTCCTTCTCTGCATGTCTCGATATTGCTGCTTGATCGATCTGGAACGCTCCGAGTAGAGGGTTGGGAGATACTTACGTTTGGGTTTTCCTGGAGGGTATTTATAAACTGTCGATTGTTTACCAGATCAGCACTCTTAAAAATTTCCACTAGTCTTTCGCCACTCCGATTAGTCCTGTTTCAAGCTGGGTAATTCCCAAATATGTTCCTGACTTTTCTTGCTTTCACGAATTGAGCGTTGAAGTTTCCCAAGAAGTAGGATAACATTGTTGGTTGGAATCCTGGATAGTGTCTCCTCCAGGACTTCCCAAAATGTTTCTACTTTCTCTGGATATGTTCTGTTACTCTCATGCACTGACCATGGTGTGTATCTTATCTGCTCCCATAAAGGTAAATGTGGAGAGCCTGCTGTTTTTGTAGCTGGTGTCAGTGATGACTCCCCTAAGGGTAAGTGTGGAGAGTCTACTGTTTTGTAGCTGATGTCAATGTGGCTCCCACAATTTGTTTACTGATTATAAAGCCTGTGCCATGTCAGGTACAGTCTTCATTACTCTCTCGCTAGGCTTTCCCTACAGAATCCGAAATCCTGTTTCGAATGGTGCTTCGTCTGTGTGTCTAGTTTCTTGTAACTCTGTAATAATGGTTTTCTATTTGGCCAGGGTTTCGTTAACGTGTTTCAGATTTCAGTTTTTGAGGAGTGAGTTACTGTTGGATTAGCAGCATAGGACATCTTACTTTTGAATCTCTTGAATGTTGGTGTGAGCTTCCCAAAATCCTTTCGCTCACTGGCAGAACCCGTTGGTCCACTGACTTTGTGTTTGCTAACGATTAATTGGTTACACCTAAGATAGTGAGTGGACTCCATAAGCGATCCTACCATCATGTGGAATCGAATGATCTATGTTGGGGGTCAGCGCATTACGCATCAACGGGTTTACAACTGAGGTAGCCAGCCTCAGAGGTGTCTTCAGATGAAATGTGACGGGGCTTCTCTTCTACGGCGTCTGTAGGCGCCAACGCTCCTCCTTTATCGGGTTTGGGTGCGACAGCAGCACTTCCGGGTTACCCAGACTACCCATTGATACTGCAGGCGCAGTTTATATAAAGCATTTAACGCATTTAAATACACACAATTAATATGCAATTATTATACAGAAAAACAAATATGAATTACAGACCAGCCGGCCGCGGTGGCCGAGCGGTTCTAGGCGCTTCAGTCCGGAACCGCGCGACTGCTACGGTCGCAGGATCGAATCCTGCCTCGGGCATGGATGTGTATGATGTCCTTAGGTTAGTTAGGTTTAAGTAGTTCTAAGTTCTAGGGGACTGATGACCTCAGATGTTAAGTCCCATACTGCTCAGAGCCATTTGAACCAATTACAGACCAGTGAATGTGCTTCACAAATAAAAAGAAGCAAAACGCCTGCGGCACAAAAACAGCCTTTCATTTAGCTGCATTATGCGTACCACATCTTAAGAATGTAGAAACGGAAAACATAAAAAAATAATGCTTTCCTTCCTATCGTAGGCCTACATTTATGTCCTCTTAACTCTTGACATTGTCAGATATTTTTCTGCCAAACACCAAAACTAGTCTCATTTTTTAATCTAATCCTCCCAACATCACTTTACGTAATGTGATTGCACTTTTCACTTTTACTTAGATTCATTTTATAACCTGTTTTCAAGATATTATCCTTTGCGATTAGTTGATATTGCAAGTCCTTTGCCATCTCTGGCAATGTTATCGACCAATCTTAGGGTTTTTATTTCTTCTCTCTGAACTTCGATTCCTTTTCTTGATTTCTCATTAGTTTCCTTCTCTCTTTGCTCTACAGTGAAGTAACGAAAGTCATAGGATACTTCCTAACAACGTGTCGGACCTCCTTTTCCCCGGCGCAGTGCAGCAACTCGATGTGGCATGGACTTAACAGGTCTCTTGAAGCCCCCTGCAGACGTATTGAGCCACGCTGCCTCTATAGCCGTCCATAATTGCGGAATTGTTGCCGGTGCAGGTTTTTGTGCACGGACTGACCTCTCGATTATGCCCCATGAATGTTCGTTGAGATTAATGACGGGCGATCTGGGTGGCAAAATAATTCTCTCGAATTGTCTAGAAATTTCTTCATACCAATCGCGAATAATTGTAGCTAGGTGACATGGCGTGCTGTCATCCATAATAATTCCGTCTTCGTTTAGGAACATGAAGGTCCCCAATGGCTATATGGTGTCGAAGTAGCCGAACACAACCATTTCCAGTCAGTGATAGAATCAGTTGGACCAGAGTACATATTCCCTTCCATATAAACACAGCCTACATTATGGAGCCACCATTAGCTTGCACAGTACCTTGTTTACAACTTGGGTCCGTGGCTTCGTGGGATTTGCGCCGAACTCAAACCCTACCATCAGCTCTTACCAACTGAAATTGGAACACGTCAGATCAGGCCAAGATTTCCAGTCGTCTTAGGGACCAACCGATATGGTCACGAGCCCAAGAGAGGTGCTGCAGGCGATGTCATGCTGTTAGCAAAGGTACTCACGTCGGTCGTCTGCTGCCATAGCCCTTCAGCGCCAGATTTCGTAGCCCTGTGCTAACGAGTACGTTCGTCACACGTCCCACATTGATTTCTGCGGTTATTTCTCGCAATGTTGTTTGTCTATTAGCACTGACAACTCTACGCAAACGCCGCTGCTCTCGGTCGTTATGTGAAGGCCGTCGGCCACTGCGTTGTCCGTGGTGAGAGGTAATGCCTGAAATCTGGTATTCTCCGCACACTCTTGACACTGTGGATCTCGAAATATTGAATTCCCTAACGATTTTCGAAATAGAAGGTCCCATGCGTCTAGCTCAAACTGTCATTCCACATTCAAAGTCTTAATTCCCCTCGTGCGGACGCAAATGACAGCTCCGCCAGCGCACTGTCCTTTTATACCTTGTGTACGCAATGATACCGCAATCTGTGTATGTGCATATCGTTATCCCATTACTTCTGTCACCTCAGTGTGTATAGTGGCTGAATAACATGGGACGACAGGCCTCGATCCTGTCTCATCTCTTTCTTTTATACTGCCTCCATTTCATGTCAATCAACTTTTAAAGCTGTCGAGTTTTTGTACAACTTGTAGATAACTTTTTGCTCCATGTATTTTATTCCTGATATTTCAGTCAAATTTAGTGAACAGTAAAGGTCACAGATTAAAGATCCATGCTGTTGACAGAGTACACAGATAGTACGCAAGGATTACAGAAACACTGACCTCATAACAACAATATCTCTTTTACGTTGTAACCGTTCCAAGACTGCGCTGACATCCACAATTCTTGCAATTTACTTATTTCCAGCTATTCGCTTTGTGGAGCTGCATGAGGCTGGATGGAAATCCAAGGAGATTCCCAATATACTGCACTGCTATCGATAATTTAAGAAGATGCAAATTGGACAATAAGAACATCTCCAACCGATTATATACTTGCAAATCAGCTTTCGGTCATATGATTTATATCTTATAAATTTGAGGTTTGTGTCGATAAAGACTAGTAGCTACGTATATCTGACTATAAAGTTAAAGAACAACTGTAAACGTCTAACGAAAAGACAGCGATAGCTATTAATGAAACACAGGTAACATATCAACTATACAGAATTTAAGACCAAATAATTTATAGATCTTACGCGCTCGAAGAAATAGAAAAATGAGGCACAACGAAGGAGTTATCCGAATAGGACGGAAGTCAGTAGATGTGATGTAAATGTACATTCAAGATACAGAGCTCCACAAATTGAGCAAGTCCGTAACTCGTTGGTCCACCTCTGGCAAGGGAAACAAAACGAGGGGTAGAATATCAACTTGGTTCAAATGGCTCTGAGCACTATGGGACTTAACATCTGTGGTCATCAGTCCCCTAGAACTTAGAACTACTTAAACCTAACTAACCTAAGGACATCACACACATCCATGCCCGAGGCGGGATTCGAACCTGCGACCGTAGCGGTCACGCGGTTCCAGACTGAAGCGCCTAGAACCGCACGGCCACACCGGCCGGCTGGTAGAATATCGTCGACGTTTCTTCAGACGTCTTCGCTGGTCATCGGGACTCATCACTTAAGGCTGTTCTACTCTAGTCCGTGATATTACAGGTCTAAGACATGTCTCAGGTCTCCCCGGATAGCCGTGGGATACCCACCCGACTGTCGCCGGAAATACGGCCCGACAACAGGGAGTGGTCTGAGGTGTGATATTATTTCGTAGCAGGACTCCTTTGGTTGTCATCCGCGGTCCCTTACAGCACAGTGGTACGTCGACGATATTCTGCTCCCCTTTATCAAAATCCATCTTGGGCTTACGGTTTAGGAAGACAGTGCCCACCCGCATTGCTCCAATGCTTCAGAAGGAAAAAGATTTCAAATGTGGCTTACTTAACTGTGAACCCTGTAAACTTCGCGATAGGACAGTAGATCGCTTTAACAATTTCAATATATTTACAGAAAAAAGACACTGCATATATGTATCCTCATTTGTGTTATGCATTTTTGCCGCCGATGATGTGAGCCAAAGGTTTTGTCGATGCCGGTCGCGTGAAAGTAGCTTCATAAATATAAAGTGCTGGTAGACTTGACGGAGATTAGTAGTAATCCATCCGAAAAATTACAGTCGTCGAGTTTCACCAATTTCGCATCCACTAATAATAAAAGGATATGGGAGACGTAAAATAATGTTATCCGTGTTTCGTGTACCTGAACGCTGATGCAATTTTATATTCTTCAAATGGTTCAGATGGCTCTGAGCACTATGGGACTTAACATCTGAGGTCATCAGTCCCCTAGAACTTAGAACTACTTAAACCTAACTAACTGAAGGACATCACACACATCCATGGCCGAGGCAGGATTCGAACCTGCCACGGTAGCAGTCGCGCGGTTCCAAACTGAAGCGCCTAGAACCGCTCGGCCACATCGGCCGACTGATATTCTTCTTGCGGTTGCTTTGGGACTACGGTATACTTACTGTAGAATGATTTCTGTTTCATACTTATTTTGATGAAATGAACTTTCAGAGTAGACACGTGTACTGGGAACTGCCCTCCCTTTGCATTTCGGTTACCCCTAAACAGAAACATCGTTGGCGTATTAAGCAAGTGTAATGATGTAGCACATTGTTTTAAGTACTTATTTCGTCAATCAGTCAGCCAGGTTTGATTAGGAAATTAGCGTAGCTTGTATTGGTCACCTGTACAGGGTTGGCGCGCACTGCAGTACTGTGCGCGTCAGTTTTTCAGGCTTTTTATCTCTTCACTCTCGCTAGCTTTAGAACGTATTTATCCGTATCTTTGAGTGCTGCTTACTGCTGTCTCCTTAAATATTAGCTATCCTCGGAAACATCTCTCATAACCCTGAAGTGTTCTTATCCAACGGCTTCTGCAAGAAAAGTCTTGCTATTGATCTAGACTCTAAATCCACATCTGTACTCTGCAAGCCCTTGTATGGTGTGTGGCGGGGGGTACGTAGTGTACCAGTGGACCCTAATTTCACTGGTTTTGATGTCATGATCATTACGTGAAAAGTTTTTTGGAGGAACTTAATACGTTCCTTGCTTCATTTCGAAATGTAACCTCTCGGAATTTTTTTGAGCAAGTCTCCGGGATAAACATCGTTTCTCCTGTAACGCCACCTACTGCAGTGTTCTGTGCATTTCTGTGACATTCTCAATCTGGCTAAACGAACCTCGTGACATATCGTGCATCTGTTCTTTGAATCTTTTCTCCTAGTCCAATATGCTAAGGGTACCACACCAGTACGGAAGAATTGGTCGAAAGAGGGTCTTGTACGCGTCCTCTTTCGGAAGCGTGTTTTACACTTCCTCTGGATTCATGCAATAAGTCTCGTGAGTCAAGAACATCTGCCTTCCTTACGGCTAGAAGTAAGAGTAAGTGATCGTTCCATCTTAAATCACTCCGGGCGGTAACTCATAGCTAAATGAATGTTGTGACTGATCGCCGGTCGTGTACTCAAACGATATCGAAACTTTTCGTCTATTTTCTCGCATTACATTACATTTATTTGTACTTAGCTGCTAATCTTCGCGTTAGCATCTGCAAGTCTCTATGTATTTCGTAAATGTTTTTAACGCTGTCATCTCCATGTACATAACTGCGTCGTCTGTAAAGAGCTTCATAGAGCTACAGACCATCTCGATGTGTTAAATTGGGCTCGCAATCTTACGGAAGATACTATTCAGTTTTCATGTCTGATATGTCGGCTGAGCTAAAGAAATTAGCTATACTCTCAGTAATAACTTATGACTGTGAAACATGCAGTTTGAATGAGCTCTTTGTTAGGAAATTCGCAGTTGCTCAAAGAGGAATGCGAGGCCAGTGCTAGGCTACACAAAAAAGACAGAAAGAAAGCACTAAATAGACGAACAACAAAGGTCAGTGACATAATGAAATAACAATGTGCTGGGCATGTCGCTCGAAGAAAGGATAGAAGATGGTCAAAACAAATACTACATTGGAGTCCAATTTACCAGAACAGAAATTCAACTGGCAACAGGAAGCTCAAAATCGTCAGAAATGGAAGAAGCAGTTGGGATCCTATGTTTTACGGCTCACAGAGGTCACATCAAGTGAGTGAATTGGCTGATATATATATATATATATATATATATATATATATATATATATATATATATATATACAGGGTGGTCCATTGATTGTGACCGGTCCAAATATCTCACGAAACAAGCTTTTAAACGAAAATGCTACAAAGAACGAAACTTGTCTAGCTTGAAGGGGGAAACCAAATGGCCCTATGGTTGGCCCGCTAGATGGCGCTGCCATAGGTCAAACGGATATCAACTGCGTTTCTTAAATAGGAACCCCCATTTTTTATTACATATTCGTGTAGTACGTAAAGAAATATGAATGTTTTAGTTGGACCACTTTTTTTGCTTTGTGATAGATGGCGCCGTAATAGTCACGAACATGTGGCTCACAATTTTAGACGAACAGTTGGTAACAGGTAGGTTTTTTAAATTAAAATACAGAACGTCGGTACGTTTGAACATTTTATTTCGGTTGTTCCAATGTGATACATGTACCTTTGTTAACTTATCCTTTCTGAGAAGGCACGCTGTTACAGCGTGATTACCTGTAAATACCACATTAATGCAATAAATGCTCAAAATGATGTCCGTCAACCTCAATGCATTTGACAATACGTATAACGACACTCCTCTCAACAGCAAGTAGTTCGCCTTCCGTAATGTTCGCACATGCATCGACAATGCGCTGACGCATGTTGTCAGGCGTTGTCGGTGGATCAAGATAGCAAATATCCTTCAACTTTCCCCACAGAATGAAATCCGGGGACGTCAGATCCAGTGAACGTGCGGGCCATGGTATGGTGCTTCGACGACCAATCCATCTGTCATGAAATGTGCTACTCATGCCGCTTCAACCGCACTCGAACTATGTGCTGGACATCCATCATGTTGGAAGCACATCGCCATTCTGTCATGCAGTGAAACATCTTGTAGTAATATCGGTAGAACATTACGTAGGAAATCAGCGTACTTGCACCATTTAGATTGCCATCGATAAAATTGGGGCCAATTATCCTTCCTCCCATAATGCCGCACCATACATTAACCCGCCAAGGTCGCTGATGTTCCACTTGTCGCACCCATCGTGGATTTTCCGTTGCCCAATAGTGCATATTACGCCGGTTTACATTACCGCTGTTGGTGAATGACGCTTCGTCGCTAAATAGAACGCGTGCAAAAAATCGTCCCGTAATTTCTCTTGTGCCCAGTGGCAGAACTGTACACGACGTTCAAAGTCGTTGCCATGCAATTCCTGGTGCATAGAAATATGGTACGGGTGCAATCGATGTGGATGTAGCATTCTCAACACCGACGTTTTTGAGATTCCCGATTCTCCCGCAATTTGTCTGCTGTTGATATGCGGATTAACCGCGACAGCAGCTAAAACACCTACTTGGGCATCATCATTTGTTGCAGGTCGTGGTTGACGTTTCACATGTAGCTGAACACTTCCTGTTTCCTTAAATAACGTAACTATCCGGCGAACTGGCCGGACACTTGGATGCTGTCGTCCAGGATACCGAGCAGCATACATAGCACACGCCCGTTGGGCATTTTGATCACAATAGCCATACATCAACAGGATATCGACCTTTTCCGCAATTGGGAAACGGTCCATTTTAAGACAGGTAATGTATCACGAAGCAAATACCGTCCGCACTGGCGGAATGTTACGTGATACCACGTACTTATACGTTTATGACTATTACAGCGCCATCTATCACAAAGCTAAAAAAGTGGTCTAACTAAAACATTCATATTTCTTTTCGTACTACACGAATATGTAATAAAAAATGGGGGTTCCTATTTAAAAAAACGCAGTTGAGATCCGTTTGACCTATGGCAGCGCCATATAGCTGGCCAAGCATAGCGCCATCTGGTTTCCCCCTTCAAGCTAGACGAGTTTCGTTCTTTGTAGTTTTTTTCGTTTGACGCTTATTTCGTGAGATATTTGGCCCGGTCACTATCAATGGACCACCCGACCATGTCACACTGCCTTGAGGTACGTTGGACGCTACCTTTTTTCTAATGAAAGATGCTCCCCATTACGAACGACTTACTGAGTTTTTTCTGCTAGGGAGACTTCAGTCCGTTTGCTTCTCTGTTCAGATACTCCATATGCATATATTTTAAGGGACGATACGGAAATGTATCGAGGTCTTTGTAGAACTTAAAAAACTCTACGTTACAGTGAACTCCGGCTATCTGAATCTCAAATGAACGAAACGAGGCTGTGTTTCCCATATTCGTTGTTTGTAGAAACCATGTTGATTGCTGCAAGTTGTTCGGTCGCCAGAACTTTATTGGTATACAACGTCCGTCCATAAAGTTCGGAGAATGATTTTATGCCTGGCGTTAAGTGACGCCAACGCAGTAACTAAGGAGGCAGCTTGAACTAACGACTGTAAACAACAGATGTGCATACGATCAGTCAGTTGTGAGTAGGCCGTGTTACGTAGTGGACGTGCGGCCGTAGTGTGTCAACGTTGTGTTACAAATCGGAATGGAGCAACATCTCTAAATAAAGTGTGCGAGACATTCTCCAGAATGTGTTGAGAAATAGGAAAGTGTGTGCAAAGTTTGTCCCGGACACCCTGACTCCCCAAGAAAAACAACGACGCATGGAGGCCTGCAGCGACTTGGTAGAAATGCAAAAAGTACAAATTAATTTCCGGAAAAAATCACCACGGGGGACGATACTGTGTGTTATCAATACGAACCATCCACATAAAGAAGTGCAGAAAAGGTCTCTGATGGTTCGCCAAGACCGAAGAAGGTAGCAAGTTGAACGACGTTCTAAAGAAGAAAGTTAGTGAGTTTCACGGCCGGCCGGAGTGGCCGAGCGGTTCTAGGCGCTACAGTCTGGAACCGCGCGACCGCTACGGTCGCAGGTTCGAATCCTGCCTCGGGCATGGATGTGTGTGATGTCCTTAGGTTAGTTAGGTTTAAGTAGTTCTTAGTTGTACGGGACTGATGACCACAGATGTTAAGTCCCATAGTGCTCAGAGCCATTTGAGCCATTTTTTTTTGTCAGGTCCGCCAGTTATGCATAACACCGTTTTTTTTTTTTTTTTTTTTAATTAAGTTCCCAAATATGTTTTCAGGACCTCTGTGCCATCATCAGTGGGTTTCTGTTTTAGTTAATCTGTAATGTGAACATTTGTACTAAATGATTACAAAATTACGGGAATATTTAGTTCAAACAAAACTTCGCGTTTATGACACCTTTAGTTGCTTTTGTGTTTTAGCTAGCAATAAATGGGGTACGCACTGCGGTTACCAAAGTTATCGCTACTTCCTTCGCAGGTAATGTAGCGTGTATATGATATTATCTTTTTTTCCCGCAGTATTTGTACAGCAGAGAAAGGACCCCGACGGCCGCTCCTACAGCCACAGGTGTTTTGTGTCAGCAGTGATGCCGCCATCGGGTTGGGAGGCGCACGCTCCCACGATAAAGACACGCCACTGTTTACCGCGCCGATAACTGCCACTCCTTAAAGTGCTGCTCGTGTGGCACTGCTGCCGCCACACCTAGAGTCCCGCCTGCTTGTATATGTGCTCCACCTTATCACGGCTCAAGACTGTACAGGCATTCGGTGAATACACCGCTGGCCATTAAAACTGTAACAGCAAGAAGGATAGCAAATAACGAAATTGTACTTAATGTGCGTATACAGTATAGCAAGAAGAATACACTGTTAAATCTGTTGATGATTGTGGAGTATACAGGTTGCGAAGTTTAGTACACAGAGCTGCCACTTGTTGCCGCGGGAATGACTCCATACCGCGTCGGCATCAAGTCTAACTGAGCATGAATAATATGGGTATGTTATCTTATCCACTTGTGACGGCCTGCAAGCAGTGGGGCGGGGGAGGTAGCCAGTGTTTCTGCAACCCACGATCAGAAGTTCTGAGTGGATGAGCGATCTGGAGAAATTGGTGGCCAGGGCAACAATCGATTCCCCTCTCTACCAATATAGCTCAGGACAGCACGGCAACTTGCAGTCCTGCGTTATCTTGTTGAAAGATAACGTCACAGAGACCTCGAAGACAGGTCACAGTAACGGCTGCTATCCATATTACCGGCCAGAGATATTCGTGTTGTGTACCCAGTGGCACCCAATCCATCACGTTAACTTCCGAGCCCGTATGATGATAACGAATGCAATCTGCCAAAGTTCGTTCTCCTCGGAGCCTCCACACAGAGATTGTCTGGCTCCAAAGAAGCCCATTTCCTAACTCAGTGTACTGTCATGCTCAAAAGTATCCTAATGAACTGAATTACGTTCCAACTGATTGTTATACAAACCACATAACGTATCTTTCTTGCAGGTCCTGTGATGTCTTTTCGCTACAGTCGTTTCACTATACAGAATGGTTAGTACTAGACACCATTAAAGAACGCTGCTCTGCACGGCTCTCCACACAGATGCAAATTAATACCAGATGAAACAGCCTTGAATGCTTGTAAATTCGAATTATTACAACAAAAACATTTCAAAAAGCAAGTTTCTATTTGAAATTGCAGGATGAAAATTATGCCTTGATTTATCTTAGGATGTGTGTTTGGAGCACAGTATTATAGTGAAGTGAATCATAGACTGTGGGAAACGCGGAAAAGAAGATAATCGAAGTGGTTGATTTTTGGTGGGAATCAGAAAAGAAAATAATCGAAGCGGTTGAGACGTAGTGCTGTGGAATGATGAAAATATGGTGTATGAGTAATATAAGAAATGAAGAGAGGAACATGTGTACACGGTGACAAGCAGAAGGAAAGAATGTCAGGAGATATGTTTAGAATCAAAGGGTAACTTCTGTGATTCTGAAAATTTTAGGAGAAAACAGAGGACGATCGATGGAAGTGCAAAAACGTGGTTCATATGGCTCTGAGCACTATGGGACTTGACATCTTAGGTCATCAGTCCCCTAGAACTTAGAAATACTTAAACCTAACTAACCTAAGGACATCACACACATCCATGCCCGAAGCAGGATTCGAACCTGCGACCGTAGCGGTCGCGCGGTTCCAGACTGCAGCGCTTAGAACCGCTCGACCACTCCGGCCGGCCACTGATGGAAGTGCAACTCTGAGCTGAAGACGTAAGTGTAGGGGGGGGGGGGGGGGGGTGTTCGTGGCGGACAGCTTCACACTACTCACAACACTGGTGACACAGAAAAGGGATATTACTTTTCTGCTAAGAACTTAAGTTCTTGGCTGATGGTTCATCGAACCACTTCCAGATTATTTCTCTAACGTTCCACTCTCGAATAACATGTGGTAAAACGAACAGTTAAACTTTTCCGCGCGAGTTCTAATTTCTCTTGTTTTATTACAATAGGTCATATCTCCCTGTGTAAGTGTGACTCAACTAAACATTTTCACATTCGAAGGAGAAAGTTGTTGTCTGAAGTTCTGTGAAATATCTTGCGGCAACGACACCGCCTTCGTTTTAACGACTGACATCCAAACTCACGCATCATATACGTGACACTGTCTCCCACTTTTCCAGATAATACAAGACGAGCTGCCCTTCTTTGAACTTTATCGATGTGCTCCGGCGATCCTATTTTGCAGTTAATGTACAAAAAGAATAGCAAAAGTCCTAGTACATTTTCCGGGGCACATCTCCAGTTTCTTCTACTTCTGTGGATGTCTGTCCATCGAAAGTAACACGACGTTTCGTCCCTACTGAGAAATCCTCAACCCTGTCAAAACACACACATACGCCCGAATGATAAGTATACTCTGACACAAAAAAGACACGCCACAAATGAATTACCTGAATGCGACGGATATCGGTAAATGTGGTGTACGTGTACAGACAAACAAATGATTACAAATCCAGGAAAACAAGAATTTATTCAAGAGAAAGAGCTTCACAAATTGAGCAAGTCAATAACGCGGTGGTTCATCACTGGCCCTTATGCAAGCAGCTATTCGGCGTGGAATTGATTGATATAGAGTTTTCGGATGTCCTCCTGAAGGGTGTTGTGCCTTTTTATGTCCAACTGTCGCGTTAGATAATCAAAATCATGGGTTGATTGGAGGGCCCTGTCTATAATGCTCCAGACGTTCTCAGTTGGGGAGATATTCGGCGATCTCGCTGGCCAAGGTAACGTATGGCAAACACAAAGACAAGCAGTAGAAACTCTCACGTATCAGCAAGATAAAGTCCGTCCGTACACGGTGAGAACTTCTACTGCTTGTCTTCAAGCCTGCCAAACCCTACCTTGGCCAACAAGATCGTCGGATCTCTTCTCAATTAACGACATTCGGAGTATCATGTGCAGGGCCTTCCAATCAGCTCTGGATTTTGACCAGCTAACGCGCCAGTTGGTCAGAATATCCCACGACATCCCTCAGGAGGACATCCAAGAACTGTCAATCAATGTCAAGCCAAAGAACGATCTGGATAAGTACCAAAGTTGGACCAGCGCGTTACTCACTTGCTCAATTTGTGGGATTTTTTTCTCTTGAATATATTATCCAGTTTTTCTGAAATTGTAATCATTTGTCTGTACGTCACATCTACTAGTTTCCGTCCCATTTGCATATCCTTAGTGGTGCGTCGTTTTCTCCTGTCTTGGCGTGTATGAGGTGCTCATGCAGTCTTTGCTGTGTTTCTTGAAAACATTGCAAATAATAAAATAAAGATTAAGGGGACACAAAATCCATTATAACACGCGTAAACGCGGCGAGAATATGTCAACTTCCGATTTTAACAGACGACACCACAGTCCCTGTTTCGGCGCACGTGCGGTCTTTAGCATAGCAAAGATTTTAGAACTCTGTACTCGGAACAGTCATTTTGCCGGCCGTTGTGGCCGAGCGGTTCTAGGCGCCTCAGCCTAGAACCTCATGACCGCTACGGTCGCAGGTTCGAATCCTGCCTCGGGCATGGATGTGTATGATGTCCTTAGGTTAGTTAGGTTTAAGTAGTTCTAAGTTCTACGGGACTGATGACCTTAGCAGTTAAGTCCCATAGTGCTCAGAGCCATTTGAACAGTCATTTTATGATTGTCGTCACTCAGTCAGTCGCGGTTGGGTGGTTACTGACTTACATGTGAAGCGCAGCCGCTACAAATAGTCGGATTTTATCAGAAATGTGTTCGTGTAGAACAGACTCAATGACTGAGGCGAAAGCCCGCGATCAAGTCCTAGCAGAGCACAACTTTTCCAGAGTCAAGACATATTAAAAAACACAGGTCTTGTACGGTGCGCGACCGAAGCAGAAGCAGGTGCGGTGTCGGTTGACTGGCGACGAGAGCGGCGGTAAGGCGATCTGTGTTGAGCCCAGTGCAGACATAGCGGCTGTTTCGCCAACCGGTTCCGGCGGCGTGGCCGGCGTTACACGGCAGGACGCACGGCCAGGGCGCGGCGGCACGTGGACCACATTCCCCACGCTCGCTGCTGCGCCGCCCAACACATGCCTTTGCATTCCCCGCACAATTGTTTCCGCTTCTGTTCCTGGAAAGGGAATTATACAGCGGCGCCAATAAATAAATCTCCACATCTACACTTAGGTCGGCATCATCGTCACTATTCCGAAAGCTACTGTATGTTGCGTGGCGGAGGGTACCGTGTACCACTACTAGTGATTTCCTTTCCTGTTCTACAGGGATACAACGAAGGAAAAACATGCCTCGTATGAGGTTATACATGCCTCGTAGGGGCACTAATTTCTCGCATCTTATCTTTGTGATCCTTACGAAATGTATCTTGGCGACAGTAGAATCATTGTGCAATAAGCATCAAATTCAGGTTCCGATAATTTTCTGAACAACATTCCCTCCGCTATACTTGCGTGGTGTTCGAACTTACCAATAACAAATCTAGCAGCTCGACTTCTGAACTGCTTAAATCCGATCTGGTGCATATCCCGAGCTCTCGAGCAGTACTGGAGAATTGTCACACCGACGTCCTATATGCTGTCTCATTTACAGATGAACCACACTTCCCCAGCCGACGTCGATCATTCGTCTTCCCTACCACAATCCTCACATGCTCGTTCCATTTCATATCTTTTTGCAGCGTTACGCCTAGATATTGAAACGGCGTGACAGTATCAACCAGCACACTACTAATGCTGCATCCGAACATAGTGAATTTCTTTTTTCGACTCATCCGCTTTGACTTACATTTTTCCACATTGAGAGAGCCTGCTGCCATTCATCGCACCAAATAGAAATTTTGTCTAGGTCATCTTGTATCCTCCTACAGTCACTCAACTGTGGCACATTCCTGTACACCAGTCTCATCTGCAAATAATAGCGGTTCTATCACACTTCCATGGCCCACTCCTGACGATACCATTGCCTCTTGATGAACCCTCGGTGTTGAGGACACCATACTGGGTTCTATTACTTAAGAAATCACTGCGTCACTCACATATCTGTGAACTTATTCCATATGCTCGTGCTTTTGTTAACAGCAGAGCACCGTGTTAAATGCTTTTCGGAAATCTATAAATATGGAATTTGTCTGTTGCCCATCATCCATAGTTCGCAGTGTATCATGTGAGAAAAGGGCAAGCTGAGTTTCGCATGAGCGAAACTTTCTAAAACCGTACTGATTCGTGGGCCTAAGTAGTCGGTTTCGAGGAAGTTTATTCTATTCGAACGCAGAATATGTTCCAAAATTCTGCAGCAAACCAAGTTAAATATATTGGTCTAGGGTTTGCCGATGACGTTGTAGTTCTAGGAGAGACGACGGCACAGTATGAAACGGCATCCCCTGCTGTGTGGCTTCGAAAGAAGCACCCACTACCCTACTCATTGCCCTAATGGCGCCTAAAGGATCCAATGCATCCTTTACTAGAGGCACGTTTCGACCTTGACTTCACAATCAGGGTGGAGCAGATCAGGTGCGATGGTATATTAAGGAGCGAAGGGGATGTATAAAGCAGCTTCACACGTCTGATTACTTTACAAATGAGTTAATGTGGTAAAAATATGTTGTTGAACGTGTAAAAATTTTATGGTTGAATATGCAGAACTGTAAGTATGGCTGCAGAAGCAAAACCATAATTATGTTTCTTTTATTAGTTGTTGGATTATTTAGCCATAGACAATTTTCCTTTCGTTATTTTATGTGGATACTGTCTGCAAAATATGTTGCGAATAAAATTAGTAGTAAAGAAGTAATAAGTTAAGACGTCATGACAGACGCTAAAGTTTTACTGCAAGAATAGCGGAAATACAGTAAGCTATGAACTTTTTTCCTTAAATTATTATGTGAGAATGAGTAGATTATGCCAGCATTTTAAATTTTTAAATTTGGTCAGTAATTGCACCAGAAAGAGAAACGCTCCAATCATAAGCAAAAAAAGTCATGGACAGAATAGGGATGTAAAAGAAGGGAACAGTTTTTCGACTTATCAAGCAACTTCAAAGACATTTAAATCAAAACATCTTGACATATTTGCGCATTTATACTTGTTAGTATTAGTACATGATATCATCCCCTTGGAACAAATCCACCTCCAAAAACATCCCCCCCCCCCCAGAAAAATATTTTTAAACTATTATAAGTATGCTACTAGCCATATGATATAATATATTGTTGACAACGACTGGCGAATCTTCTGGATTTCGGGCTTTAGTGTATAAATTGCAAGATGCACGTGTGTCAACACCTTGTAGCTAAGAGAGCTCACTGCGCTTGGGAAGTAGGGTTAGTCCATAAAACAGCGCGAATGCGTCAAGATGTTTTGATTTAAGAATCTTCGAAGCTGCCAGGAAAGTCAAAAAGCTAGTTCCCTTCTTTTACAGTCCTAACTCTGCCCACTACATATTCGCCTTTTTGGACTATGATAACATTTTTCATTCTGGTTCCCAACTTTTACTCTACCATAACTTTGCCAATAGACTCTCGTAGCTTGGCATCCGATGTAGATTTTTGTTGACTCGAGCGATGATTGATCCGATAAGGACTTTTTTTTTCATCTTTCGAACTATGTTGCTTATATCGTGGTTAAAGATAAAGCTTAGACAAAACAGCAAAATGACCATTAAATATATGTGATTGGGTACCTTCTTACAAAATTTGAACCGTTTGACGCAAGTTTGAAACATAGAAATAGCGCGCGCAATAAAATTAAAGAAACGTAAGTCCGAATGATGCTAGATTTTTGAAAAGAATTTTTCAATTTTATCATAAGATTACATTTTTATTTATTTGAATCACTTTAAACCGTTCCCGCGCATTCAGTTCATGTAAGAATGATTTTACGTGCTACATTTACCTCGACTTTAAACCATCGTATCTCGACGACGGGTCAAGATTATTGGACATAAAAATTCGTTTTGACTTGACCCATTTATCTACCTTCGTGCGAAGGTAGATAAAGTTTAAAGTACAGATGTGGCGCACTACAAACGCTTTCCAGAAAAACGTGTCTTTCGCACATATTTGCACTAAAAATCCGAACGGTGCACTTACAAATGCAGCCATTAGCTGAGCATTAATTTCAGCCCAATTAACATATTTTGCAAAATAAATTAATCGATCCGCACAATTTACCTGGGCGCCAGCTCCGATTCGTGGTTAGAACCTTTCTTAATAGACTGTAACATCTTTTTACTCCATTTCTTCCCTGTTCCTAGCTCAAACAGGAACCAAGACCACCAATAGCGCGATTCTGCGCGTGGCCTTCTCTAACATTTGTTACAGCGCTTGGAACACTTTAACGATGAAGTACTGGAGACAAAATTTTTGTTACCCATGTAAGTCGTTAGGTAAGCAACCTTCATGGAGTGGGTAATTGTTTTAGCCGCTTAGTAACATAGATAAGAGTCGAATACAGACGCAGTAATGTTTACTCGTAGTTTGATAAAAGACGCGCACTATAGTAATAATGAAGCTCTCACGATCGCCTGTATATGAGGTGGTCATCATTGGATCGAGAAGCAACGCTCGGTGAGTCAAGATAAATCACACACACAGTTAATCAGAAGACACTTACTAAATGAATGAATAAAACGTGTAATTTAGGACGAGCGAGAGAGAGACTGTCTAATGATGGCACATGGCAGTAGAAAATGGCAGATTATTTCAACGGCAGCCTGGTGGCGTATGATCTGATTGTCACAATTAGCTAGCAACACGATCATTAACTGTTTCTGCGATTAACCGGCAATCTTTTATCGATCTTATGGTGGCTGTCACAACATGACCCCTAAACGGTAGAGACTGAATGTACCAGCCACGGAAAAGCGCCTTGACGGCAGAAGAACTGGGGTCCCACTGAGACAAAGCTTATACTGTGTGGGTTATTTAAAACATCGGATTTTGAAGAAAATGGTCGACTGCACGGAGTGCCATACTTTTCGCAGCCAGCCTAACTGTGGTCATTAGCACAGTTCTACGTAAGCTGTAGTTACGTTACGTTGCCAGGCACTGTCTTGTTTAGACGGCCGGGACCGCTTCTCTGGCGCCTCTCTGATGTATTCACCCGTGAAGTTACCACAAAGACCTCCTTCACAACGAAAGGCAAAAATTAACTTTTGAATTAATTGCAATTACGACCAGCAAAAGGTATGGACAGTTATTCTGTACTGCAGTGTCATTACTGTCTATTTGGTATCTCTCGTCCGTCCTTGCGACACACACATAATCTCGAATCAAATTGTAGTCATAATTAATTACTATTTATAAGAATACCAGGGTTAGTCTTAAAAGCTTGTTAATCCCTAACTAATATAATTCTGATGTAGACATAATAATTTGCCATCGCTGGAGGGTCTGGCAACACAACACTGCAATGGATAGTGCCTTGAAAGCAGGTTACAAGATGAGCACCGGTAACAGTTTAACAAGAGTAATGGTGTGTAGTCGAATTAAATCAGCTGATGGTGAGGGAATTAGGTTAATAAATGAAACACTCGAAGTAGGGGATGAGTTTTACCATCTTGGCAAAAAATAACTGACGATGGCGGAAGTAAAGAATATTTAAAATGTAGAAGGGTAGGAGCAATGAAATGGGTCATACAGTAATTTTTTATGTGTTTCTACACTCTTGTTTTACAAAGTCGTGTTAGAACTGAACTAAAACTCTGACTCCAAAATAACCTGGTAAAATGATGTCACCAAATGAACATACGAGAGTACCTGTAAGTGGAAGGCACATCGTAAATAGGCTGCCCGAACTGCCGCACCAAGCGAAGTGCCGCGTGGTTAAGGCAACGGTCTTGCATTCGGGAGGAGCAAGGTTCAGAGTCCCCACCCAGCCATTCAGATTGAAGCTTTCCGTGATAACTTTATGTCGATTACGGCGAATGCAGGGATGTTTCTTCCTTAATAGAAAAGGCCCATTTCCTTCCTCACTTTGTCCTGTCCGAACTTCTATTACATCTTAGATTTACCCTCGTTGGCGACGGCTCGTTTCATGCTGAGGGCATAAGGGGAAAAATAGCTTTCTAAATATTGACGTTAAATCCTTGGCGGAAACTTATTAAACACACAATTCTTCTCTATAAAGAACAAGGATCTTCAAAACTTGACACAGTTTTGCACTATAAATGAGTTCTGCAACCAGATAAAACAATTTAAGAAAATCACCCAAAACAAAATGTTTGTACTACACTTTATGAGCGTCTATGTGACAGCCGCGCGGAGTGGCCGCGCGGTTTGAAGCATCATGTCACGGACTGCGCGGACCCTCCCGCCGGAGGTTCGAGTCCTCCCTCGGCCATGGGTTGTGTGTTGTTCTTAGCATAAGTTAGTTTAAGTAGTGTGTAAGTCTAGGGGCCGATGACCTCAGCACTTTGGTCCCTTAGGAATTCACACACACGTCTACGTGACAGTTTCGCGCGTGCTAAGTGAACGTGTAACGAAATGTGCTGCTCTTTTTTGGATCTTATATATTTCCTCTATCAAATCCTATACGGTACGGATCCCAGACTGACGAGCAGTGTTGAAGTACTGGTTGAACAAGGTTTTTATAACCTACCTCCTTTGTTGGTAGACTACACACCTTCAGGATTCTTCCAGTGAATCTCAGTCTGGCAACCTGACCCGCGATTAGTGGGTCGTTGCACTTTGAATCTCTCTTTATGGATACCCCTAGATATTTTATAGATGTGACTGCGTCCAGTGATCTGCAATGGTGCAATCATAAAATAGAATCATAAAATAATGGGTCTTTCAGCTTGTTTCTTCACAACACGTTACATTCGTTTATGTTGATGGGCAACTGATAATCGCTGCAACAGCTGTCGATCATTTGCCGTTCTTGTTACACTTAGGTTACAATTTTCTAGCGTTGCGACTTCTCTGTATACGACAGCATCATCTGCGAAAAGTGTCATGAAACTTCCGACCGTACTCATTAAGTCATTTATATGTTTTGTCAAAAGTAATACTGCTATAATACTCCCTTAGCGTATGCCCAACCTTGCTTTCACGCCTAAAGATTTCTCTCTGATGAGAATGACATGCTGTGCTCTGTTTGGTAGAAACTCTGCAATATATTCCGTACGCTCGTAAGTTGCTCATTAGGCGGCATTTAGGAATTGTATAGAACGCCTACTGGAAATTGTAAAGGAAAGTCCTCCTCTAGCATTACTTATCCTCAATAGTAGTTGTCGATACCAGTATTATTCTGGACAAGTTAATATTATCTCAGTTGCTTTTCTGAAAACTTTCATATAATTTTATACACAGTATGCGCTATTTCAAGTTAAAATTTATGAAAAGGAATTGCTTTATAAAAAATTTTAGTTCAGATGCTATAATCGGTAAGTACTAGTTGTGAGCCGCGCGGGGTAGCCGCGCGGGGTAGCCGCGCGATCTAAGGCGTCTTGTCACGGCCCGCGCGGCTGCTCCCGTCGGAAGTTCGAGTCCTCTCTCGGGCATCAGTGTATGTGTTGTCCTTAGCGTAAGTTAGATTAAGTAGTATGTAAACTTAGGGACCGATGACCTCAGCAGTTTGGTCCTATAAGATCTTTCCACAAATTTCCAAATTTTGCTAGCTCTGAATGTACAGTTTAAACTATTTTTTTTAGAAACATTTGAAGTTACGAATTATTTGCACACTTAAAATTTCTATTATTAATTATGCAATCACCTACTGTTTACTATGTTTGTTTCTGGATTCATTTATGAAGTAATAATCGTAAGTAATAATGTAACGAAAAACTAGTAGGAATGCATTTGTTAAGAAAAATTGTATGCCTATTGGAATATTGTTATTTCCGCCGAGTGAGAGAGTCTTAACTTTCTTCTGTTGTGATCGGACGCATTTTTGTATAACAGGTGCGAACAATGTAATTTCGGATTTGTGGCGTAAAACATCAAAATACTGTATGATAAACTAAAAATCAGTGGAAAATATATTTACGTAAAAAAATTTCTGCAACAGCAGTCTTCCAATTTATTTAGTTCAAACTAACCGTGAGGACCTGATGTTAGATTTTCAGCTTAAAGAATCAGACCCTTAGACAAGAAGAATTGGAGCCATCTCAACATGACAAGTTACGTAAACTTGAAAGTTTACTGTAATCTTCGCTCGTTTCAAATATTCATAAAAGACTTACCTTATTAATTACTTGGAATGAACATTGTTTAATGTAGAAAGTTGATGGAATAAGGAAGGAGGGGGGAGATTACAAAGTCAACCCGACTGCTTGTACCTACTGCGATGTGGATCTCGTGGACGAACGCAGCGAGCTGGATTTTACACGAGTGTTGCTTTTGAAACCCATGTTGATTCCTATAAAGATTTTTCGTTCTCCGGAAATGTCATAATAAGCAAGCATGAAACATGTTTCAGAATTTTACAACAGGCCGACGTCAGAGAGAGAGGCCTATAGTTCTGTGCGCCTGTCCGATGACCCTTCTTGAAACCGGGAATGACCTGCACTCTTTTCCAACTGCTAGAAGCACGTGGCTCCTTCAACGACCTACGGTACACTGCTGCTAGAAGAAAAGCAATTTCTTTCGCATACTGTATGTAGAATCGTATATGTTTTCCAACGATTTCAGTTGCGTTTCTATCCCGTGTTCACTTATTTCGATATGTCATTTCGGCATTCATGTGACGATCGAAAGGAGGAACTACCGTACAATTTTTCTTAGTGGAACATTTTCTTGTTGCTTGTGCTCATTTCAACTGAAAATAGAAGAGATCATGTGCCTGCTACTTGCAGCACGCCCTATGATAACTGAAAACCTTAATAAAAAGATATGTTGGAAGGTAGCTCAGGTACACGGATAGTGTCTTGCTCGTTATGTGGCCGGCAGGCACCAGGTCACCGTTTCCAGTCCCGGCTGGTGCAGGGGCAGAATAGTAACGTGCTTGTTCTTTTGTAAGCACTTTACCTTGCTTTTTGCCCGGCTGTGCCGGTGCACAATGTAGATCACGTTGTCGTGAAGAACAGGCGATGTAGCCTTATACAGAACGGATTCCGATGAGCAGAAATTCTTGTGTGATTACAAGGGCGTTTTCATTTATTGTGCTGGATGAGACAGTTATGCAAAAATACGGCCGATACTTCTTTCGTCAGCTCTGTATGGATCACTGAATGTGAGAAGCGTGAGGAATGCCTTGTGAATAGTTTGCTTTGGAACACTACCGATTCCTTTCAGTTCTTCAGCCTGCAACCCCGAGAGCTGTAGACGCCTGAAGTGTTCGTTACGTGTGATCGATATGCTCTGGTAGCGCACAGAGGTATCCACTTGGATTGCAGCCTAAGTAGGCATTTAGAAGGAGGAACACAGAATGATGTATGATGAGACACGGGTTGTTGCTCTCACATCTCACTATTGGGACAGTACATGAAAAGAAAGATATTAGACCATCAGATCATATTGTAAATAAAATGTGGGATATGAAATTAAAAACAGAAAGGCAACGGTATTGACTCGGCCGGCAAAACATATGGGCCCATATACTCCGGAGCTATTAATTGTTTCTGCCAGCTTTAATCACTGGGGCGGAGTACCTTCAATTTTCGTTATAGGGCAGCAGCGACAATATCTCTCACACGTGTTTTGGTGTGTGTGTTGTATGTAATGAGTATTTTTCACTAATTTCACCGGATCTGTTTAGTCCCCATTTCAAAAAGGACTGTGGCAAAACAGGGAAAACTAACTGAGAAGTAGATGAACTTTGTAATCATACCAACGTCTCCCTTCAGGAATGAAAACAAAAATGAGAGAGGTAAATACCGCATTTTTAACATTACGTAGACGACCAGCAGCACTACACAGAAGAGTTCGTGAAGCTTGTCACGATCTGGAGAGACGGGCCGTTAAGTGGCTCATTGGCTGTAAGGCAAACAATAGCCAAGTAATGCTGTAATAATGGTCACTAAGCGTCGCCCATCAGCAATAGACGACACGAAGCTGTATTGAAACTTCCTGGAAGATTAAAACTGTGTGCCGGACCGAGACTCGAACTCGAGACCTTTGCCGTTCGCGGGCAAGTGCTCTACCAACTGAGCTACCCAAGCACGACTTACGCCCCGTCCTCACAGCTTTACTTCTGCCAGTACCTCGTTTCCTACCTTCCAAAACTTTACAGAAGCTCTCCTGCGAACTTTGCAGAACTAGCACTCCTGAAAGAAAGGATATTGCGGAGACATGGCTTAGCCACAGCCTGGGGGATGTTTCCAGAATGAGATTTTCACTCTGCTGCGGAGTGTGCGCTGATATGAAACTTCCTGGCAGATTAAAACTGTGTGCCGAACCGAGACTCGAACTCGGGACCTTTGCCTTCCGCGGGCAAATGCTCTACCAGCTGAGCTACCCAAGCACGGTCGCGGGTTCGAGTCTCGGTCCGGCACACAGTTTTAATCTGCCAGGAAGTTTCATATCAGCGCACACTCCGCTGCAGAGTGAAAATTTCATTCTGATCACGAAGCTGTATTATTCACCGATCCTGCGGACCACGCGGGCACGCCACCTAGGAGTTGTACCGGATTAAAAACTAAAATGGAAACAGCACACCAAGAAGTCAGAAGGAAGGTATGTCAACCTCTGAACGCTTTTTACTCTATAATTAATAAGAACACAAGCCTCTCTGTTGAATGCGGACTATGTATCTATAGAACTTGTGTCCCACCGATAATGGACTAAACTAGTCCAGTTTGGGGTTTGGCAGCGAAAGCTCCTATCGAGAGACTCCGGAAGATGCTGATCACTTCTTCCGACCAGTGGCTCTACTAAACAAATGATAGAGATATTCAGAAGAGGGCAGGTTATTCCTCAAATTAAAATTAGCCCCCAAGACACCATAATAAACTAAAGGAAGTATCCTCCATACTTACCGCGCTTGTGTTCTAATTAATTATAAAGTAAAAAGCGTTCAGAGCTTGGCAGGCAGCACCACACACACTGAGGGTGGAAGCAGTGCACAGCAACAGCAGGAATCAGTGCCGGCGAGATTTATCTAACAGCGTTCTCACGTGAAGATGGCGAAAGGTAGGTCGACGAGACATTGTGACAAGATGATTGTATAACCCGGCTGCAGAACCGACAAGAATATAATGATGTTGTTTACAGTCTAACGTCTGGTCAGCTTCAGGATCATTAGAGATGCAGTGCATAAATGGACAGGAAACCAATGGTTGAAGGAAGCAACACAGCATTCGCTTGGTGTGGTTTAGGAAATCCAGCACAAGATGACTCAGTGATGTCTTGAATCTCGTTTTTTTAGTAAAGTTGTTATGAAAATTACGCGTTTGCAGTACAATAATTTTAACCAATGTTTGTCGTTCCCCGTACATGTTTCAGCTCCTTTCGTGCTATCTTCAGTCGACTATTATTTTATTTTAGTGCCTTCATAAAAATATCTACTGCTGACAGTGTCGTAGGATATAGACCTATACTTGATAGCCTGTTGAGGTTTCTGGCGTGTTCTGCCTTCTTGCAAATTCAGTTAGTGAGCTCTGAAGGTAATGAAATGCTCTGTCGTATCTTTGAACTGTTCCCACGCTTATAACGTTATTCTTACCGTCGTGCGCTATTATTATTGTCTTCACCGTTGCACTCAATGGATAAATAACATTCATAATACGATCACATTCACATTCATAACGACTACGTGCTTGGCTCCATCTTCGTAAATCAGAAACCTATGGAGACCCAACCTGGAGATAAAGATAGTTGAGCCTGTTTTCAGATTTGTGTACAGTTCTGATTTCTATTTACGGGTACTTCCTCCAACTCACTACAGTGCCAAAGGCTGCACATTCATTTGGATCAAGTCGATGTATGCCAGTATTCAGAACTTTATTCCTAAACCTCGTCCAAGCCATTAAAGGTAAGTTTCACCGAATCTTTTTGTGCCTTTATACAGATCCGTGGAGTATATTTCTTTTTCGGAGACCAGTGCTGTGAGGATATACTGAGGTAGCCACACAGTTCCAGAAATTATTTATTGTGTCATTGGAAAATGAACGTACGTAGCAATTACTTGGCACTGAGGGTATTATTTTTACTATGCTCCGACCAATAGAGAACGTTATCTTCTCTAGGTAACACCAACGTAGTCTGACAACTACACGCCCTCTTCATTAAGTAGTCACTGGGCGCTACTCAGTGAGAAATGTATCGAGGTTGCTGAGGCTCCATTCCAGTTAAACTTCGCAGTCGTATTGCTTCGATATGCATTAAGTTATGGGCGTACTTTAAGTTCCTGGTGTCTAGCTGTATTGCGTATGCAAAGGGTGAAGAAAAACTCACACTGAGATAATCCAATCGTCGCTGGGAACGCATCATTTCACATTTGTTATTTCGTACGGAGCTTTTTCAGCAATGGGGCAGTTTTCTAAGAAGGAAGAAAAGAAACTTATGATTTTAGGTTCTGTCGACAAGGATGCTATTAGAGACGTAGCACAGACTCTGATTGGGAAAGGACAAGAAAGGAAATACCCGTGACCTTCTGGAAGGAACCATCCCAGCATTTGCCTTATTGTCCGCAGCTCGTGGTCGTGCGGTAGCGTTCTCGCTTCCACGCGCCCGGGTTCCCGGGTTCGATTCCCGGCGGGGTCAGGGATTTTCTCTGCCTCCTGATGACTGGGTGTTGTGTGATGTCCTTAGGTTAGTTAGGTTTAAGTAGTTCTAAGTTCTAGGGGACTGATGACCGTAGATGTTAAGTCCCATAGTGCTCAGAGCCATTTGAACCATTTGCCTTATTCGAGTTACAACCGGTACACACGACAGTCGGATTTTTGTAGTTTTTTATATTTATGGTACTTGAATTCCAGAACTCAAATATCACTCTACCAAAGCGGTTGGACGCATCTCTCAAAAATTCTCGATAAAATCGACTTTGAAGTTTCCCGATTGTCTTTAATACCCTGACGCTAAGTTGGTTTTTCGATGGGCCATGTGGCTCTTTGGGTACTAAGAAAATAATGTACACGGATTGCAAAACGCTTCCGACTTCAAAGACGAGAATACATGTCTAAAAAACCAGTGATTGTTAATTAAAATTTTAACCAATACCGACAGCGTCAAACAACATGTCCGTCGTCTGAGAGTTGATCGAGGTCTTACATTTAAAAACTTAGATTGCTAATTGAGTCTTAACTGATATCGACCGGCTTGCAACATGTCTGGCCTCCGAGACAGCCGACCTAGCTATGATCTAGACAGCCGACCCACCTCGCCCGTCATCTAAGCTAGGCGTGACCCGAAGACCTCCGAAGTGCTTCGTCTGCCTTTCCATTTAACAATTGTTTATTATTCAGTTAGTATTTACCACTGCTGAAATAATGGAATGATAGCCTGCTATTGAGAGATGCTTTTTTTATGAAACACAAGTAAATTCAGTTTTTAGTTTTTCTATTATTAATAACGGACGTTTATCATTTTGGCGCGCCACTTCGGAACACAGCAGCCAGTCGCAGAGAAGGCCCAAAATTTAGGCGGTCTTTCTCACGATACTCGTACCGAATAAACCATTTGTCACTGGTCCTCACTCCACATTCCCAGCCTTCTCAACTGCTCTGTGAAGAGCTTCCTGTAGCTAAATATGGTGGCTGTAAAGTCAGAAATATTACATAATTCATGTGCTTTTTATAAAAACAAGGATATTTTAAAGGAAAATATCAGAAACTTAGGTTTCAGAGGAGTTTATATAGAAGTACAGCTTACTTCCATGATGTCAAATGAAGTAAGAACATCTTTTTAATTCTTCTAAGGTGCCAAAAAGTAAATAACATCTAATCCTATAAACGAAGAAAATTTTTGTTTTTAGGGAAAACAGAAGTTTTAGTTTATTTTAGAGAAGAAGAAAATTTAATAGCTTAAGGGAAATTGAATATAGCCTAAGGACAAAAAAATAACTGGTTAAGGCGAAAAAATTGCCTATCGCGTTCGTCTGTTAACCGAAAAAAGGGGGAAAAGAATGGTAGTGTGCTCGTCTGCCATGTGGAGGGCCTATGTTCAATTTCCGGCTTATGCAAATTTTTAACGAAGGTGCATGTTCTACGAGTATTTCCATGAAGCATAAAATTCATACAGTTGGTTCAAAATGGCTCTAAGCACTATGGGACTTAACATCTGAGGTCATCAGTCCCCTGATCGATCGCTGGTTCGAGTCTCGTTTTGGTCATTCTATTTTTCGTTCTTTAACCGTTCATTTCGTTTACCTGTATCATTCATCACATATAAGCCAATTATCACGTATCTAATTGTCATTTTAATGAAAAATGCACCCTTCTTATGTCCAGTTACATATCGCACTCAAAAATCTAATTTTCGTTGCCGACATAAACTCTTAATTACTGATCTTTTGTTAAAGACCTTTAATAAAGATAATTTTAATCAAAAAAATTGGGCACGTAGGAGTAGAAATCACGCACTGAGGATTTCGTAAAAAACTTAATTATGTATATAAACAGTCCATCCATTCCGGGAACTGAGAATCTCGAGCATTTTTGCCTGTTATTGACATTAATACTGGCAAGTTATCAGTCCGGCTTTTCGAGAATGTTTTCAGTTTCAATTTTTACATCGGATATCAAATGACAAAAGAAATATTTTTGTCGTGTAATATAGTTACAAATTAACAATTTTCAAATCTTTTCCTCGAATTGTACTGTGAAACCTTCTTCCTTGCCAAATTTCATAATTCTGCGTCATCGGGAAGTATCCTATAGGGTTTGATGAGTGAGTTTACGAGGGTATCAAAATATGTGACATCGTTTGCTAAATAATTGGTTCAGAAGCTTGCATTTATTACACCGCCAAGGGAACATAGATCTTAGTATGTGACATAAATTTATTCGTTTACCCATTACTGAGAAAAAAAGGGGTCTTAACAGACGGACGGACGAGCACACAGACAGTCTGATAACAAACGACAAAAAGTTTTCATGTGATATAATTACAAATTACAGTTTCCGGATTTTTTCCCTTTGGTTGTACTGTGAAACCTTGCTTCTCGCCTAATTTCATGCTCTTCGACCAACGGGAAGTACCCCATAGGTTTTGGTGAGAGTTTGCGAGTGTCAAAATATGTGACATTGAGCCGTGGTAAAAATTACTGTCTTGAAAAGCGCGCCGCAGCGCGTAGTGTGAAGCAGTCGCCCTCCGTTTCTGGCGGTGGCGCCGCTGTGGCAATCGCAGCTTTGGTGTCTCCCTCTGTTGGGAAAGGGGAAAGGTTGCCTGTTCACGTGCATTTAAGGGGCGCTATGAGCTCGCCAGTGGTTCTACCTCACCCTTTATGGTCGTCCCATCCAGCTCACCCCCATCCTGAAATACCCTGGCCTCACCCTCGACCGACACCTCACCTAGACCCCTCATCTCCAGATCGTCCAGCAGAAAGCCCATTCCTGCCTCCGCCTTCTGAAACTCCTGTCTGGCCGGACATGGGGATTGCATCCTTCTTCCATCCTCCACACCTACAAATCCCTCATCCGTCCTATCCTCCATTATGCCAGCGTTGCCTGGATCTCCGCCCCCACCCGCTTTTACAAGGCCCTCCAAATCCTTGAACCCCATGCACTCCGCCTTGCCTTCCGTATCCACCTTCCTTCCCCCACACGGCTCCTGTATGAACTGATCCCCTTCCCCCACCTCCTCCTGTTCCTCCAACATCTCCGCATCCTTTACATTGTCCGCAGGCTTGATCCCCCCCACCCTCTGGTTTCCTCCTTCCTCTCCACCCCCCGCCCGTTGTCGCGCCTCTATCACTGTATCCTTCCCTCTCTCCACCTCCACACCCTCCATCTCCTTCATCAGGGCAATTTCCAACACCTCCCCCTCCCGGACGACGAACTTTGCTGTGACATCTACCCTTCCTTCCAACTAGAACCTGGCCTTGTTCCCCCCCCCTCCCCAGGGCCCCCTTTTTCCTCTCCCCTCCTTCTTCCAGAGCGGATTTTCCTCCTTCCCCCCCTGAGACCCTGCACCCCATACTTGCCTCTTTCCTTCCCACATCCCTCCCTACCTGGACCTCTTCAGCGCGCCCCCCCCCCCTGCTCATCTCCCCCCTCTCTTCCCCTCCCTCCCTTCTTCCTGTCTCCCTCATCTCCTTGCAACTGGCAGATCCTCCGTTTTGATCATCGTCAGTGTGCCACATCAGTGTTGTGTTTAGTGCTGTTTCTCCTGTTCGTCAAGAGGTGTGATTTTAATTGTGTACTGCCTTGAGGTTCGCCGTCAGTGTTTGTTCTGTGCTACGCCATCCGTCGATACCTTTTATGCTCCAGTCATACTGTGCTTTGTGTTCTTTTAACTGTCGCAGTGTGTGGCTTTTTGTGTATGCTACTTTTAAACAGTTTTTTATCTCCATTTTACAGTCACCCCATTTTTTATCTATTGCCTTCCATGATGTTCCCCCTTTTTTATATCTATGTTCACCATATTCTCTCCTTTGTTATTTTTAAATGTCTTCTATTGTTTGTTCTATGTCTTTCGGCTGAAGAGCAGCGCATATGCTGCTGCCAGCCCGCCCCGATGGGGAATTGAAATACAATAAAGAAAAAAAAAAAACTCGCCAGTGGTCAGTCTGGGTCAGTCTCTCGTCCCCATCTTGCTAGTCTGTCTCTCGTCCGCATTTGTTAGGCAGTTAGTGTCTGTCTGTCGTTCGGAGTGCTGGTATGTCTGTCGTTCGGATCAACCTTTAAAGCCAGCAAAATGAGAGTCTTTCAACTCCGCCAGTAAGAGAACTAAGCGAGTGGTCGCCCAGTTGGGGCTTAGTTCCTGCATCTGAGTCTGCGCGTTAGGACGCCAGTCTGCTCGAGTTTGCTCAAGCAATGGTCATTGGCGGTTGGATCGATCTGTTGGTCGGTCGCGCACTGAGACACAAGATGACTTGTCTGTCTTGAACACCGGTGCATGTGAGGTCGCCACGTGAGTCCAGTGGCCCGCGCCGTATAGCGGGCAGCGGACGGATAGGGAGAGCGATTTGGGGGTGCTGCGACAGGTCTTCTCGAGAAATCGCAGTTTATCAGAAGTTAAGTGATTGGTGATATGTTCTTTGATTTACTCTTGTTAAATTCTACTTGTTTTCTTGGTGAGGTGACCAGCCGTTTTGCTTTGGGGTCGTCCCACCATTCTTCCCCGTTTGCCCACCCGCGGGAAGGTGATTGTTTATAAATTGGGTGGTCCATTTTTCCCTTGCAGAGTAGGGGCGGGTTTGAGCAACCTGCGGTTCGGGTTGTTCGGTAATCTCCCTATCAGTCTACCGTACGTTAGTAGTTTCCTCTGTCATGTTTGTCGGATTTGGTGTGTTAACGAAGTTATTGCTTGGAGTGTAACGGCCTAATACCCGAAATATGTTTTGATCTTTGGAAACCTTGATATTATTGCCTATGATCTTGAGAGGCGGTGTCTGTATACTGTAGAGCATTTTAACTATTGTTTGGCCAACCTTGTAGAATTTTATATAAGATCGCATTTAATGGGCTTTTATTTAAATGATCATTTTAGTATATAAAGTTGCCACCCTTTCACCATAAGACTTTTCTTAGAAGTTAAAATCAAGTTGCACCTTCGGTGGCAAGGTTAATATTTTAATTGTTAGTGTTTTGTACCATTTCCATCCCTCCTACTGGGGGGGGGGGGGGATGTGCATAGTTCGTGTGCTTGTGTAAATTGTTAAAGCTCTTAGTTTAAAGTTATCTGGTGTGTTGCAGATTTACACGAGTGTAGTCAGTCAGAGGGTGTTGTGAGCAGTCGTAACTATGGCCGTGTCAAAAGCGAGCGGCAAGGTTCTCAGCCCGAAAGCTCATACAGTCAAAACTTGTTTCTTTCTGCTTCTGAATAAATTGTAACTTTGATATTTAGAGGGTGCTTTCTGATTATAATTTTAAATCTGTTTCTTTAAAAAAAATGCTTTTAGGCGCTATTTAAGTGGATAAAATTGTTAAAAGGAATTTGGTTATGATCAGTTACTCCCTGGCAACTACTTCCATGCTTACATAGTTTGAGTAAATGTGTTAATGTTCTTGATGAATCACTAGTAAATAAAATAAATTCTTAAGAATATTCTTTGAAAATAAATCGCGGTTCAGACATAAACGGCCTTACCGTTGGACTGCAATTTTGGACTTCAGTTTTGTACACCGCCAAGGGACCGTACGCTTTGGTATGTGGCATAAATGTCGCCTTGATACGCCAGCCAGTTCCTGAGAAAAATGGTTTTTAACAGCGGAGAGACAGACAGCAGACTGACAACAAAGTGATCCTGTAAGGGTTCCGTTTTTACCGAGTGAGGTAGTGAACCCTAGAAACATTGCATATCAGTTTTTTTCATCTTCATGTATTTTACGCTTCGCGAAAGTGCTCGTAGAATATGCACCTTTGTTAAAAAAATTACTCCAATCAGGGAGCGAATCATATGCTAGCCACATGGCAGGCGAGCAGTCTGCCAAAGAGGTACGTAGCCCGTCAAAAGTTAACTTTATATTCTAGGGTATTCAAGACATTTGGAAAAGTTCAAAGTCGGTTTTCTCTAGAATTTTGCGAGTTGCATCGAACTGCTTTGGGGGATTGATATTTGAGTTCCCAAATTTCACATACCATAAACATAAAAATATATAAATCCGATTGCTTTGTGGTCTCCTCGTTAGAGAAACCACAAGAAAATCAAAACAGAATGGCCGAACAGGGATCTGAAATGCCGTCCTCTTGAATGCGGCATCAATGTGTTAACCACTGCGCCACCTCGCTCGGTTTTCTACATCTTAATTTATAATCCACAAGCGCCGTCTTATGGTTATGGCGGGTGGTGCTTCATGTAGCAGTAGCACTGTCACTATCACCTTACTGTTCTATTTGTGAATAGTACGCGCCATAAACGACTGTTGGTGAACACACATGTGAGGTCGAATCCATGTAATTTTATCCTCGAGATCTTTCCGCGAGGTTTAGGAGGAAGCAATGTCTTCATTGATTTCCTGGAAACATTCGCTCTCTGAATTGTAGCACTTAACCACACAGTGATAGACATCTCCTCTCTTGTAACTTTTGCCACTGCTTTTGCACATACTAAATACATTCTCTATTTCATCTATCGATTCCACCTGGTAAAGGTCCCAGGCGGACGAGTAATATTCATGCATCCGTCGAACGAGGGTTTTCTAAGCTACCTTCCTTCGTGGTTGGACGACAACTCCTGAAGATTTTTCAGTATATCTCTTTCATACGATTAGTTTCACGTGGTCATTCCAATTCAAATCGCTTCGTACACATACTCCCAGATATTATGAATGTAAATGTTTTCAGTGATCGTCATGGTAAATGTGTAATCAAACAATGACAGGTCTTCCCGCCAGTTTTTCCCGCAAGAGATCCTATGCAGAAGATGGAGAACCAATACTTTGCAGTAAACAGTATTTTTCTTACATCTCACGAGCTCTGCCTTGTTAGCACAAGGGACTTTACGGACTGGTCCTCTTCGTTTCCTTCATACTTACTGAATTTGAAGATCAGCGGCCAGACATTAGTCTCCTAAAGCACTCCGATGCAATTTTTAAAAAATTGAAGAAAAAAGTATCACCTTTGAAGATTAGAATATTTCCGAGTGTTGTTAAGAAAAAAAGCACTTACGGCGTATTAGTCGGCAGCTGAACGTAGCCCATGGTTCGAATATTGCTGGTAGTAATTCATTTTACTTTTATTTAAAAAATTCTGTATTTATTAGCTAATGGAAACGTTAATTAACGATACCGAATCGTAATTTTTTAATAACACCTTTTTGCTGATTGCACGAAAATAAATTTAATACCAACATACCAAATAACTTATTGTTAAATGAAAAAATTATAAACATCAATAATACTTGCAATTTCTACAAATTAAAAAAGTATTTTACTTCCTGTTTGTTGTTTCACATCGTTGTATCAAAATAAAATTTATTTACATGCGATTATTAGTTAAAATAATTTTTATTAAAAGTGAATCAGTATTTGTTAATTAACAAACATTTCTATTTGATAGTAATTATAAAATTTTTGAATAAAAGAGAAAATGTTGCTACCAGAGAGAATGGAATCTAGGAGCACGAGTATAAAGACTCTTATGCTACGAATTTTATTTTTAAAAACTTGAATACACAGTATTATTTTTATTTTTTTAAAAATAATACTCAGTATGTGCTTTAATTTGTTACAGTAACTTTTCACATATAATATTTTATTCAGTTTGGCACAGAGGTACGATACACTATACCGCTGATAAGAGAACTGGTATTAAAAATATTTAAAGTTTTATTTGCAAGCATAGTAATCTATTCAAAGAATTTCCCTGGGTGATACAACTTTGTTGGTTAGCTGTTTTGCTTTAGCATGAAGAAATTTGAGAGAACAAAAACATATATGTTTCTGAAGTATGTTGTTGCAACAATCCTTAATCATCACCAACCATCAAGATAGGTCACAGGCAAGCACAAGCATACCATAGAAGAACAAATGTGATCCTCAGTTTAACGGCAGTGTACAAATATTCTTCTCTTTCTTTGTTGCTTTTTATTTCAATGACGCTGTAATTCTTTTGGTTTTGTTCGTAATAACACCAAACAAGAATGAAAGTATGCTATGTGAAACCATTTTTGTAACATAAAAAGGCCTTCTGATTTCAAGAAGCTTCTTGTTTTGTAAGAACAGAGAAAGATTTGACGATCTATTTCACTACAAGGCAAATGGCACCAGGAAACAGAGTTAATACTACAGTAGCGTAATTATTTTTATTGTTTAGATCTTCAAAACGCCTTATTAAATCATTATAATTTGTGTAAACTGAAGGGCATTGTAGTAACAGTGGGAATCGAAAAAAGATCTTTTGGCTCAGCAGGAAGTTCTGGAAATCAGTCTTCCCATGGAGAGATTTTTTGGCTACGGGCAGTATTGACTTTACTCAGGTTCATCGGATGCGTAGCTGAAGCGAACTCCATATGTTGTGCTGTTTGGAATTGGAGGTAGTGAACTTACAACTCGCGCAGCTCTACCACCAGCTGCTCCAGTGGATGAGCCACAAGATGGAATGGTGTTAGATGGACAGGTAATAGAGCTGAGGAAACCCAACTAATCCTACAGGTTGTGGTGGTACTGATGGGCTCCCAGAAATTTTTTTTACATAGTTGAATATCAGCAAGCAGTGTATCAACACCAACTGGTCTTTAATTTTCCTCCATGGCTTATGGATCTGGTTGGGATTGTGTCATAATTCTTTGATATTTCGATCAAATACTTCTCAACCAGGAGTTCTGGTGGTTACTGAACTCTCATCTTGTGTTTTAGCTGTTCACATATTATGCTGACGTCTTTTTCTCTGTATGAGTTTTCATACTGTCTTCCATACATTGCGCGTAACCGTTCAGAAATGGTTTTCAGTTGACTGATGTTAGGTTGCATTCTTGGCGCAAACAATAACAAGCTAGATATTCTTTCTGAAAGGCCGCCACAGCCATCTAGTGTCTTTTTCTATTGCATTAAGCCACAGCTTGCTAAAAGTAAATAGCAACATATTTCTACAACTTCCTTTGTTTCTGCCACATAATATTCACGAATTGTGTATTCTACTGTTATTTGGATACATTATACTCGTATTTTCCCTGTAGCCAAGTAATCGGCTATTTCTTTCCTCTCCGTTTCGGCTAATTCATTTTTCTTCTTATCCAACAATTGTTGACAGCTAATCGTAGGTGTGTTTTTGGTTTAATGTAAATGAGACCACTCGAAAGCATTTCTCTTGATAATCATGTATCAGTTAGTACAATGCGTAAAATAAATATAAATTTCGTTCGTGCGCGTGACATTTAGCTACTAATCCTACGATACCGTAGTGCGCCGTTAAGCATCCGCGGTCCCTTCACGTTCCAACAAAATTTTCATACTTTGATTTTTTTTATGAGGGCGATACTCGAGCGATTGCTGCTGTTCGAGATGCCAGCAACGATAGTAAAGAACGATAGTCTGTTAACCTTTTCTTTATTTGTTTTCATTTAGCCTTCAGTGTGAGTACACTATTTAGCCAAATTTAAAAAAAAATGATTTCTTAAAAACGTATAAAATGAAGATTAAGCTTAAAATAAGTAAACAGTATTTCCTCACCATCAGAAAAAAGAAGGAAAAACTTACTATTTCTAAACACAGAAGCAATAATTAAATTTTTCTTTGCAAAACGCGTTTAGAAACAGCTTTATATTCTCACAACTCTTTGAGATAAGAACAAGTTTGGAATTAACCACTAAAATGGTGATTACACCATCTCTGTAGGTCTGTGGTCAGATTTTAAGACTGCTAACTAAACTAAATCTTATCAGACTCTAAGAGCTACGCTATCATTCTTTAGTAAAAGACCAGTAATGCATGTCGGTTCTGCGCAGAATAGTTCCCTCTGTTGCTGGATTAAATATAGATTAAATATAGACATCTAAGATTAAATATAGACAAGCTAAGATTAAATATAGACATCTCCAACGTCTTCATTACAGCAATCACAGGTGTCGGAATATCTTAGTTGTAGGTGATACAAGCTAGAAGGGAAGCTGCACGATTGAATCTCATCTGAGTGATTGTGTAGATAGCTCCGTGGTGTACTTTCATGTTATGAAACCAAGATGAGCGAGATATGTGGGATTGAAGCAAACCGTTAAATTTTGCCTTATTTGCGTTCGATGTTTTGCATTCATCTTGTCAGTGGGTCCTGACTTCAATTTTCACTTGACGTAAGCAGTAAGTGAAAGGAAAGTGTATAATAGTGCAAGTTCCGGATAAACAGCTTCCTTTACTTACTAGCTACTGTTTCGTTGCACAAAATGCCTGCGTAATCTTTTATCCAGAGCATGTAAATCTATACTGGTATGCAAAATTCAGGTTACACAGCTCGATGAAACTTGAGCCATACATGGAATGAACTGTACAGAGAACGAACTACTACAGAACAGTACAGAGTATAACTGAAAGAAATACGCAGTGAGACAAACAGAATGCACTTTTATTCAAGGGCAATAATTACGCTGAAGTCACGGCGATTTTATGATGGTCCCATGGACATTACAAAAGGGGGTACATGATTCTTAATCCGGTTGCGATTACCACGAACGACAATACATGCTTTGCAACATGCTGGTAAGGAGCTGTTGTGATAGAGCGTTCCATTCCTCCACCAGTGTGGCTGACAACAGCTAGATGTTCGTTGGTGCACCTAGATGTGCTGCAATATGTCTCCCCAACGAATCCCACACGTGCTCGATGGGACTTAAGCCTGAAGAACGGGCAAGCCAATTCATTCGCCAAATAGCATCCCGTTGCAACAGCGCTTCCGCTTGCACTGTTCAATGAAGTTGCAGACTGTCACCCATAAAAATGAAGTCAGGACAAGGCCCACGTGAGGTAGGAGTACGGCGTCACTATAACGTTGACCAGTGACACTATTGTATTCAAAAATGTGGAGATGAGTACGACCATGCAACATTATGCCTTCCCACACCACTACACCAGGATCTCCAAAACGATCATGTTCCACAATTTTCCTGGGTGTATTAAATGTCCCCACATCACTCCACATAGGGGTGCGTTAGAATCACTACTCAGATTGAAATCGCTCTCAGCTGAGCACGTGATCCTACTCCTCGTTGGTCCAATCCCCATGATCCCGGCACCATCGCGAGCTATGCGGTTCAGTGAAATATAGTTGCAGTTGCACCCGTTGTTTGACGTGGGTCCCTTCTTACCTGATGCGCAATGTCGCAATCATCTACTGCTGTAGTTGACAGCGACTGCACGGGAGGGTGGTGGGACCTTCTTTGCCCGACGACCACTAAGGTGTGTTCCGTGACGACTAGTTTCCTGTGCACGAATAGGAGATCGCTAGCAACATGCTCCCGCACTTTCATTCATTTCCGCGGAGCTGTTAATATGTTATTTTACTTTATCTATCTCGCCATTACGTTTCGCAGAGCAGTATATTTATTGATTCAAGTGCATTCCGTGGCTTCGTGGGCTATGTCCCTAACAAGTTTACTACTGTGTTTTCCCCAGTTCCGGCTCTTTATAGCACTGAAAATGCTTTTTGATTCAGAAAGAACGGAAATCTTCTCGTCGTTCTTATTGAAGGATTACTTGATGACCTTCACGACTGCAACTGCTTCTCCTTTTAATCTTAGGCATCTCGTGTTAACGAGGTCTATGTTTCCCAGTTGCATTAAAGTGCGAAAAAACTACAACTAAATCAAACCTAACCTAGGTCACAAAGCCCTTGAACCGCTGTAAATCTTCAACATCATTTCGAATCTGATTGTGAAATGAGTGGGCGATCTGTTCACTTTTTTGATACAGATACTGTGTAGTATGAATGAATCCTCATGTGGATCGATGACATTATTGGGTCGAAAAGCTTATCCGTTGGTGGAAGTCAGTTCATAATTAACGGCTCATTACATTGCACCACATGTTCTCGTATCAGCAGGCGATCCCTAATTGCTCGGAGGGAGGCGGTCACTGTCTGTTACCCAGCGCCCAAAATAACTTGCCGTCAACCCCACTTTTAACTTGCCTAGGATTTTAATGTAAACATCATTAGAGTATATAAAATGCTTAAAGATGCTAATAATTCGTTTACGTCAGTGCTTAGTACTTCGCGTTAACAGACCTTCCAAAAAATGTAATTCTGATAAATATATAATTTTAAAAGCGTTCATCTGAAGAGTTAAGTAAATGAGTCAGACGTTGTTTTAAAAGATTTAATAGCAATATTCTAGTACCATTTTGAGAGTGTCGTAATTTACACGATATATAATCGAAGTATGCACTTACCATTTCACTTAGTACTATCAAAGCCCAGGATGAGTCACGAAACACTCACTCGGCTTGGCTACTGCAGCGCTGCCAAGCGGTGAACGGTAACCTTCTATCTTCATCCAACGACGCATGGTGGCTCTGACAAAGTTTATCTCCCACTTCCTTGACATTTTGTTGGTGAACGAAGCAATGATGCATTTCAGCGTTCAGTGACTTCATAATCGTTGTCACATTTATTGCGCCTTCCGCTGCGTGATACATCTGCCACAGACACATTTACAAACGCCTTTCTTGTCAGTTTCCGAAGATTAGATTTCGTTAGGGCTTCTTTCTTGAAGCGATTACAAAAGGTTTCCCTAGTTTCATATTACACTGATCAGCCAGAACATTATGAGCACCTACCTAATGACCGGTGTGTTCGCATTTGGCACGGATAACACGGGCGACACGTCGCGGCGTGGAAGCAATGAGGCCTCGGTAGGTCACTGGAGGGTATTGACACCACACCTGCACACACGAGTCACCTAATACCCGTAAATGTCGGGAAGGGGGGTGAACAGCTCTGACGCCTCGTTCAATCACAACCCACATGTGTTCGAACGGGTTCGTGCTCGGCGAACTGGAGGTCTAGCACATCAACTGGAACTCGCCAGTGTGTTCCTCGAACCACTTCATCACACTCCTGGCCTTGTGACATAGCGCATTATCTCCTTGACAAATGTCTCTGCCGTCGGGAAACATGATCGTCATGAAGGAGTGTACCTGGTCTGCAACCAGTGCACGATACTGCTTGGCCGTCACGGTGCCGTGGGCGAGCACTTAGCAGCAGGCGGAGATCCATTGTTGCTTGGAGGGAGGGGGGGGGGGGGGGAGGGTCACTGGACTCATCGATGATCAAGTGAATGTTCCTCAGAGCATAATGGAGCCGCCGCCAGCGTATACCCGTCCCGCAGCACAGGTGTCAAGGAGCTGTTCCTATGGAAGACGACGGGTTCGCTCCCTCCCATCGGCAGGATGCAGAAAGTATCGGGATTCATCAGACCATGCAACGCTCTGCCACTGCGCCAACGTCTAGTGCCGATGGTCACGTGCCCATTTCAGTCGTAGATGCCGATGTCGTGGTATTAACATTGGCACATGCATGAGTCATCGGCTGTGGAGGCCTATCGTTAGAAGTGTTCGGTGCACTGTGTGTTCAGACTCACGTGCACTCTGCCCAGCATTTAAGTCTGACGTTAGTTCCACCATGGTTCGCCGCTTGACCTGTTTTACCAGCCTATGGCTCCGACGTATGAAATGAAGGGTGGCCGCCCAAACCACGACATCTGGACGTGGTTTCACCTTGGCTTCGCCACATGTTGAAGACACTCACCACAGCACTCCTCGAACACGGGACAAAACGTGCAGTTTCCGTAACGCTCGTGCCAAGCCTCTGAGCCATCACAATCTGCCCTGGATCAAACTCAGATGGATCGCGGCTTCGCCATTCTGCACACGGACACTGATACTACATGCACCGTGCGTGTGTCTGACTAGTAGTCATTCCTCGCTGTCGCTGGACGGGTTTATATCGGTAGTAGGTTGGTGGTCATAATGTTCTGGCTGATCAGTGTGTGTCTCACTTGTTCGTTCCTTTTCATGGACCCATATGCTGAGAAGAAGAAGTTTTTCAGTTGTAAATCTGCTTGTATCCACCATTATAACAAATTCTTGGAACAGTATCACCTTGCTAGCAAAACGGAACACGATTGCATGCCGTAGCATTCACCGGAACCACGAACAAAACAACATGTTCACATGCCGTATTTTCATCGAGTGACGCCTTACATTGTTGTTATCTGAGGCACAGCAATTATATCCTGCGCTGTCGTGAGTGACCCCTACCAGAAGACAGACGTTGTACGAGTAGGGAACATTATTTTCAACTTAGAATGCATTTCTAGATCCATGTAAGCTTTTCGGTCCTGTCTTCTGGCACATTCTGTATCAATACACTGCAAAACGACGTGTGCGTGCGTGAAGTGGAGAAGCACATTAAAAAAAAATTGTTCAAATGGCTCTGAGCACTATGGGACTTGACATCTGAGCTCATCAGTCCCCTAAAACTTAGAACTACTTAAACCTAACTAACCTAAGGACATCACACACATCCATGCCCGGGGCAGGATTCGAACCTGCGACCGTAGCGGTCGCGCGGTTCCAGACTGAAGCGCCTAGAACCGCTCGGCCAGTCCAGCGAGAAGCACATTCCAAATACAAACGAGGTCGTATTTTGGAGTTTCTTGTAGTATTATAAATTATAGCAGCTTCAGTTGGATTTGGCGTACGTGAAGGAATGTTATTGTTTATGAAGAAGAGAAAAACAACACAGTACGATTAACTGTTGATACAGTAGTGTTAGACTAAAGCGAACAGGAATTATCTTATGTGCTAAATGTACTGGAACATATGCGAGCTGTAGGTTAAGCTATGTATGGGCGTGCGCTGAAATTTATTCAATAGAGAGCTAGATTACAAAAGTCTCATTTTTATACAACTAACTAGTTGTGTTTGAGAAAGTGTTGTGGCCCAAGAAATAATTTTTACAGGAGGCACACAAAGCTCATTCTATCTCAGACATTTGATAGTTATCCAGTCAATATTTTTCTCAGTGTAGGTTACTGCTGTACCATAAAAGGTAAGCATTTTCATTAGTATACCCAAAGTACATCTTTTTATGCTGTTATTATGAATATCTATGTACGAACTTTTAAAAAAATTAGCAAACTGGTCGAGAGAACCAACTCTTAACAGACTAGGATTCAACAATTATGGCCTTTGTTTCCCTGCTTTGGCACATTATTGTGTAGACATTGCATCTGGACTACTAACTCTATGGTTGAACGTCGCGCAGAATTGCACCCCACATAGTTTAAGAACTGTATAGTTAAAGAAGGTCCTGACGCCTTTCCTACCTTAATATTTTAGCATTTCATCTTGTCATAGAGCGAAAAATTTGGATTTTTTCTGTATTCGGGACGGCAGATGAAGTAAGATGTGATTGTACCTATATTACAGCATTTCCAAGTTCTTCACCCTCTACTACAATCGCTCTGCCTTTAGTCCACTGAAACTGTCAGAAAAAAAGCCTGTACCTTGCAAAAGGTGGGGTAGTAGATTTTATTTTTTTAACTCGTTCATATTGTTGGAAAGGTTAGAAAACCAAGTTTTGCCAACAAACTTTCTCTTGGGAAAACATTCTGCAGTAAAAAATCTACGAAAATTTAGGACTTTTTTCAGTTTTTTCAAAATGTCTGTTTCATTTGCTCCTATCGCTTTGACGTCTATTTTCTTTTTTAAAGAGCACAAAATTCTCTACAAATTTGATTCTTACCATTTTTTTCTATTCCCAGTATCTAAGGCGCTACAGCGCGTCAAAAAATACCAATTTTTCAAATTTCGAGCAAAGGATAGTTGGTGACAATTTCCACGATGTGAAGTTCCGTAGAAAAGATAAAGTTGTGACTCTCCTTTCTGCGTTCAATTCTGTAAAAGCTGGGAGCACTAAAATTACTCTTGTTGATCCTTTAACTCTTTTCCAAAGGATCTGTTTAATGAAACAAAGTAAAGAAGAGTTAAAAGCCTTTTTGAAATATGAACTTGCTCCTTACCCAACGTCCCTATTCTCAGAAAAAGGCATGTGAAAAGGAACAAAATCTTCATTCTACAATGCCTTCGTTCCAGTGAAGATGTGAAGTCAGGTGGACCGAGTAAATTTTTTGTGATTGATGGAGGGTACCTTATCCACAAAGTGACTTGGACTCGAAATGTTTGCTTCAAGTCAATAGCCCAAAGCTATGTTTCTTACCTGCAACGTCATTTTGGATCTCAATTTGCTATTGTATTTGATGGGTACCCATGTGAGGGAGACAAATGTAGCATAAAGAGTACTGAGAGGATTCGTAAGTCCAAACAACATTCTTCGGTTGACGTTGTGGTTGAATCAGAGATGGTGAACCAAGTCCCTCAGGACAAGTTCTTGTACAACGAACGAAACAAGATGCGTTTGATCACACTTCTTAAAATGGAATTTCTGGAGTGTAGCATTGAAGTGCACCACGCACAAGAAGATGCTGACGATATAATTGTAACATCTGCCATTTCAAGAACCAAAGATTTTGGAAGTGTTGTCATTGTAGGAGAAGATGTTGACCTGCTTGTGCTCATGACCGGTTTGGGGCAAGGCATTGAAAACTTATTTTTCTTAAAGCCAGGAAGAGGAAATGCAGAAGACAAGTGGTTTTCCAATGCATCTTACACTGACAGTGAATATATTCTGTTCACTCACGTCTTTAGCGGAGGTGATACAACATCTGCTTTTTTTGGTCAAGGAAAAATTAAGTGCTGCAATAGTGTTGCGAAAAATGAACACCTAACCTCGCGCTTTGCACGTTCAACAAACCACATGCTACCCGTGAAGAAATAATATCTGCAGGAGAACAGGTTACTATCGCATTGTATAGTGGAGGTGTCAGCAGTTCCCACACACTAGAGCATTTGCGGTACCAGCTATTCGCCAAGTCTGCCACAAAAAGCAAACTGAATCTTGCACGTTGCCACCTACACAAGATGCTGCACAACATCATTCGTTGCGGACTTACCAACAAGTCCAAAGTTGGATGGGAAACTGGGAACTTCCTGAGAAATGGGGCTGGAATCACAGTGACCACGGTCCAATACCCGTTATAATGAGCCAAGATCCAGCACCTGAAGCACTTCTTCACATTGTTTCATGCTCATTTGCATGAGCATGAAACAATGTGAAGAAGTGCTTCAGGTGCTGGAACTGTGGCGGAGCGTGCTCCTGCAGAAAAGTGGGTTTGAAATGTTCTTCAATTTGCAAGAAATGTATTGGGGTCAACTGTGAAAATATGCCAACATTTTTATATGAAGACAGTGAAGAAGATGTTATGGAGGATGTTGAGGAAACCGCTGGCGAAAACAACGAACTTGCTGAGGCTGACTCGCTGTTTAAGGAAGAGGTCAATCTGGGATCAACTCTATGTACAGACCCTGAATCCGTAACTCAAGGTATTTCTGGTGACACTGAGGAACCTGGCCCATCAAAACGTTGGAAGTGACGCTCGTATCTGTCTCAAGTGCGCTTAAGTGCAATATTACAAGTATTATACACACAGAACTGTCAGCATTTTTAGTAACTGACAATGCATTTTAATTGTAATAAAGCTACTTATTTTTAATGTAAACTGTGTGGCTTTTATACACAAGAATAATTACCTACCTAATTAGGTTGCCTATTGCAGCTAATAATAGTTCAGTTTCCTGAGACAATTTATTTTGTGTGCGTGTGTATGTGTGTGTGTGTGTGTGTGTGTGTGTGTGTGTGTGTGTGTGTGTGTGTGTGTGTGTGTGTTTATGTCCCTTAATGATGTATTTTTATATTTATAGTTTTACAAATATCAGGGCTGAGGTGGCCCATAGTGAACTTCAGGTAGTGATGTAAGAATCACAATAGTTGGGTGCCCAGCAATGCTCATGTTGCACACAGAGAAATTGAATACCTGAAAGTGAGGTGGTAAATTCCAACTTATAACATGATGTATAATATATTTATACTACACAAACAGAAACTGAAAAAATAGTGTTCAAAAACTAGGTATCTTGCCACTATACTCAAAATTTGAAAAATTGGTATTTTTTGAGGCGCTGTAGCGCCTTAGGAATTGGGAGTAGGAAAAAATGGCAAGAATCAAATTTGTAGAGAATTTTGTGTTCTTTAAAAAAGAAAATAGACGTAAAAACGATAGGAGCAAATGAAACTGAGATATTTTGAAAAAAACTGAAAAAAGTCCGAAATTTTCGAAGTTTTTTGACTGCAGAAAGTTTTCCCAAGCGAAATTTTGTTGGCAAAACTCGGTTTTCTAATCTTTCCAACCATATGAACGAGTTGAAAAAATAAACTCTTCTACCCAACCTTTTGCAAGGTATATCTACTATTTGACTGGACTACTTATGAAAAACTGAATAAATTCTCAGCAAGCCCTGACAGGTTAAACGCTAACTTCCTGTTGAGATGTAAGATGTGCGAAACCGAAGGGGTTGTTATTGTGGGGACGGGTGTCGGGCAGCTACATTATCTTATCAAAAGTATCCGGACACGTGGCTGAAAATGACTTACAAGTTCGTGGCACCCTCCATCGGTAATGCCGGAATTCAATATGGTGTTGGACCACCCTTAGCCTTGATGACAGTTTCCACTCTCGCAGGCTTACGTTCAGTCAGGTGTTGGAAAGTTTCTTGGGGAATGGCAGCACATTCTTCACTTGTGCGCTGCACTGAGGTGAGGTAGCGATGTCTGTCGGTGAGGCCTGGCACGAAGTCGGCGTTCCAAAACATTCCAAATGTTTTCTGTAGGATTCAGGTCAGGACTCTGTGCAGGCCAGTCGATTACAGGGATGTTATCGTCCTGTAACCACTCCGCCACAGGCCGTGCATTGTGAACAGGTGCTCGATCGTGCTGAAAGATACAATTGCCAGCCCCGAATTGCTTTTCAACGGTGGGAAGTAAGAAGGTGCTTAAAACATCAATGAAGGCCTGTGGTGTGATAGTGCCACGCAAAGCAACAAGGGGTGCAAGCCCCCTCCACGAAAAACACGACCACACCATAACATCACCGCCTCCGGATTTTACTGTTGGCATTGCACATGCTGGCAGATAACGTTCACACGCCATTCGCCATACCCACATCCTGCCATCGGATCGCCACATTGTGTACCGTGATTCGTCACTTCTCACAATGTTTTTCCACCGTTCAGTCGTCCAGTGTTTACGGTCCTTACACCAAGCGAGGCGTCGTTTGGCTTTTACCGGCGTCATGTGTGGCTTATGAGCGGCCGATCCAAGTTTTATCACCTCCCGCCTAACTATCACAGTACTTGCAGTGGATCCTGATGCAGTTTGAAATTCCTGTGTGATGGTCTGGATAGATGTCTGCCTATTACACATTACGACCCTCTTCAACTGTCGGCAGTCTCTGTTAGTCAACAGACGAGGTCGGTTTGCACTCTTTCGTGCTGCACGTGTCCCTTTACGTTTGCACTTCACTATCACATCGGAAACAGTGGACCTAGAGACATATGACACAAGTGACACCCAATCACCTGATCTCGTTCGAAGTCCGTGAGGTCTGCGGAGCGCCCCATTCTGCTCTCTCACGATGTCGAATGACTACTGAGGTCGCTGATATGGAGTACCTGGCTGTAGGTGGCAGCACAATCCACCTAATGCGAAGAACGTATGTGGAACTGTTCTTTCTGTAGCCCATTGAGCCCTGTACAAGAAAGCGACAGAAACCACTTTCGTGCAGAAACATTATCAGAGACAATCATTTCTAGAAATACATGTTAATTTTGAAATCAATGAAACGTATACCGTAGATTCCATGAGAGGGCAAGAGCCACCTTTCCCCCCCCCCCCCATCCCCACCCTTCCTCCCCTCTTGCGGACGCCTGTGCACATAAATAAGATTATAGCATCTCAGTTGGACGTGCTGGAGGCCCTAACCGTTAACAGCTGTGAAAGAGAATCTTGACGTTCGTACATTTTGATACTTGGGAATCAGAATAAACGTGATAGTTGCATGCAAAGTGTAAAAACAAGGACAAGGCCAAACGGGAGTAGGCCTATGTAAGGAGAAACAGGAGCTAATCTCCTCGAATTAAAATTGTGCCTAGTTTTGAATGAATTTATCAGTCTGATAACCGCAAAGAAACTCATGAAATGAACTGCAGTCGGCGTAAAGCATCAGAAGGTATGAAATAAGCACTCTTAATCATTTCCATTTGAACTGGAAGCACATCAGTACGAAATTCGTTCTTCATCTCACAGGATTTTCGTTGTTACGCTTACAACTTTGCTACTTTGAACTGTATGCATTATATTGCACTGAGATTTTTTTATTATATGTTGACATTAGCAGGAGAGGGGACATTAATTACGTTTTCGTATTCGAAAAATCATCACCACTTTGAGTGACTAGGTTTACAAGTTGTCAGTTTACATCATTCTTGTGTTACTGCATACCAGCCATTTGGAGCGCTATCAGCGCTTCAGCTGTCGAAAGACTGCATTTCTTTGCTCTATAGAGTTTCGTGACTGTTTGTCGTGTAGACTGTAGTACTACGGTTGTAAACTCAAGTCCGTCGCCTGTGGCTTGCGAGCGTGTAAAGAGGAAGCGCGGTATGCTGTTTCTTTCAGTCGCTTCCGCCTACGTCGGGGAAAGATTGTTGTTTATTTCTTTTTGAGGGCCTTTGCCTTTCTTTTTTGCCCAACCCTATTTCTGTAATTGGTTCTGCCACTGGGCTCATGAATAGTGTGGGATTTTTTGTCGGCAGCAGTTACAACCAGTTTGCGTATGGACGCATTTACCCTCAACTCAAGAGGTGTGGCTCTTGAACATGCGGAAAATTTTCGAACTCGTTCTCTAAGGTCAGTTTCAGCATAATGCTTCTATACCCTCCTTAAATCGCCCGCCCTATAATGTTTTGTTGTTGGTTACATTATCGCAATCTTCTAGATTGCGCCTTATGAACTACGTACCTGTTTTCTTCAGGATAGTACAAAATGTGTTCGCAGGAATGCGTCAATTTTAGTATTTGTCAGCGGATGGAGAAATATCTCAGTGATATACATAAAAAATAGACGAAAACGACGACTATTTTTCAATATCCAGTGATGACAGTTCCACTAGCGGAGTATCATTGAAAGGAGTTCAAATAATACGCGCCTTACATCTCGGTTTGAATGCAGTGGTCCCAGAGACCCCATATCGTGGTATTCGTTACAGAAAGGTCACCTCGTGAGTTAAGAGTTTACCTGGCTGGAATGCCTTTCCCTTGGGATTTGTTTTGTTCCTTACGACAGTACTAACATATTTCATTATGTATACTTTATTTCTGTACATGTTGTACTATTGTAACAATGTGAATTTCAATGCATTCAATTAACGTTCGCAAAATGCGAAATTCAATTCGTTGTGTACACAAAGGGGACAGGTGGAACGAGTAGAGCAGCTCCAACACATCACTCTCTGTGTCCATATTCAATGTGACCTGCTGGTGTCATATTGGTTTCTCTTCCCCATAACTCATAGGGAGTCGTTATCTTTAACAGTAACCGTCAAATGTGAGAACATCGAGCGCCAAAATTCCTTGCGTCATGATTCACCGTCACAGCCATCATCATCACCATCGTCTCTCTCTCTCTCTGTCTCTGTCTGTGTGGCTGTGAGTCTGTGTTTTAGATATCGGGAAAGTCGTTCTTTCTGCGGAACCATTCCTTTTGAGATAGTCATATTACTGAACTAGTTCGAATGAACTACACAGTCGATTTTTAATGTTAAAAACCAGTACTAAAAAAAACTCGAAACTAATAAATCAGAAAGCAGAATTCTATTGCCTATAAAAACTGGATGACCTTTAGGAACAAACCAAGTGTGCATGTTTCTATGTTATTCTTAACTATTTTTTATAGCAATTTTGTTGGTTAGGATCGGCTTAGTGCTTCCAGTTTTAACGTAAGCCTTTACTTGGGAAGCTGGGTAGTGGGAACCACTAAAGACGAAATTATTCTCACTGCCATCATGAACGCTAATCTGCATCCTTAGCGACCTCTCAGCAGGGATCGGAACTGGAGACTGGACTGAACTAACTGAACTGACGGAAAGGTTTAGGTCTTCCAACCCGACGCAGTTTTTACAGCTCACCCTTAGGAGTTGATGACGTTGTTTCTTAGACCTGGTAGTGGGGTGTACTCATATTCTTGCGTATTCTAACTTCCAGTAGGCAGGAGAAGCGAGGGTAGTAGAACGATAGTTATTTCAGAAACAGTTCGTTTTCACTAGTTCATTCACGAACTACTAATCCCTACTGTTTATGAATACTGTTTCGCTCAAACTAGTTCGTTCATGAACTACTCATTCCTACTTGGTGTGAAAACTATTTCGCTCAAGGCAGGCCATTCATTATATTTGGATCTAAAACACATTCTGTGGTTCAGTTGAATGACTCTTCATGTAGGGGGGTTATGGTCAGTGCTTTCTTTCAGTCACTGCTCACACTTCTATTCTTATGAGTCATATGGTAAATTACGTTTACAGCGGCGCTAATTCAGCGGCAGATATCTCCTACAACTTGTTGGGATTGCAGTGTTTGCTAGACCTTGTTGATTTTTGCGATTCCATGTTTTTCCATTACTGTTACTCACACCTTTAACATTCTTCGTCATGTCAGTTAAGCATAAGCAATATTCCATTACATTTTGGGGAAGAGCTATTTAAAATTGTGTTTCTTCTGTTTCTTTTTCCAATTTAGCCCATGTATCTTCAGTAATTATCAGGGTACTACTTTTTGGTCATTGGCTCCCTTAACGTGTGACCTGGCAAACTCAGTATAATGCTCGTCATCATCCAAGCCCACAAAAAATTCACTTGACTGTACAGGGTGGGCACAAGACGATGTACACCGTATTGTATAATAACGAATATGAAGTGCCTTTAGAAGAGCTGTAACATAGCTATTGCAGCACTGCAGTTCCACTCTACGAACTCTGTTCCAGGTTGCAACAAGAGTAACTGTACAGTTGTATTAAAATGCTTGTGTAGTTGAAAGGTCTCTGTTGGATTCCTTTCATGTCAATTTCTTAAATATGTTGTCATTTACGGCATAAATTCCTCTTCTAAATTTACTGTGGTGTTTCTGGCTATCTGGGAGGAGACTGAGCAGTGGAACGTGTTACTTTTACACATAAACAAGAACGATCTGTCACACTACTACAGTTTAAACCACAGTTTATATGTAATTCATATACACTCCTGGAAATTGAAATAAGAACACCGTGAATTCATTGTCCCAGAAAGGGGAAACTTTATTGACACATTCCTGGGGTCAGATACATCACATGATCACACTGACAGAACCACAGGCACATAGACACAGGCAACAGAGCATGCACAATGTCGGCACTAGTACAGTGTATATCCACCTTTCGCAGCAATGCAGGCAGCTATTCTCCCATGGAGACGATCGTAGAAATGCTAGATGTAGTCCTGTGGAACGGCTTGCCATGCCATTTCCACCTGTCGCCTCAGTTGGACCAGCGTTCGTGCTGGACGTGCAGACCGCGTGAGACGACGCTTCATCCAGTCCCAAACATGCTCAATGGGGGACAGATCCGGAGATCTTGCTGGCCAGGGTAGTTGACTTACACCTTCTAGAGCACGTTGGGTGGCACGGGATACATGCGGACGTGCATTGTCCTGTTGGAACAGCAAGTTCCCTTACCGGTCTAGGAATGGTAGAACGATGGGTTCGATGACGGTTTGGATGTATCGTGCACTATTCAGTGTCCCCTCGACGATCACCAGTGGTGTACGGCCAGTGTAGGAGATCGCTCCCCACACCATGATGCCGGGTGTTGGCCCTGTGTGCCTCGGTCGTATGCAGTCCTGATTGTGGCGCTCACCTGCATGGCGCCAAACACGCATACGACCATCATTGGCACCAAGGCAGAAGCGACTCTCATCGCTGAAGAGGACACGTCTCCATTCGTCCCTCCATTCACGCCTGTCGCGACACCACTGGAGGCGAGCTGCACGATGTTGGGGCGTGAGCGGATACGGCCTAACGGTGTGCGGGACCGTAGCCCAGCTTCATGGAGACGGTTGCGAATGGTCCTCGCCGATACCCCAGGAGCAACAGTGTCCCTAATTTGCTGGGAAGTGGCGGCGCGGTCCCCTACGGCACTGCGTGGGATCCTACGGTCTTGGCGTGCACCCGTGCGTCGCTGCGGTCCGGTCCCAGGTCGACGGGCACGTGCACCTTCCGCCGACCACTGGCGACAACATCGATGTGCTGTGGAGACCTCACGCCCCACGTGTTGAGCAATTCGGCGGTACGTCCACCCGGCCTCCCGCATGCCCACTATACGCCCTCGCTCAAAGTCCGTCAACTGCACATACGGCTCACGTCCACGCTGTCGCGGCATGCTACCAGTGTTAAAGACTGCGATGGAGCTCCGTATGCCACGGCAAACTGGCTGACACTGACGGCGGCGGTGCACAAATGCTGCGCAGCTAGCGCCATTCGACGGCCAACACCGCGGTTCCTGGTGTGTCCGCTGTGCCGTGCGTGTGATCATTGCTTGTACAGCCCTCTCGCAGTGTCCGGAGCAAGTATGGTGGGTCTGACACACCGGTGTCAATGTGTTCTTTTTTCCATTTCCAGGAGTGTATGTAATTCATGTCACACAGTCTCATACGGAACCTACATCCGCTTTCTTTTATATACTGTATATGATAAGATACTGTCTTCCCCCTTCCCTTCTGTGTGAGAGGATGAATGAGCAAATGTATTTGTAGTTGCATGCTGGATGGTAGCAGACAAACCTGTCTGCTAGAGAACAGTAGGACCAACGTCGGAACAGGTAGCTACGCTTTCTAAAAGCAGAGAGGTTCCTATTCTTAGTATGGTCCTGTCCGTCCCTTGTCATGTTAGTATAGGGAGCTGCCTCTCTGGTCACTTCCGTTTGTATTTGTGAAGCACGCTCGGTAGGAGCCCAGGTCAGTCTGTCCACGGCGAGCGTCTGAAGTGGTAAGATCTCCGGCTAAGCGCGTGTCTGCTAAGTCCGTAGGACAGTGGATTTGTTAAGTTCAGCCTAACTGAAAATTTAATCACCTTTATTTCAGGTTTAGCTCTAAAATATCTAATGTTATCTTAAATCGCAACGCAGTGTGATTCGAGTGTACAGTTCAGAATATCTTCAAGTGGCTGCTTTGTCACTACTTTGTGAGTAAAGTGGAACCACGTGTTGATCAGTAACTCGAACTAAGATCATCAATCTTAAATGCGAATGTGCGTGAGATTATAACGTCTCGTCTTGACAATATTTTTCAATATAGCAACTTTTCCTTATGTTCAACCCACGTGGGATGTACTTTGTGAGGCCAGTACCACGTGCTTATACAATTGTTTGGCCCATCAGGTTAATAGTAAGACGTTAGTAACTAGTTCGAGGTTTTTCTTTTGTAAATTGCTTTTCGATCTAATTTATTTTAATTATCAAAATTATTGTGGAGTTACACTCTTTGTGTAAACCAAGTTGACCGCGTGAAGCATGTGGTGTAATCATCCAAGTAGCCCTCAGTTATTCTTTTCGGGAAGATTTCACAGAGTGTTAGTATGAATTTAGTATACCAGTGTGTGGTAATTACATGACGGACAGGATTGCGCTACGAACGTAACTTCTTTGGGTGAAAATTGAATCGGATATGGGCGCTCTCGTGCGTAAGTATTATTTAGTACAAAATTCAGTATAATGATAAACTACCATTAAAGTACCGCCGTGCAGAAAAACTAAACTGTGAATCATAGAGCCGAGGATATGAGAGATTTCTTCAGGTTGAAAGGTGTTATATGTTTATAACGTAGTTTTATATACTACAGGGATTGCAGTAAAACGTAGCAGAAGATCTGGTGTTTCAGAAAAATGTTAAACATTAACTATATAGAAACAGGGCGAAGTGATGGCGTCTTAGGTGGAATAGATTGAGAAAGACATCAGTGACAAAATTTTAATTATCGTGCGAGATGTTTTGGTTCATATATTCTAAAACGTCCATTGGAAGTAAGAAAGGGAAGAGATAAGATCTTGTCACTAGCGTCGTCATATGATGCGGAATATTTGTTCAGTTGGACAGGGATCATCTCTGGCAGAGTCAAGTAACGCATTAACTAATTCAAGGGGAAACCACAGAAAATGTGTGGTTCGGTTCTTTCAAAAGAGCTATATTTGTGGCCATTTATAACATCCATAATTAGTTCATTGTATGGTGACTAGAGCAGAGCTGCAAGGGAAGATAAATTCAGAGGTATGGAATACACGGCTGATATCAGTGGCAACAGTAAGCTCTCGGTGTGGATTTTGGCTTATATGTGCATGTCTTATTCAACGAAACCACATGTCTTCTTTTATATGTGCATATTCTGCGGAATTAGTCCTGTTCTCTGAGGAATATAATATAGAAGGATTTTTTTTTCAGCAGAATTCAGAAACTTCAGCTAACGTTAAGAGCTTCTTAAGAGCGTATTTTCGTGCTCAATAACAGACAGAAATACAGAGATAATGGTATTTTGAAAGGTGGTTAATTTTAACCGACGTTGGTTAAGTAAAGAGTGCCGATTACATCAGGGGCAGAGTAGTATGTAGCCGTAGCGCGTCCACTGGGCGTAAATACACTCCTGGAAATTGAAATAAGAACACCGTGAATTCATTGTCCCAGGAAGGGGAAACTTTATTGACACATTCCTGGGGTCAGATACATCACATGATCACACTGACAGAACCACAGGCACATGGACACAGGCAACAGAGCATGCACAATGTCGGCACTAGTACAGTGTATAGCCACCTTTCGCAGCAATGCAGGCTGCTATTCTCCCATGGAGACGATCGTAGAAATGCTGGATGTAGTCCTGTGGAACGGCTTGCCATGCCATTTCCACCTGGCGCCTCAGTTGGACCAGCGTTCGTGCTGGACGTGCAGACCGCGTGAGACGACGCTTCATCCAGTCCCAAACATGCTCAATGGGGGACAGATCCGGAGATCTTGCTGGCCAGGGTAGTTGACTTACACCTTCTAGAGCACGTTGGGTGGCACGGGATACATGCGGACGTGCATTGTCCTGTTGGAACAGCAAGTTCCCTTACCGGTCTAGGAATGGTAGAACGATGGGTTCGATGACGGTTTGGATGTATCGTGCACTATTCAGTGTCCCCTCGACGATCACCAGTGGTGTACGGCCAGTGTAGGAGATCGCTCCCCACACCATGATGCCGGGTGTTGGCCCTGTGTGCCTCGGTCGTATGCAGTCCTGATTGTGGCGCTCACCTGCATGGCGCCAAACACGCATACGACCATCATTGGCACCAAGGCAGAAGCGACTCTCATCGCTGAAGAGGACACGTCTCCATTCGTCCCTCCATTCACGCCTGTCGTGACACCACTGCAGGCGGGCTGCACGATGTTGGGGCGTGAGCGGAAGACGGCCTAACGGTGTGCGGGACCGTAGCCCAGCTTCATGGAGACGGTTGCGAATGGTCCCCGCCGATACCCCAGGAGCAACAGTGTCCCTAATTTGCTGGGAAGTGGCGGTGCGGTCCCCTACGGCACTGCGTAGGATCCTACGGTCTTGGCGTGCATCCGTGCGTCGCTGCGGTCCGGTCCCAGGTCGACGGGCACGTGCACCTTCCGCCGACCACTGGCGACAACATCGATGTACTGTGGAGACCTCACGCCCCACGTGTTGAGCAATTCGGCGGTACGTCCACCCGGCCTCCCGCATGCCCACTATACGCCCTCGCTCAAAGTCCGTCAACTGCACATACGGTTCACGTCCACGCTGTCGCGGCATGCTACCAGTGTTAAAGACTGCGATGGAGCTCCGTATGCCACGGCAAACTGGCTGACACTGACGGCGGCGGTGCACAAATGCTGCGCAGCTAGCGCCATTCGACGGCCAACACCGCGGTTCCTGGTGTGTCCGCTGTGCCGTGCGTGTGATCATTGCTTGCACAGCCCTCTCGAAGTGTCCGGAGCAAGTATGGTGGGTCTGACACACCGGTGTCAATGTGTTCTTTTTTCCATTTCCAGGAGTGTAGAAGTGAGAGGGTTAATACACTACTGGCCATTAAAATTACTACACCAAGAAGAAATGCAGATGATAAACGGGTATTCATTCGACAAATATATTATACTAGAACTGACCTGTGATTACATTTTCACGCAGTTTGGGCCGTAATAACGGCCTTAAAACGCCTGGGCATGAGTCAGACAGAGCTTGGGTGGCGTGTACAGGTACAGCTGCCCATGCAGCTTCCACACGATACCACAGTTCATCAAGAGTAGTGACTGCCGTATTGTGACGAGCCAGTTGCTCGGCCACCATAGACCAGACGTCTTCAATTGGAGAGATATGGAGAATGGGCTGGCTAGGGCAGCAGTCTCACATTTTCTGTATCCACAAGGGCCCGTACAGGACCTGCAACATGCGGTCGTGCATTATCCTGCTGAAATGTAGGGTGTCGCAGGGATCGAATGAAGGGTAGAACCACGGGTCGTAACACATCTGAAATGTAACGTCCACTGTTCAAAGTGCTATCAATGCGAACAAGAGGTGACCGAGACGTTAACCAATGGCACCCCACACCATCACGCCGGGTGGTACACCAGTATGGCGATGACGAATACACGCATCCAATGTGCGTTCACCGCGATGTCGCCAAACACGGATGCGACCATCATGATGCTGTAAACAGAATCTGGATTCATCCGAAAAAATGACGTTTTGCCATTCGTGCACCCAGGTTCGTCGTTGAGTATACCATCGCAGGCGCTCCTGTCTGTGATACAGCGTCAAGGGTAACCGCAGCCATGGTCTCCGAGCTGATAGTCCATGCTGCTGCAAACGTCGTCGAACTGTTGGTGCCGGCCGAAGTGGCCGTGCGGTTAAAGGCGCTGCAGTCTGGAACCGCAAGACCGCTACGGTCGCAGGTTCGAATCCTGCCTCGGGCATGGATGTTTGTGGTGTCCTTAGGTTAGTTAGGTTTAACTAGTTCTAAGTTCTAGGGGACTAATGACCTCAGCAGTTGAGTCCCATAGTGCTCAGAGCCATTTTTGAACTGTTGGTGCAGATGCTTGTTGTTTTGCAAATGTCCCCATCTGTTGACTAAGGGATCGAGACTTGGCTGCACGATCCGTTACAGCCATGCGGATAAGATGCCTGTCATCTCGACTGCTAGTGATACGAGGCCGTTGGGATCCAGCACGGCGTTCCGTATTACCTTCCTGAACCCACCGATTCCATATTCTGCTAACGGTCATAGGATATCGACCCACGCGAGCAGCAATGTGGCGATACGATAAACCGCAATCGCGATAGGCTACAATCCGACCTTTATCAAAGTCGGAAACGTGATGGTACGCATTTCTCCTCCTTACACGAGGCATCATAACAACGTTTCACGAGGCAACGCCGGTCAACTGCTGTTTGTGTATGAGAAATCGGTTGGGAACTTTCCTCATGTCAGCACGTTGTATGTGTCGCCACCGGCGCCAACCTTGTGTGAATGCTCTGAAAAGCTAATCATTTGCATATCACAGCATCTTCTTCCTGTCGTTTAAATTTCGCGTCCTTAGCACGTCATCTTCGTGGTGTAGCAATTTTAATGGCCAGTAGTGTATCTTATTGTTTGTCTTACAGTGCAACTAGCACCGATCAACTGATATGGTATAAATGTCAAACGGAAGTAAAATCGATTCGTGAATGCACATTATAGAGACGGTCGTCTTCAAATGTGATACGTGTTTACAACAAGTAATATCAAATCAAATTAAGGCTGCTATCATACAATGTAATGAGTAAAAGAAAAATGACATTCAAAACATTTAGTAAACATTTGCGATCATGTGTCGTGTTGCAATTACTGTTACTAATTCATATAATATAGTAATTTTTGTAGGTTGCCAATTAATGAAAATATCAGTAGCGTAATGGGTGATGAAGTGGCCAGAACAGGAAAAGTAAATACTGCGTATTTTTTGCCCTGAAAAGCGCTGCTAGCTGCCGAGAGATGGTCACACTAGTTCTAATATACATCGCCGTTGTTGTGAGTGAGATGACAGAGGAAGCTTGTTCGGTTATTTTTTAGTAAAAACTTTTTTGTTTTTGTGTTATTTTATGTAAGATAGGTCATTTATATTATACATATGTAGACTGAAGTGACGAATAAAAATTTGTACCAAGGCCAGGATTCAGACCCAGGTCTCCTGCTCACTGGGAAGATGAGTTGACCACTCGACCACCCTGCACAATGGCTCTGCACAAGTGCATTGACTACCCTTCCACGCCTGCCTCCTCAATCTTCATTTCTGTTAATCGTGTTATCTCACTTGTATGGAGAGTACAATTGTTTTTTACTATATTGATGTTTAAGTAACGTCTTTTAGCCTACAAATATAGTTCCTTGTTATTTAATTCAGACTGTAAGTTTCTTCTGTGCATCACTAACACCGACATGGCGTCCAGTCGGGAAAAGTAGCCACGCTACTCCTCAGGAAAAGTGGCCAACGTGGTCACTCCAATTAAGAGTTACTGACTTCCAAACAGCACTCATAATACAACAGATAAAAAAGGTTTCTCAACCATTTTATATACAAAGCTATCATCTGCCACTCAATCCCTTTGTGACAATTTTGAATTAATTAAGTCATACTGTTTAAAACCGTCTCTGTTCTGTTACTCCGATTCGAAGCGGTATCTTTCAGATACTAGGGCGCGAAGATGTCTTGAAAAAGTGTCTGAACATCAGAAAAACAAACAAGGGATCCTATTGCGATTGCTCTGGCCACTGATCCGCGTAGGTGCGGAAATTGGACACTATCTAAGTCTCCAGAAAAATGCACGTAGTTCCAATATATCATTTTCTTTTTCACTTACATATTTAGTGTGATACCGTACAGTATTCAAAATGTATAAGCTTCTATCAGTAACTATGGTTTGATGAAAAATCAATTTCTCGTTGAGTGGCTACTTTAACCCTCTCGCACCCCCCGCCCCCACCCCTCATGTCCCCCTCCATATACGGCCGAGATGTCGTCCTATAATATCAATATTGGTTCTTAGGCAGAAACGTTTGACGACCAATGATCTACACAGTTCGTTTGATGTAAACATATTATTACACTCTAAAAACGGTCAAAGTGTACTGCAATAGAACCCAGCGAGATACGTTTTAAAATAATGTTTTTGCACTGTTGAACTGAATCATCAAAGCAGCAGATTAAAGAAGGAAAGCTCATTCACTTACAGTCAAGGTTTCCAAATTTCTTCCGCAATGACCTGATGAATCAGCCGCATCTGAGGCAAATTGTATTGTTCATTAAACAGAAAAGAGATATGAGCCCTGGCTTTTTTTAGTTTAACGATACGACGTCCCTCAGATGCAACTGCTTTACCAGGGCACGAGGGAAAGCCCCGATTGAAACTTGGAGCTTTCGCTGCGAAATACTTAAAGGGAGGAAATAAATACCGAAATGCCGGTCGTTGTGGTCGAGCGCTTCTAGGCGCTGCAGTCCGTAACCGCGCTGCTGCTACGATCGCAGGTACGAATCCTGCCTCGATGTGGGTGATGTCCTTAGGTTGGTTATGTTTAAGTAGTTCTAAGTTCTAGGGGACTGATGACCTCAGATGTTAAGTCCCATAGTGCTCAGAGCCAAATACCGAAATATAGACTACTTCTATTCATAAAATTTATGTCTTCCATCGCCTGTGCGCCACGTGAAACCATTATGAATTCGTTAAAAATCAGAAGTGTATTTTAACAGGCACGAATAGTTGTTAGCAGGGTGAAATTAAGTGTATAGATGTAGGAAATTGCTTATGTATTTCAATATGTAAAGAGGTCTATCTTGCATTGTTTCGTCCCTTTTAACTGTGAGGTTGATACATTGCTAGTGCAGATTTCCAGTATGTAGTACGTATTTCAGGAAACACTGCGCATGTCTTTATTATTTTACTGCATCAGTGAACGCATCTTTCGGTTATTTTTGCTGTATAGCTATCCGCTCCTCAAGTAATGACTCGAGAGAAGAAGGGACTGGTGCAGGGTACAAAGGTATAAAGGACTGCATTAAATCACCCAAGTGATCAGTGACACGAGAAAATACAAAAATAGATCTTTGTGGCTCAGGGATGATACGTTGTTAGGGGAAGGAGTTGGTCTTGGTTCCGGGGCGAACGGCTTGAGCAAACCTGACAGTTTAACGGGTCATTTGACGCACGTGCTGAAACAGTAGGTGCCTTACACCGACACGTGAGGCAACGCTGATAACAGCAGGCGCAGACTAGCAGCGCTAAGTGAGCCGGCCGAAGTAGAGGGGGCACCTTGCGTCACGCGGCGAACCGCAGCCAACGTCGGCGCTACAATCTGCTTCGGCCTTATGCACAGGCTGACATCGCGTCCGAAGAGACGAAGATATGGCCTGTCTGGGGCGTTGCGTTACGTAACACGCCTTGCGCGCGTTACGTCGCCACCTACGCTCGGCTTTAACGGTTTGGGGAAAATTACCGGAGTGGAGATGTTTAGCAGCAAAGAAATGTAGAATTCATTACAGAGTAAGCACTTGATCAATGGGGAAGAAAGGAAGAGGCCTTCCGCGCGGCCCATCCCGTCGGAGGTTCGAGTCCTCCCTCGGGCATGGGTCTATGTATGTTGTTCTTAGCATAAGTTAGTTTAAGTAGTGTGTAAGTCTAGGGACCGATGACCTCAGCAGTTTGGTCCCTTAGGAACATTTGAAGAGTCCTTAGTTGCCGGCTGGGGTGGCCGAGCGGTTCTAGGTGCTACAGACTGGAACCACGCGACCGCCACGGTCGCAGGTTCGAATCCCGCCTCAGGCATGGGTGTGTTTGATGTCCTTAGGTTAGTTAGGTTAAACTAGTTCTAAGTTCTAGGGGACTGATGACCTCAGAAGTTAAGTCCCATAATGCTCAGAGCCATTTGAACCATTTGAACCTTAGTCTGTTTAAGGTCAATAGGCTTTTTGAGAGATCACCATAAATCTTAAATAAAAGCACAGACTAAATCATGTACTTTTATTTTTGTTGTTGACTGGCTTACAGTGCGCTAGCATTTTAAATGAACAAGATGATGTAGGCTTGATGTATTAGCTGTTAGGCAAGGCTGCGCAATAATACTATCAGCCAAATGCTTGAGCGTGTGTACCAGCCATGTGCAAGCTTCAAGAGCAGCCGCTAGTAAAGGAAGCAGTTTTTGCAACTGCAATCTGATGCAGACCGATTGCCAATTGTTTACAAATTTGTTGGAGCTTATAGAAGCTAGCCTTTTATCTGTAGCGTAAACCGAAAGCTACACTCCTGGAAATGGAAAAAAGAACACTTTGACACCGGTGTGTCAGACCCACCATACTTGCTCCGGACACTGCGAGAGGGCTGTACAAGCAATGATCACACGCACGGCACAGCGGACACACCAGGAACCGTGGTGTTGGCCGTCGAATGGCGCTAGCTGCGCAACATTTGTGCACCGCCGCCGTCAGTGTCAGCCAGTTTGCCGTGGCATACGGAGCACCATCGCAGTCTTTAACACTGGTAGAATGCCACGACAGTGTGGACGTGAACCGTATGTGCAGTTGTCGGACTTTGAGCGAGGGCGTATAGTGGGCATGCGGGAGGCCGGGTGGACGTACCGCCAAATTGCTCAACACGTGGGGCGTGAGGTCTCCACAGTACATCGATGTTGTCGCCAGTGGTCGTCGGAAGGTGCACGTGCCCGTCGACCTGGGACCGGACCGCAGCGACGCACGGATGCACGCCAAGACCGTAGGATCCTACGCAGTGCCGTAGGGGACCGCACCGCCACTTCCCAGTAAATTAGGGACACTGTTGCTCCTGGGGTATCGGCGAGGACCATTCGCAACCGTCTCCATGAAGCTGGGCTACGGTCCCGCACACCGTTAGGCCGTCTTCCGCTCACGCCCTAACATCGTGCAGCCCGCCGCCAGTGGTGTCGCGACAGGCGTGAATGGAGGGACGAATGGAGACGTGTCGTCTTCAGCGATGAGAGTCGCTTCTGCCTTGGTGCCAATGATGGTCGTATGCGTGTTTGGCGCCGTGCAGGTGAGCGCCACAATCAGGACTGCATACGACCGAGGCACACGGGGCCAACACCCGGCATCATCGTGTGGGGAGCGATCTCCTACACCGGCCGTACACCACTGGTGATCGTCGAGGGGACACTGAATAGTGCACGGTACATCCAAACCGTCATCGAACCCATCGTTCTACCATTCCTAGACCGGCAAGGGAACTTGCTGTTCCAACAGGACAATGCACGTCCGCATGTATCCCGTGCCACCCAACGTGCTCTAGAAGGTGTAAGTCAACTACCCTGGCAAGCAAGATCTCCGGATCTGTCCCCCATTGAGCATGTTTGGGACTGGATGAAGCGTCGTCTCACGCGGTCTGCACGTCCAGCACGAACGCTGGTCCAACTGAGGCGCCAGGTGGAAATGGCATGGCAAGCCGTTCCACAGGACTACATCCGGCATCTCTACGATCGTCTCCATGGGAGAATAGCAGCCTGCATTGCTGCGAAAGGTGGATATACACTGTACTAGTGCCGACGTTGTGCATGCTCTGTTGCCTGTGTCTATGTGCCTGTGGTTCTGTCAATGTGATCATGTGATGTATCTGACCCCAGGAATGTGTCAATAAAGTTTCCCCTTCCTGGGGCGATGAATTCACGGTGTTCTTATTTCAATTTCCAGGAGTGTAGATGGAATAAGGGAAGCTGATGCTGCCTACGATCTGCCATTAACAAGGTAGACAGCAATTGAATGTCCTGTAGATAGAGATGTCATCAAGGAATTCTTTAAGAAGCAGCTACAGGAACCGAAAATATGGGATGTAGTTCTATACTTCATCATTGGCCCAGGCTTTATAAGCCAACAGTTACTTCAGTTGTTGTTGTTGTTATTGTTGTTGTTGTCAAAAGATTGGTTTCTTGCAGCTCTTCATGTTAGTCTGGCCTGTGGAAGCCTCTTCGTCTGTCCATAAACTGCTGCAACCTGCGTCCATTAAAACCTGCTTACTGTATTCGAATCTTGGTCTCCCTCTACAGTTCTACCTGTGCGGCTGGACCCGGCGGAGGTTCGAGTCCTCCCTCGGGCATGGGTGTGTGTGTTTGTCCTTAGGATAATTTAGGTTAAGTAGTGTGTAAGCTTAGGGACTGATGACCTTAGCAGTTAAGTCCCATAAGATTTCACACACATTTGAACATTTGAAATAACATCAGGGACAGGCTATAACCTTGTGGACAACTGTGCAGATAATTATATTTTGTTGTATATAGAGCTATTACTGTCGGTCATCTCCTCTAGAGTGTAGTATACGTGTTCAAGAGAATGATATGAGTAAAGAATACCTTCCAGTTCTTTAGGGTCTACTCGACGAGAACTTGACTCTACAAAAGAAGTAGGATTGCCAGTTGAAGCGCGTATCCTATTGCTTTAAGAAGAAAGTAATAAATAAAAAGTGTGTCTTGTGTACTTGTTACGTCGAACAAAACTATCAATGAAGAAAGACGCGCCGAATCTTCGCGGATACTTTCGACGAGCTGTGCAATGAAGCGCCGGCTCCACAAGTCTGTGCTAGAGTTCTGTTGTACATTGTTAAATTTCGCCGTGAGGAACTATTCACGTTACCCTTATTATATCACAGGGTGTAATGCATAAAGTCCAAACAGAAAGGACATAATACACTATTCCCAACTGACCATTCTCACCTCTGCAGTGGAAAGGGGAATATGTCACTTGTGTATGTCATACTTCACTATACACTGCAGAGTGCCTGATTTCGTTAACAAAACTCAAATATAACAGTTGCATATCTCTTGAGAGTTTGGATTTAGATTCACATCTCTATACCCTCATGAGAAGGATTGCAGCACCAGTTCAGGACCACGAACAAGGGGGTAAGAAACCCACATTTCTGGTGAAGGAGGTGTAACGGATTAGAAGTAGCGGAGATTCTGGGACAGATATCGATCTCATCTCAAGGTCACTGATAAGAGCTTCCAGTCTCTATGCTGTTCATTTTTGGAACACATCCTACGACCAGCGTAGAGACTGAATTGATGACACTTTCTGCAGGACCTGACCATCATTTTGCAGGACAATGCTCAAGCACGTACAGTGCAAGCTGTTTCTGATTTGTTTGTCTGATGGGGCTGCTAAGTGCTATACCACCTACTGCACTCCCCTGACTGAAGCCCTCGTAAATTCAACTCGATTTTTAAACTGAAGGAAACACATTCAGAACTGCTACAAATTCATCGGACAGTAGACCGCGCCGCCCGAACTGTCATCACAGCTGGCACTGCTAAGAGTATCCTATGACTGGCAACGGGCTATACACAATGCTGGTGGCTACTTTGAAGGTCAGTAAAACTATGAGACACGTATCAATTTTGTATGAGCTGTAAATAAATAGTTGCCACTACTAAAGTTCCAACCCTCGTGCGAAATATCTGATGTCCGCAAACATTACATTTCAAAGGCATCACATTTCCTGTAAACCTCCAGAACCTACCAAATTCGAGAGTCATTATTCAGTACACACCCTGAATATTGATAATAGCAAACCAGAAGACGAAGAAGAAGACAACGAGGGGCAGAACAAGGAAGTTAAGCATAAAGTAACCTCCCCCCCCCCCCTAAAGTAGTTTGATACTTCTACCTTTCAAAATTAGCTGGTCAGCGCCCCAAACGATTAGATTTGTTGCTATTCTCCGAGCGTGAGAAGCAACACTACATGTGGATCAAAAGCATTTCCCACCTGCTTTCCTCCCAGTTGGGTAAATACGGACATAAACGACATTTTTGCCGCAGATACATCAAATTAGCAGCAGCGATGTCCAGTCATCATAAACTTCGAGTGCCTCCTACCTCCTCTGGCAAGTTGTGAAGGCAAACCCATTGCCTTTCATAAAACCTACAAAGAACGACATACACCTTATGCAGGAGCATGTCACTTGTGTACTCGTAATATTCCACCCACAACATAATCTAATCATACGTCGGGCATAGTCATGCGAGACGGTTGCTCTTTGAGCTCAAAAAATGCTGTGGGAAGCTGATTGGATGTATCGCAACAACATTCCCGCGATCGACTCGCAGGAGAATGATCCATTCATTATACAAGCAAGCAATTGATTGTCATATTTGAGGGCCGTTGTTGGACAGGAAAGCGGAAACTTCACCTAGAGACAGTTTTCATCTAACAGGAATGTACTGTGGTGAAGCTCACAACGCATGCAACTTGAAGCACCAATTGTAGCGGCACGTACCAGTCTTCCTTCACAATTTGAGTAGGTATGATGCTCACTTCCTTGTTGGGCACTGGGATCGGCTTGGAAGATGATAAGGTCAGTGTCATTCTTGACTTCTTTAAGAAGTGAATTTCGTTTTCCAAGCGAATCACGCCAGAAATATCACTCTGCTTTCTGGATTCGCTACGCATCATGCACACGTCTTTTCAGAAACTTGCCAAGACAATGTGTTAGGAGGATAAGCATAACACCAAGTCCGCATATCCCGATGATGCAAAGTTTCATCTTGTGACGAAGAAGGCAGTTTTTGCTTATGAATACCTGGATTTGATGGAGAGACACCAAGAAATTGCCTGACGTAATTCCCTTCTTCAGTAAACTAACAAGCACTGCCATTAGGATGCGTAGTATGGATGTTTGGCAGGAGTTCGGGATCCCTGATGTAGGAGAATATGCTAGATTACACATGAACACTGATTTACACCTGGTCGCGGATAATTTCGAGAAATTCCGAAGTGTACTAATATGCCTGGCACATACTCTATGGATCCTACCTTTCGTGGGATGCAGTGTTAAGAAGAACACATGTCGACATCGAACTGTTGACCGATGATGACATGCTGCTTTTCTTGAACGTGGTATTCGCAGAGGACTTTGCCAGTGCGTGTACAGGTACACCAAAGGAATCAGCACGGGATTGACGGCGGACTTTCCCTTGTCTGCACGGGTACGCCAAAGGAAATAACCCGCAAACGAGTGAGGAGGAGTACGGGACATCTGACGATTTAATTACATCCTTTACTTGGATGAAAACAACCTCTTTGGGCACGCATGCAATGCAATCTGTTGTGTGGAGGGTTCCAATCGATATCCAAAAGGGAAATAACAAGATTGATGCAAAATACCCATGATGTGGCTGCAGATGGTGGTGAGGGATATGTTCTGGAGGCAGACCAGGAATATCCCACCCATTTGCATGATGTGCACAGTGTCTGGAGTGCCTAGTCTCGCGAAGTGGTTCCGTCTCAAACCTGGTGAATAAGCAGCGGATATACCGTATTCTATACTACAGGACGGAACTCGTCAGAATTACCTGCGACTTCTCCTTCAAGCAGTTTTGCTGGTCGAAGGAGTGCATTGATGTAAACACTGAACAGAGGGCTCTTGTAACATGACTTTTGCATAATAATGAGCAATTCAGTTTTCGGAAAAAGACTGGAAAATGTTAGTTAATATTAAGATAGTCGTGTAGTTTTGCCGTTGGAATAGTCGTTATGGCACAGGAGGACCAAAGTTCAAGTGGGTCATCGTCTTCAATGAAGGGCTAGTCACTGAGGAGATGGCCAAGATTTCGGTGTAGTTGATGAATCCTGTCTGTATCGCAATATGTGTTCTGGACTTCTTCAGACTCCACATGTGCCGATTTTATCAAGAGTTTGCGAAGCCAGAATTCGCCGAGCTCAAGTTACTTTATATCGGTACAGACAGTATTGTCTACTCGGTGAAAGTAATCGGGTACATTCACAAAGAATTCGAAACGTCTGGATAGGCGGTCGATAATCCTTTTGGAATAATACCCCAAACCAAGAAGGTTATCTGTCTGATGAACGGTGAGGTGAATGGTTTACAGATTGTGGAGATTGTAGGGCTCAGTTCGGAAACGCATGCACGCCACATAGTTTCAGATACCACCCAGAGACGAGGTAAGGGTATGCATCATGCTGCCTAAAAGGCTATCTCGATAGAGGAGTACACGTGGTGCCTGCTCGAGGGTGTTGCACTGCTCCACATACGGTGCACCAAGTAATTTTCTTTTTTATCGAGAAATGATGAGCCGGCCGCGGTGATCTCGCGGTTCTAGGCGCGCAGTCCGGAACCGCGCGACTGCTACGGTCGCAGGTTCGAATCCTGCCTCGGGCATGGATGTGTGTGATGTCCTTAGGTTAGTTAGGTTTAAGTAGTTCTAAGTTCTAGGGGACTGATGACCACAGCTGTTAAGTCCCATAGTGCTCAGAGCCATTTTTGAGAAATGATGAGGTACATACTGCACTGCAACTGACTGTAGGTTTGTAATGCCATGATTGCAAACAATTCACCTGTGGGGATGGGATCGGGACCCTCCCATACTCATACTATTCACAGTGTAACTGAGTGTGTGGCTGGTTAATTTAATTGTAAATTGTGAATATATGTATTATATATAGAAGCAACTGAACAGAAATATGTGCTGGCGTACATCTTGGCCAGCTCACCGGTCTACCTTAGGAAACATTATATAGCATGCACTGAACTAAGCGCGCCTATGACAAGAGAAGACCAAGACCCCCGGGGTACGCGCCGATAACGCCCCCTGGGTAGCATGCATATAGGCCGCCGCCGCCGACGACCGAACTGTCTCAATCTCAGTACGTCGCATCGGGACTCAGTTCGCATTGCACCTTAATACGTTGCATTGTGCTCTGGTCTTCTACAGTGATAGTCTTCACCTCGCACCTTTGCTAGCTGTGAGAGAACGTTAGTCGCTGAATATAGTTATGATATGAACGACAAGATTCAAGAATTAGTACATGTTATTTGATTTCTTTGATTGTTGTGCGTTTTATGCGTAGTGAGAGGAAACCGGACGCCCCTATTGTGCCACCCTCATCCAACCAGGAACCACAAAACATTACAAGAAGTTACAGCCACAATAAAATACACCTGATAGTAATGTATATAAGTCTTCAGAAAAAAAATAATAACTACGTCAAAAAAAACACGTATGAATGTAAGAAAAAGTTTGTGCGTAAATACACCAAAAAAAAGAATTGTAAAAAGTTAGCGTGGAAATTATAGTCTGTAATATAAAAATAGCTTTGTAAAAAAACTACTCTGTATACGTCATCAAAAACAAATAGCTTTGTATATAAAATTGTAAAAGACAAAATTGTTAATAAATAACGAAAATTTTTGAAAAATGAATTGCTAAAAAAGAAATTGTTAGTAGTTATTATTTCCAAACTCTTTCAATATAGAATTATTGCAAATAATATGTTTTTTATAAAAGACCCAAACCTCTCCACATGATGCAGAGACTTCCAATGAAAAGGCCAAGACAATGAACTAGTTATAAAAGATAATAAGGGAGGGGGGGGGGGGGCACATCTCATATTGGTCCAGGAGTAGAGGGAGAGGCCTCCTGCTATTTTAATGTGATCCCATTGGTCCAGGGGTTTGCTGGTAATTCCCCAGGGGGAGGGAAATGGAGGGGGGTAGCCTTGAATGTAACTGCAAGAGTGTAACCTGACACCGGAAGTCCTTATCTGTGACTCTGAGATAAGATCATTATCTGTCCCAGAATCTGCCCTACTTATCTACTACGTATCAGTTACAGCTTTATCTTATCACCGAAAGTGCGGGTTGCTTATCCTCCTCGCCTCCCCCCAGTCCCGAATTGATACTGCTGCTCTACTCTCATGTAACTCCAGTTGTACACTGTACGTCTGTGTTGCCAATGAATTTGTTCGTTTTTTGACATAATGCTCACTACGCAGCAGACACACAAGCATTCAAAATGTGGTGCTACAGAAGAATTATGAAGATTAGATGGGTAGATCACATAGCTAATGATGAGGTACTAAATAGAATTGACGAGAAAAGGAATTTGTGGCACAACTTGACTGGAAGAAGGGATCGGTTGGTAGGACATGTTCTGAGACATCAAAGGATCACCAATTTAGTATTGGAGGGCAGCGTGGAGGGTAAAAATCGTAGAGGGAGACCAAGAGATGAATACACTAAGCAGATTCAGAAGAATGTAGGTTGCAGTAGGTACTTCGAGATGAAGAATCTTGCACAAGATAGACTAGCAAGGAGAGCTGCATCAAACCAGTCTCTGGACTGAAGACCACAACATCTCCAGCCAACTCCTAACATGAATTAATTAATTACCGCTAAACAAAACGGGTGACCCAGTGGTTCAGACAACGAACACGTACTCGTGATGAGAGGCGTACAAATCCCTAGCTGTACGTATCGATTTATGTTAGCCGCAAGCACATACTGGACAACTCCTACATCCCATTCATGGTATCCCACGACAGGTTAAATTTGGACTAATAATAAAAAGTGCTGTAGAGTTTCCTGTTGAAGAATTTGATATACCCTATAAATAGGACCAAGTGTAGATACAGCAAGCACTGCCAGGAGCACAAATCTACCTAAACAGTCACCGATTAGGCCAGAGGTACGTGGGAAACAGCACATAGAATTCACATGAATCGTGGACTACTTCCTTTCCTTTTCAAGTGAAAAAAAAAATGCTCCATCCGTTATGCAATTGAAGTGAGACATCCCAGACCATCCAAAACGTCGAGCAGGAGCGTACTTGAACCCCATGTCCAGCAGCAAAGGACTTCCTGACACCGATCTTAGGTGTTGTTGACTGGATCGAGAAATTAAAATTAACATTATGAACTGTTATAAAAACTAAACTAAACACCATCCGGACAGGCCTCGAAATGTCCAGGGTACCGAAAGACCGCCGTGTTATCCTGAGCGCAAAGGCGTCATCGGATGCAGATATGGAGGAGAGTGGATTAGAACATCGCTCTCCCAGATGTTGTTTGTTTTCATGAGCTGTAACTGCCACTTCTCAGTGAAATAGCTCCTGAGTTAGCCTCACAGGGGCCGACTGCCAACAGCGTGCGTCAAGGCCGAGACGGCTACCCATCCACGTGCTAGCCATGCCCAACGGCACTTCCGTGATTTGATGGGAGCCGGTGTACCCACTAACGACAAGGACATTGGTATAAATTATTACACAGTAAAATACTTTCACTGTATGTTTTAGCTATCTGTTTTTCGTTAGTACCATTGCTTTACATCTGTTTAATTATACTATACGTTTTACCATGCGCTAGATAAATAATCCGTACTGATGCTGGGACAGTTTCTTCAAGAGTCCAAGCCTGCTTCTCTTTTCCATTCGTGCCTGAGTTAGTATTTCGCCCTTAAAGACATCAGTGCAGAAGAGACGTACAGTGTACAAGGATCTTCCACACCAGCCACTGTACTCGAAAACTGAATCAGAATTTTCTCGAGTTAAAACTTTTTTCCATGACGAAATAATTATTTCGTCATGAAATACGCCCGGGGAAATTGAATAATCACATTTTTTTCCATGTTTGTTGTTTCATTCCCCTCGCTCCTTGTTGGCGTCACAAAAATGAATGTTTTCATAAAATAAAATACAGACTGTCAGTTGCGTAAATAAACAGATTAAAAGCTGATTTATTGATTGATTAAGATAAACAGGGCTAACGGCCTTGCCGCAGTGGTAGCACCGGGTCCCGTCAGATCACCGAAGTTAAGCGCTGTCGGGCTTGGCTAGCAGATGGATGGGTCACCGTCCGAGTCTGCCTAGTGCTGTTGGCAAGCGGTGTGCACGCAGCCCTTGTGCTGCCAATCGAGGAGCTATTTGATTGAGAAGTAGTGACACCGGTCACGAAAACTGATAACGGTCGGGAGAGCAGTGTGCTGTCCACTTCCCCTCTGTATCCGCATCCGGTGACGCCTAAGGACTGAGGACACGGCAGCCGGTCGGTACCGTTGGGCCTTCACAGCCTGTTCGGACGGTGTTATTGTTCGTAGGTTATACAGGGTATTTCAAACCTACTTTTTCGAACTTTGGGGACATGTTCCTTACACCAAAACAAGAAAAAAAAGTTGAGATATGTCTGAAAATCATTCGTTTTCGAGTTGTTAGTGAAAATTTACAATTTAGGCGATTGGAACTCACCGACACATAAACTCATAATAAATGTCCGAAATGCTTCTAAACGCTCAATCACTCATCGAATCGCAGACTGTCGCACTCGTTTCAAATACCCTTTAATGGGTTTCGAATAGTTTTGGAGGCTTCCATGGCTCGTCGATGCAGAGCTTCTGCAGAGATCAATTGTTTAAGTTGCTCCCGGAGATGATAATCTAAAGGAGTGAGGTCGGAGAAATTGCAGGCCACGGAACTGTTCATCCTCTAGCTATCCATCTGTCATAATAGATACCAGCCAGTGCATCTCGAACACGGATACTGAAATGTGCTGAAGTTCCGTCATGAATAAACCACATGTTCCTTCTTATTTTGGCACCTGTAAGACGTGCTGGGAGAACGTATGGTCCTACCACATAGTTACCCACAGTTGCACATGAATCTTAATCTGATGTTGATGTCTAGCGCGTACATGAGGATTGCAATCGGCCCAAATGTGTTCGTCGTGAAAATCTGGTACTCTGTCTCTTCCCATTGCTTCATATGTAAACTAAACTGAAGAGACAAACAATGGACTGGCAGTTTGTGCAACAAACCATCGGCGAAAGTTCTCCCTAGGTGGGTGATCATCAGCCATAAAGCCCTGCACGCGAAGTAGATGGCACGGATACTCGAGCTGTTCGTGAAGTGTCTTCCATGCTGAACTTGGAGATGTACCATATGATGGGGCCACATGTCTTCTAGTGATACCTGATCGTTTTTCGACAGCCCGTAGAACGTGCTCTTTGTGGTTGGACTTCTGAGGAACAATAGTCCGTGGTGGTACCGATCCTGTCTCTGCATTGTGACGATATACAGCAACAATGGTTGGACGATTCGACTGTCTTCGGTCTAGGACCGCCGCCTGATAAAGCCGTGCAGCCTCGTGTCCATTATCATTCGCGCGGCCGTACGTAAAAATAATGCCTGCCTGCTCACGAAATGAGTATCTCGCCATGTTTGAATGAAGCACTTTCAGTTAACTCACTACCTGTAGTACATGTACAAAGTGCACACGTTGAAGTCAGACGAATGAAGAATGCAAACAAGACTCCCTGGCAACACAACTCCATCTAGGATACAATGAATCAAACGGGTATAAAGATAAGTGAAGTTGTTGGGCTGTACCTGAACACCAACTTTCATCAATAACTCGTAAATGGTAGATTTTCGGACACTATGTGTATGAACTTTTTCCTTGTTTTGCTGTAAGGCACCTGTCCCCAAAGTTGGGAAAAGTTCAAATGGCTCTGAGCACTATGGGACTTGACATTTGTGGTCATCAGTCCCCTAGACTTAGAACTACTTAAGTCTAACTAACCTAAGGACATCACAAACATCCGAGGCCGAGGCAGGATTCGACCCTGCGACCGTAGTAGCAGCGCGGCTCCGGACTGAAGCGCCTAGAACCGCTCGGCCTCAACTGCCGGCGGTAAAAGTATTTTTGAAACACCCTATACACACCAATGAAACGAAATGATCAGTTTATGTAGACTGCCAGGTGTTGGAATACCGTGAGATTTGTAGCGTTTGGGGTTGTGTGTAGCAGGGGGTTTCTGTGGGTGGATGTTTGGTACTAAGAAAGTTATACCAGCTGAGTGTTTGGATAGTGATCACAAGTTGCTAGTAGCTTATAGAAATTATAAGATTAAAAAGAGTGATTGCTGCCTAAAGAATGCCGGGATGAAAGCTGCAGTAGTGCCGTGCAAATACGCGGCAAAACAAAAGGTAAAGTAAAGGAGAAAGAAACCAGTTGATGGAACAATAGAGCAAAAGATGGAATTAAAGAACGCAGCACAGCAAAGAAAAACATGGAGATTGAAAAGAAGAGATCAGAACCAAGGGATGGTATCAAAAGATGAGCACAAGGTGATAACAGTGGACAGGAATGTCAACAGACTCTAAATAAAGAGAGTAGTTAAAGAAGAAAAGGAGAAATGAGCACAAGGTGATAACACTGGACAGAAATGCCTACAGAAGAAACTCCAAATAAAAAGAGTAGTGAAAGAAGAAAAGGAGAAAAGTTGGAAAATATTCACACAGGAACTAAGGAGGACAGCAAGGGGAAACAAAAACAGTTGTATGGGTTGTTGAAAAGTAAAAGATCTGGCAGATAAGATACAAAAAGGATTGAAACAGACGATGGGAAGATTATCACGGACGTGGAAGGCATCGGATAAGTCATGATGAATTATTGTGAAATCTTACTGAATGAGGAAAATGAACAAGAAAGTGACACCGAAGTCACTGAAGTAGAGGGAGAAGAGCATCCAATTACGTGAGCAGAAACTGAAAATGTCTTGAAACAGATGAAAGGTGGGAAGGCGTCAGGAATAGATGAGCTGATAGCGGATATAATAAAGGCAGGTGGAATCTAAGGAATACAGTGGTTGCATAAGACGCTGATTCGATATGGATTGAGAACAAGGTGCCGAATGATTGGGAAAATGGAATTATAATACCATTGCTTAAGAAAGCACGTAGAAAGAAGTGCAATAACTGCCGAGGAGTCACACTATCGTCACATTGCCCTTCTAGGTAACGTAAAACATCATATAAAAGGGGCTGAGAAAAATCCTAGAACATCATTTTTTGGGAACAATTGCATGGATTCAGAAGTAGCAGGGGAACAATAGACCTCATTTTTCTCTCCGTCAGTTAATGATGAAGTGTCGGGAAAAATGAAAGGGTGTGATAATAGTGTTCCTGGAGTAGGAAAAAGTATACGACAGTGTACTAAGAGGTAAAAATATGGACATGCTTGAGAAAACATAATGTCCCTGATTCATTAATTTAAAAAGTTCTGATACTGTATGAAGGTTGCGAAAGCAGTGTACAAGTAGGAAACGTAAGATCAAAATGGTTTTAGACAGTGAGAAGTGCTCAGCAAGGCAGTAAAAATGTAAATGTCGTGTGACTAGGGCCTCCCGTCGGGTAGACCGTTCGCCGTGTGCAAGGCTTTCGATTTGACGCCACTTCGGCGACTTGCGCGTCGATGGGGATGAAATGATGATTAGGACAACACAACACCCAGTCCCTAAGCGGAGAAAATCTCCGACCATGCCGCGAATCGAACCCGGGCCCTTAGGATTGATATTCTGTCGCGCTACCACTTTTTTTTTTTTCTTAATCTCATTTTGTTCGCTTTCGTTCATTGCATCTGTTCGGGGCGGACGTCGTAAGACACCCGTTAAAGTTCATTGTTGATCGATTAACTCAGTTTCTCACTCAGCTACTGGGGGCGGACAGCAAGGCAGTTAACTTCCCCGTTATTTGCTTTTTGTGGTGACATCGCCATTGGGAAGAGACGAAAACAGAGGTTCGGGGGGAAGCCACCTTGTAAGATCCCACTGGAGGGAGAGAAGGTGAATGTGTGAGAAATCTGGGTAGGAGTTTTAAACAGAGTAGCAAAAGGATCCAGCTTCTTCCACCAAGTACGAAATCAAATCTGGGACAAAGAATCGTTTTAAGAGCTGAATACAACATGTATAAAACGTATCTCCTGTCAATCATGACGTATAGTCTGGAGACCTGTATCATAAATAAGAGAGAAAACAGTCAGCATGTGAAATGAAGTTCCTTAGATCAGCTCCACAAAAAACGAGGAGAGACAAACTCAGGAACGAATATGTAAGGCGAGACCTGCAGGTGATCTAGACCATGGGGGAAAGAATGAGCGCTGCAAGATTGAACTGGTTAGATCATGTGACGCGAATGCATCCGACTCGAACTCCATGTCAGTATCCGAGCTAGGAAGAGATGGACGGACCAGATTAATGAAGATATCAAGAGGAGAGAAGTAAAGTGGGATGGAGTGGAGAGAAAAAAGCTGTATCAAGACAGAAATTAATGGAGGCGTATCGTTCACAAAGCTACTACCCGGCTCGCTGGAGAAAATGCTGATGATGTTGATGTCTGGTAGAGGGATTTGGGAACATGACGAAGAAAGGGTATATATCAAGGCGGATTTCATGGTCGGGTAAGGAGATGCGATTAAGGTTTCGTTGAGAGAGAATGTGGAGAACGTGGAGGTGGAGTACTGGGGGAGTGCGGTGGTATAGGCAAGGCAGAGTACCAGGGTCAGAAAGCAGGAGGGAAATTAACGGGTGGAGGCGTCGAGTTTGCGGGTAACGTAGGATATTTGGAGATTTTTTATTTTATTTTCTGCCATTTACAAACCACCGACGCTGTCCAGAAAGAAGTGTCTCAGTAAAACATTGAGCCTCTCCTTCCCGGGTAGCCTCCACCCGAGCTACTACTACTCGCCACCTGACAGCGAATGCCTCAACAATACTTTGCGCCTCTCGCCCCCAGATGATTTGATTTTGCATCTACATCAACGTTAGGTTGCTTTACATAGCAGCATGTGCTGTCCTGTGTTTCTACATTTCTCATACAACCTAATATCAGTATGTTATGAACACTCGTCTTTGTGACACTTTGGTGACTATGCATTGAGTCGTTATTCCATGTTTTTCTGTCTTCACCAGTGCCAGTGTCGTCCGATCTGCTACGGCTACTACTGTCATCTGTCTCTCTAGTACTGTCTGTGGAAACATTCGTTGCCTGTGCTCATTGCTGCATGTCATTTCTGCATATGTTCTCGTCGCTGAAGGAACTCTTTGTGCAGCACTGTAGATATTCTATGCGCACAGACGTTGAGATCGATCCATAAGCTCTGATCTGTAAGGGATTATGTTGTCATGGTGTGAGTGCGCCAATCGTCTTTCCTGCGACCAACAGTGACAGTGTAAAAGTATAGGTTATGGGGTCCCTCTCTCTCCACAGGCACAATCAGCCTCGTGATCGAGATTTACACGCAGCAAGTGGCCATGAGATGAACCATGCCGCTGCAGGAATTAGCAGTTTCATCCCCTGCCGCTCCGTGGTGATGAGTAAGAATGCATATACCCTACGTGCCTTTTCACAGTTGCCCCATTCCCTAGCGCATGACAAGGAGAGAGGAGCGGAAATCCATACCACATTGGCATAGCAGAGAATGGGTAGGATCAGGGGTCCATAGGTGTCTAGGATCGTGGGAGGCTGTAATCCTCATGTTCGGCCAGTTAGTAATTTTAGTATTTTATTCTGTTGTGGGCTTCCCATTGAATTGTTAGTAGTTGGGGCTTCCATGTTATTTGGCGATCCAGTGTTAGTTCGAGATATTTTAGTGTGTTAGTTAATTGAGTAGGACGTTCGTAAATAGTAAGATAAAAGTTGTGGCGGTGGAACCTGCGGATGATTCGTCATATAATTATGGCTCGAGTTTTTGTAGGGTTGATTTTGAGGAACCACTGTTTGTACCAGGAGGTGAACTGATTGAGATGGTTCTGGAGGAATTGTTGGGATATTAAAATATTTTGCATAAGCCAGTATAAAGAAACTGCTTGGTAAATCTCAGATTACTTTGAGTTTGCTGGGAAAGGAAGTAAATAAGGTTAAGCAGCTGCCCTCTCACCTCTAGAAACAAATGGTTTTCACAAACTGAACTCACATCCTGCCTTGTCACTTGGAAGTATCAGTTTAAAGAAAGGCGAAACGTTGAATGAACACTTTTCGCCATTCATCGACGAACTAATATTAATACGAGTGTGGCTCCCGCTCAGATACTGAGTACTCTTGTGACGGTTTTCGTGTTTATGCCGAATGATTCGGTTAACTGGTAGAATTTCAACCTTCAGTTCTCGAGCTCTAGTCATAATAAGAACCGACCCTAAACCTAACGCGAAAACCCCCAAATATTGCCACTGTTCCAGTAAAGTATGCTACTAAGGCCATAAATCGGTCTGAATGCGTATCGTGTCCAACTTCCTACGACAATAAAAGTTCCACAGGTCTGGGTGTGAAACATTTCCAAGGCGTGGTCTGAAACTACACTGCACTGTAATTAAGTGAAAATAACTCACCACACTACTTAACTCGTATCACCATGTAAGAGAAAACCAGTGCCGTGCTGAGCACTGAATAGAGTCACATAAATTCTCCTATAGATATTGACTGCGCCTCATAATGTGTGTCTATCCTTCTTTTAGGAGAGTATCAGTTAATAACAGGGCCTATTATCCTGGCCTGGTGCATTGAAAAAAGTTACGCCAGTCAGTATACAAGACAAAGACTAGTTTAACCAAGTCTTCTTGTAGCACAGAAATAGCGTCTGTAGACTCCTTGTTGTCCGGCTGTTTGTTTTCTCACTTCCACCGTTCTCGCATCGCCCGTCCAGATACTCAGTCCCCAGGTTGTGATGCAGTGTAGGGGGTCGTAAACTCACATAAAATGTGAATCTTCAGGTTTTGGCGGCGCAAAGACTGTTCCATTAAGTTTCGGGTGTGCAGCCGCAAGAAATCTCCTTCTTCTTCTAATATTTCGGCTGTATAACGTTCAGCCATCTTCAGAGTGAGCCGCAAGACTGCCGCTCCAGTGCTCGCTTCGTCCCTTTATACTGTTGTACCGCGCGACTGCGCATGCGGCCACAGATGCAAATGCGCCAGAGACGTTGGTCGGCGGCAGAGACGTGCATAATGCGCGAGTTGTATCCATGACTCCGCAGTTGATCTGTGTTGGCATATCGATATATCATTGTGAGCTGCACTGTGACGACGTCTTTGCGAGTTTATTGCAGCAAGTGCCGGATTCCATGATTTATCAAGATTGAAACCACTATCTCTATTAATTAAATTCGTCGTCAAGCTTATTTCAATTGCCTCCTTCACTATCGAGTCCCAAAAGGATGATGTAGTTGCCAAAATTTCGACGTTGTCATACAACATACTGTGAGCATTATCAATACAGTGCTCTGCCACTGCCGACTTGTTGGGTTGTAAAAGTCGTGTATACCTCCGGTGTTCTGTACATCTTTTTTGGACAGTACGAGTTGTGTGTCCGATGTAAGAAAGGCCACATTCACATGGAATTTTGTAAAGTCCAGATTTTCGGAGCAGCAAATCATCTTTGACGGAGTCCACAAGTGCAGCTGTCTTGGGTGGAGGACGAAAAATCACTTTTACTTTGTGTCTGCCGAGAATGCGTCCTGTTTTTGATGAGAGGCTACCCACATATTGCAGGAAGGCCATCAATTTAAAGGTTTCTTCATCTTCTTCTGCTTTCTTTGTGGCGTCTTTCGGTTTCATTTTCAGTGCCCTCTGTATTTGTTGTGGAGAGTACCCATTGTCTTCAAACACTCTTTGTAAGTGGGTAAGTTCATCTTGCAGACTACTTTCGTCAGAAATAATATGCGCTCTGTGAGTCAAAGTTCGGAGAACACTAATTGTCTGGGCAGGATGGTGGCAGTTATTTGCACGTAAATACAGATCGGTGTGCGTCGGCTTTCTATACACTCCATGTCCCAAAGTGCCATCTTCTCTGCGCCGAACCAAAACATCCAAGAATGGAAGGCATCCCTCCTTTTCAATTTCCATTGTGAACTTTATTTTATCGTGGAGGGAGTTCAGATGTGTTAAGAAGTCTTGCAAGTTGTCTTCACCATGGGGCCAAACTACAAGGGTGTCATCAACATACCTCCAGAATACCGTGGGTTTCAAGTAAGCAGATTCAAGCGCCTTCTCCTCGAAGTTCTCCATAAATAAATTGGCCGCCAGAGGGGATAAGGGACTATCCATGGCGCATACACAGTATCTTGTATGACAACGTCGAAATTTTGGCAACTACATCATCCTTTTGGGACTAGATAGTGAAGGAGGCAATTGAAATTCGCTTGACGACGAATTTAATTAATAGAGATAGTGGTTTCAGTCTTGATAAATCATGGAATCCGGCACTTGCTGTAATAAACTCGCAAAGACGTCGTCACAGTGCAGCTCACAATAATATATCGATATGCCAACACAGATCAACTGCGGAGTCATAGATACAACTCGCGCATTATGCACGTCTCTGCCGCCAACCAACGTCTCTGGCGCATTGGCATCTGTGGCCGCATGCGCAGTCGCGCGGTACATCACATAAAATGGATTTTCCAAGAACAATTAATAACAGGGTCATCGCCTACTTGCAACCCTTATCCTATCACTCAGCAAACACTTTTAACCCATCAGCCTAGGTTTTTAAAGTAACTAATTTGGGGTAATAAAAATGCGAATGTTCGATGAAAATAGCTGAACCGTTATATGCTGTTGGAGTAACACGGCATTCCTGTATGTCAGGCTATCACGTAATTTCTGTTTGCTAAAACACTAGGAATACCTTACACCAAATTTCTTACTAAACCCGACAGCTTGATTCATTCTGTATTCCGCACGTGGCACCAAAGATACTTGCTCATCTGTCCAAGTCTGAAAAAGAAAAAAAAAGACAAGCAAAAGACAAAAGAAAAAAAAAGACAAGCATTTATTATTTATGGCGGTCGCTTGATGACATAGTCAGCTGACAACGCACTCGTGAAATTTTACTCTAGTTTGCAATTATTCCTCTATGGGAAAGTCTTTTTCGTAGAATGGAGAGCAATGCAATGTTCGAACCGCAACACTGGCAGCTCTTCAGCTTTTAGGAATACCAGGACCAGCGAGATTGATTTCCCTCGCGGTCAGTTCCTTCGCCGGCATCCGTAGTGTCGCGAAGTTGACAAACGTTGCGCTTCGTGCGCCCGCAAGGAATTCCTCTCCAGGGGGTGAACCGGCCTGTCTCGAGGGGTTTGCGTCGAATCCTCTCTGGACGAGATGGACGCAGATTTCTCTACAGCATCAACAGCTCTACGCTACAACCGTTGCATAAAATTGCTTATCATTAGAATAGCCTGTTTTCATGCGGCAAACATCTGTCATAGCTTTCTCATTGACAAATGTAAGGAAAGAAGGAAGATTAAGGTTTAAGGTGTAGCGCTATTGAATTGCGTGGCCTGTATTCAGCAATACGTAGACATTTTGAACGTATTATTACACTCAATATAAAATTTGAAGGTAATGTCTAACAATATTTGATTTCACTAAACAATTTTTGTGCACTTCGAGCTATCGGAGGGTGGGGGGGGGGGGAGAGGTTAGAAAAAAGCTGTTTAGGGAAGTAAATTAACTGCTGGTGATTAAATTTACTGCACAGTGATACATGTGGCATGCAGCACACGACAAATTGTCATGAAGTGTAGTACATACAAGGATATGAAAACGATTACCATTCAGCACAGCCAACAAAGGCGGTAGAAATAACACCATCTACAGTTTGTATATAAGGAAAAATCATGCAGTGTATTTCTCATTCATAAATCCCATTTGATTGCTGGTTATTTCTGAGAAGATAGCGCTAGGACTCTTGTATCAAAGACAGACGTCCAGTAGCAAGTGTCTGAATCCGACAATGGCAGGAAGATGGGTTATGAAGACTAGAGGACAGCACTCTGTGATATTGCTGGACCCCATGCCTGTCATGCAGTTATGGAACTGATGGTTTCAGAAAATGTTCAAATTTGTGTGAAGTCTTAAGGGACCAAACTACTGAGGTCATCGGTCCCTAGACTTACTCACTACTTAAACTAACCTAAACTAACTTACGCTAAGGACAACACACACACCCATGTCCGATGGAGGACTCGAACCACCGGCGCGAGGGGCCGCACGATTCGTGACATGGCGCCTCTAACCGCGCGGCCACTTCGCGCGCCGATGGTTTCAGAACAGTTATACTCAAAGCCATTCAGGACCACAACGGCCGCTCTGAATTAGCACCCGAGAGGACAGGCATATTACTAGCTCAGCTGTGGAATCGTTACAGCCACATCACATACCTAGAGCGCGACAACATTGTCACTACGTCGTCTTTTCAGTCTTTCTGGTTCGACCCGTCACTCGGCGTAATGATATGGATTGCAATTTGGTATCAACACGATCGTCTCTGATTTGCGTAGCTACTAGTTTCGACAGCAGCCATTACTTTTCTTTACGGAAATGTGGCAACATGACAAGAAATAAGAAAAATAACATTTATTAAGATTATATTACAAAATGGTACTTAACTTTGGTACAGTTTTATGCATGGCACTTGACGTCCAGACCTAATACAATGACATTTAAAATATATTATAACAGATAAGCCCTCGGTCACAAATATTAAGTCAAAATTGACCTGGTTTCACGCTACTTTGAGCGTCGTCTTCAGAATTAAACTAACTGTTCTAAAACATATTAGGTATATAATACGTTAATAAAATTAAAGTTTGTACTGACTGGAAAGGGATGCAGTACTTCCTAGTCACACTTTAAAAAATCTAAGCCGGAAAGGCGACGTCATGAATAGTTGTAAATAAGATGGCGAGCCGCTAAGGGCTGCTCGTACTTGAGTGAACAAGTGTTGCAACAAGACTGCTCGCGGGAGCTTCACACAACACACCTGCTCCACTGCACCACCCTTGCCAGACTCCCTCTCTGCTCTCGCTCCACGTGACGGAGTTAACACTACCAAAGATCCTAAACACTTTGGTTCTCCACACGACCTATCGATGTATTCGTTCGATAGCATAGTTTTCCCTAGGCAAGACCCAGCGTAAAAATACAAATAATATTTACAGAACAAACCAATTATACATCGACATAAATGCATAAATATATATACAAATAGTAAAACAATTACAATAAAGAGACAGAAATGTTATATCTTCAGGTGACAAAATAAGGAAAAAATTTATAGTACAATAGATGGAAACAGGAGGATATACATTTCCGGCGTTACACGTGCCCCACATTGTCTGAGGATGTTTGTGTAACCTAAACAGACTCAGAAAATGTCCCAAAAAAGAAACAGCGGAAATGCATCTGCTCAAAACATCAACAAAATTTAGCATTCGTCTAATTAACCATTAATCAATGTTTTAGACCATAATAATTGAGTGGAGACACTCCTAATCTTATTCCACTCTGTCATCTTGCACAAAATAAAACAGGTTGACAACATATTGAACTTCATAGAAAACATAGAAAATGGTTTAGCTATCCAAAAAATCAAAATTCCTAACAGTATCAAGAAATGGAATACTATTTACAAAATTAATCAGAGTACATGGTCATAAAAAACAGGTATATCAAAATACGCAAATTAATAATTAATTACATAGAATACACATTTTATATAACCTTTTCATAATTAATATTCTCGTCATGAGAGTCCACTTAACGCTAAACAAGAAAATAATATACAGCAGATCGACAAAAACATAAATACTGACAGCAGAATTCTTTCACATCAGCTGTCCGGGAAGAAAAACAACTCCGCCTTCCGTACCCGCAAGTGCAAAGAATGCCGATAGCGGCACAAGAGCCGACAGCGGCACAAGAGCCGACAGCGGCTCCGCCTCGCCAGTATTGTTGCGCCCGCCTGTGCGGCACGCTTGATCTCACTCGCCCTTGTAACGGCATTTCCAGAACGTCCGTTTCACTGAATTCTTTCGGAAAAACTCACTCCCGAGTAATCTCAAGGAGTCCATTAACACTATCACAGTGGATAACTCAACACCGTCCATCATCACACATGTACAAGCCTGAAACTTAAAACACCGTCTAAGTACATCGGCAATGACTAGTAAAACACATATTCATGAAATCTTACAGCTTGTTACAAAATCATATTTCCATTCCTTAATCTACTGTGACTCAGCTGAAAACTTAAACTAGCAGCTTGGATTTTTCAGTAGATTAATAATCAGTTTCTCTTAAATCTTTTAGTAAAAATTAATTACTTATTAATTACAACTTCTTTAATGTCCTCTTGGTCAGGCAAAAGCATGGCAATCTAGCAAATCGTTTAAATCTTACACTCTATATTTACATACTGTACAAATTACCCATTCTGTGGTATTAATCAATCCTAGGTTGGTACAATTTCAAGTCTACAATGTTCCGTATACCTAATAGTTTTCCAGAGCTTGGATACTCTAAGCAAGAAACATTTGTGTGAGCTATACCAATGACTTTATATGGTCCATTATAAACAAATTTAGAGATTTCATTGTCTATCTCGCTCGATTTCTCATGAGCTTTTACAAGTATTAAGTCTCCGATTGCAAACTTAGCAAAACGCGCTTTAGCGTCATGACGACGTATGCGAGCATCGGCTTTTAGCTTCATTACTTCTCGCAAACGATCTTTTTTCACACCAATACTAATGTCAATCCGTGGAGGGAATTTGATTATCTCTTCCAATTCACTTTCTACACTTTTGTCAATGCCGAGATTCCTCACGTTACGGCAGTTCAAATTCATTCCTACGTCAATGTCATCCGGCCAGTTAACAATGTGTATAGGCTGGTATCGCCTATGCACACCGTCTCCTGCCTCGTCAAAACTAACTATTATTGCTTTATCTTGTGACGTACATGTCAAAGTTTTGCTTTCGCAATTAATCACTGCACGGTACTTTAATAGCCAATCTAACCCGATAATTACTTCCGTAGTTAAGTCTGGCACGACGAAAAACTCTTGTTCAAATCGTGCCTCACATATCTCGAAGTTGACAAAAATTTGTTTTGTGACCGGTTTACTGGCCTTCCCAGTAACACCGATAATTTTCACTCCTGTTACTGGCATAACTACGATACCAGGTCTGTCTTTCAGTAACTCAAATACTTTCTCAGATACAGCACTCAATTCTGCACCGGTGTCAATCAACACGTTTAGTTGTAGGTCGTGCATATTAACAGACACTACTATCTGTCTACACTTGTCCTCGACTGTTTCTTTATTTTCCCACAGTAAATCCTCGTCTATATCCAGGTCATTCCAGAAAAAACCATCCGGCTTTGATCCTAAATCCGGCTTATCTGGCGGCCTTTTCAGCCTCTGTTCACATACAGTTTTAATTTCAACACGTTTGTCGTGAGGCTTAGTCTGTAGCTTCGCCTCCAGTACCGAAACCTTTTCCTGTAACTCGTCAACTAGTGAGTGTTGCTTTGCTATCAATTCATTAATTGTCACCTTCGTTGATTCCTCTTTGGTCAGATTGATCTCATCTGCCAATCTACCTGGAGGAATGTGCCCAGTAGTATCTGCAATTACTTCCTCTAGATCTGCGCAACCCACACTGCTATCGTCTGACCGTATAATGTCAGCTCTAACCTCATACACGCTGTAATCTATGTGCTTTTCTACCAATCGTGTCCGGCTATCACTAAAATTTTCGTAGTCTTTCTCCTTAATGTTCTCGCATTGTTTAAACTGGAGGTTTGCGTCGGATGGGTCGGCTACTTCTACCACTATAACTTTCGGTAAAGTCTGCCGGTTAGGGCCAGAACTTTCCGTTACTACTTCAACATCCAACTCCTGCGGGACGAAACACGACGAACCTTGCTCGTGCTCCCCATGAACATCAACTATTTCTAGTAAAGTCTGCCGGTTAGGGCCAGAACTTTCTATCACTTCACAAATACTATCTTCCTGTGGGACGAGACGCGGCAAATCCTGCCCGCGCTCCCCATAAACACTTCTCCCGTACAGGCCCCTATAATCTCTTAGTTCGTCGTATAAGCGACCGAACTGCCTTAACCACACCTCATCCCTCTCTGCATCCCCTCGCTCATTGACGGACGTGTTATCTGACATCTGATCTTGTCTCAACAATTGCGAATCATTCTTAAACTCAATCTCCATTTCCGCTGTGGGTGTTACAGCTGCCACTTTATAATCGTTTTCCGGAACACTACTTAAATTGTTCTCACTGACAGTGAATGTATTTTCTACTGCCGTGTATACAGCTGATCTACTACTTGTGGGCGCACTCCTTTCTCTTAACACTGGCACACTCTCCCGCCGTTGATTATTCCATACGGAATTTTCATAACGACGACACCTGGGTTTTCTCTCGTTATTGGGCCTCCAAAATTTCTCCACGCCCAGTCGGCCCCTCACCGGCGCGGCTAATGGTTTCCCTGTCTCGTCCCAGCAGATAAGCTCCCCGGATGCTGCTGAGGCGGCTGATCACACCCTCTGGAGTTATTACTATTCTGCGAAGCCCGTATCACGCTAGTATGATACTGGTTTCCGTCATTCCTGTTATTATTTGCATTGCACCGATTGTCATTACGGCCCGAACCACTATTGTTATTGCTGCCAAGATTGCGGTATGCATTATTCCCATAGTTATCGTTGTTGTGGTTGCTGTGGTACCCGTTGTTGTTACCACGGCCTCTACCACTGTCGCGATTATTGCGCCAATTGTCCTCGTCCTCAACTCTTTCCAGGAAATCATTGATTGTCCTGTAATTGCTTCCTACGTAGCGTTTTGTATCATCAGGAAGCTTCTTGTAGAGTTCCCAGACTATTTCGGATTCCGTGCGGCGATCACGCAAATATTCCAACTTGCGGATCCAGCCCTCACAAAACTCCTTCAATCGAGCCGCGCGAATTCGCATCGAAAGGCCTCGATACGACAAATTTGCGCCAGACACTTTGCTGTTTTTGCTCTGACCAGTATTCAGCCAGAAACAAATTTTTAAACTCGTGAAAATTCAGGTTCGTAATGTTGAGGTTTAAGCCCCAACGCTTGGCATCACCAGCCAACACATCAATAACCGCATTAATTTTTCTCTCATTAGTCCATGATCTGGGTAAAACTCTTTCACAATTTTTAATGAAATCCGTCGGGTGTATACCGCCTTTTTTCAAGGGGTCGAACCGCTCCTCTTTCGTCAACAATTCCGAACTATGTGCACAGATTGGCACATAGCTCTGTTTTTCGTCAAGTTTCTTTTCTAATTCCGACACTCTCGTAATTGCTTGGCAAGTGGTTGTCGCAAGCGTTACTACTTCCCTTTTTTTCTCTTCGCATGTATTAGCCTGCTTCGTCACTTTGGTATCTACTTCGGATACTAAAGCCTTTAAAGTTTCCACCTTCTTTTGATCCTCTTTTTTCACTAATTGAATTTGATCCGTCACCTTATTCTCGATGATCGGAGCAACTGCTTCTCCTACACTTTTCTCGATTCTGCTAATTTCGGAATAAAGACGAGTATTTATGCTCTCAATTTCCGCCTGAACGCCTATCATTTCCTGTTTAAGATTACCAATTTCGGTATTAATCACAACAATATCTTCTTTGAGTTTATCAACTTTTGTGTTCGCAACTCCAACATTGTTGTTAACATTAATAGCTTTGTTCTGATTGTCTAGCTTTCGTTCAATTTTTTCAGACTGAGCTTCTTACTTGGCAGCCTGAGTTTCTTGCTTGGCAGCCTGAGCTTCTTGCTTGGCAGCCTGATCTTCTTGCTTGGCAGACAGAGCTTTAATTTCTGCCGATTGACTCTTGATTTCGTTAATCAAAACATTCAATAAATCAGTTAAATTCCCGGAAACTACCGGTTTTACTTCCGTAGCGGCTTCCTCTTTAATTGTCCCCCCCGTATTCGTCATCAAGGGATTCAGATTTGATTTTCACTTCCGATTCCGAAACATTTTCTAAAGTTTGGAATTCCATTTCTGCTCTTGTTGCGTTTCGGCGGTCGCGTCTTTCATGCTAGCCGCCTGCCCCTGAACAATGGGTACCGCGGTGCGCGTTTCCCACTGTTCGACCGATTGTTCCGTATCCAAGTCTACCAAATTTTGGCAATTGTTGCCTTCACTCATTTTAATAATTTTCAATATAAATGCCAAATCTCAAATCTAATTAGGATTCCTCACACTAATATTCTCGCTGACGTATCGACCATTTCGTAACCAGTACTTTGTTACGAGATTTGCACAATGCAAAATTCGTGTCCAGAACAACCTCAAATCTGAAGATTGTCCTGTCACCAGGTCGCCACGTGTAACCTCCCCCTCACTTATCGACCTTAATGACAGTGAAAAATTAAACCGCGTGTACCTAATGGAAATTTGGGAAAAGCAATCGTCACCGAAGTTAATTTGTCGGTAAAGAGGGAGGAAAGGGTTACATCTAAATGAAAGGAAAAATGCAAATGAAATTGGTGGAAATTAATTTTGAAAAGGGGTAAAGTTAATAAAGAAAGTAAATGTGCGGCCGTTACGTTAACAATTAACTAGCGGTAATTAGATATTTGAGATTTGGGGGAAATTACGGGCGCCAGTCCTAAGGACGATTACTATAGTAACTGAAAAAGAAAGGTTATTACACATATAATTAGCACTAGAAGCGTGGCAACTGAAGGTTGACACCTGTAGTGTGAAAACTGAAAGTTTGTCAGAAGTAATAAATTTCGCTACACTCTGACTTAATTTAGCAAAAGAATTAATAAAACCGGAAAATCGAAAGTTTTTGTGACTGAAGTTAATAGTGAGCTTTCTTTCTGAAGCACAACGAAATTCAGTAAAATACGGTTAATCTTGGACTACCTCAACAATCATTTCAAAAGCTACTCGAATCTACACAATTTAGAAATAAGAGATTTAACTTTGAACTTGAATTAAATGATTCTGAACAATTAACAATAGTAAAATTTAGTACGTACCAAGCTGAGCTGCAGTCACAGGTAACTAAAATACGCAACAATTTTAAAAGTTTGAAAAGCTGAGGTCTGCCATACAGTTCTAAAACTTTACATGCTTCCAGTCTTCCTTGTTGGTTGATTGATGGTTTGAAGCCGTCGATCGAGGAGGTGGCGACAGTCACTCATTGTCGGCCGTCGCTGTTGCAGAAGCTGGATGTTGGCGCGCCTTCTGCTCGACACGGTCACCAGACGAAACGGGCTCTTGATGTGCGCCAGCTAATGCTTCCCGTCCGCGACGCCATGTCAGAAACTACCATCGCAAGTCGAGCGCAATTACATGCTGCCAAACCCCGAAAGCGCGGCAACTCGCGGGAGCTTCACAGAACACACCTGCTCCACTGCACCACCCCAGCCAGACTCCCTCTCTGCTCTCGCTCCACGCGACAGAGTTAACACTACCAAAGATCCTAAACACTTTGGTTCTCCACACGACCTATCGATGTATTTGTTCGATAGCATAGTTTTCCCTAGGCAAGACCCAGCGTAAAAATACAAATATTATTTACAAAACAAACCAATTATACATCGACATAAATGCATAAATATATATACAAATAGTAAAACAATTACAATAAAGAGACAGAAATGTTATATCTTCAGGTGACAAAATAAGGAAAGAAATTATAGTACAATAGATGGAAACAGGAGGATATGCATCTCCGGCTTTACAAGTTGCCAGTACAAAATAAGGCAGGAAGTCTTGTGTAGTAGAGAAGCGGTAACACCAGAATGGGTCAACCAGGAGTGGTCAGTGACTCTGAATATGGACTAGTCGTAGGATGAGACGTGAGTGATAAATTCGTCAGGGTAGTTTCAGCCCTTCTAAAGTTGCCCAAGTCGACTGATAGTGATGTGATTGTGAACTGGAAACGCGAAGGAACAGCCACAGCTAAATCGCGACCAGACAGGCCTCAAGTACTGACGGACAGGGACCGTCGAGCGTTGTATGAACTCTGCGGAAGGAATCACACGTGAATTCCAGCGTGGGAGTGGGGCATTAAAAAGAATGTGATACAATGGGCGCACAGCTCCTCGTAAGCCACACATTTGTACAGTCAGTACTAAGCGACGGTAGCAGTCCGATGGTAGGGTTTGGCCGCGCGGGATTAGCCGAGCGGTCTTAGGCGCTGCAGTCATAGACTGTGCGACTCGTCCCGGCGGAGGTTCGAGTCCTCCTTCGGGCATGGGTGTGTGTGTGTTCGTCCTTAGGATAATTTAGGTTAAGTAGTGTGTAAGCTTAGGGATTGATGTCCTTAGAAGTTAAGTCCCATAAGATTTCACACACATTTGAACATTTGTTTGAAGGGTTTGGATTCGGCGGATACCTGGACAACGTTACCTGCCATCATATGTAGTGCCAGCAGTGAAGTGCGGAGGATTCGGTGCTGCGGTATGGGGATGTTTTTCGTCCTTAGAGTGTGGTCTCCTTATTGCGCATACGAAAGCGCTAAATGCGGTAACAGATGGGAGACGATGGCTGTTTGAGTGGATGCGACAATGGACGCTTTCGCAAAGCAGCATCTGTGAAGCAATGACTTGTACGTCATTCCTAAAGTGGACTGGCCCACCCAGAGCCACGACCCGAAACTACGAGATGTGTTTTGGGTTAATTAGGATGTCGACTTCCATCTACATCCTAGCATCCAACATTACTATCCTCTGTGCGTTCGGCTTTTGGAAAGGATGGGCTGCCATTACTTCACAGACTTTCAGACACCTCACTGAAAGTGTTCCTAGCAGAGTTCAAGCCTTATAAAAGCGAAGGGTGGACAAAAAACAAAGCGTTCAAACGTGTGTGAAATCTTATGGGACTTAACTGCTAAGGCCATCAGTCCCTAAGCTTACACACTACTTAACCTAAATTATCCTAAGGACAGACACACACACCCATGCCCAAGGGAGGACTCGAACCTCCGTCGGAACCTGCCGCACAGTTCATGATTGCAGCGCCCTAGACCGATCGGCTAATCCTACGCGGCGAAGGGTGGGCACACCCCGTATTAATATCCACTAATAGGTGTCCGGATGTTTTGATCTGATAGCGTACATGGATAAACCGCATGTGCGTGTTAATGACCATTCTAACAATGCGGACTACACACGTTGAGTTTAATTACAGTGTACCATGGCACAAGAAAACAGCAAATTCCTCCACTGTGATACAAAACATTTCGTACTAAAACAATGCTTAGCCCAAATTAAAAAATGAATAATTTATGTCATTAATTGATTTTCCCGTCATCAATAGAATTGCTGTAAAGCTTTACATTGAGAACCCTATGAATGTTGTGCGCGCTTCGATTTTGTGAAAACAGCACATCAATTATTATATACCTCGTATGGGAATCATCGGCGTTTGCAGTTTCAGGTAAATCACCTAGTATACTACATTGAAGCGCCAAAGAAACTGGTATAGTCGTGCGTTTTCAGATACAGAGATATGTAAAGAGGCAGAATACGGCGCAGCAACCGGTAACGCATATACACTCCTGGAAATGGAAAAAAGAACACATTGACACCGGTGTGTCAGACCCACCATACTTGCTCCGGACACTGCGAGAGGGCTGTACAAGCAATGATCACATGCACGGCACAGCGGACACACCAGGAACCGCGGTGTTGGCCGTCGAATGGCGCTAGCTGCGCAGCATTTGTGCACCGCCGCCGTCAGTGTCAGCCAGTTTGCCGTGGCATACGGAGCTCCATCGCAGTCTTTAACACTGGTAGCATGCCGCGACAGCGTGGACGTGAACCGTATGTGCAGTTGACGGACTTTGAGCGAGGGCGTATAGTGGGCATGCGGGAGGCCGGGTGGACGTACCGCCGAATTGCTCAACACGTGGGGCGTGAGGTCTCCACAGTACATCGATGTTGTCGCCAGTGGTCGGCGGAAGGTGCACGTGCCCGTCGACCTGGGACCGGACCGCAGCGACGCACGGATGCACGCCAAGACCGAAGGATCCTACGCAGTGTCGTAGGACTACATCCAGCATCTCTACGATCGTCTCCATGGGAGAATAGCAGCCTGCATTGCTGCGAAAGGTGGATATACACTGTACTAGTGCCGACATTGTGCATGCTCTGTTGCCTGTGTCTATGTGCCTGTGGTTCTGTCAGTGTGATCATGTGATGTATCTGACCCCAGGAATGTGTCAATAAAGTTTCCCCTTCCTGGGACAATGAATTCACGGTGTTCTTATTTCAATTTCCAGGAGTGTATAAGACAACAAGTGTCTGGCGCAGTTGTTAGATCAGTTAATGCTGCCACAGTGGCAGGTTATCAAGATGTAAGTGAGTCTGAACGTGGTGTTACAGTCTGCGTGCGAGCGATGCGACACAGCATCTCCGCGGTAGCGATGAAGTGGTGATTTTTCCGTAGGACTATTTCACGAGTGTACCGTGAACAGCAGGAATCTGCTAAAACATCAAGTCTCCGACATCGCTGCGGTCGGCGAAAGATCGAGCAAGAACGGGGCCTCCGACGACTGAAGAGAATCGTTCAGCGTAACAGAAGTGCAACCCTTCCGCAAATTGATGCAGATTTCAATGCTGGGTCATCAACAAGTTTCAGAGTGCGAACCGTTCAACGATCAGCCGAAAGCCGAAGGCCCACTCGTGTACTCTTGATGATTGCGCGACTCGAAGCTTTACGTCTCGCCTGGGCTCGTCGACGCCGACATTGGACTGTTGATGACTGGAAACATGTGGCTTGGTCGGACGAGTCTCGTTTCAAATTGTATCGAGCGGATGGACGTGTACGGGTAGGGAGACAACCTCATGAATTCATGGACCCTGCATGTCAGCAGGGGACTGTAATAGTGTGGGGCGTGTACAGTTGGAGTGCTATGGGACCCCTGATACGTCTAGATACGATACTGACAGGTGACATGTACGTAAGGATCCTGTATGATCATCTGCACTCATTCATGTCCATTGTGCATTCCGACGGACTTGGACAATTCCAGCAGGACATTGCAACACCCCAAACGTCCAGAATTGCTTCAGAGTGGCTCCAGGAACACTTCTTCTGAGTTTAAACACTTCCACTGGCCTCCAAACTCCCCAGACATGAACATTATCGAGCATATCTGGGATGCCTTGCAACATGCTGTCCAGAAGATATTTCTATCCCCTTGTACTCATACGGATTTATGGACAGCCTTGCAGGATTCATAGTGCCAGTTCCCTCCAGCACAACTTCAGACATTAGTCGAGTCCATGTCACGTCGTGTTGCGGCACTTCTGCGTGCTCGCGGGGGGCCCTCACGATATTAGGTAGGTGTGCCAGTTTCTTTGGCTTTTCAGTGTATGAGTGTCGGGGAACAGACGCTTGCAGCGTACGTATCATGGAAATCACGTCGGAAATGGACGTTTGCTTGTGTGCATGCATTCACATCTGTCTCTCTCTCTCTCTCTCTCCCTCTCTCTCTCTTTCTCTCTGTGTGACCGAGCGAGGTGGCGCAGTGGTTAGCACACTGGACTCGCATTCGGGAGGACGACGGTTCAATCCCGTCTCCGGCCATCCTGATTTAGGTTTTCCGTGATTTCCGTAAATCGCTTCAGGCAAATGCCGGGATGGTTCATTTGAAAGGGCACGGCCGATTTCCTTCCCCATCCTTCCCTCACACGAGCTTGCGCTCCGTCTCTAATGACCTCGTAGTCGCCGGGACGTTAAACACTAATCTCCTCCTCCTCCTCCTCCTCTGTGTGTGTGTGTGTGTGTGTGTGGGGGGGGGGGGGGGGTTCACGCGTGTGTACTCATATATACCCGTGATAACAAGGTAGTGAAACATGTAACACCTAACCGGAATCAAAGTGTGTCCAGAATCGGGGCTCAAACTTGGACGTTCTGAGCAAATGAGTCACCCGCGCAATCATAACGGCTCGACCCAGAGCTCTATTCTGGCAGTGCCTCTCCTGCTCTTACGAAGTCCACACACGCCTGAACTAAAGCTAACGGGAGAAAGTACATATATGTGGGAGAACTGCTTCGAACTGCGAAGTTTTCGTCGTTCTCGATAACAGCCGTCGAGTAGACGAATGCCACATCCAAAAACAAGATCTCTCATTTCACGTTGCGTCTCGCGTCAGCAGCTCTCGAGACCAGGACGAAAACAGTTGATCGTTTTCGTAGAACTTGAAGGATGTGAATTCTTTTCCGTTTGTTTCACTAGTTTAATGTTATACAGTATAAACAAAAGATATATTTTTAAAAATCTATTGGCTCGTGAATACTTCATATTTACATGAAAAGTAAGCTTACAGAATTTAAGAATTGTTGTATTAATTTTCGAAAATAATTATGTAAACAGAAGTGGATAAAATAGTTTGGAAACCAAGGTCTCATGAATATAATGAAGTTGTTAAGTTTTCAGTTTAATTCAAGAGTAAAGATCTCAAAAATTCTTTAACCTCTGTAGAAACAAGAAAAAGCTACAGTAAATTGCGGATAAAATTTTAAATCTTTAATTAACGGGGGATTAATTTTTTACTGAAAAGTTTCTTTAAAAATCATGCAATAAAGGAACATGCTAATCCAAAGCAGTGTTTTTTTATCAAAAAGTGAAGTGTTATCCAGAAAACAAACTTAGAAACATACGTAGCTTTGGTTCATTTGCTGAAAACTATTTTCTATAGAAGTGCAGGAGATGACAACAGATCCCAAATTATGGACACAGAAGTTACCGGTTCCGCTCACCTAGAGGTTTTGTCCATTTCTGTGTTAAGAGCAAGCCTAGCAAAGGATGAAATTCATGTTATTTCAGTCTCTTGACGCGCAACTATTTCTTCTGGGGATCTAGTTTTACTATGTTGTGCTGCAGGCGTGCCAAATAAAGAAAGCTTCCGAAGCAACAGGAGTCTGAAGCAATGTGCTAACTAGCGAAGCACGGCATGTGGGTTGCAGCAGACATAGTTTGTGACTTGAGAAAGCGACACTTGCGTTATGCTGTAGGATAAACGTTGATTATAACGTTTGCGGTAGTGACAAAGCTTACGTAAATCTTCCAAGGAAATATACAACTATTGCGTAGTAACCTTGACCCACCCGTCATTAATGTTGGAATATTGTTTCGTGTCCTTGGAGTGTGCAGTCTGTCTGCACCACAGTGGAATCTTGGCTGCGCAGAGGGATACTGCTAGTTAGTCCCTTATTTCCCTTTTCATCTTATGGATCTCAGTCCCGCCGTCGAAATTTACTTCCTGACTTTCAGTCTACTTTCCATATACTACTAGAGGTCGCTTATGCACACTTGCACAGTTACGCTCGAATGGAAGGTAGCCGATTCAGGTACTGATGGCGACAAAAATATAATTGCTAGTATTTGGCTGGCAGTGGGAGGAGAAGGCATGGAGGTACAGCTTGTGATCAACCAGATTTTGCGTCAATGCCGTAGGTTAAATTATAAACCTCTCCGCTGTGTCTCTTGAGGGGCATGTGACACTTGTCGAGGAGTCATCCGTCTTACAAGAACGTTAAGCTTGACGTGATTTATATTTGATCATTTCTCTGTTATGTTTGTAAATTCACAAACGAATTAAGAAAGGATATCAGGGGTCGACTATGAGGCACTTGAATGGCCATTTATATAAAATAGTAAACGTTTGCATCTTTGAGGGCAGCAGTGAATGCGTTACATTGGCAAGCTCGAATCTGCTGTTTAGCGAATAAAAGTGTAATATACAGCTAACTGGCGTCAGTGCGAAAAGTGGTAGTCAGGCCTTTTACCCGCCACACTTCCTTCATTGATGCCTCACGATATATTCTATCAACTGACATCCTCTCAGTCAGGCTACACCAAAAATTGCTTTTCACCCCAATCCGACTCAGTACTTCTATATTATTTATATATGCAGACCGAAGCAACTGATGAAAATTTTCAAAAAAGTCGGGATTCGAAGCCAGTCTCCCGCTCACTAAGCAGATGCGCTAACCACTACGCCACCCTGACAACAGTAGCTCTGCACAACTGCATGGACTACCCTAGCACGCCTCCCTCCTCGAACCAAATTCCCATCACGCCTCCGCCCACATGGTATTCCCTCTGGTTCAAATGGCTCTGAGCACTATGCGACTTAACTGCTGAGGTCATCAGTCGCCTAGAACTTAGAACTAATTAAACCTAACTAACCTAAGGACATCACACACATCCATGCCCGAGACAGGATTCGAACTTGCGACTGTACCGGTCGCTCGGCTCCAGACTGTAGCGCCCAGAACCGGCCTGGTATTCCCTCTAACTCGAGCAGCATTGCAGAGGCTCTTCAGCAGTATTGGAGTAGCACCTCAGCATTGAAGGAACCCAGACACAGATGATTTTAATCAAATGAAACCGTGTGGTTCCAGACACCTTTTCAAGTCTCAAATGTCTTTAGCCCAAGTGGGCTGAGACGCGAATGGGGATTTGGATCGAAAGTGGAGCGTTGTAGGGCAGTCCATGCAGTTGTACAAAGTCACTGAGCCAGGGTGACACAGTGGTTAGTGCGTCTGCATAGTGAGCGGGAAACGTGGGTTCGAATCCTGGGCTTGGTACAAATTTTCGTTCGTCGCTTCAATCTGCATATATACTTTGTAGATGTTCGAGGGTTGAAAAGGTCTCTGGTACCTTATAGTTTAATTTGAGTTCTATATTAGTTATCGGATTTACCCGTCTGATCGTCAACATTTATTTGCAGCTCCACATTTCAAAAAGTTGTATTCTCGTTTTGTATGAACTGTTTATCTCCTCGTTTCACGTTGTATAAGGCTACACTACAGACAAGTATCTTCAGAAAAGACTCACTAACATTTAATTTAACAAAATATCTCCCTCTCCATCGAGCTGACTGATACAGGAACCGATATAAAGATCATTCTCGAATAAAACAATCTTGGTTGCGAAAATGTTGCTTCAATGACGCGTTCAACCTTTGTTGGAACTCATCAGATTATCATGGAGTGAGAGACATTCGTAGAACTATTAACAGTAACTATTAATAGTTCTACAAATGTTTCTGAATCCATGATAATCTGGTGATACCCTAAAAATACGAAACGCGCCATTAAGCCAACATTTTTGCGATTAAGACTGTTTTATTCAAAAATTTAATTTTGTGTTCGATGTTAACAAACTTCGCTTTCTCAGAAACGCTTTACTTTCAATTGCTAGTCGAGGTTGTATATTCTACCTACATCGGCCACCGAACGTTACTTTTCTGCCTCGAAAGCCAACCTCAGCTACAACTTTAAGTGCCCGATTTCCTGATCTAATTACCTAAGCATCGGCTGATTTAATTCGACTGCATTACATTACCCTTGTTTTGCTTTTATTGATGTTCATCTTATAAATTTTTTTGGAGACGCAGACCATTCCGTTCAACTGCTGTTCCGAGACCCTTCACTCGGGTATGATATCCATTTCGTGATTTAATAGATTAGCAGAGACTGTATTATTTCAGCTTGTAATAGAAGTAAACTATTGTTAAATATTTATTCTAGTAAACATGCGAACAGAGCTGCACGCTGTAAAGAACATCTTACTAAACACAACATTAAAACTGTGCCTTCGTGGTACCTATATTTTGTTCCTGTTACTGTTGCAGGACGTCCACTACGGCCGGGGTCTGGACCGAGAACATACTGTGAGTAAAACTAGTTCATTACTTGTGTCACTTTACCTTTTCACCGCACTGTAACTGATCGGATTGGTCGAAACATAATGAGCAGTTTACTGAACTTCAAATGTTCATCCAAAAGTATGCTTCATTTGTTATACTTCGCATCTTCTTCGAAAAGAGATGACTTCATTCAGCTTTATCGGCATCGTATGAGTGTAATCCAAGAAGTAAAGATTATTTGCTTTCACTGAATTTCAAAAACCATGTTTACAGGGTGGTCCATTGATCGTGACCGGGCCAAATATCTCACGAAATAAGCGCCAAACGAAAAAACTACAAAGAACGAAACTTGTCTAGCTTGAACGGAGAAACAAGATGGCGCTATGGTTGGCCCGCTATATGGCGCTGCCATAGGCCAAACTGATATCAACTGCGTTTTTAAAAAATAGGAACCCCCATTTTTTATTACATATTCGTGTAGTACGTAAAGAAATATGAATGTTTTAGTTGAACCACTTTTTTGGCTTTGTGATAGTGGCGCTCTAATAGTCCCAAACATACGGCTCACAGTTGTAGACGAACAGTTGGTAACAGGTAGGTTTTTTAAATTAAAATACAGAATGTAGGTACGTTTCGGTTGTTCCAATGTGATACATGTACCTTTGTGAACTTATTATTTCTGAGAACGCATGCTGTTACAGCGTGATTACCTGTAAATACACCATTAATGCAATAAATGTTCAAAATTATGTCCGTCAACGTCAAAGCATTTGGCAATACGTGTAACGACATTCCTCTCAACAGCGAGTAGTTCGCCTTCCGTAATGTTCCCACATGCATTGACAATGCGCTGACGCATGTTGTCAGGCGTTGTCGGTGGATCACGATAGCAAATATCCTTCAACTTTCCCCACAAAAAGAAATCCGTGGACGTCAGATCCGGTGAACGTGCAGGCCATGGTATGGTGCTTCGACCACCAATCCACCTGTCATGAAATATGTTATTCAATATCGCTTCAACAGCACGCGAGCTATGTGCCTGACATCCATCATGTTGGAAGTACATCACCATTCTGTCATCCAGTGAAACATCTTGTAGTAACATCGGTAGAACATAACGTAGGAATCCAGCATACATTGCACCATTTAGATTGCTATCGATAAAATGGGGGCCAATTATCCTTCCTCCCATAATGCCGCACCATACATTAACTCACCAAGGTCGCTGATGTTCCACATGTCGCAGCCATCGTGGATTTTCCGTTGCCCAATAGTACATATTATGCCGGTTTACGTTACCGCTGTTGGTGAATGACGCTTCGTCGCTAAATAGAACGCGTGCAAAAAATCGTCCCGTAATTTCTCTTGTGCCCAGTGGCAGAACTGTACACGACGTTCAAAGTTGTCGCCATGCAATTCCTGGTGCATAGAAATATGGTACGAGTGGAATCGATGTTGATGTAGCGTTCCCAACACCGACGTTTTTGAGATTCCCGATTCTCGCGCAATGTGTCTGCTACTGATGTGCGGATTATCCGCGACTGCAGCTAAAATACCTACTTGGGCATCATCATTTGTTGCAGGTCGTGGTTGACGTTTCACATGCGGCTGAACACTTCCTGTTTCCTTAAATAACGGAACTATCCGGCGAACGGTCCTTTCACTTGGATGCTGTCGTCCAGGATACCGAGCAGCATACATAGCACACGCCCGTTGGGCATTTTGATCACAATAGCCATACATCAACAGGATATCGACCTTTTCCGCAATTGGGAAACGGTCCATTTTAAGACAGGTAATGTATCACGAAGCAAATACCGTCCGCACTGGCGGAATGTTACGTGATACCACGTACTTAAACGTTTGTGACTCTTACAGCGCCATCTATCACAAAGCGAAAAAAGTGGTCCAACTAAAACATTCATATTTCTTTACGTATTACACGAAGATGTAATAAAAAATGGGGGTTCCTATTTTAAAAAACGCAGTTTATATCCGTTTGACACACGGGTGAGGCAGCTAAGTCATAACACCCCTTGTATCTTCCCAACTGTAATTAGATACAAAGATGCCGTTTGGACAGTGAATTGCAGGGACAGGGGCACATGAATACATCACATTTCATGTTTGTGCTATTTTTATTACAGAGATGTGAGGCCATCTTTGGTCTTTTTAAATGGATTACTTAATTTCTCTACTAATAAACTCCGTTACTCATTTGTTAGATGCGTCCACGAGTCGTAGTATTCCGGAGTCGTACCCTGGTGCCGCCAGTCCATTAAGCCAGTTGTCTACTGCATTAGTGCTTTCTTCACTTCGGCATGACTAGCAAAGCATTTCTTGCACGATGTCATCGTTCCCTTGACTCCTCAGATCGTCTGTGAGTAGCGACTTCTGTGAGGCACACATTTTTGTCCTTAGTTGTACATTTCGCACACTATCTCACATATCTTTCGTCCATTATCGTATCACCACACACGACCTGTAGTTGACAATAAATTTCTGCAGACTTAAAATTTCTAGCATCAAAAAATCCAATAACAGATATGACCTCAAGTGAACTTAGTATCACACAGTTCATTTTAGCCAATCACAGGAAGTTCAATAACAACTTGTTTCAATTCGCACTCGCTCAACATTGAGACAAGACGTCGACGAACCCAGTCGAACTCGGACGGATGCTTTACATCTGTCTGCCCAGCGGGAATGCGGAATACGTCCTTATTTCTTGGCTTGCCCTCGTCTATTACTTTCAGTTTAGCTTTCAGCAGATGCTGGCGCTGAGGTAAAATAATGAGAAAACAGCGCCGCTTATGCTATTTACGGTAATAAGTCTTATTTATTGTTTGTTGGAAGGAGACGCATTATTTTCATTGAAGAGTCTGAGATATACTGAAGTGGAACGATTATCGCTAGTTGTGGCGAAATAGTTACAGTTGCGGTATGCCTGAGCAGAACAACACAATTGTCAACCATTGGCTAATGATTTGTGTGCGCCCTCGCTCGTGTTATTTCTCTCGTGGAATACCCGATACGCTACGAAGTGCGGTGCTGATGTGCGATGACTGGCGAATTTGCAACCTCTTCTACCGCGTTGCGTCAGACTGGCGCGCGAGTTATGACTGGCGAAACACTACGCACGCTGACGATGGGACGACGTTATGCACTCGAACTGTTTGGGCACGCGGACGGTCTTTCTCCAGCATTCATACTGACACTGTATTGTTGAGTTTCACGGAGTGTGTACGCCTAACTTGAAATGAACAGCGTAAAGCAAAACTGGAAAGATACAGGTATTTAAGAAGTGGCTGACGGGAAACGTAACTCCATCTGAATTGACAAAAGATATTTTTAATTACAAAGCGTAATTCACGGAGAATTTCCCTTAACGAAGAGAGGTGTACCCACGTTGAGTGTTTGATTTATTATTCGACATCCCATTCAGTAGTTCTCACTCACAACGCCATCTTACAGACTGGCCTTATTCGATTTGCTTCACATTTGACAGGATTTGAAGCTAATTGCGAGGATAGCAATTTGTTAAAGCACTAAGACGCAATTCCTTAAAATAGCTCGAAAAACTGCCTTTGAAGATTAGATTTCAGGGCTCTATGTAACACAAAACATTTCTGTCGAGTTAACATAGTTTCTGGTAGCTGTGTGGTGTTAAAAACTTACGATCGTAAATTCTTTTGTCCAAAGCTCACTATTAGAAACTTTTCTTACTTCCATTTAAATTCCATTTATTTAAAGTCGAAATGTTAATTAACAAAAGTTTGTCCTAATTTTAATAAAAATAACATTTATTTTTAATTACTAGCCGCATAAAAATGCGAATTGTGACAATAAAGTAAAATTTTGTGCAAAAATGGGAAATATCGTATAGAAAATAAAATGCCTTGTATTTCTAGAGATTGAGCAGTATTAATCAAGTGTAAATATTTTTTTCTCTTTTAACATAATGATTTTGAATGCCTGTATGACATTTTAGTTTATTTTCTTACAACCAGCAATTAAAAATAAAAAATGTCACTTTCATTAAAATATGCTACAATATTTGTTTATTAACAATCCCATTTGATAGGCTAATACGTACATATATAACTGAAAGATAAGTAAAAGGTAGCTTCATTTGAAAATCTAAGCAGCAGCCTTATGATTGCAAGACTTATACACTATGTTCTCGGCTACTGGCGACAATGTTATTAACTTAGAATTGTTTTAAAAATATCATCCGTGCTTGGAATGTTGTAATCTCAAAAGCGATTTTTGAGCTTTTTTCTTAGCTGCATCATACTGCATTGAGTTATTGATTTCAAAGTACTGACCGTCAAATCGTATCCAGGAAGTATGAAGAAACTCAAAAAGGGCCCGTCCGTAAGGTTTCCTTGTCAGAGATGACTATGCAGATTGCTGTCTGAAGCGGTCATTCCAAATCATCACTTGTTACTTCTTTCACTCAGCTGTACACTAACTGCCTCAGCTGAGGCCGCTAATTTTATTATGGTAGTTTGAGGCGTCATTCCTATGGCGTCAAACGAACCATACGTCACAAATACGAAGTGTCTTTTGAATCAAGTAGTTATTTATTCAGTTACGTGCGATTTTAAAGGCCAATTTTAAGCATAATTCAACTAGGTTTTGGGGAGGTATATAAATTGCTGGTCATGTTCATTTGCAAATGTTGTTTATAATGTATTGATTGAGTCGGGTTGCATGGGAGTGAAGAGCTAAAAACATGCAAAAAAGCGCCACAGAAATGTGAAAATAAAACTTAAACAGTATAGTTGGTAAATATCAAATTGTTGCATTTGGTCAATGCATTATAAATCTGGAATTGGATTTTATCAAGGCAAAGTATGGCTTAAGTTATCGTGGCATTTTTATCATTTTTTAATTATTTAATATTAATAAAAAGGTCTTTTAGAGTTACCTATATCGAGGCACTTTTGAAATCTCATATTGACTGAGATGCCTCAAATTCTTCAGAATGTTTAAAAAAGAAAGTTTCAAAACAAGTTGCACAGTGCTGTCTTCGTGGGTCTAGCTCAGGCCCGATATTCCGCCAAAACCTAATATAACACTAGAAATAAGAGGTGATTCTGACTGTCAATAATGATGGAGATAATTTCTAAACGGGATAACAAATGCGATAACTTGAATGATATCGAATAAAATAAATATAAATAAAAGACAAGTATGAAAAGAGACAGATAATTTCAAGCAATTTATTTGTTGTAGCCGAAAGCTTCTCTGTGGTATATTAGAAGGGAAAAATTTCATTACACGAAAATGTAAGTAAAAATAAAAGTGCTGCATATGGATGGTATTGGCGCCTTCATATAATCGATACACAGATTGAATAGGTGGCGTATTTCATAATGTCTGGTATACTGAATAATATACTTAAAGAAATAGTTTAAAAATGTATGAATTTACATTAAAAATTCACCTGTATACTCATTTATGTGCTACAGCCATAAACGTAATAATAATAAAATAGTAACAAATTCCTATTAAAATAAAAGAAACTCTAGCTGAAACAAGGTCATGACCCAAAATTAATTTAGGCATACAAACTTCGAAAATAATTATAACAGTCTAGATCGCAAGACACTTCGTAGTCTTCAAACACCTGACTTAGTAATAAATTATTTTTGAAAACATTACTGGAGACATCAGCAATCCGAATACAATCTTTGAAAATTATTACAACAGTCTAGATCGCAAGGCCTTACAATTATTTTCATAGGCATTATACAGTCATACAAATTTTGTTTTTATACTTTTTTTATATTACAGAATTTGTAAAATGTCAGTGGACGCCCCTGGATAAAGGAACAACTAAACGGGCACGGAAAAATGAAAGCCATTTATCGCAAGTCATTTGTTACTTCACAAGAGTCCAACAATATTTTGTTGCACAGATAAAACTTATAATTCAGCTGCCTGGCAAAAAAAAAAAAAAAAAAAAAAAAAAAAAAAAAAAAAAAAAAAAAAATTTCTTCTGAATTATCTTACTCTATCTTACCACCATAAATACAGAACATTTTTCAAAAATACGTAAAGAATGGAAATCCTTCTATTCAGATTTATGAGTAAGCAGAACACAAATAGTTAAAATACAAATAAATAAATAAATCTTTATAACACTGGCCAGAGTTGAATCACATAATTCTGAAAACATATTTGCTCAATTCAGAGAAACCCCTTGGCGTTGTTCAAGATACTGCCGTGAAAAAATAATAAAGTACAATTTAACAAATTGAGCATTACATCAGTATTAAAACTGTTACGTTAAAAACCAAACTTCAAACAGAGAAACCATGAAAGGGGCAGGCACGGAGGGACAGGTCTCATTAAGATGATTCAGAATAGCGGTCACTACTGGGTAAATTAACACCCGATTGCTACGAGGTAGAAACTCAACTTATGAGGGATGCAGTAGCAAGCCAGGAGTCTGTAACGTCTGAGAGGCTACGGTAAGACGGGAAGCGGAGCGCCGCCCGCGCGCATGTACACAGGCGACGCGGACAGGCTACGCCCGATGGACCGGCGGATAACAGATAACACTCCGTAGCAGCGCCTCCAAACGCTACGAACAACTCGGAAGGCCGAAGATAACAAACATAAAATCCATGCATGATAATCATAGAACATATGAAAATGGTCAATCCGGGACAAGAAGCTCAGTGTGAGGGTGGCCCTAAGCCCCAAACAAATCTTACGTATAACAAAAATTTTACAATACGAATTATCAAAAGGATTAATCTTACAATAAAATATAACAAGTTAATGTGAGAACCATAAAATCACTAATACATTAACTTAAGTGGCTTAAAAGGTAACAGGCAAATCTTGAGGGCTAACAATCAGACAACTACAATAGTAATTATATTTGAAAAATAAATATTAATTTTCTTGAAAGGGACAAAATCTCACCAGAATTATGGAACTTAATTAACCAAATGAGCCAAGATTCACTGCACCGCTAGCGTTTGCTTACCACAGCCGTAGGCAAATTTATAGTCGCTACATCAGTCAGGTAAGCAACTAAGACTCAATTTCGACATCATTGGTCACTAACACAAGTGGCGACCTAGGACATATGACAATTAATTCCAGGCGCAACTGACAAAGTAAGCAGACATTTAACAAGTTGTAATTAAAAGAAATTTCAAATCGCACAAATATGACACTCAGTTTCAAAGAGAGGCATGAAAGGGTAAGTTTAACTCTTCAAACAGAGTGGTGGAGAACCACAGGTAATCCAGCATATCGGAGGCAGCTTCAGCACGGGAGCACATCAATCAAGTAGCAAGTACCTTATCCCCAAAGGGCAGAACAGACGGCACTAGAAAATAAACAGCACTCCAACACCCACATTACCGGCTATGCCTCCTTAGCCCAGGATAAACCGGTTGCGTCGGCATTAGGCCCAAGTATTGCCGACCAACACAACTCTAGCAAAGACCGGCCGCTTAGACAGTCGTGCGCCCAGAAGGTCCTTGAACAGCCCACCGTACGTCATATGTGCCTCTTATCTCTCTCTCTCTCTCGCTCTCTCTCTCCCCCCCCCTCCCCCCCCCCCCACCACCTTCCCTGCGACCGACTGACTGCCGATATGGTCAACAAGCTGCTCCAAGGGACTACAATCAAAGACTCACCTAACAGGCGGCCGAAGCGCCACCCGGCGAATAGACAGAGACGAATCACGCCTAAAAATATAGAACGAACTACACGGCTCAATTTGGCCAATTACAGGTCGCTTAGAACCTAAAGCAAAGGTACAGTCGGCTGATATCCTGCTTCTGTTCATTTGACATCACCCTCCTTGGTTGTGAATTTCGTTGTTGGACAGGAAATTCTGCAGTATTGAGCAGTAGCCTGAAACTTTCGCTGTTCTGTATGGTGTTTTCCGTGACGTTAATTTCTCTAGTCCTTTCTTGTCTCTTCCAGCCGTCCCGTGGTGTTTTTTTTTAATTTGGAAATGAAATCGAAAATTTTCTATGTTAGCCTAGTGTCATTCATTCTGTAGATATGATTGTAAAATTTTAATCTTTTCTTTCTTATTATGACTGACATTGTTTCTATTTTTCTGTATAGATCTTAATTTCTCCTCTTTGTCCAGTTGTTATCTTTGTTCTTTTGCAGGCCTAAATTTTTTCTGAGTATTTTCCTTTTTTATTTTTCAGTTCTTCTTGTTCACCTCTTTTATTCAGTGTTAGGCTTTCAGATCTGGAAAGTGCTTCCGATTTAATTACTGTTGCGTAGTGTTTAATTTTTGCCTGGAATGATACTGATGTTTTATTATATCGATTGTGGGTGAATTCGTATACTAATTCCATTTTCTTCGATCTTCCTTTTTTGTGGTGTTATTTAATCCATTTGAGTGTATCCGTTCTCCCAAACACTTAAAGTTATCAACTCGTTTGAGGTTTCCGTATTGTGTTTGTATATATTTTTCGCTGTTGGGTTTATGTTCAATGTATTCCGTTCTCTCATGCGTAACATATATCTCAGTAGTCCGATTCTAGCTACAATTTCGTGAAGTGTTCCTGTCATTATCTTTGCGTCTCTTTTGTCCTTAGAAAGTACCCCAATGTCGTCAGCAAAAGCGAGACATTCAACTCAACTCTTCGTCTTCCTTGTCCTAGATGGATTCCTTCGATGTTCTTCTCTTACAGTTCTTTATCCCACTCTCTCATTACTTTGTGTAAGACCAGACTGAAGAGAATCGGTGAGAGCCCATCGCCCTGCCCAACACCTGTGTTAATTCTGATGGGTTCAGGAACTTCTCCTAGAAATTTAACTTTCGAGGTTGAGTCTGTGAGTGTCTGTTCGACTAACTGTCCGGTGTTTTGTCGATACCTACTTCTTCCAGTGTTAGGAATACTGTCTCTCTGTCTACAGAATCGTATGCTTTTTTGAAATCAATTCATGTAACGACTATATTAAGATTTTGCATTGTTCTGATCCTGAGGATAGTTTTCAAGTTAAAAATTTGCTCTGAGCGCTATCTATTTTTTCTGAACCCTGCTTGGTACTCGCCAGTTGCGTGTTCTGCTTGATCTTCTGTCATTTTCAGTAGGGCTTTAAATACAGTTTTATAGGCGACTGGAAGCAGAGATACGCCTCGGTGGTTGTCGGTGTCTGTCCTGTCACTCTTCTTATGTAGCGGATGGATTATGTATGGCCTGTTTCCAGTCGTCCGGTATTCTTCCATTCTCCAAGCAATCTTGAATAACCTCGCATGTCGTTTCAGCTGCCCGCTTCTCTCCCAGTTTCCACGTCTCAGTTAATATCCCGTCTTCACCTGGCGCTGTGTTGTCTTTCAGCTGGCCAGTGTATTGTTCAGTTTGATGCAATTATGGTGGTTCTTAAGGTGTTTTTTTTTTCTTTTGAGGTGTCTGCAAATTGGTCGTTGTGTTGGTTCCTCGCAGTTTATATGATTTTTTAAGTATTTTACTAGTAACTCACAGCTATCTTCGTCGTTGGTAATTAGTTTGCTTATTGAATCTTTGACGTGTAGGCTCGTCGGCTTATAGCCTCTTGGTTCATCTTTGAAAACGTATTAGAAGTTCGTAATGTTGTTTCATCTGAAATTTGTATCTATTTCCCCTTATTGTTTTTTGTCATGTTTCCGATTCTCTGTTCAAATAATTTTTGATGTCTGTTTTCATCTCAGCGAATATGTTCCACTCTCTTTCCTTTTTGCAGGAGTTCCATTTTTTTTCAAGCACTTAATCTATGCTCTTTTGCTTCGTGACATATCTTATTCCAGCACCTATGTTTCCACGTCTCAGTTAATATCCCGTCTTCACCTGGCGCTGTGTTGTCTTTCAGCTGGCCAGTGTATTGTTCAGTTTGATGCAATTATGGTGGTTCTTAAGGTGGTTTTTTTACTTTTGAGGTGTCTGCAAATTGGTCTTCTGCGTGGTTGTTCCAATTCTTTCACCGTTTCTATACTCCGTTCACCATAAGAATAAACCTCATATAAACATTACACTGCGTATTCTTCTACGTATGCTGAAACCTCAATGGATTTCGCCTAACGTGCAGCGGAAGCCAAGCTGTCTCGAGTACAGTCAAGTACAATAATGAGGATACATTTTATGGTGTGCGATACGCGTACGTCGACTCAGCGATAATACGGGGCAAAAGCTTTACCAGCGCATTTCACTTGGACAGCATTGGCCAGGCAACTGCTCCAACTAACCTGCAGTGATGTGAACGTATAGCTTTGAATGTCATTTAATTTTTAAACAGAAGGAAATAATATATGGTATAACTCAGGCGACACGTTTCTTAGGTGACTGAACGGAAAATATAACACGCTCTCGATCTTAGCTAAGATAGTTTTGAAATGTAAAACAAGAGTGATGAAAATTCCTGACTTTAACAAGGGTAATTTTTGTGCATGTCGGATTCCGAGGAGTACATTGCAGTACTGCTACGTTGGTAACGTGGCGACCAGCAACAGAATCCCAAGCCACCAAAAAATCCACATTTCCTCCTGCTCTTTTATGACGTGCTGTTCTGCATTTCGCCATCATTCGGCATTGACGAGTCACAAAGTTTCGTACACTAGTTCCAGTATGTTTGTCAGCGTAAATGCCTTGTTATTTCTCGCGACAAATCTCTTAACTGGGCTCCAGATGTATTCTATTGGATTCAGTTTGCAGTGTTAAGATAACAACTGTAAAAATGCAGTATTTCACAGTGCACTCGACGCCGTGAAAATGATTGTTTTCCATTTTTCTACAACGCTATCACTCTGGCTCGTGTGAGACCATAGCTGTTGTAGAAAACAATGGGCATATTCAAACAAAGTGTATTTGATTTTTCATTTTCTCCAGAAAATTTAATTGTGTAAGGTTTTCTTAAAGTCAACAATTTTTAACAGTCTTTTGTAAAATACTGATAATTAAGAATGTGTATTTACTAAGAAAATCGGAATTTTGCATGCAATATGTAATTAGAAACTAGAAGAATTCCATTTTTCTTGAAAAATCATGCTTAAGTACGAGTTACCATATATTTGATGAATTCCATATTTAAATGATTTAGGTATTAAAATCGAAAAAAAAAGACTACGACGACTCTCGAACTGCCGCTCCCCATCACACACCATTATTAATTTGTGACTACACCACGCATCTAATTAAAATTCTTTACTTTATTATTAATACATTGTATTTTTGAAAAACGTCACAGCTGATTTTTCTTTGTTATCTTGTGAAGAACGTTAACAACAACTTGTTTCTCGCCAATAACGGTGTTCCGCGTACGTGCTTCACTACGAAGCAGGAAGCGGTATCATCCATTCTCACGGCACATATGTACAGCAAGACAATCAGAGCACAAGTAGCGTTTACAGAGACTAAGACTGTACACGATTTCTGAAATAAAAATTACGCAGTTAAAGCATGATTAAGAAACACATTGATGGTTATTAATACATCAGAATGTCTTAAAGTTTCATTTACAGTGACATGTGACATGGTAACAAGATATCTAGTCCATCAGTTGGGCCTTCTTCCAAGAGCGGAACCACATCAGTGTCCGAGAGCTACGGCTGCTGACCGAACATCGCGTTTGCGTTTGTTTACATCAGATTTATACTTATGATGAGCGGAGTATATCGTTGCTTCTCTGATTTCATTCCAATTGCCCATATTCTTTGCGTTAAGCTTTTTAAGGATTTCGTTCCTGTTGTCTGACAGAAATTTTGTATCAATTCTGTGGACTTTTTAATTTTGTGGTATGGCTTTTTAGGTTGAAATTTGGCTTTGATTTCTGTTAAAAAGTGGTCCGAATCTATGCTAGTCCCCTTCTGACCCGTACGTTAATGATTTCACTATGGTTTTGTTGGATTATTGCCACATGATCCAGTTGATATCAGCCAGGATGTGTATTAGGAGGAGACCCGGTCTTCTTTCTCCTTGGTAATTTCCTGAAAAAGGTTGACATTTGTTTTAAGTCAGATTGTCTGCAGAAGTTGATGAGCCTCTTTCCATTCTTACCGTGAGTCTGTGTGAAGGAAAATTTCCTGCTATTGCCTCGTATTACCCTTCTATGACGATGCATTGAAATCTCCTTCGAGTAGTTCTATGTAGTGCAGACAAATGAACGTCTCCCAACCAGTACCGATCTTCTCCGCTATTAGCAGCATCGGTGAAAAGGGTCTTCCTATTGCGAACAAACGGTACGTTCTTCAGTTAGCTGTCGTTCTTGTGTATAGAGGCAGACATTACGACGTCATCAGCAGAATGAAAGTGGTTCAAATAGAATGTCTGAAAAAACAAAAAAGCGAAGCACCCAGAAGGGCAGGAGGAAACGAAATGGAACTAAAGGGACTGAGAAGATGTGTGATGTTATTACAGTAACTACTTGCAAATGGAAATTTCTTTTGAGATGGTCTAGTGTTGCCATACCATAATAGTTTAAACTGTCAAAAATTGGAATATATTATCATACTGATCGACTGTGAAGGCCCACCGCTTCCAGGATCTGGGGAGGCGCGCCGTCCCCACCTCCATCCTCTCGTATCGAGTCAGCGCGGCGGATTAACAACAAGGGCTACTGTGCTGGGCAGCCTGGATGTGGTTTTCAGGTTGCTTCCCTTATCCAATCAGGTGAATACAGTGCTGATATTCTGTCCCGCCTCAGATACACGATTCACAAACATGCAACTGATATCATTAGTACCTTCCCTTTCCTTTATCCCGCCACCACCTTCCATTTATACTTTTATAATTTAGAAAACTTTCGCACGCATAGGATGGAACTATTCGCAGACAGTTGGGGTGCACAAATTCCGTCATGGAGTTCGGGTGAGGGGTGGGGGGGGGGGGATGGCCACCCTCTATTAGTTGCATTGCCAAATCCAATAATTAACATGCGGCCCCGTGAAGAAATGGGATAAAGGCCACGAATCTATGTAACAGGGGCAGCGAAGGAATCCGTTTCGCAAAGAAAAATTGTATCAGGTGTAAATTTTCAAATATGCGTCGAGGAAGGTACTAGCAACGGCAAGGGCGAACTTTCTCCACTGCAATAGAACGTTACAAAATTTGTCAAGTAATGGACACTGACGTCAGTATTGCATATTGGTTCTCGCAGTGGATCTCGGAGGCGACAACCAGTCTTACAAGGAAGAACGTTCAAAATAGCGACTGTAACCTACGGTGTATCCAAGATTACTACGGAATTTCAAATAGAACCCGACCTGGAGCGACACCGACTTCGTGACGTCACGCACGCTACCCATCAGTCGTCGCAGGCCCTATATCCCGTAGGCTACGGTCGAGTCCCAGTCTGAATTATTGAAGCTCTGAACTATAGCAACTACTGTAATTATATCACAGTTATGGAGAATAGGAGTAAATAAATTTTGTATCATCTATAATCAAAGAATGATTTATGTACTACTGCACATACACATAACCGTATATATTCAAAAAGGAAAGTTGCACTGTACTGGAAATTCATCCGCTACATTTAGTGTAGAAATGATATGTGTACTTCCAGCTATTTGTTGCTGTCATCTGGATTTACAGTGCTACTGTCTACAGCAGCCGAAGAAGCACTACTATCTGTTGTTGAGCCGGCCGGAGTGACCGTGCGGTTCTGGGCGCTACAGTCTGGAGCCGAGCGACGGCTACGGTAGCAGGTTCGAATCCTGCCTCGGGCATGGATGTGTGTGATGTCCATAGGTTAGTTAGGTTTAATTAGTTCTAAGTTCTAGACGACTGATGACCTCAGAAGTTAAGTCGCATAGTGCTCAGAGCCATTTGAACCATTTATCTGTTGTTGATGCCATGCCGGCCGCGTGACCGAGCGTTTCTAGGCGCTTCAGTAGTTCTAAGTTCTAGGGGACTGATGACTTCAGATGTTAAGTTCCCATAGTGCTCAGAGCCATTTGAACTATTTGTTGATGCCCTGGCACTATTTTTCGTTCCCAATATCTGTCGATAATGACTTAAAGAAGGAACTTATTTCTGATTGATACCCTCGTATGTACTCTTCGTTTACCACTTGTTGTCCCATCGTTTTTTGGTGCGAGGTAATACTTGTTGTAATCCTGATGAATGTTATTTTACAAGTTCTGCGTTCGACAGTTCCTAGCGTTCGTCTATTATCTTTAGGCTACTTTCTGTGCTCTCATTACGTTCCTCTTCTTCGCTGGTAACGCTGGTGCATTATTTCGTGCTCAGTCAGTAAGCGAACTGAGGAGGTTTGGAGTCTATTGCATGCTTGAGACCATTAATGGTACATATGTTGCTAATTATCGGCCACGGGAGAAGCGAATAGGAAGGGAGGGGATGAGTTCAATATTTTAAAACAAACGAGCTTGGTGCGAATCATATCCGGTACACACACACACACACACACACTAGCGCGCGCTCACAAATGGTTCAAATGGCTCTGAGCACTATGGGACTTAACATCTATGGTCATCAGTCCCCTAGAACTTAGAACTACTTAAACCTAACTAACCTAAGGACAGCACACAACACCCAGCCATCACGAGGCAGAGAAAATCCCTGACCCCGCCGGGAATCGAACCCGGGAACCCGGGCGTGGGAAGCGAGAGCGCGCTCACACACAAACTCAAAAAAGACAGAAAAATCATGAAAAACATCCGAATTAATATAAAGTCGGAAATGGTGAAATAGGTTTAAACGTGACATGATATCACCTCGCAAAATATTTCAAGGAATAGCGTCCAGTAAATCAAAGAAGTAAATAACACCGAGAAGAAATAATGTCAATGTGCCGGAACGTATCTGCGTAATCAAAACTATGAAAACATTATGTGGGTTGCAGTTTCATATAACTACAATTCGTTTCAAATAACCTACGATTAACAGACGATCTAAAGCACGTTATTACTTTCACTTGCAAATAGTTCAGAGGGCATTCAACTGCAACTATTTTTGTTTTCCGTTTATATGCGAATAAAAAACTACCCTTAAATATAATCATTCCTATTGCATTCCACACACCGCGTAATCGGACGCTTTTATGAAAACGGACCGTGATGTTTTGGTTGGCACTGTGAACTGGACGGTAGCCAAGACGTCAACACTGACTGAAATGTGAACAGTCGGAAAGTAAACAGATGTTATCCTTCTTATGAGAACAGCTGGAAATAACAGGTCTGTGACAATTTAACTTCATTATCTCTTACATAATGTTTCTGGAAGCGTAGAGTTAGTCGTTTGTCGGCCTGGCCCGAGAGCTCTTGACATAGAATGACTGACACGTAGACGTTAGTTGTGGATATCCTTAGGCAAACAGAAGCAAAACTAACTTGAGTAGCAATAACTACACATAACACTCAATAACCACTCAAAATATCATAAAACTTATAACAATTAAGAAGTCAAGAATGATGAGGTGTTCCTAAAAGCCGCGTAGCTGTATGAAGGTGCTTTATTCGCAACTACCGGTTTCACGTCAGTATAGACGCATCTTCAGGTTTATCTGTCAACAATACAAATCGCTGTGTGAAATTTTTGGAATGGTAAAAATACAGAACCATAGTGTTGGCATTCAACGAAAAACAATACAAGTAATCACAATGATTATCTTTCCATAATATAGATTGACAGTTTGGGAGGTCCAGCTTTCGGGAAGTTATCTACGTTAAGAGTCAAACCACATTGGTGGGCTGTCATAATAAAATGACAGATGCTTATCGAAATGTACAAAGCATGACTGCTGAATGAGCCAGGCCTAGAAAAAGCGGTGGAAAAAACAAGTAATGCTTTTTACAGGTGGATCGAATTATCTTTCTTTTTAGATGGCCTATGATCGATATATGTAGTGTTTGCTTGCATTCGGCAGAAATCGCACGGTCAACGCGTGCCTAGAACAGAAATAGACAGTTGCAACATATAAACACTGTCACGATAGCGCCTTACATAAATATGACTTAGCCTTCGACCCGATAATCGCTGTTTTTAAAATCCGCGCAACACGTGGTCAGGCACTGCTAGGCAGAAGCTGCGCCTCGATTTAACCTTATGTCTGTGGTAATATACAATATTTGTGGTGGAATTCATTTAAGTTTCCATCCAATGTACACTGACTTCGTATCAGTTTTGCTTCCAACAAACAATTTTCTGGGGAGGGCAACAACAGCTCAGAGACATTGTGAATAACAATAGCAATATTTCAGTCCTAGGCATGCGTTGATCGTGCTATTTCTGCTGCTGCTTAAGCCGATTAGAGGCTATCTAATAAGAATGGTAAATTGATCCATCTTTATAAAGACATTCCTACGGGTTGTGTAGAAATGGCATTGCTAGAAGAAAAAGGCTGAAACCCCGAAGTACAGAAGAAGGAGGTGAGCAGGAACAGCCCTACAACTCTCCTCGGACTTACTTCCGAAGTTATTCTCGTCTCTGACGATTTGTCCCATGGATGTTTTGAGTTGAATATGGTAGCAAGCCCTCAGTAGGATCACATAGCTGGTACGATATTCCTTACGCTTGATAATCATTCACGAAGTGATAAACCCCTTCCGGAAATCAGTGAACGCAGTATCAACCTCGATGCCACTATCTGGATTCCACGGGCGAAGAGTGTGATCTAAGGTTCACTGTACTGGCGTTTTGCAGAACACATGCTGATTGCTACAGAGAAAATTGAGCTCTCCAAGAATTTCAAAATACGTGAGCACAAAAAGTATTCCGTATTTCTACAACATATTGACGTTAGAGATGTAGGTGTTCCCGACGGGGTCAGGGATTTTCTCTGCCTCGTGATGACTGGGTGTTGTGTGATGTCCTTAGGTTAGTTAGGTTTAAGTAGTTCTAAGTTCTAGGGGACTGATGACCATAGATGTTAAGTCCCATAGTGCTCAGAGCCATTTGAACCATTTGAGATGTAGGCCTATGTCGTACGAACCTGTCAGGTCTTTAAAACGGGAATGATTGCGCGTTTGTCTAATCGCGTGACACGTTTCGTTGCTCCAGCAACCTATGATAAACGACTGCTATTAGTCTTATTAAGGGTAGACAAGAAACGAGGCTGTGACACATTTCATCAAATGAAATATCAAGTTTCAGGGCGTTGAAAACTGGTAACAAGACACCGCCAGTTGGTGTCAAGGTAGATAGAAATGGATTATCAGTTTCGTTCGAAAATGGCATGTGATATTTTAGGAACCAATAGATACATTTCAGGTAAGCCTATCTCTTTCTGAGAGAGGAATTTCGCAATGCATCGCAGAAAACATAAACAGGCCGGAACATTTGAAGGATTCAAATAATTGCGATCTGGTTGTGTGAATACTGAAAGGAAATTGTTGTGTAAAGTCTCGTGGACATAATGATCATCCGAGGTGAAACACCAGCGCAAATGAAAAAGTGACGGGCAGAAAATAAAATGGCTTCACGTCTGTGACTCTTTATTATCCTCCAGTGTAGATGATAAGAATGTAATTCACGGGTGTACAACCGGATGTAGGCGTCTAACGACTACCATCTTAAGATGCGCTGATGAACTGACTGCCGAATTTAAAGAGCCTATCTTTATGATCATCCTTTTTCGTTGCTTTGATACTATTTCACACACTCTCACTTGCAATAATCTAAGGTCTATAGTTCTCATTGCGTCGTATGTCTATATCTAAAAGTGCTGATCACAAGGTTTTGTTTATTACTAGTTTACAATTAATATATCAGCCTAACTGAACAAGTTAATGTGACTGAGTACACGGAGAGATATCACAACCGCAGCCGCATTGGTGAATCCATTTGTAAAAATGGTTTTGTGTGTGTGTGTGTGTGTGTGTGTGTGTGTGTTTGCCACATCTCCTACTAAACCACTGCACCGATTTCAACCAAACTTGGTAAACATATCTCTTACTGTCAGGTAGCAATCGCTGTGGGAGGAAGAACCACCTACCTATGATAGCTCGTGAGATATGACGTCATAAACACTGAGGTACGTGAAAAATTGCTGCATTGTGTATGACAGTCCAATTTCTTACTTCTTTGCTACTACCTCTATACGCAAAACATTTTGCAAATAGTATCCACACATGCCGTTGAATGTACCTACACAAATACATTATTGTGCGACACATATCTCAAGAGATATGACCTCATAAACATTGAGATGCGTGAAAAAAATCCGCATCACGCATGAAGTTTTAGTACAGTTATTCTTTATTACTACAGCCGAGAAAACGTAAGGAAATCCCTGACACGTGGCAGCGCTTTTGACGGCTTTCAAATGCGAAGCGCAAACGGCTGTGGGCGAAAACAGTAGCTGTCTATAGAACTATGAAGAGGCGGTGCCTTAACAGACGTTACAAAATCGCGTTGAAGACACGAGAAGCTCCTGCGCCCAGCGTATAGAAACTGTTCAGTATTCTGTTCCTACAAATATCTATATTATGCATATGTTTCGTACAACTGTTTCCTAAATTCAAAGGTGTTTCCACGAACAAAAGGAAGTGAATTTTTTTGGATATTTTTTGTTTTCGTTTCTAAAGGAAAATTGGCAAAATGAATGCCCGGGCAATGTCGGGTTTGTCAGCTAATATAAAAAAATAGACGACTAACGAAACAGAAATTTGAACTAAATTTGCGTGAAGAGAAACACAGTTGCTCTCGTAGCATAAAACACTGGTGTGGGTTGGGAAACATTCACTTCAATCTCGCAGCATGCCAGGCCACCTCGTTGTCTTCCTGTCTGATGGGAGAACATGGAGCTTTTATCTACATAACCGCCCCCTTTCCCCGGCCTTCTCCCACCCCTACCCTATACTTCCTCCATACCGCGATGAGTTCATAGTTCGTTGGTGCTACAGCTTGCCGAGTGCTTCGTCCAAAGTTTACAAGAGGTCGCGTCCATTGAGCATCGTATCAATTGAGGCCTGCCTGAATAAGAACTTCTAACAATGTCTTTGATGTGTACATCTATTTACCTTGATCCAAACGCGGATTCCCAGCCATCGATGCGGTTGCAACCGCTTTCACGGTTGACATATTTGTCAAGTAACTCGAATCCCTATCGCTTTACTTGTGTCCACCGAGCAATAAATATAACGTCATCCAGAAGAATGCGACTCTATCCGTGTGGAACTGGGTCCTTTCTTTCCATGAGGAGCCTTTTCGTGTGTGTTAAGATCACCGTCGCCAAAGCCTAATCTTCATAAGAGCAGTACAATATTAATTTTAGACGGCATCTTATGTAGGTATGATATGCAACCAGTACATATTTGAATTTGAGTCGATTTAATGGACCATGAACTAGTTTTCTAGCCACTTCAGGATGTTCCTGTAACACCTCCAAATGATAATGATCCCGCAGTGGTTCGAAAAGTAATTAATGATACAATAAATCTATGAAAGAGAAAAACGACGTTGCATGTCACACCTCCATTAATCGCCACTTAAATCACAATTCCAATTCATCATCCACAATGGATGTAATAAACTAGCTTTCTGCTCACGGCTTCACCAGCATACACGTGCCGTATGTGTGTGTGTGTGTGTATTTAACATGTATTTAAAGTATTTCAAACAGGCAGTCGAAGAACTCTAGATGTGGTCTCCCACTCAATACGGTTATTACGGTTATTTCATGTTTTAGCTAAATATAATAAATAAAAAAAATAAAAGGAAAGAAAATATTTGTAGCGGCTCTCTAGGGCTATATCTTTATAAACCCCTAGGGGTAGTAGAGTATATACAAAATTGATCCAGATGTTCCCGAGTTATGGTTCTGTGTCACCCCATTTCATCCCCACCCACAGCCACATGGTAAGCAAGTGGTTGTTATCCTAACAGTACTCCTTTCTAGATAATAAGCGATATATGCACCAAGTTTGGTTGAAATCGATCCAGCGATGTAGCAGGAGATGTGGAACGTACATACGTTCATCATCATTTTGGCTGACACGAGAAGATAAACTTCTTGTGATTTTAAGTTCTTCTATTATTAAAACATTTGTTCTTTTTTGTGTCCACGGTACACGTAGCATCCTCCGGCAGCAACACATTTCGAAGGCATGAATGCGGCTCTTATCACTACCTTTCACGGTCCAGGTGTCGCATCTGTATAAGAATACAGGAAACACCAATGCTTCTGCCAAGCGCACCTTCGTTTTCTTGGGTATTGCCCGATTCTGCCGCATCTATGTGAGTTTGACCATTTCGGCTCGGACAAGAATGATTCGTCGTCTTATCTCTTTACCACACTTTCCTTTGCAGTTGATCAGAGAGCCTTGTTATATATAATCACTCATTATCTCCAGATTCCTTAAGCATCCTGTAAGTTGGTTTTGATCGATGCCTTGGCGATTTATAACTATTATTTTTTTCATGTTTAAGGCTAACATCTTTCACTCTTGAGAACAGATTACCAAGTTCTTCCTCACTTCCTGCCATGAGTGTAGTATCATCTGCGAAGCGTAAATTGTTGATTTTCCTGCTTCCAATTGAAATCCCACCGTCCAAGCCATCCAGCGCTTTCCTGATTACGCACTCTGCATAGATATTGTAGAGCTGAGGTGACAGTATGCAGCCTTGTCTGACTTCATTTGTAACATCGAGAAATTCCGAGTATTCACTATCTACTTTTATGGTTGCAGTATGACTATTATAAAGACCTTTTATTAAAGACACCAGGTGTTTTGGAATCCCAGTCTCGTTGAGCACATGCCACAACTTGTCCCACGTGTCACAATCAAAGGCCTTTTTATAATCTAGGAAGCAAATGTAGGCAGGGACACAGAACTCAAATATTTTTCAATTTTCTGTCTTAAATTCAAGACTGCCTCTAGAGTACCTTTACCTGACACGAAATCCGCTTGTTCTGCGGAAATCTGAGACCGCAGAAAAAGTTTTAGGCGTTGATTTATCATATGCGGGAGGACTTTCCTAGCATGTGATATTAATGCTATATAGTTGGAGCAGTCCCTAACTGATCCTTTTTTGTGCAGAGGAATTAGGACTGATGTAGTCCAGTCTTTAGGCCCTTCACCCGTTTGCCACACCTTATTACATATTAAATTTAGGGCATGCATGCCTTCCTCTCCCATCGCAGTCAGCATTTCTGTGGATACCATCTATACCTGGGGCTTTGTTGTTTTTCAGATGCTTGATGGCACTTTCGATATCAGGTTCTTTATTTGATTCCATACAAATTTTCTCTTCTTCGATGTTGTTTCTTTTGCAATACAATGTTTCAAAGTGTTGCTTCCACCTAGCTATTGCTAATTGCTTGTCACTAATAATAGTGCCATCTATATCTTCTACCATCCACGTACGCGGTTTGAACTCTCGGGTGATTCTGTTAATCTTCTAGAATAGGCCATGTGTTTCATTTAGTTTTTGATGTTGTTCAATGTCATCCGACAAGAAGAAGATGCTGTGATATGCAAATGATTAGCTTTTCAGAACATTCACGCAAGTTTGGCGCCGGTGGCGACACCTGCAACGTGCTGACATGAGGAAAGTTTCCAACCGAACTCTCATAGACAAACAGCAGTTGACCGGCGTTGCCTGGTGAAACGTTGTTGTGATGCCTTGTGTAAGGAGGAGAAACGCGTACCATCAGGTTTCCGAGTTTGATAAAGGTCGGATTGTAGCCTATCGCGATTGCGGTTTATCGCATCGCGACATTGCTGCTCGCGTTGGTCGAGATCCAATGACTGTTAGCAGAATATGGAATCGGCGGGTTCAGGAGGGTAATACGGAACGCCGTGCTGGATCCCAACGACCTCGTATCACTAGCAGTCGAGATGACAGGCATCTTATCCGCATGGCTGTAACGGATCGTGCAGCCACGTCTCGATCCCTGAGTCAACAGATGGGGACGTTTGCAAGGCAACAACCATCTGCACGAACAGTTCGACGACGTTTGCAGCAGCATGGACTATCAGCTCGGAGACCATGGTTGCGGTTACCCTTGACGCTGCATCACAGACAGGAGCGCCTGCGATGGTGTACTCAACGACGAACCTAAGTGCACGAATGGCAAAACGTCATTTTTTTCGGATGAATCCAGGTTCTGTTTACAGCATCATGATGGTCGCAACCGTTTTTGGCGCCACCGCGGTGAACGCACATTGGAAGCGTGTATTCGTCATCGCCGTACTGGCGTATCACCCGGCTTGATGTTATGGGGTGCCATGTAACGATGTTATGGGGTGCCATTGGTTACACGTCTCGGTCACCTCTTGTTCGCATTGACGGCACATTGAACAGTGGACGTTACATTTCAGATGTGTTACGACCCGTGGCTCTTCCCTTGATTCGATCCCTGCGAAACCCTGGATAATGCACGACCGCATGTTGCATGTCCTGTACGGGCCTTTCTGGATACAGAAAATGTTCGACTGCTGCCCTGGCCAGCACATTCTCGAGATCTCTCCCGAATTGAAAACGTCTGCTCAATGGTGGCCGCGCAACTGGCTCGTCACAGTACGCCAGTCACTACTCTTGATGAACTGTGGTATCGTGTTGAAACTGCATGGGCAGCTGTTCCTGTACACGCCATCCAAGCTATGTTTGACTCAATGCCCAGGCGTATCAAGGCCGTTATTACGGCCGAAAGTGATTGTTCTGGGTGCTGATTTCTCAGTATCTATGCACCCAAATTGCGTGAAAATGTTATCACATGTCAGTTCTAGTATAATATATTTGTCCAATGAATACCCGTTTATCATCTGCATTTCTTCTTGGTGTAGCAATTTTAATGGCCAGTAGTGTAATTTAAGATTGAGTAAAGCCATGAGGTTGTCTTGGGAAAATGGCAGTGGTGGTTTCCCGTTGCCTTCCACTGTTTAATTGAGGCCGCCCCTAACATGGAGTGTGACGCGTTTTGTAGCTGCTTCTCTGGAGTACAGACGCCACAGGTTTGCCTCTTCCGCCATCGACGCCGTTCCGAAGTCCATCTTCTCCGCCGCAGATGCCATTCAGGTCTTCGCCGTTACCCTGGCAAAGGGGCCCTATGACAGGGTGCTACCTTCCGGATTCAGAAGTACCCTGTTTTTTTTTACGAAATTGATACTCCTCCCGCTCCTCCTTCCTCGTCACTTGTGAGATGAGGCCCTGGACTTGCGACTGGCAATGGCGGAGTTACATACGTACAAGCAATAATTTTTGTAAACATGTAGGTATATATCATTTTAGAAGTGCATTATAGATGTTATCGCATTATTCGTTGATCAAAAGTGATGAGACAACATTATTTGAGAATTACAGTTTATTTCAATGTGAAATTCATCAAAAATCCTAATCTACACGTCACAAGCCATCTTACAGTGCGTGATGAATGTAATGGTATCACTCCCCCAACCCCCTTCCCCACCCTCTACCACGGACGGTAATCACAGGTTGGTCAGAAATAGTCTGAAGAGCTTCTTATGGTGTTGCAGGGTATACTGTACAAAAAATAAATAAAAAATCGATACGTTGCGCCGTTTCAGAGTTAATTAGCATTGAAGTTAGCCAATTAAACCGCTGCGTGCGCAAATTCAAGCGGTCCGCCAGAGACGATGTCACCAGGCGTGTTCTTCGTTCGGTTTCCTAAAACCGAACAAGAGAGCGATAAAATGTTGGAAACTGGACGTTAGTAAGGATCGAACCCGAGCCAAAGGCTACGCTATAAAACAACGTACACTAGTTGTATATGGCGGACCGCTTAAATTTTCGCGCGCAACGCTACATACTACTTCTTCTAGTTCAGTTTTGTGTCTTCAGTGGTCAGATTGCTATTGCTGGTACTTCTTTCCATCCTCTGAAACCTTTTAAGTCGCAGTCTTCCTCTGCGCCTTCTGCTTGTCCACCTGTATTCAAGTATATTGTTTCGTATTCTTACTTGTCCCATTCTCATTAAGTGTCCAACCCTGAAAACTTGTCTACGCCCTATTTTGTCCATTATGATATCCTTCTTGTGTATTATTGCCCTTACATGCTCATTTGTTTTGTGTTCCAAAAACTGAGATGCATGATGCTACATTTACATGTCCATGGATACTCTCCAAATCACACGTAAGTGCCTGGCAGAGGATTCATCTAACCATCTTCACAATAATTCTCTATTATTCCAATCTTGAACAGCATGCGTAAAAAACGAACACCCATCTCTTTCCGTGCGAGCTCTTAGAAAGTCCATTTCTACGGCTTCGATCTCCTTGCGGTTCTTCTCCTACGGTAATTGGCTCAATTCTGAATTTATTTCCAGACTCGGGGAAAAATGCCGTCCGTTTCTCGAAGTACGGGCCCGAATTTCTCGATTGAAAGAGTCGTGATCAGTACTCGAGATATATGTCGGAAGAAGTAGTACGTTCCTAGACTCATACGGAACTTTGGCCCCAAGTAATATGTGAGTAACGTTCTTCAAATTGCACTTCGTTTCCCTTGTAACTGCAGTTTGTTGCACATTTCCGTGACACTGGTATGTTGACTAAATAAATCTAGGATGAATGATAACAGCTCGTCTTTGAGTCCTCCGTTAATCCAGCTTGATAAGTGTGTGTCGGACGAGGGTCTTGTGAGCGTACGCTCTCGTACATGAGTGTTTCAGTATCTCTGCAATAATTTTGGGCCTGACTTTTACTTTCCCGCGGCTAGATTTATGTTTTCGTTCAAACTTAAATCGCCTCGGACCGAAAGCCACGAGGTCCTGGGTTCGAGTCCCAGCCGAGTTGGGGATTTTCTCTGCCCGGGGACTAGGTGTTTGTGTTGTCCTCACATTTCATCATCATCATCATTTGTGACAGTGGCTAGATTGGATTGAGTACAAAAAAATTGGACTGTATAAAAGTTGGGACTTTGTACGGGCGCTGATGGCTCCGTAATTTAGCGCCCCATAAACCAAACATCTTCATCATAATAGGACCGAAAGTCCTGGATACTTGGAGCTTGTCACTGATTCCAGTAAATGATCACAGATGGCGTAGTCAAACGATAGCGGATCTTTTCGTTTATCTGTTGTTGTTGTGGTCTTCAGTTCTGAGACTGGTTTGATGCAGCTCTCCATGCTACCCTATCCCGTGCAAGTTTCTTCATCTCCCAGTACCTACTCCAACATACATCCTTCTGAATCTGCTTAGTGTATTCATCTCTTGGTCTCCCTCTATAATTTTTACCCTCCACGCTGCCCCCCAATGCTAAATTTGTGATCCCTTGATGGCCTCAGAACATGTCCTACCAACCGGTCTCTTCTTCTCGTCAAGTTGTGCCACAAACTCCTCTTCTCCCCAATTCTATTCAATACCTCATCATTAGTTATGTGATCTACCCATCTAATCTACAGCATTCTTCTGTAGCACCACATTTCGAAAGCTTCTATTCTCTTCCCGTCCAAACTACTTATCGTCCATGTTTCACTTCCATACATGGATCCTCGTTTTGCTTTTGTTGATGTTCATCTTATATCCTCCTTTCAAGACACTGTCCATTCCGTTCCACTGCTCTTCCAAGTCCTTTGCTGTCTGACAGAATTACAATGTCATCGGCGAACCTCAAAGTTTTTATTTCTTCTCCCTGGATTTTAATACCTACTCCAAACTTTTCTTTTGTTTTCTTTACTGCTTGCTCAATATACAGATTGAACAACATCGGGGAGAGGCTACAACCCTGCCTTACTCCCTTCCCAACCACTGCTACCCTTTCATGCCCCTCGACTCTTATAACTGCTATCTGGTTCCTGTACAAATTGTAAATAGCCTTTCGCTCCCTGTATTTTACCCTTGCCACCTATAGAATTTGAAAGAAAGTATTCCAGGCAACATTTTCAAAAGCTTTCTCAAAGTCTACAAATGCTAGAAACGTAGGTTTGCCTTTCCTTAATCTAGCTTCTAAGATAAGTCCTAAGGTCAGTATTGCCTCACGTGTTCCAACATTTCTACGGAATCCAAACTAATCTTCCCCGAGGTCGGCTTCTACCAGTTTTTCCATTCGTCTGTACAGAATTCGTGTTAGTATTGTGCAGCTGTGATTTATTAAACTGATAGTTCGGTAAATTTCACATCTGTCAACACCTGCTTTCTTTGGGATTGGAATTATTATATTCTTTTTGAAGTCTGAGGGTATTTCGCCTGTCTCATACATCTTGCTCACCAGATGGTAGAGTTTTGTCAGGACTGGCTCTCCCAAGGCCGTCAGTAGTTCTAATGGAATGTTGTCTACTCCCGGGGCCTTGTTTCGACTTAGGTCTTTCAGTGGTCTGTAGAACTCTTTACGCAGTATCGTATCTCCCATTTCATCTTCATCTACATTCTCTTCCATTTCCATAATATTGTCCTCAAGTACATCGCCCTTGTATAGACCTTCTATATACTCCTTCCACCTTTCTGCTTTCCCCTCTTTTGTTAGAACTGTGTTTCCATCTGAGCTCTTGATATTCATATAAGTGGTTCTCTTTTCTCCAAAGGTCTCTGTAATTTTCCTGTAGGAAGTATCTATGTTACCCCTAGTGAGATAAGCCTCTACATCCTTACATTTGTCCTCTAGCCATCCCTGCTTAGCCATTTTGCACTTCCTGTCGATCTCATTTTTGAGACGTTTGTATTCCTTTTTGCCTGCTTCATTTACTGCATTTTTATATTTTCTCCTTTCATCAATTAAATTCAATATTTCTTCTGTTACCCAAGGAGTTCTACTAGCCCTCGTCTTTTTTCCTACTTGATCCACTGCTGCCTTCACTACTTCATCCCTCAGAGCTACCCATTCCTCTTCTACTGTACTTCTTTCCTCTATTGCTGTCAATTGTTCCCTTATGTTCTCCCTGAAACTCTGCACAACCGATGGTTTAGTCAGTTTATTCAGGTCCCATCTCCTTAAATTCCCACCTTTTTGAAGTTTCTTCAGTTTTAATCTACAGTTCATAACCAATAGATTGTGGTCAGAGTCCACATCTGCCCCTGGAAATGTCTTACAATTTAAAACCTGGTTGCTAAATCTCTGTCTTACCATTATATAATCTATCTGATACCTGTTAGTATCTCCGGGATTCTTCCACGTATACAACCTTCTAGTATGATTCTTGAACCAAGTGTTAGCTATGATTAAGTTATGCTCTGTGCGAAATTCTATCAGACGGCTTCCTCTTTCATATTCCTTCTCTCCCTTTTCCTACTCTCGAATTCCAGTCACCCATGACTATTAAATTTTCGTCTCCCTTCACTACCTGAATAATTTCTTTTATCTCATCATACATTTCATCAATTTCTTCATCATCTGCAGAGTTAGTTGGCATATAAACTTGTACTACTGTAGTAGGCGTGGGCTTCGTGTCTATCTTGGCCACAATAATGCGTTCACTATGCTGTTTGTAGTAGCTTACCCGCACTCCTATTTTTTATTCATTATTAAACCTACTCCTTCATTACCCCTATTTGTTTTTGTATTTATAACCCTGTATTCACCTGACCAGAAGTCTTGTTCCTCCTGCCACCGAACTTCACTAATTCCCACTATATCTAACTTCAACCTATCCATTTCCCTTTTTAAATTTTCTAACCTACCTGCTCGATTAAGGGACCTGACATCCCACGCTCCGATCCGTAGAACGCCAGTTTTCTTTCTCCTGATAACGATGTCCTCTTGAGTAGTCCCCGCCCGGAGATCCGAATGGGGGACTATTTTACCTCCGGAATATTTTACCCAAGAGGACACCATCATCATTTAACCATACAGTGAAGCTGCATGCCCTCGGGAAAAATTACGGCTGTAGTTTCCCCTTGCTTTCAGCCGTTCGCAGTACCAGCACAGCAAGGCCTTTTTGGTTATTGTTACAGGGCCAGATCAGTCAATCATCCAGACTGTTGCCCCTGCAACTTCTGAAAATGCTGCTGCCCCTCTTCAGGAACCACACGTTTGTCTGGCCTCTCAACAGATACCCCTCCGTTGTGGTTGCACCTACGGTACGGCCATCTGTATCGCTGAGGCACGCAAGCCTCCCCACCGACGGCAAGGTCCATGGTTCATACGCGTTAAATTATATTTTGTTTTATGTTTAGCCTGTATTTACACATGGCACTAATCATCTACAAGTCTTTCTGCGTTTCACAATAACTTTCTAACGATGTCACCTCCCTTGTATTTATTTATTTAGGGATGAAATTCGTCAAAAATATCTACATGTACACTCCGAAAGCTATCGCCCGGGGTATGGCGGAGGGTTCGTAGTGTAATAGCATCATATTCCTTCCTACCTAGAAACTTTTATTTATTGGTTGTTTTCTTTTACTCTGTTATTTAGATTCTAAATCACACAAAATGTATAATTTGTTAACATAAAAGTCGAAATGTGTTAGTGTACTTCAGCATTTGCTGTTTAGTGAAGGAAAGTAAAGGAAACAAAAAAGAAGAGAAATCGAAAATTAGGAAAACAAAGAAAAATGAAGAAGAGCAGTTCATTGTTAAAGGAAGGGGTGGAGGTGTAGTGAAGAGAAATAAGAAAATACAATGCTCTCTACATATTACCTATTGACCCTTTGGCATTCAGATACATTCTGCATCTGTGTGGCCATATTGTGTGTAGTCGCTTTATAATTATTGGAGGTATTTTAATTTCGCCCTTGCATCTGTGTTCCTCACCGGTTTTCCTGCAACACACTGTCAAAAAATGTTCAAATATGTGTGAAATCGTATGGGACTTAACTGCTACAGTGATCAGTCCCTAAGCTTACACACTACTTAACCTAAATTAACCTAAGGGCAAACACACGCACCCATGCCCGAGGGAGGACTCCAACCTCCGCCGGGACCAGCCGCACAGTCCATGACTGCAGCGCCTCATACCGCTCGGCTGCAGCACACTGTCCATTGCACTAATTTGCATTCACTGTTCAATCATCTTCCCCTCCCCCCTGTCTCGTAATAAATACGTAATAACGTAATTAAACGACATAACACACCTTTGACAAACGACAGACAAAGAGAACATTTTTAGATTACCAAAAAAAAAAAAAAAACTAACGAAACACACGAGGCATATGCAGCCGGAAAGGTACAAACAGTAGTGGTGCTATGCTGTGGTTGTTTCACAACAAGAAATCCATTGTTCTGCAAAGCAGTATGAGACTTGGCTAGAATCAACAGTGCCAAGAGAAGGAATAACTCAAAAATGTGTGAACAGACAGCGTTTCATGATGCGAGTGAAAACCAAGTAGGAAATATCGAACGTAAAATCAACGTCTTTTGTAAAGAACTGTTTTGAGACCTAAAAAGAAAGCCGATTTGTAATCTCTCATTACAGACCACTGATGTTTTAATTCAATAAAACAAAACGCATTTGGCGGCAAAAACCAGCATTTTCTTGTAGATACAAAGACGGAATTAAAATACCTTCAAAATATATATAGTCTCATCCGAAATACGGAAAGGTAGTGCTCCTACAGTGCTGAGCTGTGATCTCTTACTACATCACAAATTTTGTAATTTATAATTCTAAACTACACTACACTATTCAACTTCGTTCGAGAAGCAAAAGCTACTTTTCTCAGTTTCTGGATTGTTAGCTCCACTGAAGCTCTGAGGCATTACTCTAGATTCACAGGAGGGATGGAGATTGAGAGATGACTATCAGGGTCTCAGGAAGTCCATTCTTGTCCCCCTCGAGAATCATCTCTTTACTGTTACCAGAAGAACGTTGGGATTGGATTACGTTAAATGCATTTGCAATTGCTAATGACAACCATCTGCTGTAGAATGGAACGAAGACAATGAGAATTTGGCTGTCCCTGCACGTTTTCATGATGTATATTTTCTTCTAGTCTTGTTTCTCAGCCAGATAGTCTTGCAGTTCGTAAGCTGATATTTTGCCTGCCAGCAAGTTCAGATTGCGCCGTAGCTTCTCAGTCTTTATTATGCTATTACCAAACACGTTGCTGTACTGGTCTGTAACATCTTTCTGCAAATAGTCTTTCTGGGCTACAGAAGTTATAAGATACGCGATTGATATATGTACATCGTGAACAGCAGCGGCCTTTGCCAAATTGCCGTGAGGCACGCAGGGCGCTACCTTCACTTCTAATAATGTGAAAAGAGAAGGTAACTCCCCATCAGGCCCAGAGGACTGCTGAACGGCTGCCGTATTAACTCTGCCGAATCACGTCATTTGCATGCAGCGTGGAGGGGCATGCAGTCAACATAACCGCGCTCCCAGTCACTGTGAAGTTTCCAAACCATGGCTTCCCCATTAGTAACGATTCAAGCTGACTTGCGGTAGAATAATTACCGGATATGAAATTTTAGTGCTTTGCGGGAAATCTGAACTTCGTGCAAAAAAATTTTCAGTGTACTGTGCAGACCTTATGCTGATGATGCGAAGCTCTTCCACATCCGCCTCATTCTTTCCAGTTCTGTGGATGGAGATGGTCGACATCGAATCATTGCTGAAAAATTCCATTTAAGACCTTCTTCAGTTCAGACTGTCGAATTTCTATGAAACAGGAGGAAAGTAAGTTCCGTCTACGCCGAAGGTGAGTAGAAGCTCGGATTGTAAGAAGATTGTGAAAGAAAGTGGCGAAGGACTTGTTTAAGGTGGCAACCTGGCATTCGCCTGAAATGACACAGGACAACTCCGGAAAAAAATTAAGAACCCTTCCATTCCTCCCGAATACTATTCCACTGACTTGATCATTGCGCCACTTTTCTTTTGCCCCTCACAGTGGCTCACCTACAAGGTAAACAAGACATTGAAGTAAAAAGAAAATGGCTGTGATTTCCTAAGGGACCAAACTGCTGAAGTCATCTGTCACTAGACTTACACACTACTGAAACTAACTTATGCTAAGAACACCACACACACCCATGCCCGAGGGAGGACTCGAACCTTCGGCGGGAGGGGCCGCCCAATCCGTGACAGGGCGCCTCAAACCACGCGGCTACTACGCGCGGCATAAGTGAAAAGCGCTCGATGAAAAAAGCAGTCCGAGACACTCGTATCGGTATGCACGCAACTATTCAGTGCGTCAATTTCTTTTTTTCAAAATGCGCCCAAAATAGAGCCAAATTTAACTTACATGTGCCCAAAAAACAAGAAAAAAGTGAAAATAGTATTTTCCACTAGAAAATCTCACTACAATAAATTGTCCAAGTAAATGAAGGACGTAACTAACACCAACGTGTGTAAAAGTAAATGATACATACCGTACAGTAGAGAATTACCTAAATAACACCAAGTAGGGATAACAAACAAATAACAGGGTTGCTAAAATTTAAAAAATACTAATATTTCATGATATAAAATGTTCAAATATGTGTGAAATCTTATGGGACTTAACTGCTAAGGTCATCAGTCCCTAAGCTTACACACTACTTAACCTAAATTATCCTGAGGACAAACGCACACACCCATGCCCGAGGGAGGACTCGAACCTCCGCCGGGACCAGCCGCACAGTCCATGACTGCAGCGCCTGAGACCGCTCGGCTAATCCTGCGCGGCTTCACGATATAGTTTCGGTTTATAGAGTATGCTGTTGATGATGTCCCGAAAGTGGTAACCTATACTCATGCTCATAAATTAAGGATAGTTGCAGGATGTGGTGCCACACATCGTGGCACTACACAAAATTAGCGCTAATAGTATAGGCACATAGGCAACACACACGACACAGATCTGTAAGTCCATGGTATTGATGGTAAATTGAGAAAACCGTCCCGAAACACATTTACTACAAAACGCCACTGTTTCCTGTGCATGTACCCCTACATCAATATGGGATATGATCACCATGCACACCTACACAGGCCGCACAACGGGTTGGCTTACTCTGGATTAGGTGGTCGTACAGCAGCTGGGGTATAGCCTCCCATTCTTGCATCAGTGCCTGTCGGAGCTCCTGAAGTGTCCTAGGGGTTTGGAGACGTGCAGCGATACGTCGACCGAGAGCATCCCAGACGTGCTCGATGGGGTTTAGGTCTGGAGAACAGACAGGCCACTCCATTCGCCTGATATCTTCTGTTTCAAGGTACTCCTTCACGATGGCAGCTCGGTGGGGCCGTGAGTTATCATCCATCAGGAGGAAGGTGGGACCCAATGCACCCATGAAAAGGCGGACATACTGGTACAAAATGACGTCCAGTTACACCTGACCTGTTACAGTTCCTGTGTCAAAGATATGCAGGGGTGTACGTGCACCAATCATAATCCCACCCCACACCATCAAACCACGACCTCCATACAGGTCCCTTTCAAGGACATTAAGGGGTTGGTATATGGTTCCTGGTTCACGCCAGATGAAAACACGGCGAGAATCACTGTTCAGACTATAACTGGACTCGTCCGTGAACATAACCTGGGACCACTGTTCCAATGACCATATACTGTGTTCTTGACACCACGCTTTACGTCTCTCCTGTGACCATGGCTCACTGGAATGCACCTTGCAGGTCTCCGGGCGAATAAACCATGTGTGTTCAGTAAACCATGTGTGTTCAGTCGTCTGTGGACTGTGTGTCTGCAGACAACTTTTCCAGTGGCTGGGGTATGGTCCCGAGCAAGGCTACCTGCAGTACTCCGTGGCCGTCTGCGGGCACTGATGGTGAGATATCGATCTTCCTGTGGTGTTGTACACTGTGGACGTCCCTTACTGTAACGCCTGGACACGTTTCCTGTCTACTAGAATCGTTTCCATAATCTTGAGATCACATTTTGTGGCACACGGAGGGCCCTGCTACGACCTGTTGTGTATGACCACCCTCGAGTCGCCCTAGTATTCTACCCCTCATAACGTCTTTGAGCCATTTTCAACACACAGTCACTATTAGCAAGCCTGAAAACGTCGGCACACTTCCTCGCTGTACCGTACTCTGACATGCACCAACACACCTCCGCGTATGTGGACTGCTGCCAGCGTAACGACCGCAGGCAAATGCACCGCATGGTCATACCGACACCCCCGGGATAACAAGGCCGTCCAGCAGTGTTAGCGACGTCACACTAAGCGGCCCATAGTCGACGCAGCAGTCCACGGACACCTCCGTACAGACGCGCCTGATGCTAACGATCTTCTGTCCGTCATACAGAAACGAGCGAACTATAATTCGAACCAAAGACCAAATTATATATATTCTTGTAAACAGCATAAAGGTTCATGACGAAATACCGATTACATATACGGGCAGGAATAAGTTTCATCGATTGAGGAACTTTGCCACTATTTTATAATTGTCAGAACACTATTTAGCTTTAAAACTCGCATACAGGTGGTGACAAATGCCAACTGACAGCAGGACTTCACATTTTCAAGCTATTACACTGAAAGTAAATTATCTTAAACACTGTCATACATAGCAAAACCCTCACATCTTTCGTTTACAATAAGGTAACAGGAGTTCACTTTATCTCATAAAACACATGACTATTGTGAATTTACTCATATGTTCATGGTGACAGATCTTTTCAAGAATTTTTACAAGTGTATCCCCAGTAATAAGGAATGGAAACAAAAGATAGATATCAAATATTCTCCTTTTAACATAGACATCACTGAACACAAGATTCTGTCTTGCACTGTGATACTAAGGGACTGCTCTTTCCTTTAAGAAAAGCCTGACAATTTGAAGTTCACTCTGCTATTGAAGATACACTTCTTGAAACAATATTAAAAATGTTATGAAAGGTAAGGAAATGAAAAACAACCAAGTGCATTACATGTAAGAATGTGAGCAAAAGGCTGAGGCTCTCTTTACTTACCATTTTCAATCTCTCTACAGCTTTTCCACGTAGAAATCACCAACTGCAAGTCTCATTATTGCTGTCTGTTACTAACAAAGTGCTTTTCTATTTAGAAAACCTGACAATTTGATGTTCATTCTGGTACTGAAGATAAACACTTTTCAGAGGAGTTCTAGAACCTATTCCTGCCCGTATATGTAATCGGTATTTCGTTATGAACCTTTATGCTGTTTACAAGAATATATATATATAATTTGGTCTTTGGTTCGAATTATAGTTCGCTCCTTTCTGTATGTCGGACAGAAGATCGTTAGCATCAGGCGCGTCTTTACGGAGGTGTCCGTGGACTGCTGCGTCGGCTATGGGCCGCTTAGTGTGACGTCACTAATACTGCTGGACAGCCTTGTTATCCCGGGGGTGTCGGTCATACCCCGAGGTGGTTTAAACCAGCAATCTGCCCACCACAGCGTTGCTTCACCATGTATCAGCATTATCCTTAATTTTTTAGCATGAGTGTATAATTGATGATACTGGAAAATTGTACGCCCAAGATCTCAGATGGGAAATGCTATTCTCCTTTCTTCTTCAGCTGAATGAACATCTCCATCATTATGGAGGGATACTGGCGCAGTTTTTTAGATATGCAGACGAGAACGCACAAGGAATGTGCTGATGCGACAGATATATCATTGGTTCTGGTGTCGGCCGAAAGAATGTGTGTGTAGTGAGTACAGTGTGTGCGGTGATTCGTGATGCGAGTTGAATAACTAGTGTAGCATTGGTTTTAGAATTAACTACGTCTGTAAGTAACTATATGCGTGTATGTTTGTTATCTTTTAATTACGTTTTATTGTTGGGAACCGATCTAAAGTCCACTAAACGAAGCCTCCATAACCGAGATTTCTAACGCAGGATAGTTCGGCTCGGTTAGACTCAGAAGTATGTGTTTGGAATCCTGGCAGGGAAAGACATTTTCATCGTCAATGCCAATATTTGACCTGTAAAATGTGAAGATATGGTGGTGTTAAGTCCATGATTGTCAGATTTTGCACGGTTGTTATAGGTTAAATTGAGACGTGCAGTGCGTTGTCTCATATACGATTATGACAATGTTGATGATGAGCCATTCATCGGATGAGGACTTTAAGCTGGGTAGCTGGGTGCCCCCCTTGGTTCGAGAAGAACAGACTACGCGGCGGAATGGTTTTCTGTGTCATAATGAACAACACCAACATGACACTAGACTTCAGGCGTACTCATTCCTTTAGCAGCACCATAAAACTACATGTCGGTCTCGCAATTTGCCGAAACAGCGACTGTTTAAAATACTCTTATCAGACACTGAGACACACGGAAATTATTTCTTTCTTTTGTATGATCTGCGAAGAAAATTCAAGGTTAGACCTGAATGTTACGTTCAGAATGAGGTCATGGAGATGGAGCAGTAGCACGGGTGGGGGGAAGATGGAGGAACCCATGAAGCCTTGCCTTACAGAACCCGCTTGAACAGTCGCCACGGGGAATATAAATGTAGATATTTCTACGGACATTTATACGCCGTTGTGTTAAATTATAAGTCTAGTGTCTCGATTATTGCACACCTTCGCTCGATAGAGAAGTAAAAATCAACGAGCAGTGTATTTGGTCATAGAATCGTGCCACCTCTTTTAGTTCAGTTCTGATCAGCGCCACAACGAATGACAAGTGTTCCAGCGCTTACTGAATATGCTCAAAGACGATTCATTTTCTTATCCCTTAAACGTGCTCCATACGATAAACGAAAGCTACTGAAATGCATTTTCTCAAAAGTAACTCAATACAAGTTCCTTGTACCAAACGTTATTACTAACATCGACAATACCCTTTTAAATTCAGAGCTTCTTGCGAATAGTGTTACGTGGTAATAAAGTGCTCAGTTTATTTTTGAGCTACAGCGCTGTACGCACGGAAAGTATGACAAATGAACGACTCAGCTAGAAACTTGATGGCTATCCAAATTTACAGTTGTAGGATGTTGTTGCACCTGTAATCTTTCCAGAACAAAAGATAAACCTGTGGGCCATTTGATATGACAGTCCACGGTGCTTAGTTTGGCAATGGAAGGAGCTCCAATTTAATGGTTCAAATGGCTCTGAGCACTATGGGACTTAACATCTATGGTCACCAGTCCCCTAGAACTTAGAACTACTTAAACCTAAGTAACCTAAGGACATCACACACATCCATGCCCGAGGCAGGATTCGAACCTGCGACCTGGAAGGAGCTCTATACGCCAAAAATTTAGAGAGACTTAATGGTTAATATTCGTCAGACAGGTTAAAGAGGATGTTTGCTAAGGCGGACGCGCGGAGGCTTGGAAAAAGAATAAATCGAGACTGCTTCAAACTAGTCAGGACTGGAGGGGAAAGAAGCACGTCACTCCTCTTAATTCGACAGTAAAATCCGACTGATGGAAAAATTTTCAATTTTCTGGCGTGAAGCTAGGTCGTAATTAATTCTTCTGACTATATGTCAACTGAAAACGGTGCAGCCCTTGTGGAGATGAGTCAGCGACTAACTTCTGAGTGTAAATTATTACTGTTTATATACTCTGACGCAAGAATACGTGTGCCATATATAACATCCAAGGCTCAAGCACCAATACGACATAGTTGATTCACACATTTACAGTGTATATTCAGAACTAACAAACATTGCCAAGTACCACGATAAAAAAGAGACGAGACTTTTCGAGTTACTTAGGAACCATCTGTCTAGCATATTAACGCGCGACTGATATTCGTCCGAGAACGGTATTCTTGCAGTGTGCTAATTTTCGTCTAGATCGGTCAACGCAATAAAGCGGACGAGGAGTTCGCGACAAATACGATTTGTTGTTTCGCCTGAAGACAAAACGGACGTAACTACTGAACTTCCACGCAGGAAACGACGTGCAGGTATGTATTGAGTGGAAGGAACGGATGTAAAAGCGTGTGAAATAAAATGCCTTATACTTTGAAGGAGACCGCCATACACTGAACGTTTTCGTTACGTAAGTAAATTCGCAGCAGCAGACTCTGCGGCTTTTTCGGCACAGCGCATGACACGTATATAGTAATAGTAAAAACCTTCCCGTCTACCACATTTGAGCTGATTTATTTTGGTGAAGCTTCTCACAGCGTGAAGTTTATGATCGAAAAGCAGTGGCGGACTTACAACGTCGCGACACGAAGTTCGTCATTAATGCAGATTGGTTCCTTTTTCAACAGACCCGTAGTACATAAATAACTTTTTTGTTAATGGCTTTTTGACATGATTTTTAACATCTAAGTGTGTAACAGCCTGGAATCCTTAGAATGAGCCTTGTGATAAGTTGGGGGTTGATAATACAAAGATATTTATTCCTTTACTGTCATGAAAAAAATTATTTCACTGTATCTTAGTTACCCTTCTGCTGTAGAGAAGTCTGTAAACATTTAAGTCTTCTGTCATTAAAAGAGATTGAACGGTTGTTGGTAAGGCATTGTCGGCAGACATCACATGCTCCAATAGAATGGCGGTTTCTTGATATTTTCTGTCGCAGACATCTTCGCCACTGCCACATTCATATGAAAAAGATGAGCTCATGTTGAGGCAATAGAGGTGGTGCAGGAGTCTCCAGTGGTTAATCCGAAGGCAGGCCTTAGCTACTGTAAAGTTGCTGCTCATTTTGCAATTTTGGTGTCAAGAACGTGATAGAAGATTAGGTAGCACTACGGCATAGTGTCTCCCTGTAATCTCGTGAAGGTATTTGTTCCATCGAGCCCAGATCCTAGTCCTTCTGGTGTGAAGGATATCATCAAATGGCACTTCATTGGGCAGAGCGCCTACACCTTCATTTCCCCGCGTTTCCCTGTGTACCTTCACCCGGAACGTAGTGGTAGTCTTACTTAGCAGGGAAAGAACTTTGCTCATTTAACTTTAGGGCTCTGTATCTCAGAATGAACAAAAGTGGACTTGTACCACTATTGAAATAAGCCCTTCATATACAAGAAAATATTTGGTGTTATTGGCTTCTAGCATTTTAACAGCCTCTTGCTGAGGGTGAATCTGATAAAGTAATGATTGTTTCTTCTTGAATTTCTTTTGCTCATTTTAGCCCCTCTAAAGTATCTGTAAGTTCAGGGTAAATACGGATGCTACTGCAAGGAGCTTGAATTTGACTTCTCGATTACACATGCGATCTACAGAATTTGCATTTAATGCACTTCCTGCTCCGTGCTTTTGTTTAGATCCATCAGTGTAAATCCGTCTTGAGCATGACTATTCTGCTACATTAACCAGCTTGTCGTGCATGAGACTGAGGTTCCGCAGGGACATTATTTTCTACGTTGTTGATGTAAAGTTTTATTGAAACATAAATTATTTATTCTCTGGCCGGCGCATGGACTGCGTATTTGGGCGTTGTATGTGTTGCCTGCCCGTGCATTGTTGCAACAGCGGAAACGGTTCCTCCGTAAATAGGCAGGCGCATTCCTTTCGGAAAGCTCGTCAGTGCATGCGGCATTCTTGCCAGGATGACGTCTTCATTAACAGGCGAGGCAACGGGACCGGGCTGGCTGCTGGCCGTACTTGAACGAGAGCGTTCACACGGTCGCTGTTGTCCGGCCTTGGCGACTCTGCCGCGATCCAGCTCCCTCCAGCTGCGCTTGTTATGCTCACTGCCTTCAAACCTGACTCACTTCCTCAATCCGCGGACTGGCCTACTTAGCCGACGCTAAACGCCACTGCCCTCGCTCTCGTCCCCCTATTTCAAAAAAATGTTCAAATGTGTGTGAAATCTTATGGGACTTAACTGCTAAGGTCATCAGTCCCTAAGCTTACACACTACTTAACCTAAATTATCCTGAGGACAAACACACACACCCACGCCCGTGGGAGGACTCGAACCTCCGCCGGGACCAGCCGCACAGTCCATGACTGCAGCGCCTACACCGCTCGGCTAATCCCGCGCGGCCCCCTATTTCAATAGCATTTATCATCCAATAATAACGCATTCTTCTTTTTGAAATAAATAATGGAGCAATTGGCAACTACGGATGTAGCAAACGCTGGCAGAAAACCCACGAAGGCCGGAACAACTTGCTCTGACGAGCGGTAAACAGCCAATTCCGAGAGAATGGAAGTAATGTGGACGCAAAGCAAAGCTAAAACAAAACTCTGAAAAATCCCTTTGCCGTATATCGCCTAGTTCATTAGCACCTAAAAATGTGTAATAATAATAATAATAATAATAATACCAACTCTTGTACAAGAAAATCATACCTACCAGCTCGTACAGCTTCATGAACTTCTGAGAGGTTTGCACTCTGACGCGCTTTCTGCGTACGCCTACCCTCTAAACAACACGCGCTTTATATCAGTTTTACTAAGATAGCTTTTTGCAAAGGCCATCCTTTTCTATCCGTTGTCCCCGCTAACATAAGACTTCTCGTTTTGCTTCCTCACCCATTGCTTGCCTGGCTACACGGGTCTCTTCCGTCTAAGAGTTAACGCTGTTTACATTCAGCTCAGAACTTTACGCGGTATTTTAGCCGAGCTTACGCAATAATCATAGATTTTCTTCGCACGAGGCTGCGTCTTTCTGTACGCTCCCGTGACCAACATATCTAAACTAGCGAATTATACTGCTTTAAATTCTATATTAGTTATGATGTAGCCAGTGGTATCCTGGGGTATACTCAACAAACGCGCAACTTTTCCCCTCGAATCGTCCTTTTCGTGACGGTGGAGCACCAGCTGTTACTGATCAGAGGAAACTTTGGAGCTACTCCGAATAATTTAAGGTACAGCACTTCCGCAGTGTAGAAAAACAACTATAGGACTACTTGAAGAAAAAACTGGGTTTATCGCTATAAATATTGCTACTACGGGAACAAACGAGTCATACCGCCTGTGATCGAATGCAGTAGTGGGATAATTTGGCGCTATCTAAACGACAAGAACGGATGCGTTTCAGCTAAGGTACGAGATAAGAAAATTATCTAACTATTTTAACGCAGCAACGAGTATCAGTACTGTTCTTTCCGAGCTACTATCTGAGTTAAAGGTGGTGCAGTGTTCGTAGCAAGCTTGTGCGTCTGAATTACTGAAGCAATGATGCAATGACAAATTTTGTGTGCAAGCGGGAAAGAAATTAAAGAGAACATTTAAACTTTGGAAGCACACTTACGGAGATGATTCTCTAGGACGAGCGCAGTATTACATGCGGTTTTTTTCTTTTCTTTTTTTTTTAATTCAAAAGTAATCGTCAATCACGTGAAATAATCCTCTACCAGGCAGGCGATCGATTTCAACATTTGGGTTCAATATTCAGAAAAATCAAGAAACTAGTGCACGTCAACTGTCGTCCAACTGTCAAAGAATCTTGCAAAACAGGCTGCAACAAAAACTGGTTCCTATCCTGAGATTTTGTTGTAAAAATTGAATGTAAAATCATTTTCAACGAAATTTGTTCAGTGTTTGACGACCAAAGAGCATAAGCAACTTCAACTGAACGTTTCCAAGGAACTTCTCGAACAAGCTGGAAAATAACAACGACGATATATTCATGCAAAGCATAATTTGTGTGATTTTATAATTACGCATTGAGACAAAAGCTTAGTTTCCAGAATGGGTTGGGAAAGGATCTCCACGCCGATAAAAGCACGACGAACTTTTGTGTCAAGGCCATTTGGTCAACCGTCACTACTGTACAAGACTTATCACAGAAAATTTACAGAAAGCGTCTACATTTGCGACAAGACAACTCATGCCACTTTCACAATGATATCGCAGGTGGGCACACCGATTTGTGAGTTTCCGAGTTTGTACCAAAAACTTCTAAAATTGTACGAGCTCTCCGCCTTAGAACCGCAGCACAATTTTGCAGGCTAATGGCGGACATCTTACCCTCGCAGCTTAGCTTACGGAGACGCTTTAACGACAGGTAGGGCATATGGACACAGAAATAAGAAAACGCTACGTCAACATGAACGAAGAGTAGTATGTGCCCACCCGAACTGTGGGAATAACGCCAAAGAAGGTACGGAAAAAAAACACTGCTTATCACAACACCATTTTTCGACGTCTTTCCTGTTTCAGCAGTGCCTTTATAACACGAACATAGATTCGTATGCGTTTAATGAGAATATGTGTCAGAACAGCGGTAGAAACAATGGCTCGTTGATGTCTGTAAAGAAACTACAAATGTATTATTAAATTTTTTTCAGCATACATGAAAATAAAGCAACGTTAATGTAAAGCTACGTCTTTCAAGTGTTACGGTCTCATTATCTAGCTGTCCGTGTATAAATCATCAATCAGGTGAATATGCTTAGTAGCAGTCATAAAATAAAAGTAATCTGAATAACAAGTTCTCGTCTCACACGCAAACTGCCGAGTCAGACGAGAACTTTTTTGCTCAAATGCATTATTTTATGGCTAATACGTGGCATGTTCAAGTCCATCTGATTGACTCCAGATGATGAGAGCATGCCAACCATCCGTATCAAATGCAATTCATAGAAAAAACTGAAAACGATAGTGTGGGTCTGTGCGATTATTGGCGGTTTCATTTGGTCTGTACGAAATGTTAGCGACTGTTCAGCGAGTTTCAGTGAAAAATCCTATAACAAAGACATCGCACAGCACCGTGAAATCATATACAGTGTATAATATAGATATTGATGACAATAGACTAGCATTCCATGTCTCTACCACGTCGTTTGATGTCTTTGTTTCAAAAGTTTTGACTTATCTGTAGAATTTTGTTCTGTTCATTCATAACGTTTTCGATGTGGAGCCGACGTTTCAGTCATGTTACAGCGGTCTTTTTCAGCGCATGGATACGGCCGAAAGGTCGGTTATTTTAATTTTTCGTTATTAAGTATTCTATAAGGAGATGCAGTAGCACACCCAGAAGAATTTTAAGGAGATTGACACAGGTCACGAAAGCTTGCATATTTCTTTGACACAGGTCACAACAGGGCATTCAAAAATTTCGTAAATAAAGTTACCTTCATCTTCCCGGTATCGGTAGGAAATGAAACTAAAGTACATATACGTTTTTCTGCGCTTTTGTATTGACGAAATTTTCGGAACCTTGCAGTAACTTATACTTCGCAAGTACTAAATTTTACTCGTCATAAACAGCAAAATTAAAAGTAAAAACATATCGCTTGACAATGGGAATTACGCATGATGCGGAAGATAAGCCTCATTACATGAGTCAAAATTTTGATGTTAGAAACTTAACCGCTGCTTTCCAGTATGACATTTAGCTTCTCTGTTTATTACTCAGTACCTCAGTGTGTGTAAGTGTCTGACTACAGATCCGAGGTTCCATCCCCAGGCGGTCCTAAGATTTTTTCCTGCGACAAATCATTAGACCAGCTGTCGGAGGGAGGAAAACTCATGCAACCTACAAAGTACAATGCCCAGAAAAGCACCTTCTGGCTTTACTTTTTTACAAGCGAACCCAGCAATGTTTCTCAATTGCTCATTATGTATGAGAACAGGATACACATCCTAAAGTCCTCACCCATCTCTTTGTCCATCTTCTCCTCCTCCCCCCTCCCTCTCTCCGTGCATAACTTCCTCGCCCTCTGTCCGTCTATCTTCTGCTCCGTGTTATGTCCATTTCCAATCCAACCCCCCCCCCCCCCCCCCCGTCCTCTTACTCTACTCTCTGACCTTGAGCTTTGTTTATTGATTGCAAACGAAACGTTGATTGGGAACGAAAAGGTAAATCGGCTGAGATCATTGGTATACTTGGTATGAGAGAGACCAGCTTGCTGGATCTGTGAGGATTTTAGCGTAGGTGACAGTCTTTCGCATAGTTTTAAATCTGCGAGTGGGTAGGATTACAATGTTTCGGACGATGCAGATTCCGTAGTACTATTCTAACCATACGCTAAAAAGCCATAAATTCAACTTTCCTGTTTTCTGTAAAATCGACGGCGAGGAGCGACTCAAAATCGCACATTTTGTTCGAAATTATATACAGGGTGTCCCAGCTGTCTTGTCCACCCAAAATATCTCTGGAACAATAACAGCTATTGGAAAACGACTTTCACCGGTATCAATGTAGGGCTGGGGCCCATGAATGTACGTATTTGGAAACATTCCAAAACGAAAGCATATGTGTTTTTTAACATAAACTTATGTTTTTTTAAATGGACCCCCTATATTTTTTCTTCAGCAGTCCATAGCATGACAAAGCACATACACAATGGCGTTGATTGCATCGCAATATTCCCATTGCATCCCGAGATATTAAGACGCAAAGTTGACGCTTGAAACACCCGACATGCGCTGCTAGCGCACGTCCTGAGGTTCAGGCGTGAACCCCATGCTGCCCGTAATCGCAATGTGATTGACGTGCGTAATGACACCTCCATACTTATCAACAGCTCCGAAACGAATAATACGGTCTGCTGCCATCCTGCATTGACGTCGTACATTCCAGCAGGTATTTATCCCATAGGCTAGGGGTGATGCGGTTCTGTAACATATCTGTGTACCGCAACGTTAGTCACAAAGTTAACTTCGCTTATCGTTAATCCGTTACTAAAAAGGTAATGCCGTTCAACGTTAAAACTTTACTTTGCTGTAGATCTAGCGCAAGTGACAGTTAATCATTCACTCCTAACAGTAAAATTCATGTTGATGGTTTTAGTGAAACGAGCAAGTGGACTAAAAGTTTTACCGTTGTTTAGGTAAAAATGTTTCGATTTGGGATGTTCAGGTAGGACACAGAAGATGAATGTAAGCGTGTTTAACCAATTAGCTTTATTATCACATAATTATCAATGTTATGTTTATCTAATGCGTTAAATGACAAATTGTTGCAAACGAATGTTTCTTAACATCACTGGGTGAAATGGCCCTTTGTAGAAACTTCCACTGTGATACCAGCACTACATACTAAACATAGCGTTCACATCTCTTGCTCAAAGTGATGCCCATTGGCTTGCTTACATAGGATCACTCTGCGGATGAAGGATGCCCTACTTCGTGCTACTGTTTCCTCTTTGATGGCTGTACAAGCATCAATAATGCGTTGCTTCATGTCCTCTGGTGTTGTTGGCTCATGTTGGTAAACAGCATCCTTCACTGCTCCCCAAAGAAAATAATCCAGCGGTGTAAGGTCCGGAGATAGGGCAGGCCACCTAACTAGGCCACCTCGTCCAATCCACCTACCAGGGAACTTACGGTTCAGAAGTCGTCGTGCTCGTAAGGCGTTATGTGCAGGGCATCCGTCATGCTGATACCACATGACCATTCTCCGGTTCAGAGGTACGGTGTCCAAGAGAAGAGGAAGATTGTGTCGTATAAATCTGGAGTATTGTCTGCCATTGGATGCCATTTATAAAGAAGTATCTCCAATAATCCCACACCAAACATTAACTTTCCACGGACGTTGATGCTCTACCTGACGGAGCCATTTTGGATTGTCTGCGGACCAATAATGCATATTCCTCATATTGACAATTCCTTTGCTGGAGAATGATGCCTCGTCGGTAAAGAGAACATCTGCAAAAAAATTTGGATTAGTCAGAAGTTTTTGCTGAGCCCACCGACAAAATGTTACCCTATTGCGGAAGTCATTTCCTTGAAGATCCTGGTGTAATTGAACATGGTAAGGATGAAATTTATGACGTTTAAGAATACGCTGTGCACTTGATTTCGACACACCAACTTCACGTTCAATTTGATGTGTGCTGATTTGAGGATTCACAGCTATGGTAGCGAGCATAGCAACTTCAGCACGTTCATCTGTGCGAGTTCTAGGACGATGTCGAGGTCTTGGATTTAAGCTTCCTGTTTCACTAGACGAGATGTGAGACGACCAAACATTCGGCGCGAAGGCGATGGCTTGTCAGGGAATCGTCTTCTGTACAGTCGTTCTGCCTGAACAGCATTTCGTCCACCTACAGGTATGTAGAGTAGGGTAGAAAACAGACATATTAACTTAATAATCATAATGTTCGCTAACAGTACTATCAACAAACAAGCAATCTCATAACGTATTTCCCGTCCCGTCAACGTACATTCTCCATAGATCAGCAGCATTTCTACCATATCTTCATGTGTGTACATTATACTGTACAGTATAAGTTCCACAACACAACGTTTATTCACAATGTGTACTACCTCCGTGCCGTCACTAGATTACTCTGATGCACGACTACACTGGCAAGCGGTGTACTGCACGCCAAAGCAACAACAAATGGGATGCTCGGAGGGTGGTGGAGTACAGGAGTTTGCATGGGTCGCAAATCATAAACAAGGCGAAGTGGTAACTGTGGCAGTAGTGGGAACTACGTTGAACACTTGACTAGTTAGAGCCAGGCACTGCGCGACAGGCACAATGGGTCATATAACGCATTAGATAAACCTTATTTTGGGTGTGCAGGATAAATAAGACAACCTGACGGGTGTACACCGATCGGTACTGGTTCATATTGTGTACGTAGATACGTAAAACGTGCGAGAGGGAAACCATTATGTGCCCAATCACATCGCGATTACGGGCAGCATGGGGTTCACGCCTGAACCTCAGGACGTGCGCTAGCAGCGCATGTCGGGTGTTTCAAGCGTCAACTTCGCGTCTTAATATCTCGGGATGCAATGGGAATATTGCGATGCAATCAACGCCATTGTGTATGTGCTTTGTCATGCTATGGATTGCTGAAGAAAAAATATAGGAGGTCCATTTAAAAAAACATAAGTTTGTGTTAAAAAACACATATGCTTTCGTTTTAGAATGTTTCCAAATATGTACATTCATGGGCCCCAGCCCTACATTGATACCGGTGAAAGTCGTTTTCCAATAGCTGTTATTGTTCCAGAGATATTTTGGGTGGACAAGATAGCTGGGACACCCTGTATAGAGAGAAAGAATACTTACGGGAGAAATAATTTGTCTAATGGTTTACATGCCCTGCTATCGTTGTTTAAACTGACTCCGAGAGAGAAAACGACACCGTACCTTTTTTCACCGCATATTCGTTTTCTCAGTCAGTTTTAGCTAAAATATGTATACTGTCGTTTAAAAAAGTATATAACCCATGTCAGTCTCAATGTTTATTAGAGTACTGTGTCAAAATTTGAAGTAAATCGGTCAAGAGCTTTGTAGAAATGAATGATAACAACATTTCTCCTGTATACAGGCATATTACAAATATATTTACATATTACATATATTAAAAACATATAAGCTACGTTCTTCCGAATGCTCATTGTAACAACGACTTTTCTTTAAGTAGTACTATGGATATAGATGATCATCTCCGTGCAACATAGCACAATTGCATTCTAGTTAGTATTGTCCGTGAAAAAAAAAAGCTTATTTCGAACTACCTTTTATTTTCCACTAGTTAACATTAAAATTCGTTGGCGCGTAACAGAGGCGGCTATAACAACAAGATCGAGATTAGAAGGATGTATAAAAAAGATTCATCCAATTCACAAGCCTGTGCCTTCTACGTCAATGACTTAAAAAAAGAAAAAAACTACAAATTTTCAAAAGAGCCATCCAATTTCATAAGGGTTTATCTTTTACAGGCATCACATACAAACATGGTGTACTTCTTACATTTACGTATAGGATTAACGCTTTTCATTTACTTTCTCTAAAATTCATTGTGCCCTGTACCGGACGCTATTCAGACTTTCATACGATGCGATATCCGTACGCCCTTTACGGCCAATCCATTGTTGATGCAATTCATTCTTTAAAAAATGCTCTGTAACTGAATTGGACGTTCGGCAAAGAACGAGCGAACTAGCTGTACCAGGGAAACCCCTACCAGTAACTTACGAGTGGTGCTAAAGTATTTAGTTTCGATGCCTAAGTTAAAATTTAACCCAAGTTTCTGCCTTCATTCAGAACAAATAATCGTCTGAAATTGTATAATTTCTTTTTATAAAACCTGTAGTTGTCGAGCCGTTAAATGTTTCAAATATCTTAAGGTACTCATATACATCAGTGGTTGTTTCTGTAATCTTTTATTTTTACCATGGACACGCATTTTTTTCCTTGTAGTCTTTCTTTGTTGTTGTTGTTGTTGTTGTTGTTGTCTTCAGTCCTGAGACTGGTTTGATGCAGCTCTCCATGTTACTCTATCCTGTGCAAACTTCTTCATCTCCCAGTACCTACTGCAACCTACATCCTTCTGAATCTGCTTAGTGTATTCATCTCTTGGTCTCCCCCTACGATTTTTACCCTCCACGCTGCCCTCCAATACTAAATTGGTGATCCCTTGATGCCTCAGAACATGTCCTACCAACCGATCCCTTCTTCTGGTCAAGTTGTGCCACAAACTTCTCTTCTCCCCAATCCTATTCAATACTTTCTCATTAGTTATGTGATCTACCCATCTAATTTTCAGCATTCTTCTGTAGCACCACATTTCGAAAGCTTCTATTCTCTTCTTGTCCAAACTATTTACCGTCCATGTTTCACTTCCATACATGGCTACACTCCATACAAATACTTTCAGAAATGACTTCCTGACACTTAAATCTATACTCGATGTTAACAAATTTCTCTTCTTCAGAAACGCTTTCCTTACCATTGCCAGTCTACATTTTATATCCTCTCTACTTCGACCATCATCAGTTATTTTGCTCCCCAAATAGCAAAACTCCTTTACTACTTTAAGTGTCTCATTTCCTAATCTAATTCCCTCAGCATCACCCGACTTAATTCGACTACATTCCATGATCCTCGTTTTGCTTTTGTTGATGTTCATCTTATATCCTCCTTTCAAGACACTGTCCATTCCGTTCAACTGCTCTTCCAAGTCCTTTGCTGTTTCTGGCAGAATTACAATGTCATCGGCGAACCTCAAAGTTTTTATTTCTTCTCCATGGATTTTAATACCTACTCCGAATTTTTCTTTTGTTTCCTTTACTGCTTGCTCAATATACAGATTGAATAACATCGGGGAGAGGCTACAACCCTGTCTTACTCCCTTCCCAACCACTGCTTCGCTTTCATGCTCCTCGACTCTTATAACTGCCATCTGGTTTCTGTACAAATTGTAAATAGCCTTTCGTTCCCTGTATTTTACCCCTGCCACCTTTAGCATTTGAAAGAGAGTATTCCAGTCAACATTGTCAAAAGCTTTCTCTAAGTCTACAAATGCTAGAAACGTAGGTTTGCCTTTCCTTAATCTTTCTTCTAAGATAAGTCGTAAGGTCAGTATTGCCTCATGTGTTCCAGTATTGCTACGGAATCCAAACTGATCTTCCCCGAGGTCGGCTTCTACTAGTTTTTCCATTCGTCTGTAAAGAATTCGTGTTAGTATTTTGCAGCTGTGTCTTATTAAACTGATTGTTCGGTAATCTTCACATCTGTCAACAACTGCTTTCTTTGGGATTGGAATTATTATATTCTTCTTGAAGTCTGAGGGTATTTCGCCTGTTTCATACATCTTGCTCACCAGATGGTAGAGTTTTGTCAGGACTTGCTTTCCCAATGCCGTCAGTAGTTCCAATGGAATGTTGTCTACTCCCGGGGCCTTGTTTCGACTCAGGTCTTTCAGTGGTCTGTCAAACTCTTCACGCAGTATCGTATCTCCCATTTCATCTTCATCTACATCCTCTTCCATTTCCATAATATTGTCCTCAAGTACATCGCCCTTGTATAGACCCTCTATATACTCCTTCCACCTTTCTGCTTTCCCTTCTTTCTTTGTAGTCATATCAAAAACTTATCAACTGTAAACACGGGCTGAGTCAGAACAGAATTTACAACTTTAGAATGATACAGAAAATTTATTGAGATAACTTACAGATCAATAGATGTATTATTTTGTAACAAACAGCCTCAAGTTTGATTCACGTAGTGCAACAGTACGCCCTTCCGCCACCAGCAACGCCAGCTTAGTGCACAATTAAAATGGCTATATTCACTGGTGCGGAGCGTGCTCATTGTGTGTTCTGGTTTAATGAAACGACCTCTGCAGCAACTGTTCGGCGTAAATTTCGCTCCAAATACTCTAAAAGAACCCCTAAGCAGGCCTACAATCTACTCTTGGCACAAGAACTTTGTGGAGACGCGTTGTTCACTGCGACAAGTCGGCCGTGTGTTATTATGTCGAACAGATTTGGGAGAGCTTTGCCCAAAGTCCTCAAACATCAACGCGACGTGCGTCTCGCGAAACTGGCATTCCTCAGAAGACAGTTTGGCAAGTACTGCGCAGACGTTTACACTTGAAAGCATACAGATTCACAATGGCACAGCACATTATCGATGCAGATAGGTTGTTCGTGGGGAATTCTGTGCGGAAATGTTGCACTGAATAGAGTACGACGAGACATTCCACAACACAGTAATCTTGAGCGATGAGTGAACATTTCATATCAGTGGCACCCGCAAATGCAGAATATCGGACAGCGAAAATCCGCATGCAGCCCCGGAACACGTTCCTGACAGTCTTGCTGAAATTAATGCATCTAATGCTCATAGCGAATTGAAAGTGCATGGCCCTTTCTTCTTAACTGAGAAAATTGTAACTGGTATTGTGTATCTGGATCCGCTTGAAAATTTGTTAATTCCACAGTTCGATGAAGATGACAGAGATGGGATGGTTTACTACCAGCAAATCGGTGCCCCATCTCATCTCCTCACGGAAGTTAGAGGTTTCCTCGATAATCGCTTCCCAGATCGGTGGATTGGCCGTGAAAAGCCAGTCGCATGGCACCTCACTTCCCAAGCTTTACACCACTGAATTTCTTTCTCTGGGGTTTCATTAAAGACCGTGTCTATGTTCCTCCCCTACCAAACAATTTAGCCTACCTGAAAAATCGTATCCACGCTGCCGTTGCACAAGTTACACCTGAATTTCTGCAACGAGTGTGGAAAGAAACCGATTGCCGCACCACAGATGTTAGTCAATCGAACCAAAATGATACTTTCTGGGAAACTTGAGATTGTTTGTTACAAAAGACACATCTGCCGATTCTGTAAGTTATATCAATAAACTTCTGTATCATTCCAAAGTTGTGAAGTCCTTTTTGACTCACCCTATGTGAAAGCTGGGCCCAACTGTAGGAAAACGTAGTGTCAGAGACTACCCATAAATGTGATAGTGTAGTAGCCTTTGAGAACACAATTAAAATTTACAACTCCAATCAGGTGTGCCATAAAGATGCTTAATGGTATCAAATGAAATATTCATATTAAAAAAAAACTCAGGTGGCAGGCTTCGCTTCTTTAACACGGTTCTGGCGCTGCAGTCTGGAACCGCGAGACCGGTACGGTCGCAGGTTCGAATCCTGCCTCGGGCATGGATGTGTGTGATGTCCTTAGGTTAGTTAGGTTTAACTAGTTCTAAGTTCTAGGGGACTAATGACCTCAGCAGTTGAGTCCCATAGTGCTCAGAGCCATTTGAACCATTTTTTTTAACACGATATTAAAAACATTTATCTAAGAGACAGATCATAAAAACTTTGCACGAGCTCCTTCAAAAGTTGCTCGAACGTAGTCGTTAAATGACATCGGATATCACACTCCCCGATTTTTTCTTTGTCTTAAGCATCGATGCAAAAGAAACAGAAAACATAAAACAAGGAACTTTGCGTAAACATGTCTGGGTAGAAGTACGTGGAAGACTGCACCACTAATCACCAAAAGCAGGGAACCTCAAGAGCACTTGGAGCTGCTTCAAAGTACGTCTTCGCCGATGAAGAACGCTTCTCAGAGCCGGCACCAGAACAAGTGATCTACAGTCTACTCTCGCAGTTGGTAGTAACACCAGGAAATCCCAACTTTTGGAGAATAATTTGGGTCTTCCGACTGCAGAGCTTAAACGATTGAGAGCACGCCATGTTGTCCACGTTTTTCGATGATTAGGAGGGAGATTTTCAGATTGTTGAGAACAATGGGGAGCGTTTACGACCTGTGCTGTCAACATTTCATTTCTTACTTCGGATGGAATCGCTTGCAGTATGTTTTGGTTTTCATGAAGCTTTTTCTGGACTCAGTCTCCAGAGGCATCATCATGTCTACAGCACGTAGGGTAATTACGAGTTTATCCAAATTGCTGGAAAAACAACAGGGAGACGTTAAAAGTTGTTAAGTTGACTAGGCTTGAAGAAACAGGCTGGCAATAACATAAAAATTTACGTGCTGAAAGTCAGAAGCGGATTTCAGTGAAATGTCTACACTATGTATGAGGTTTCATTACGAAGAAAAGAACTGGTAAATTAAGCTTCTTAGAATTGTTAAAGCAACCATTCCTCTTGGATATCATCGTAAATGGTCGGGAAAGGGCGCAGAGTATAGTTCAATGAGAGGGATTCCGTTGTACACCTTAAAATAAATAGCAGAGGATGATTACAGGTGCAAAATTATTAGCAAATGTTTCATGTTGAGATTCTCTAGCATTCGGAATTTCATCTTAAACGCAACTCTAATTTTTCTGTTAGTACAACCCAGAGAGGTGCCCTATTGTTCAGTACACTATCTTTGTGTTCGCGAGGAACATGATCAAATAGTTGTTCTGCCGTCACAATCTTGTTTTCCTGTGGTTTCCCTAAATTATGTAAGACAAATACTTGAATGGTTCTTAAACAAGGCACGCTCGATTTCTTTCTACATTCATGCTCTATCGGAATTTTCTCTTTATCTGTAATAATCGCATCGTCGCTGAACCGTTTAAACTCAAACCTTCCTTGTGTAAGTGAAACGGAAATTTTCTGATAAATGTATGAAGTAATTACGATTACTATCCTCCTCACGTCATGATGTTTTACGCTAGGGTATTACAACAATCCGGCAGCACCTTGAAAAATTTCCTGGTAATGTGGCCTAACGTACATTTTTTTAAAGACTGCCAGAACTGTGCAACCGTGACTGTACGCCTCGGCAACAGGTTGGGTTGTTAACCTCCGGCCGAGTCGTGACAGCGCGCGGCATGTGCTGTCAAAGTAGCAGGAAGTGGGAATAAAAAGGGCCACACAGCTGCGCAGGCTCTTTCTCTCGGTTGGGCCCTTTACCACGCCCGGGTTGTGTGAGCGTTTCCGCTGTCGCGCTAGCCCTTCCAAGATTCTTATGCTCACCAGTCCTCTGCCCTTTTAGCCAGAAACAGCTGCATGCTGCTTCCTTTCTCGTAAATTGGTATACTTTAATTAGGTTATTCGGTCATAAAAATCATTTACGCAATAATATCTGACACGACGCGTTAAAATAAGAGAAACTCAAATGGAAATGAGACAGGTGCAAAAAAAAAAAAGCAAGTAAACTTGTAACCTCCCCACAATAATTGACAATGAAAATGAGCCAAGTGTAACCTCCCCACAGAATAATAATTAAATGGAAATGGAGCCAAGTGTAGCCTGCCCAAAGAATATTGTTAAATGGAAATGTGCCATGCGTAACCTCCCCGCAAAAAAAAAAAATAATAATTGAAATGAATTTTTCTTAATATTGTAACCTCTGAACAAAATTGGCTCCCATTTATAGTCTGTGCGCAGAAATGCATTCACACTTAATATTCCCACAAAATTCTTTTCTCATTTAATGTCAAGTTCGAAACACAAAAATTGCTAAACACTAAAATAATAAAAAACTTTAGTAACCTGATAAATTTTATGAGGACAGCCGCTGACCATCAGCCCTGTATTCTGAATAAAAAAAGCAAAAATTCTTACCTCAATAAAACTGCAATTATATCTGCTCTTAATTAGTCATTTTTCGACACAGCTTCGTGCAATGCTGGCCTATATATATATATATATATATATATATATATATATATATATATATATATATATATATATATATATATATATATATATATTTAATTCTTGGATGCAATGATAATGCATTGGAAATTCTTTAAATTGAAATGAATGCTTTACTTTAAAGGAGTTGCTTTATATTATAAAAATTATTATTGGGGCATTTTTTGAACAAATTAAATTACAATTAACATACATTATTAAATATGCGCAAGGCTGTTTCTTTACCTTCTGCAACAATACTCATCCTCCAGAGTCCTGACCAGAGTCGCGACCAGAGCACACAGCCGACTACACCAGTCTACTGCCGACTCGCTACTAAAGCCGACCGACTACTACTGTCGACTCGCGCAGACAAGCGACAAGCAACAACTAACGACAAACTACTCTCTGGTCAGAGATTCTGTCATGCCTCGCCCATCGCCGGCAAAGCATACGTCTTACATAACTCTCCACTGCGGAGGCAAAAATTTGGCAGCGACGGTGAGTCAATTGGACTTGCCATGAGCAACAAATTTTTCTTAACTAACTAACTTTACAATCACAGAATATATACATATATATATAGGCGCAGAACATGAAATAAAAAATAGTGCACATGCACTGAGTACAAAACATATCAGGCAATGACAAAATGTATGCACAATGAGTACAAAACATATTAACAAAAGGCAAAAGTGCACATGCACTGTAAAACTCTTTAGCATTTTTACAACAAATAAACATAATTTTTTGAGTACAAATCATATTGACAAATGACAAAAGTGCACACGCACTGTAATTCAGAACATATCAGCAAATCACAAAAATGTATATGCAATGAATACAAATCATGTTAACAAAATGACGAAAGTGCACACGCACTGTAGTACAGAACATATCTGGGAATCACAAAATGTATACGTAATGAGTACAAATGGCATATTAACAAATGGCATATAGTGCACACGCACTATAGTACTGAACATATCAGGAAATCACAAATGTATAGGCAATTTTGTCGTGTCAGCACCATGTTCTTGTAAAGTACACCAAGGTAGAATTAGTGCAAAAACCAAATATAGTGCTCCATGATCACGAGGATAGACAGGACAAACGGATATTGCAGTAATTTCTGGTAATTAGGTCATAAGTTGAAGGACATTAAGTCACATAGTAGTCTTCATTGAGAATTGCACTAGTCTAACAACTGATTTGAGTAATTGGTGGCACTCATCGCCCAGTTACTGAACATTTCTGTACCATGTATGTAGTATTACAGAATAATGTTCATAAATTATCTGAATATAGTAATTATTGGCACTCATTGGCCAGATACAAAGCATTGTTTTATGCATTATTCAGAAGTCATCATTAAAAATGAGTTAATTATTGGCATAGCATTTTTACATAATTAATCTAATTATAGTAATCATTGGCATAATAGGTCATCTTATTACAGTAATCAGTGGCATTCATTGGCCAGTTACAAAGCATTTTTTTTTGTGCTAGCAATGCATTGCGTTGGGATCCATAATTAGTTACTGGGGGATAACAATATTTGCTTTTGAGTTATTGCTGCAAATGAAGATGTGTAACGTCATTCGTCATGAGTCAGCTGAAGCAAGGTTATGAAACAAGTAGAGTATATGTGATCACATTCATAAATGACATAGGTTTAATGAACAACTGCTTATAGCACATTAATTTCATGAATAATTTCTCCTGCAAAATATACAAAATGGATTATTAAACTGAAAGAAGAAACGCATATTATGCTGAAAAGTAGTGAACTTCGAATTAACAGGTAGTGAAATGTATATAAAAAATATATATGTTCTCTAGCTGTCCTTTCCAAAACCTTCAGTCATCATACCATGCGATATAAGACATACTTTCAAAATGAACTCCAACAAATACTTAAATAACTACATAGCATCTATTAACTAACAGTAAATATATAAACTTCATCATTATTTTCATCTGCAAAGAAAAAAACTTCATTATCCATATTACCATAACTCCATTATCATCATCACCTGTAAAGAAAAAACTTCATTATCCATATCATCATAACTCCATTATTATCATCACCTGTAAAGAAAAACTTCATTATCCATAGTAGCATATTTTTCATCATTATTCATCACCATTCATTATCATCTGCAAAAAAGTCACTTCATTATTCATTATACAACTATTCCTTATTTCTAGCATATTTCATCACTAAAACTAAGATGTGTAGTTCTGTCTGACAGCCTGCATCAATCGCCTCGTATTCTGAAAGAAAAAATTAGTTAAGACTGCTATTCTACGATGTGTATAGTATATTCTTGTTAATGCTTGTTAATTCTGATCCATTTACTCTTCGTCACGAGGTATTGCATTTTCTTTCGTTCATTCCGAAGGTGAAATTCCCATTTCTGTTTAATTTATTTCGTTTACACGTTATTGCTTTCTGAAAATGATGAACAAAGATTAATGTCTTGCATTTAAATCATATACCCACTAAATAAAAACTGGTTTATAGTAACATAATTGAGCATACAGCATAGCATGACAGAAAACGTAATATGTCAAAAACATCGACAGTGTTCAGAAGCAAAAATGTACACAGTGTATCACAATGTAGCAGCAAAAAAAAAAAAAAAGGTAAAGTAGTCACGATGTTGTGATATCAAATGGCAAAAATGTTAAAGTCAACTGGTGTTTGTTATATCTTAACTATTTCATAGTGCATACAAACAAAACAGGAAAACAATCATAGATACATAAAAAATTGGAAAATATGCACGGTCTGATGTGTAACGACAAGAAAAGCGACTTGTTAACCTTACCTTGCCGGGCACTTGCCAAGAAAAAATACGATAATCATCAGTAAGTGTTCATGTGGATATAATTGCATAAGTGGTCATAAAAAAATTAGGAAATGGCATTACAGTGTGATCAATCATAAAGTATGTTCATTCAATAAAAGGTTTGATGTTGGATATGTGGTGGTTCCCTTTGGTTTTTCTGGTTCTCAAAGTTTCGACGTGTACTACATTGGGGTGAAGAATGCTGCGAATCCGATATGGACCTGCGTATAGAAGTTCAAATTTACTACACCTACCTTTTCCTCTGTTGGATAAATAGTGTGTACGTACTAATATCTTCTGTCCAACGTAAAAGTCACGGCGTGTACAAACCTGTTTTTGCTGTCTTCTCCGACGCTCTGCGGCACGTTTGATGTTGTTCAGCGCTATGTCAATTATTTCATGGTGTCGTAGTCGACGAGATGTAGGAAAGGTTACTAATTCTTTAATTTTGTTAGGTGGTTCAACATTTTTCAGTATAACAGACGGAGCTAGCATAGTAGATTCATTTGGTATGGAATTAATTACATCCTGGAATGAGAGTATGTGTGTGTCCCAATCAATATGTTTTTTATGGCAGTATATTCTACACAGTTTACCAATTTCTTTCATTAATCGTTTACAAGGGTTCGAAGAAGCATGGTACCTGGATATATAGATCGGAGAAATGTTTCTAGCTCGTAACATACGTGTCCATATAGCAGATCGAAACTGTGGTCCATTGTCGGAAATTACTTTCAACACATGCCCTACATGAAATAGAAAATGTTTTACAAATGCTTTCGAAACAGTTTTAGCAGTAGCTTTGCGTAACGGAGTGAAGGTAACAAATTTTGAAGTGAGTTCGACAGCGACAAAGATGTAGCAAAAACCTCTACTAGTTCAGGGAATCGGACCAAAAATGTCTACAGCGGCCATATATCTCAATTTAACAGGTACAATGGGATGTAATGGAGGAATATGTGAAGTCGTGTCTGATTTAGCTTTCTGGCAGATTTTACATGACGCTAAAACTCGTCGTATACGTTTCTACATGTTGGTAAAATAACAGTTCTGTCTCAGTATATGAAAACATTTTCTGGCTCCGTAATGTGCGTAACTTAAATGAGTATACCAGATTAATTTGTTAACAAGTTCGTCAGGAATGCATACTAACCAATTGTTGCTGTCAGGATGAGAGTGGCGAAACAGAATGTCATTGCGTACAGTGTAATGGTTTCTAATGGTAACATTATTCCAATCTTGCCAATGGTGTTTGATTTCTTTCCATACGTTGTCTTTACTCTGCTCTTGTGCTATGTCTTGTAATGACGACGAAATAAAATTTTCAAATGCAACTTGTTGAATGTGCATGACGCTGAAATTTGCTTTGCAGAAGTTGGTTGCGATGTCTTGCTGATTGTTGCTGAGAGAACGGGATAGTGCGTCTGCTACAATACTTTGTGTGCCGGGAATGTGAACAATTGTAAACTTAAATTCCTGTAAATAAAGTTTCCATCTACTTAATCTGTCGTGTGTAAATTTAGCCGAAAGTAAAAATCGTATCGCTCTATGATCTGTGTAAACGGTAGTGTGTCTTCCATAAAGAAAATGCCTAAATCTGGTAAAAGCCCATACAACACATAATGTTTCAAGTTCTGTAACAGAATAATTTCGTTCAGCAGGTGACAGAATGCGACTTGCAAAAGCGATGTTTTTAATTACTGTACAACCATCTTCTTCAATTTCCTGAAAAATGTGTACGCCTAAAGCGGTGTTAGAACTGTCGGTGCCAATAGAAAAATTTCTGGTAAGATCTGGGTGCGATAAAAGTGGTGCATTCAACAAGGCTTCTTTCAAGTTCACAAATTCAGAATGTGCTTGCCTATCCCAGGACCAAATAGTGTTTTTACCTGTCAATTGACATAATCTAGGGGTGTCTAAAGCAGAGTAATGAATAAATTTACGAAAAAAGTTAATTAAACCCAAAAAACTGCGTAGTTGTTTCTTCGTTGTAGGAACAGTAATGTCACGTAAAGCTTGAAGTTTTTGCAGGTCAGGCGTAATGCCCTCTGCTGAAATTACATGTCCAAGAAATTTTATAGAAGTTTTACCAAAGTGCGATTTACTGAGATTACCTGTGAGTCCTGGTGCACGAAAAGTTTGCAACTGTCCTTCAAGAATCAGATTGTGTTCAGACCAGTTAGGTTTTGCAATAAGAATGTCGTCTACGTAAGTTGTGATTCTGTCGGAAGTATTGTATTCAAACCGCGAATAAAAGCTGCTGAAGAAATTGTTAAACCGAACGGTAATTTACAAAGTTGATAACAGTCACCAAAACAGGGAAATGCTGTGTACTTTCTGCAGTTCGGATGGAGCTGAATTTGCCAAAATCCCGATTTCAAATCTAATGTGGAATAAATAGCAGTACCATGAAATTTCTGTAGAAGTTCTTCTAGTGTCTGTGGGCGATCTGTTTCATTAATAATAATGTCATTGATGTGACGCGAATCAAGTACGAGGCGAAGTGAACCATCCTTTTTCTTAACAATATGGAGCGGGTTTATGTACGGACTAACTGCCGGTTCAATAATTCCTTGCTCAAGCATAGCTTGCAATTCTTTCTTAACTTGTTCTCTGTGAATATACGGAATGGGATAATGTTTGGCTTTAAATGTGTCGTGCTGTTTAACTTGAAATTCATACATAAAACCGGACATAGTACCAGGAACGTTGTCAAAAACTGGAGCTTGCTGTAAAAGAATTTTGTGTAGTTGCGCGCACTCGTCGTCTGTATTTGCACTGCTCTGTTTAACTTTATCAGAAATCGTCTGTATAACGTCATAGACGGCTTCGTCTGGTGTATTACAGTTGTGTACGTACGTATCTGTGAACAATGTGGAATTACAGTCTATGTTACGTGATGCGGAAATGACCTCTGTACGATTAATTGTTTGTTCTTCTGCAGATAAAGAGTGCTGAAATTCTAAAGCTAGTTGTACATTTTCATCCTTCAACGTTAAATAGGAATTTTGAAAATCAATAATTGCGTCGTGTTGTACCAGAAAATTCGTACCTTAAATAATGTCTGTCGTCAATAACGGAATAATCCAAAACTTTGAGTGAAATGTATGACCTGCAATACAAAATGATAAATGTGTCTGTAATTTTACATCTACTCCTTTACTCGATACTGCTCCTTTTACTTTCGTTTTGCCTAATGGTAACGTAGGATAGGTATTCTCTTTGTTACACTCGTTGAAAGTTTCTTCATTTATAACTGACATAAGTGATCCAGAATCGATTACAGCTGAAAATTTCGATGATCCAATTTTAACTTCGATGACAGGGTGTGAAACGGTTTTTTGAATAACTGGTCTTTCTTGCAAAAGAGTGTCTCGGATGTCGTCAAAAGTAATAACATTTTCGTGAACAACATTCTGCCTGTCAAAAGTAGTGCTTGTGTTGCTGGAAGATGCGACCTGTACTGTATCTAGTCAAATTCCATCTGACTTGTCATTATTTTCGGGAGGATGCTATGGCATTTCGACTATTTGAACTGTTCTGTTATTTCTTCCAGACGTATTACGTTCGGGATGATATCTACTGTCTGGTTCATTCATAATTATATGTTGTGGCGGATGTTCTTGCTGCTGATAAGACCGACTGTTATTAAATGTACGCTGAAAATTGTGCTCATTATTTTTACGTCTGTCATGATAGTCATTTCTATACGGTGCACTGCGATAGGAATTGAAATAGTGTGTTTTCTGTACGTACTGATTTCCTTGTTGCTGTGCGTTACTATTTGTTGGGGCCGATGCTAACGTGCACGCGGCGAAACATTAAAGCTTGGTTGACCTTGTGCATTCCATTGTTGGTTAGGTATGCTAACCGGTTGGCTTTCATGCTGTTGCGGTGAAAAACGTCTATTGTTACCAAACTGTGGTTCCTGTTGCTGATAATTTTGTCGATACTGATAATTAAAATTTTGTCTGTTATTGAAGTTCTGGTGGTTGTCGTTCCTGAAGCGTCTATTAGCTTTGCTATTGAAATGGCGTGGCTGATCGTAATTACTGTATGTTTGTTGACCTTCGTTACTATATGAAAAATTTTTGTTTATAAAGGAATAATCCGATTGCTGCACTTCCAAAAGCTGTAACAGATCTCTGAATGCCGAAATATTTTCCTTCTGCTGACCCGTTAAAAGTGACACTCTTAATGATCGTGGTAATTGAATAAGTGCAGATTCACTATATGGTTCACTTAAGTACTGGTTTTGTTGGACCATGTGTTAAAAAAATTGCGTGACAGTGGAAAAATTTGAGTTCTCATAATTTGGCAAACTAATTAATTGATCCTTGATTCCGCGCTGTGTCGTCTTCGACCAATACGCTGACAGAAAAGCATTCTGAAATTCTTCTACCGAGTAGCATTGTCTCGCGATCGGTCTCATACGAGTTGCCGGTTCGCCTTCCAAAAAACTGCAAATAAATTCAAGTTTGTGCGTTACAGGCCAAGTCGGTGGAAAAGCAAAGCTAAATTGTTGTATCCAATCCAAGGGGTGGATCTGTGTTCTTTCATTTTTAAATACTTTAAATTTTCTCACTGATAGAAAATGTTTGTAATCAAAATTATCGTCTCTGTACGTCTGAACAGGTTCACGATTGTATGAGAATCTATTTGTCTGTGACTGTTCGAAATCTAGGTCACGTACTCTCTGTAAATTACCTAAATTATACTGGCTGTGTGAGTCTGACAAATGTTCGCAAAGTGGCGTCTGCTGTGATGTATTAAACGCTGAAACATTTTTCATCTCTGTTACCTATTGCTGTAAAGTTGACAATTTTCTACGTAATGTATTATTGGACGAACCTATGTCACTGATTGTCTGCTGTAAATTTTGGAATTCAGGTGTTTGATTAAACGAAATCGGTGAAGTATCGTCTGATTTGCTGTCATTATTACTTTCAATAACGTCAATACGACTGGCCAATTCATCATATTTTTCAGTCAGTATTTTTACCTGATCATCGTTTTTAGTGTCAGAAGCATTAATTTGTTTTTGTATTTTACGTGTGGTTTCGTTCAATTTTTTAACGTCAGCTTTGACGACATCGGAATCCTGTGTTAGTTCTAATTGTTCGAGTCTGTCGGTCACTGTCTGAAAGTCTACTGTGTGTGTATCTGTTTTTGTTTTAAGATCGGAAATTTCATCACGCAATTCTGCGTTCAACTGTTTGATTGTATTAATTTCGTCTGATACAGTAGCAATATTGTTGTCTACGTATGTTTTTGATTTCGCAAACAATTTACGTTTATCTTCCTGTCTCTGTGCAGTAATTGTTTCCATGACTTGTCGTTTTACTTTATTTGGTGCCTGTATAAATTTACGGAAACGCGTTTCACTGTTTTGTATGTGGTGATTAAAACGTTCGTTAATTTGACTGTTCTGTTGGTCGAATTTCGCGTCTACTTTTGCATCCAGTGTACGCGAAAGTTCTGCTGTCATTAATTTAAACTCGTCGCGTAACTGTGTTGCTTTTTCAGAGCATTGTTTACCGACTGCACTAATTTCGTCTCTAAGTGATTCTGTTGCAGCTGTTTGCATATCCCTTAATTCTTGGGCAACAGATCTAATTTCTTCACTACTTTTCCTAGCACAAGCCTCAATTTCCTCCCGTAATTGTTCTTTAGTATCATAACACTGCGCGGCAACGGCTGTAATCTGTTCACTAAGCTGTCTGGAATTGTTGTCTATTTGTTGTCTAATTTTTCATTAAGGTTGTCTTGTTTTTCATTAAGTTGTTTGAAATTTTCATTAAGCTCTTTGTTATTATAGTCTTGTCCTTCATTCTGTTGTATAGAATTTTCATTAAGTTGTTGTTTGAAATTTTCACTAAGTTGTTTGGAATTGTCTAATTTTTCATTAAGGTTGTCATATTTTTCATTAATTTGTAGTAATAATGCCATAACTTGATCCAAACTAACATTATCTACTCTATTCTCTGTGCTGTTTGATGGCATACCTGCAATTGTCACGTTTTCTGTAACCATTTGGTCATTTTGTAATTTTTGAAAAGGTTTGCCAATCGGATGTGCACTGTTGGTCACTACACCCGAATTAAATAAATCTGTCGTACTCTGATTACACTGTTCATTTTAGTTAGAAAAATTTGTCTGTTCGTTACATAAATTTTGCAAACCGGGTGTGTCAAGCTGGGCAGCGTTCATTGTAACACAACGTCCCGTGTCATCAATTGTCGTTAAATTAACAAAGGACACAATTGAATTCGTTTGTTCATCATTAGGATAAAATTCATTACAAGTGGTCGGTACGCACTGATTGTCTGTAAATGGAGGATTGTCATCATTACACTGCGTGTCGCAAGTACTATCGGTCAAATTATTCGAGTCGGTTTATCACTCATTACACATCGCTATGTACTGTTAACAGTTTTTCGCGGCATTTTTACACAAATCAAAATTATTCACTAATGAAACAAACACAATGCAAAATGCAACAAACTCAAATACAACAAAGAGCAAAAAATTGCCGATGATCTGTGAAAGAAAGAGTGACAAATTAGTAAAATGCGTTGCGCCAGATGCAAACTACATTTAAGTAAATAAGAGCAGATATAAGACTACTTCTCAGAAGATTCACAAAGAAATACGATCCTGGCCGGATGTCGCCAAGTGTAACCTCCCCACAATAATTGACAATGAAAATGAGCCAAGTGTAACCTCCCCACAGAATAATAATTAAATGGAAATGTGCCATGCGTAACCTCCCCGCAAAAAAAAAAAATAATAATTGAAATGAAATTTTCTTAATATTGTAACCTCTGAACAAAATTGGCTTCCATTTATAGTCTGTGCGCAGAAATGTATTCACACTTAATATTCCCACAAAATTCTTTTCTCATTTAATGTCAAGTTCGAAACACAAAAATTCCTAAACACTAAAATAATAAAAAGCTTTAGTAACCTGATAAATTTTATGAGGACAGCAGCGCTGACCTTCGGCCCTGTATTCTGAATAAAAAAAGCAAAAATTCTTACCTCAATAAAACTGCAATTATATCTGCTCTTAATTAGTCATTTTTCGACACAGCTTCGTGCAATGCTGGCCTATATATTTTTTTTTATTCTTGGATGCAATGATAATGCATTGGAAATTCTTTAAATTGAAATGAATGCTTTACTTTAAAAGAGTTGCTTTATATTATAAAAATTATTATTGGGGCATTTTTTTTTGTACAAATTAAATTACAATTAACATACATTATTAAAAATGCGCAAGGCTGCTTCTTTACCTTCTACAACAATACTCATCCTCCAGAGTCCTGACCAGAGCACACCGTCGACGGATGCCGACTCCCGCCGACTCACGCAGACTACACCAGTCTACTGCCAACTCGCTACTAAAGCCGACCGACTACTACTGTCGACTCGCGCAGACAAGCGCAGACTAGCGACAAGCAACAACTAACGAGAAACTACTCTCTGGTCAGAGATTCTGTCATGCCTCGCCCATCGCCGGCAAAGCATACGTCTTACAAACTATTTATTATTTCAAACGTGATCGTCATAACTTTTAACCCATTTATCCTACTGTGAGGCAAGGCGGTAATACATTTATCCTACTGTGAGGCAAGACGGTCTATGCCTTCCGGAAAAATGCGATTGTCTTTCGAACCATGATTGTACTCAAGGATGCACCTACTCGTCCACAGCAAATCGGCGGACACGAAAGTCTTTCTTCAGTGCTCCAATAATATGGATATCGCATGAGAAGAAATTGGGATATGTAAGGGTTGCCCAGCAAAACAGCCTTGTCAGCATGTGGGCCAACATAATATGCCATCTGTCAATATTCCTGGGCGTTTGGACTTGATGGCGCCCATCAATTTTTATATTGTTCGGGAATGTTGACGAACGGGATCATTCTGCTGCAGTGTAATGCCACCGCCCCCCACCCTGCCCCCCCTCCCTCCTCCGTACATGGTGCCAAAGTTGTTTCGAATACACAGCAGAAGTTTCACCTGGCAGCCCTTACACATCCTACATACAGTCCCGATCTCCCCATGCGATTTCCATGTTTTTGGAGCCCTGGAGAAACATTCGTGGCCCTCGATTTGCTTCGGACGAGTAGGTGCACGCCTTGGTACATCATGGTCCCGTAGACAACCACAAATATTTTTCCATTATGGCACCGACCGTCAGGTCTCGTAGTGAAATGAACGTATTAACTTTTACAGCGAATATTTTTGAAATAATAAAGAGTTTCCTTCTTAAAAAGCCGGACCAGTACCACCAGCGATGCCTTTGAGGATTCTGCATATAGCATGACCAAGACACACGCACAAATGTCATCGCCCATAAAGATGCCCATCCAAAGTTTCTAACTGATGGTATAAATACCCCTGGTAAGTTGTGTAGGGTATGTAGCCAGGATGCCCAATAATCGCATCCCAAACAAGTGTTTGAGTTGTATGAACAAACGCTATGTGAGAGGTCTGAAGAAACGATGTAAGGGTGTAATTAAAGGCTAACATGAAGACGTGGCACATGAATGTTAACAGCTGGGACGGCTCAACCCTTGACCGTTTATCCTATAGACCACTAGTCCATCGCGGAGCACTTCTTTCTGAAGGAAACAATCGATGACTGCTATTGATAAGATGCAGCGTAGAAAAGAAAAGGAAATGCTGACACGAAATGTAATGATACGGTGCTCCAGCGGGGACTACTGTGCGACCTCTCTCATCAGACTGTAGTCACAGACAATTGGACTACAAACCTACTCGACTACGACTGTTTGCTATAAGTATGATTATTACAGACAGTTTTAGATGAAAAATGATTTATAATGTCATTTACAATTTTTTTTAACACGTAACTTATTTATAAACACGTTAAACAACAATCTCAAAAACAGCTGAAATGCAGCCTATGGATATTGCTTTACTGTTACATTGTTACACACACACACACACACACACACACACACACACACACACACACACGTACACACACATCCAAGTACTGTCGGCTTACATCATGGCTGCCTGCCTTTATTTTACGTTCTTTGTGTTTTTCCCATCTGTCTGTCTGAAAAAACTGAGTCGATATCCTTCCAAATGTGAACGAGATGTTGAGCTCAAGGAAACGGGGCAATGTTAGTATTTATCCGTCAAAGATCGTGGAATAGGATATTTTGCAGCAATATGCACTATATTTTGCTTGTACACTACTCACTGGTAAAATGTTCATTATTCGTTTATAATAATTTTTTTCATCCGTAATCTGTGTTCTCTAAATAATCTTTGAATATATAGTGCGTACTATTTAAGAGGTGTGCACTAACAAACCTCATAAATATCTGTATTTTAGATGTCTCTTTAAACCTTCCGTAATTTACACTGTGTTCTATGTTTCTCAGCCAGTTTTTTTGTAATTTACTGTAGAATTTTTTTCCCAGTTCGATTATAATATCTCCTGCTTTTTTATTTTTTTCTTGTTAAATGAAATTTAGTTTGGCTCATGTTTCATGATTACGCATGTTACCATTAATGTGATAATTAGTTATGTTCTTCGTGTTTATAACAGAATGGTATATGTACTCACTTGCTATAATTAAAATCCCCAGCTATTTAAGGCCTAATTTATAGTAACCTGGTTACAATTTTTGCTTATTATTCTTTTGACCGTTTACATAATTTGCAAATTGTGTACATATTCTGTTATTCGAACCCCACAAAAAGATTCCGCAGCTTATGACTGAGTGAATATAGAAATAGAATGTAGTTAGAAGGGAGCATTTTATACAACTCACGGCAAGACTCTAAGGGCAAAACATGCTGATCACAATTCCTTTGTATCTTTCCGTGTTCTTTCCACTGGGTGTAGCTGGCTGTACAACGCGTTCATTTCTTCTATATACATTCCAAGGAAAGAAGCACAACATTCGTTCATGATCACAGCATATCACAAAGTTCCTAACTTACGTATGTCTGACGTACAATAACTAAACTACCCCCTTTCTCCTCCCCCGTTTATTCGGTCCCTCTCTTTCTCTGTTGCAACGTTCGACCCTATCTTTTGTACCACTGGATGTGTAAAATAGATCTGTTGTGAATATAAGATCGAAAGTATCACTAATAGATTAAATTTCTCTAACGACTTTCCTTATCTCTTTGCGGTGAGTGGAAGGAAGGTATAGCTCTTAAGTCGAGACTATTACGGAGGGAACTACAGCTCAGATGTACAGGAAAGGAAGAAGGAAACGTCTGTGGCAAGTTTGAGAAACCATTCGACATTTCCTTTTCTTATTTAGTTATTTCAACGATACGGTACGTTCCAAAAGTTTTCTCATATTTGTAGTCGGAGAGAATCCGGTTCCCTCTGTTTATGTGGGTATTATCTTACACGCACGTACCTTTAAAGCGCGTTGAAAAACAGTAGACCAAGCAGAAACACAACCTGTCATTCTGTTACTATGGTCATTTAGCAACAATAGCTTTCTGTAGACCTCGGCAAACATCTGATTGTGCTGCTGACCCTATATTCCAAATCGTTTACGGATATTGAGAATATTAGTGGTACTATTACTTTTGCTTTGACTATACCCGCCGTTACTCATGTTTCGGTTTAACATTGTTGCCACTAAATATAACGCAGTGGATTCTATCAATAAAAAACTCTTCGAGTCATTGTTATCATTTCACGTAACTGAATCTTCACAACTCCACCAATATTACTTCTGTCCGTTTCATGTCGATGAAATTACTACACCGAGCGAGGTGGCGCAGTGGTTAGCACATTAGACTCGCATCCGGGAGGACGACAGTTCAAACACGCGTCAGGTCACCCTGATTTATTTTCCTTAATCGTTTCTGGCATATGCCGCGATGGTTCCTTTGAAAGGGCACTGTCGACTTCCTTCCCCATCCTTCCCTAAGCCGAATGGAACCAATGACCTCGCTGTTTGGTCACCACTCTTCCAAATCAATCAACCAACCAAATTACTGCAAGTTTTCTCAAACAGCAAGGGAAGGTGAAATGCCACATTCGTCATATTTATCTCGATTCTTTCACACACGAGGTATTGCAAATGGTAGACACAGACTATGTGGTACATTTGATATTGCTCCAAAAATGTTCGTCAAGTTCTACATTGACAAAAGAAAACTCAGGTATGATTGTATGGAGGGTCTTCTTAGGGACCGTCACTGGCTCGAAGAATGTTTCACTGATAGACTACATAACGTTATACTGAACGGCGAATATTTAACAAAAACCTAAGTCCTGTCACGTGTGCGAAAGGAAACATGATAGGACCACTAATAATGAAATGTGGCGTAGTGAATAAGTATTTAAAATTTGTAGAATTAAAACTGTCTTTGACGACAAATTTTTTCCTCTTATTTTAAGATCGGTTTCGATAGAGGATCTTCATCAAATAAGCCTACGTCTATGTTCCTAAAATCGTACATAAAAATATATTATATTAGAACAGACTCAGCATCGAGATCGAAACTGATCATAAAATAAAACATGTAATTTCGCGATCAAAGAGAACTTTAATTCAACGCTGAACTGCCGTCAGAAAGCACAGAATGAATGCACGTTATTTATATTGGTGTAATTATTAGCAACTCTCTATAACCCTAGCAAAATGGTTCAAATGGCTCTGAGCACTATGGGACTTAACATCTGAGGCCATCAGTCCCCTAGAACTTAGAACTACTTAAACCTAACTAACCTAAGGACATCACACACACCCATGCCCGAGGCAGGATTCGAACCTGCGACCGTAGCGGTGGCGCGGTTCCAGACTGAAGCGCCTAGAACCGCTCGGCCACACCGGCCGGCGTAACCCTAGCAATACCAAGGTTTTTTCCATAATGTGCATTACCAAGAGGGGGGGGGGGAGGGGGAGTGTGTACATTACACCCACCCAAGACCAAACTTTTCAAAGAGGAACTGATTTGTAAGTAGGATACAGAACCCGTAAATACCTTTAGCACACACTTACCAGTATCAAAGCACTTTCTATAACGTGTGCTACCGATTTTATGACCATCTTTTATGACCACCACAAATATTTTAAAAAATGCAAATTTCATTAACTGTCGTTGGCATTTACTCTCAGCATACTTTTTGAAGAGGAGTTGATGTGTAAGTAAGGCCCTGAGCTCGGAAATATTAATTACGACATTATTCACTGGGGAAAGTGAGATCTACTACTGAGAAATACATTTTCGGGTTAAGTTAAACTGAAAAATCCCACCCCTTGGTTTTGTGTGGGTTAAATATCGGTTTACGCAAGACTGCTCGCGGAGTATACGACATCCGGGTTCGAGTAGCCGTGTGGCACAGTTTTCATCGGTCGCGGCACGTTGATGAGAGAATCTTATTAGAGCGCTCTGCTGTGCGAGAGGTAGCCGGGCGACTGTGACGCGCCTGCCTCGTTAGCACTCGGCTGCGAGCCATTCCTCGCCGACGGCGACGTGTCCTCCACGAGGTGACAGCGGCGGCGGCGGCGATAGCGAGAGCTCATTGATTCGCGGGGCCCCACGGGCGGACAGCGATACGCCGAGGTCAGGGTCGCCTTGTCACTGTCACAGGGTCAGCGAGGCGTTCTCGCGCAACGTCGCGCACACTCGCCTGCTGCCTCATTGGCTATTTACGTAATAACGTGTGACGATAGCAGCGGGAAGCCTGCCATTTAAAACACTCGCCCATCCCGAAATCGACGCACATCGTTCATTGTCCGATTTGGCTGCGTTGTGAGGCGGTTGTCGCTCTGGCATTCGGTGCTAATCACTCCACAGTCTCTCTCTCTCTCAGCCTCCCCCCACCCCCCACCCCCACCCCACCCCAATCACGATTTAATGAAACCACGGACATCGTAAACTAGGCGTAATCAGAGGTGAAATCGCTAGTCAGGAGAGACCGGTGTGCCCCTACCAAACTGTTACTGGATGTTCAGCATATACATCTACACTGCACACGCCTATTACAATATGGCACCACTACTATTTCCCCCCTTACCTGACCCACTCGCAAGTGGTGCCTGTGAAGGACTGCCGATAAACTACCGTATGAACTTCAGTTTTTCTGATTTGCTCATTGCGTCATTTTGCGAAATATATGTGCGTGATGGAAATCTGTTCCATAACTATTCTTCGAACGTATCCTCCAGGAATTCTAATTGTAAACATCTCGCTTATAGCGTCTACCAGTGGAGTTTGATGAGTATCTACGTTAAGCTGTGTACTACACAATGGCGTCGGAAAACGCACCACTCTTATTTGAATCTAAATTCGTACGTTAATCCTACCTGGCTACAGACTCACATTAACGAACAGTACTAAAGAATCTGCCGAAGCCACTTACGAGGGGTGTTCAGTAAGTAGTGCAACACATTTTTTTCTGAAGGCAGATTTGTTTTATTCAGGATTCCAATGCACCACATTATTCTCCATTCTTTTGGCTACAAACGCCTATTTTGGAGCATGTTCTTCGTTCGCTGCGACGGCCTTGCACCACCTTACTGGAAGCTGACCAAGAAAAATATATATTTCATTGCTTATTGAACGCTCCGCGTATTTCGTGGATGAATTACGTTTCATTAAGATTCGTACAACGAATTTCAGCCTAGAACTCAGTTTTCCTACGTGCAGTTTGGTGCGGTCATTCCACTTAAGTTCCCTGTGGGGAGTAATTGGTTGCCAATTTATGATTGATTACTGTTTCCAGTGGTTTATCACCACTAGTATGATCGACGATAATGGAACTTTCCGCCTATTTGCGCAATTAGGTCATTGCCTAATTTAATTTTTAGTATTTAAAACAGTTTTAGCGTGCACACGACAGAAATAATGAACAAGAAACATTCGTAAACAGTAGTCTGCTAATGTTTTGGGCTACTTAAAACGCCGGCAGGTCCCATCCACTCTGGCTTGAAAATAACGTACAGCGTAAGTCTGTAGTGCCACCTCCATGTTATTTTCCTTTAAAGTTTATTCACGATCTGTGTAAGTTTTTTTCCATATGACTACTTCTTTTCGCATTCTGTCAATAAACTTTTCGTGATAGTATTTATATTTAAAATCTGTGTGTTCGTTTAGAATTTCGTGTGGATAATTTCTGGTATTAATATAATTTCCAGCCTTCCCAGGCTATTCATAGTAACTCCTTTAGGTATTTTGTGTAATATTTCTAATGCCGTTCCGATTTTCTCGGCTTTGTGGTGTTGAGTTTTCAGATTAAATAGAAGCTTGACAGATTACAGTCACTGTTTCTAGTGTTTTCTTTAAAGCTGGTGTTAAAATATTGTCCGATTTGGCCAATATAGAAATTTCTGTAATCGTCAGAGGTGATTTTGTATATTCCAGAAGTGGCATAATCTGAGATTTTGATTGAGCTTGAACAGAATTTCGTTATAAGATTCTTATTTGTACGGAAAGCCAGTTGTATGTATGTGGATTTAAATACTACATTTATCTTGTCTGATATTCGTCCAAGGCAAATTTTAGGTATGCAGGTTGTTCCACCTTTTGTTAAGGTTTCTCTGATAAATGTATCTCATTATGTATTGTGATGGGTTTCGGCTGTGCGTGTTTTTTATATAATTTTGTTATTATATTTGGATCAAAGTCATTTTTTAGGCTATGTAGCAGAGTGTTTTCAGTTATTTTTGTATAGTTGGTTGTTCTAGAGGTAAATTGATCATTCTGTTAATCATGGAGTGGAAGAAGGCATGATTTTGTGTTTTAGGATGGCAAGAGTTAGTATTTAATGAAGAGCTGTAGGGATTTTGATATGGTTTAGTATAATATGCAGTCGTATTCTCGAGAAAGACTTGTGTATATAACTTATTACCGCTACGCCATACTTCAGTCTGGCCCTAGATACGTACTTAGTGCTACCCATGCGAAGCTGGGACAGGTGGCTAGTGTACACATGTTCGCAAGTGTATGCTCACGAGAAGTTAGATTATACACACCTATTCATAGCGCATAGTACCCCATCTTGGCCTTATAATGGAGACGACACATGGAAGTATCGATACCATTAAGCACGACAACAGTTGAAATGTTATTCAGCTCCATGGCCGATCAAAGACCGCACACAAATTTGGAGGCCGGAGCTAAGTTAGAGGCGCGCTTACCTTATTCGAAAACGTTTAAGATGAACTCAACAGGACTGAGATCAGTCATCTTGGGAGTCACACAAACATCTTCGAATATGTTGAGTCATCCTCAAATGATTCAGACATAATACGCAAATAATAGATATTGATATGTTGTTGGAAGCGTGTAAGTGGATGCACGTGATCGGGCAGTAGCTCCCTGTGCCGTTTACTTGTGAAAGATGATGCGATGCCTATCAGGGGCGCCATATCATCTCTACATCCACATCTACATGTACACTCTGCAAATCACAATTAAGTGCATGGCACAGGATTCATCGAACCACCTTCACGATAACTCTCCAATTTAGAACAGCGCGCGGAAAGATCGACCTCCTATATCTTTCCGTGCGAGCTCTGATTTCCCTTATTTTTATATGATGATCATTTCTCCCTATTTAGGTCGGTGTCAACAAAATATTTTCGCATTCGGAGGGGAAAGTTGGTGATTGAAATTTCGTGAGAAGATTCAACCGCACCGAAAAACGCCTTTGCTTTAATGATATCCACCCCAAATCCTGTATCATTCAGTGACACTCTCAACCCTATTTCGCGATAATTCAAAGCATGCTGTTCTTCTTTGAACTTTCTCGATGTACTCCGTTAATCTTATCTAGTAAAATGAAAATGTCGTGTGACTAGGGCCTCCCGTCGGGTAGACCGTTCGCCGGGTGCAAGTCTTTCGATTTGACGCCACTTCGGCGACTTGCGCGTCGATGGGGATGAAATGACGCGGAGAAAATCTCCGACCTAGTTGGGAATCAAACCCGGGCCCTTAGGACTGAGATTCTGTCGCGCTGACCACACAGCTACCGGGGCGGACATCCTGTCTGGTAATAGTCCCACACCGTGCAGCAGTACTCTAAAAGAGGACGGACAGTCGTCGTGCAGGCAGTCTCTTTAGTAGGTCATTTACATTCTCTTGGTGTCCTGTCAATAAAACGCAGTCTTTGGTTTGCGTTCCCCACAATATTTTCTATGTGTTTTTCCCAATTTCAGTTGTTCGTAATTGTAATTCCTAGATATTTAGTTGAATTTACGGCTTTTGGGTTTGACTGATTTATTGTATAATCGAAGTTGAACGAATCCCTTTTAGCGCTCATATGGATGACCTCACACTTTTCGTTATTTAGGGTCAATTGCCGCTTTTCGCACCACACAGATATTTTTTCTAAATCGTTTTGCAAATTGTTTTGATCTTCGATGACTTTACTAGTCGATAAACGACAGTATCACCTGCAAACAACCTAAGACGGCGGCTAAGATTGTCTCCTCAATCGATTATATAAATAAGGAACACCAAAGGGCCTATAACGCTACCTTGGGGAACGCCAGAAATCACTTCCGTTTTACTCGGTGACTTTCCGTCAGTTACTACGAACTGTGACCTCTCGGGGAGGAAATCACGAATTCAGTCATATCTAAGACGATATTTCATAAGCACACAATTTCACTACAAGGCGCTTGTGTGGTACAGTGTCAAAAGCCTTCTGGAAATGTAGAAATACGGAATGAATCCCTTGTCAATAGCACTCTACACTTCGAGTGACTAAAGGGCTAGTTGTGTTTCACTAGAACTATGTTTTCTAAATCCTTTTTGACTATATGTCATGAGACCGTTCTCTTCGAGGTAATTCATGATGTTCGAACACAATATATGTTCCATGTAAACTTCCTCCACTTGTGATGACCTTCACTACCTGCCCGAAATGTGATTTGCTGGCATACCGGATGCAACGTCTCCTGAGAGATTCGTACCTGACTGCTGCCGATTAGAAATACGTATCACGACTGATCACTCGAGGTGACCTTTCTCCATTCTACAAGCGTCCAGTAGTGAAGTACATAGTAATCTCGGTTCCGTGACAAATGCGGTGAACCGGAGCACGTGGATGCTGTGTTTGCAGTTGTTGCTCATGGTAACGCGATGTTTCACTGTGATATGGCTGCTCACGGGTTGCTCTTGTCCTGTACTGTATTGGTGAGTGATTGCTACACTATGGGCTGTCTATCCACTGTTATTAAATCCTGAAATGGTGGAAAGTGACACCGTAATTAACGTTTCGATGCAAACGGCAGTTCGGTAACGACAGCTTCCCTCCAATCGATGTACTCAACGTTCAACCTCTGAGTTGGAGTTTCCCGTGCATCAGACATCCACGAGCTGGGATCGATCAAGTTGCTGATATCAGGCGTGTAGTCCATTTCGCTCGTACTCGACTGCCACACACTGACGTCACTTTGTCTGACTGATGGTGTGCAGGCCATATTTTACACTGTTAAGGGGAAAAAGAAATTGATAATGGATGTAGGAGATGTCTATAATTAACCAAAAATTATCGTCAGTATTATTAAAAGGACCATACAGCAGAGATGCTGAGTCGCAGGTAGGCTGTCAGAGAATGAGATTTCGGCCAACAAGGCCTTCGTCGGAGATAGAACATACACACACACACACACACACACACACACACACACACACACACACACAAATGACCGCAGTCTCTGGCTGCTGAGCATCTCTGCTATATGGTGAGTAGCAACTCTCCTTTTCAAAATACTGTTACATTGCATCTTGAATTTTCTATTGTTAAAAATTATTACACAAATACGAAAAAAGTCATTATATTTTCAATAGCATAAATCGACAAATTTAGGGAAGATTCCAGTTTCGATAGAAAATACTCAAATTAATGAGACATTCGCTTTAATGTAACAATTATGAGGGGGAAAGCTTTGAGGAAAACGCATGATCATACCGTCGGCAATTAAAGTTCAAGAAGTTAAAACATATCGTACTTAAACAGTCCCCACGTGGGACGCGAAATCGTTCGTGAACGAGGAGCTGATAGAGTTTTGTGACGTCAGAATTCCATGTTCCTCAGCATTCAAAAGCGTGAAAGACTGAATGAAACAAGTCAGATTTTTGCGTTCTTGAGAGGAGCGTTGCCGTGAGATGCAATATCGCATTCAACGTCACAAGTAGAACTTACGAGACGTCATAGAGGATTATGTCATTTGCAGTTGAAGCCTATGTTTCGTGGGTTTTCTATTATAACTCACATCGTATGCGTGTATGCTGTTTCAAAACTCAGCTAAATGAAGATCTCTCGAAAACATATTCTTTGTGGGATTTGTTATAATGAAATTAGGGAAAGCATTGGGTTACCACATGCCCGGTACTGTACGGCACAGCCCGTATTTGAGGTGAAAATTTTGCGTCACTTATTATGAGCTGTTGTTCCGTAAGAACGCGCGTTTTTTGTCACTAAGTATTTTAAAATCTGTATATGATTTCAGCGCCGTTGGAGTTCAAAGTAGCTCCGTTATTTTTTTTATCTTCAGAGCCTCAGAAGAAGGAACTCTCGTGATATCTCACCATTCGCTGGTAAAGTTGAGCATGTTGGGTTACCTATCTCGTCCCCCGCCGCGTACTTCCGTAGGTCTTTCCTTCCAGCTTCCAGCGTGATTGTTCATGCTATTTGAGACTAAATTTTCGTAAATTGTCAAGTTATAAAAGCTCGTCCAAGGCATCAATGTTAAAATAACAGGCATATGAAGAAAGTTAAAACGAGTAACGTCACATCAAAATAGCTGGTAATCATTATAGACGTGGGTGAAACTTCTTAAATGCCCCAAGGGCCAATGTTCCATCTGTGCGCGTGAATTCCCTGTATCTCATGGCGGTGAATCACATCTTAAGCAGCATGCCAGAACAGAGACCCAATAAGGAAATGCAAGATCACAAAATAAAACGAAACATATGGATTCGTATATTTTTAATCAAGTGATCTCTCAAGCACAGCAGGTATAGTGACTGCAGCAGAACTACCTACACTGTAAAACACCGCCACAGTTACGTCAGCATGGATTGTTCGAATAAAGTGTTTTCTCATATACAGGGTGATTCAAAAAGAATACCACAACTTTAAAAATGTGTATTTAATGAAAGAAACATAATATAACCTTCTGTTATACATCATTACAAAGAGTATTTAAAAAGGTTTTTTTTCACTCAAAAACAAGTTCAGAGATGTTCAATATGGCCCCCTCCAGACACTCGAGCAATATCAACCCGATACTCCAACTCGTTCCACACTCTCTGTAGCATATCAGGCGCAACAGTTTGGATAGCTGCTGTTATTTCTCGTTTCAAATCATCAATGGTGGCTGGGAGAGGTGGCCGAAACACCATATCCTTAACATACCCCCATAAGAAAAAATCGCAGGGGGTAAGATCAGGGCTTCTTGGAGGCCAGTGATGAAGTGCTCTGTCACGGGCTGCCTGGCGGCCGATCCATCGCCTCGGGTAGTTGATGTTCAGGTAGTTACGGACAGATAAGTGCCAATGTGGTGGCGCTCCATCCTGCTGAAATATGAATTGTAATTGTAATTGAATAGCTCTGCGAGTCGATTTTCCTGGGCTGCGAACAAATGCTTGCTGGATGCGTGCTACATTTTCATCACTCGTTCTCGGCCGTCCAGAACTTTTCCCTTTGCACAAACACCCATTCTCTGTAAACTGTTTATACCAACGTTTAATACACCACCTATCAGGAGGTTTAACACCATACTTCGTTCGAAATGCACACTGAACAACTGTCGTCGATTCACTTCTGCCGTACTCAATAACACAAAAAGCTTTCCGTTGAGCGGTCGCCATCTTAGCATCAACTGACGCTGACTGCCTTTTGTCGTTGCAGAGTTTTAAATTCCTAAAGTTGTGGTATTCTTTTTGAATCACCCTGTATTTGAGGATTCCAGTGTTGCGAACAGTGTTTCGTGTGGAAGAACGAAGGGAGAAAAATGGTTCAAGATGTTTTGTCTCTAAAGTCTCTAAAAGATGTCGTGATCGAAATTGTTTCTATAAACTGTTTCTTTTCAAGTTGCAACAATACCGACAATACAGGTAATCGTAAAATGTTTCCTGTCTGTGTAAGATACTACACAGCTACAAATTGTGTACAAAACATGTTGCTGTATTTTCATAAAAGTGCCAATGGAGCCGCCAAGTGTAACCCATGAGTGCATCGTTAAGGTAGTTAGTGAAAATGGCCTGCCTTTAGACAAGATTATTGTCAATACTGCAGACAACACTAATGTCAGTTATGGTAATCACAGTTCTGTTTTTAAGCTGCTTCATGCTGCACATTGCAGAACTTTGAAGTCAAATTGCTCAGCTCATATTCTCCTAGCAACTGACTGCCGTGATATAGACATAGAAAATGTTATTCAGAAAAAAAAGTCATTTTTCATGTATGCGAAGAGCCGCGATGACCTGAAAAAATATTTTGAGTTTGTAGATGTTGAATGGATGGGTATATTGGGACACATTAGAATTCACTGTCTTCTTTTAGAACGTACATTAGAAAGATTAACCCACAACTGGCATGCCATTAAAATGTACTTCAAACAGTTGGGTGAGGACCGTTCGAAAGTTCTGGAGAAGTATTTTGATCCAAAAGATGAACTTAGGGATTATTGCTAGAAATTCGTTTACTGTTCCTCAGAAGTGTAGCTAAGATTTTTGTTCAGTACATCAAAATCTTAGAAAGAGACACTTTCTATGGTTGAAGTATATGACGAAATGTGCTTACTGGAACAAAGCAAAGAGTATCAGTTAAGTATACCATGGAAGCGCTATCTTCATCAGAAAGAACCAAATTAGAGAGAAGTTATATGCAATTCTATCTAGAAGCCTTAAAATACCTTCAAAAATCATACGGTTTCTCGGATGAGAAAGTTACAGTGACGCTACAATGTCTTGTTTCAAACAGAAGCATAGATGTTTCTTCCGTGGAAGCTGCACTGATGTCCCTCCAATTAACTGAAATAATTGGTACGGAGGAACTGGGTGAAGAGCTTTGTCTTGTTGGGATGACTGGTTGTTGCCCTCATCATTTCATCATCATTTCTGAAAGTGGCGAAATTGGACTGAGCACAGGTTGGGAATTTGTACGGGCGCTGATAAACGCGCAGTTGAGCGCCCCACAAACCAAACATCATCATCATCATCATATTGTTGGGACTCTTCCTGCAAGTGGTTGTCAGTGTTCACTAGTTACAAAAGACAGCAGAAATTATTAGAGTTAGAAAAAAATTGTGCCTCTTATAATGAGCTTTCTTGGGTCAATGCATTTGTTGAACGTATTTTCTTCTTAATGTCTAACAAGTGGTTAGAAAGAAGGAACAGGCTTTCGGTAGATCTGATTAAAAGTGAACTACTAATTAGTATAAGTATGAACATGACTTGTAGAGAGTTCCATTGCATGATAAAGTTAGATTAAAAGTCAGATAGGTCAAATGTGAAGTACAGATGGAGAAAATAAGGTAGTTCTCCAGAATGAGATTTTCGCTCTGCAGCGAAGTGTGCGCTGATATGAAACTTCCTGGCAGATTAAAACTGTGTGCCGGACAGAGACTCGAACTCGGGACCTTTTTAGGGTAGTTCTGTTAGTCTTATTTCTGCATGTTTTGTGATACTTAATGCAATGTACTGTACGTACTGTTAAGACGTGTAAGTTGAAACTGGTAGGTAACGTTTGATTTCCAAGTATTTATGGACTGTCCCTTGTTTTTGTGAAAAATGCCATATTTTTAATTGTATTTCCCTTATTTCTTATGTCAAAAAGTGGCAACCTTAGGGGAAAGTCATATTATTGCTTACAAAATTTTCGTACTTGGTTGTTTTCGTATTGTAACTTGCATGTTATTAAAGTATGCCATTTCGAGGCAACAGTGCATTGAAGAATGGTCAAAAACGCGCCCTTCTTGGTATAATTTGTTGTAATTAAATGTCAGTTAATGATAGATCAGCGGTTAAAGCCTTCAGGATATCGTAACATGGCAGACGTACACATATACGCACAAACACACCAGATCGCTTTCGTTTACTGAATAGAGGCGCAGAATCATGAAGTTGAATGTAGTTAGTTCGTGCGTCGTGCTGTCTCCAAATAGTTTTTGTTCACCACCCTAACTTTCACACACACACACGCAAACACACACACACATACACACACACACACACACACACACACACACACACACACACACACACACACACTTACTTACAGAAAATGTAACAGTAATATAATAGCAACTTTTTTGTCTACATGGTAGCTTGCATTACCTGCAGTAGATGATTTTGTACGTTGTTGTTTAAGGCCTTGCATTTTAAATGTTCTAAAAATTCTGCTACTGAATAGAAGCAGTGCACTAATAAGAATGACCTTAGAGTTTTATTAAAAAGTGAGAGCGATGAAACAATTTTTATCTTTCACGGAAGACTATTCTAAATTTGTGTCGCACTATTTTCAATGAAAGTTTTAAAATCTGGTGTCCTTACTGATTGGCCATTTTCAAGGATATTAAAGTTTTTATTTATGTATATTACTGACAGAACAACATGATTAGTATATGTACAAGGGAGGATATGTGCGTTTGAATAGAGTTAACGTAGCAATTTTAGGCTCGTCCATTTTTGTTAACAAACTGTGTTTTTCGAGCCAGATACAGGCGAAAACTGCCAGTGGACAGCGCCGTGATCTGAAATCACGACGAGGAGCAGGTTTCTTGTAATGCACCAGTTCGTTTCGAAGCGTGCACCACTCGCGATGGAAACCACGTCTGGTGTGTTTCTCGTAAACCGGTCCCGTGTGAATGCTGCCATTTTGATAGGGATTTAGGGAAATTTAGGGGTAAAATCGCACTTACGGTGATAACTCTATTATTTATAGTAAACACCACTCAATGAGCCTTTGCCCAAGTTCAAGTATCGATCCGGCACACAAGTTTAATCTTACAGGAACTTGGATATCAGCGCACACTCTGCTGCAGAAGAAAAATTTCATTCTGGGAACATCACCAAGTCTTTGGCTAGGTCTTGTCTCCGCAATATCGTTTCTTCCAGGAGTGCTAGTTTTGCAAGCCTCTGTGAAGTTTGGAAGGTAAGAGATGAAGTACTGCGGAAATAAAGCTCTCTGAATGCGGCGTGAGTCTTTCTTGGGTGGCTTAGTTGGTAGAGCGCTTGCCCGCGAGTGGCAAAAGTGCTAAGTTCGAGTCTCGGTCCGGCACTCTGTTTTAATCTGCCAGGCAGTTTCGTGTCAGCGTACACTCCGCTGCAGAGTTAAAATCACATTCTAACGTTGTAACAATTTTTAACGCTGTGACAAAAAAAATGGAATGCCGATTTTTTGATACGCTTGATATACTTGAATTAGTGACTTTTCGGTTTATTGAAGTATGTAAATCCCAAAGTAACACGAAATCTGACGAAACAACCTGTGAAAGATGCCAAAAGGCGAATTTCTAAAAATAAAAGATGAATTTGCAAAACATGAGGTACCACTTCTCAATAACAAACGTTATGATTGGAAAGCACATTTTGGTTCAGGGCTTACTAACAAATGAAACGCCACATCTTGTCGTTAGATGGTGCTCATGTCATTTAATTCACTTTGCGATATCACGTGCCTCCCGCAAACTATCTAACGCTTTAGAAAATTTGTGCCGTAATATACGTGCATACTTTTACATGAGCCCGAATTGTAAAGAATCATTAAGGAAGTTTTAGGATTTTCTGGAATTGGTCAACATAAATTACTTTCTGCAGCTAACAGAGATGGTGTCACTTCAAGCTTGTGTCGACAGGAAACTAGAGCAATATGATGCCCCGAAATTATTTTTCACAAAAGCAGTTTTTGAGGACCCTTACAATATTAATTATTCTGTTTTGAATGGCCTTTATAACCCGTTTAATAATGTATTACTACACTTCATGAGTTACAATCTCTCCGTAACAAATGATTTTAATACTTTCTTTCAGTCAAAATCACCACAATTGTGCATACTGCCTGAGGTGGTTTCTGTGCAAGCTCGTCAAATAAGAATACCTGAGCCCCAGATCTGATTTAAACAGCTTCATATAATTGGACGTTAGTAAAAGAGAAATCTTCCTACTACTGCATCATTCACTTGTGAGCCAACCCTTGCTTTAAAATCTCCTGCTATTATAACTTCTTGGTGCTTTTTGACTTGGTGGAGTAGATGGTCTAATTTCTGGTAGAAATGGTCTTTAGTTTGTTGTGCCACATCGTCGTTTGATGCATACGACCCTATTATAACTGTTTTAATTCCATATAACTTGTTGGTAATAGTGACAATTCTTTCGCGTATAAATGCATAGTCCTTGATGTTCATTCTCTATTTCGGTGTGTTTATTTGTCAGGCTTTGAACGTTCCATCTACCAACTCTCACTGTCCCTTTCCTTCCAGTAACTGTCGTAAAGAATTTCTATCCGATTTCCAAGGCTTTGCTTTAGATTCTCGAGCTTGTAGAAGTTTTTTGTGGGTAATGGGGTGCTGGCCCATTGACCCAACCCCCCAACTTGGAGGACCAGGATTTGATAGGGTTTACCCCCTAGGAGGGTTGACTTCACCACGCCTATAGCGACCCCCGTTCCCTAGGTTATCAACTAAATCACTACAGGCAACAAATTACGAATTAAGAAACAGAATTAAATCAGAAAAGAAAAAGATGTGGAAACAGAAATGTATTGAAACTGAGAGTCTAATAGGTGGCTCAGAAACAGCAGAAGTGTGGAGGACAATTACAGGTATGAAGAAAACACAGTTAAACAAAGCAGTAGACAACCGAATTCCCCTAAAGGAATGGAAAAGCATTATGCAGACCTTTTAACTGAAGATAGGCCATATTACACGCAATGGAATGAAGAGAAGATAAAAGTAACTGATCGAAGTATAAACATTACGATAGAGGAAGTGTATTGTGCATTAATTCCTGGTCCAGGAAACATTTCTGTTGAATTATTGAAGGCTGGAGGAAGATATCTGAAAAAACGAATAACCTGTCTGATGAACAACTGTTGTAAAAGCATTGAAATTCCCTCAGAATGGAAAAAGTCATATATAGCTTCTATTTTCAAGAAAGGGAATAGAAAAGACACAAACTGCTATAGAGGCATTACTGTCAACTGTACAAAGAGCCGCTTATTTGGCAAGATTATGTTTGAAAAAATTAGCCAGAATGTTGGCCACCATATTTGGGAAGACCAGAGCGGGTTTAGGCAGAACAGATCATGTACAGATATCCTATTTATTTTACAACAACTAATGGAGAAATTTGTAGCAGTAGGGAAGGAGCTACACATTACCTTTGTAGATTTAGCAAAAGCTTACGATACAGTCCGAGCTCTTTGGAGGGCTCTGCCCATAATGCTCCAAACGTTCTCAGTTGGGGAGAGATCCGGCGACCTTGATGACCAAGATCGGGTTTGACAAGCACGAAGAAAAACAGTAGAAAATCTCGCAGTGTGTGGGCGGGTATTACCTTGCTGAAATGTAAGCCTAATATGGATTACCATGAAGGGGCGTAGAATATTGTCGACTTACCGCTGTGCTGTAAGGGTGCCACAGATGACAACGAGTGGGATTCTGCTATGAAACGAAATGGCAGGTAACAGTCGGGTTGGTATCCCACCACTGTCCGGGTCGTTTCAATCACTTCTTCGCTGGTCATCGGGACTCAGTTCGAAGCGGAGCTCATCACTGAAGACAGTTTTTGTCCAGTCAATGAGATTCCAAGCCGAAGACATCTCAGGAGACGCCCTGAACAGTGGTGCGGTACCAGTCTCACAGTCGCAGGCCATACGACCCGACAGCCAGGAGTGATGGTGTGGGGCTTTATTTCTTTTCACAGCAAGACCTCTTTCGGTTTCATCCGCGGAACCCTTACAGTACAGCGGTACGTTAACGATATTCTACACACCGTGTTGTTGCCATTCACGGCAAGCCACACTGGGCTTAGATTACAGCAACGAAATGCCCACTCACACACAGCCTATCTTCATGCTTGTCAAAACTTACTTTGGGCACCAAGGTGCCGGATGTCTTCCCAGCTGAGAAAGTTTGGAGCATTATGAGCAGTAACTCCGACCATCTCGGGATTTTGACGATGTAACGTGCCGGTTTTAGAGCATCTGGCACGACATCCCTCAGGATGACATCCAACAGCTCTCTAAATCAAAGCCAAGCCGAAAAATTGCTTGCATATGGGCCAGAAGTGACCCAAGCTTTATTGATTTCCTCAATTTGTGAAGCTCTTTATCTTGAATAATTCATAACTTTTTTGAAATTGTAGTCAGATGTTTGACTGTACATTATATCACATCTACTGGTTTCCGTCCCGTTCGGATAATTCCTTCGTGGTGCGCCGCTTTTTTTTTTTAACCAAAGTAAAAAAAAATGCTTGGGGATGAACTATACGCTGTACGCTGCAGAACAGACATACTAGAAAGGCGAATTACTAGAAAAATGATATGAATGCGTGGTGTCTGTTCTTTCAGACGTCTAGGAAAGAACAGACACCACGCAGAATCCGCGTCTGTGATACATTACACAGACACCACGCATTAATATAATTAATTAACCTAGATGAGCAACGAATCCACCTTCTTCTGTGCGGACGCACAAATACTTCCGGCCTGCCGTGGGAACCTCAGAGTAGCGAGCTTGGAGGAAATGGACAGTGACTGTGCGGATATATGGTGCTCGATGAGAGTGTGGAGGGGCCGTGAGGCGTGTCGAGATAGTCTGCGCAGTTGCGGTAACACTGTGTCCCGGATGGCGCAGCGGTTAACGCACCTGCCTAGTATGCAGGGTATCCCGGATTCGAATCCTGGTCCAGTACATATTTTCACTCGTCGCCGCTGATTCCGCGTAATGTCCGAGTGTGGCTGACGTCAGTGATCCCTTCCCTTTTATTTCCTTTCACCCCTATCCACCTTCAGTTTACATATAGTAGAAAAGTAATGGGAGCGTACAAACTACAGATGCTTGGAAAATGATATGTACCAAAATACACTGAAAATACCTCAAGTAATGCCAAAGCGAACATTAATCTTCTTTGGACACCTCTACCGGATGAAGGGAACAGTTTAATGAAATAAAATAAGAGAAGAACTTTAAAGGAACAACGTCAAAAAATCAGAAATAAAAGCAAGAGGCGTTGTTATGAATAAAATACTAAATTTTATAACGCTTCCAAGGCAGAATAAATACGAAACAAGTTACAACGTGGACAGAAGAAGGTAACATGAACCCAAGATGGAGTACTTGAAGAAATCGGAAACAACGAAGAAAGAGGACGGACTAAAACTGTTGCGTGCTCCTAGTTGTTCAATACGAGTATAAAAAAAGCGGTGGCATTCATTAAAAGGCATTCACCAAGTATCAAAAACATGGCTCTGAGCACTATGGGACTTAATTGCTAAGGTCATCAGTCCCCTAGAACTTAGAACTACTTCAACCTAACTAACCTAAGGGCATCACACACATACATGCCCGACGCAGGATTCGAACCTACGACCGTAGCGGTCGCGCGGTTCCAGACTGTAGCGCCTAGAACCGCTCAGCCACTTCGGCCGGCTCACCAAGTATCAAATCATAGATCTAGCCCTGGACGCTTGGCAATGAATTGACGTTTATGTAAACAATACAGTGCTCATTTTACGAAATTAATTGCTTGTTTGACGTTAGGAATAGGAATTTTAAAGTTCTTGTTTGATCATACGGGAAATGTGTTGCCGTAATTTGCATAGGAACCCAGATTTTGACGTCGAATGGTCTCTCATGGTCTAACGTGGTATAGCTGCAACGGCGCAGTGTGATCTACTCTCTGCCGTTAATACTGTCTGAAATCTGGCGCGGCTCCAGAACTTTCAAGTTGACACAAACATTGTGGCTTCGCTTTACCTGTTGAGCCGAAGCGGACTAAGGAGAGGCTGGAATGCTGACAAGCAAACAGCAACTTGATATCGCTATCTCTTGGAGGTATACACAGATCTGACGCAATCCTCATGTTACAGTCTGCCGTACACTCACACACATTCATAGTTCTTTCATCCTCACTATTAAAATAGTAGTACCAGTTGGAAATGTCGTGTGGCTAGGGCCTCCCGTCGGGTAGACCGTTCGCCTGGTGCAGGTCTTTCGATTTGACGCCACTTCGGCGACCTGCGCGTTGATGGGGATGAAATGATGATAATTAGGACAACACAACACCCAGTCCCTGAGCTACCGATGACTTTTATAACACTTAAAGTGGAGATTATTTCTGACAAGCAGTGTAGAAACCAACGTTTAGCGACAGCCAGGTGCTTCACTGAGTATTCTGTGCCGGCCGGTGTGGCCGAGAGGTTCTTGGCGCTTCAGTCTGGAACCGCGCGACCGCTACTGTCGCAGGTTCGAATCTTGCTTCGGGCATGGATGTGTGTGATGTCCTTTGGTTAGTTAGGTTTAAGTAGTTCTAAGTTCTAGGGGACTGATGACCTCAGATGTTAAGTCCCATAGTGCTCAGAGCCATTTGAACCAGTATTCTGTGGTTGCATTCAAAATTTCAGTGTTAAAGAGCTCGTTTCTCGATATTATTAGTTGGAAACGGTGTCGTCGTTCATTTCACCAAGAAATAACTTCGGAAGTGCTTAGACGCGTGTGATGCGCCGCTGTAATACACTGTTGATTGCAAACAATAAGTAATATTTTTACATGTTTGTTAAATGTAGGTAACTTCTTCAATTTTAATTTTAGTTGTGCTTAAAGAATGCTCGAAAGTAGGCTCGGCAAGTCCGATTCCGATGAGATAGTGAAAAAAAAACACTGCTAATTTTCAGTTTCAGTATAAGCTCAGAGCCGACCGGGGTGGCCGAGCGGTTCTAGGGGCTTCAGTCTGGAACCGCGCGACCGCTACGGTCGTAGGTTCGAATCCTGCCTCGGGCATGGATGTGTGTGATGTCCTTAGGTTAGTTAGGTTTAAGTAGTTCTAAGTTCTAGGGGACTGATGACCTCCGATGTTAAGTGCCATAGTGCTCAGAGCCATTTGAACCATTTTTTTTATAAGCTCAGAAAACTTTCCTAAAAACCTTGTTTTGAATTTGTCGTGAGGGTTAGTGGGTGAGAGTTTACTGGTAGTCAGCTGTGTCCTTACGTTATGAAAATTTCAACTTAATCGTTGGTAGTGGACGAGCAGTTTATTACAAGCGCCTTTTTGCCCTCCGGCGGAAGGCAAAAATGACGAAAAACGATATACAGAAATTTTTAACGCAAAGAAAAAATTACTGGTATGGCACTATTGGATGGAAGATCCCGAGGGGTATGCTCTGCCCAAGGTATATAGAAAAAGAAGGTAGCATTCTGGCTCCTGGCGAACAAAGAATTCCCAGGCGCCCTTGCGCGTCATGACGCCATTTTGAGGACTCTCATTGCTGCGCAGCAGGCAGAACACGGAAATCGTGATGTGCAGTCAAAGAAAATAACTCGTTTCATGTCAATCATGAACAAGGGTCATTGTACTTACGTTGTGGGACGTTACATTAACATTGCTCAGAATATGACAAGCCCTATTTATCATGATTTTCCAAAAGACGAGCGCTTGCGACGTGAATGGATAGTGCCATGCCATCGCACGAACAAAGTGAATATGAAAACTGCATGTGTACTCATGTCGTTCTAGGTCTGAAGATTATCAACGAGATTTGAGGAAAGGACTTTTAGGGTTACTTTCAAAGAAGAAGCTACTACCCACAGCAATCCTCAGTGCAAACTACAGTGGGGACGAAATTACAAAAAGCGGAGATACAAGCGGAAAGATAAGAAGTCAGTACATGAATAACACTCAGAATAATTATAATTCTAAAATTACTTGAAATAAGTTAAATCACTTTTTTTCACACAGTACTGGATTACTCTACAACAGTGAATGACCCGCTATATTTGTAGTAAATAAATACATTATGTTGCTCACGTTTATTAGCTTTTGCTCTCCTGTAGTACACATTCATTTCACGTGGAATTAGCCGGTATTGTTTTCATATTCTTAAGATATGTTAACTATATCAATGTAAGAATACAGTACAACCTGCGACTGAGCTCTAGCACCTGCACAATTCGGGTTCTGCTCTAAGGCCTTAACAGTAAGAATATATCGTATGTAACACTGGCTGTGTAGTTCAGTTGATAAGATCTATACGTTACGTGGTGAGGGTTGTGAGTTCGAAACCTGTCGACTACTTAGAACTTTAAATTTTATCGAAGTAAGCTATTGCGACGATTTTTGTTGCTCGTATTTATCGCTGTTGTCTATGATTTATTTGATCAATAAAGAGAAATTAATGTAGTAATAAAAGTAAAGCCACTTCTTAGATATGTGAAAGTCGTGGATAACACTTCGAAGAAAGGAGTCTTTAAAAACGAACTACCACGACTTTAGAACTGTCACCGAAGAAAAAGAAAGTCAATCAGAACATAGCTAATGATCCCATTCATGAACTCAAAAGAATATTGAGAAATGATTTAGAAATTAAGGAACTGAGGGCTGAATTGAACTTTTAATAAAACTAAATGCACGGAAAGCAGTAGTACTCTTGTGAAGTAAAACAAATGCTCTTTGCCGCATTCTGTCGTTAAAGCGGACAAAAAGTCATCTGAACGCGAAAGAAAAAATCCAAATTAGACAGAAATGTGAGCAATGTGTTGTCAAAACGTTTTACACCGCCGCGAATACGACGTCTGTTGAACGAAAGCAAAAGGGTAAAATGGAATGCAGAAGACGTTGCTCATTCGTTGATTTCAAGAGCTCAGTCGCCAAAAGCAAATGTCTATTTGCGAAAGCGAGAATTGTCGTTGCTGTGCGGGGCAAAAACTTCACAAATGGACAAAGGAATTTAAATGCAGACCGGGTGCTCTCGAAGATATCCATGTTCATGATGGCTAAGTCAAACAACCGAAGAGAAATTAGACCTTTTGACATCGTCGAAATTAATGTTGATGTCCGCGCATGTTACGATTCGTCGGATGACATAGTAATCGGTCCACATTCCAAAATTGAAGTTTGCATGATCTGTGCATTGTGTCAGCAGTGGAAGCAACCAGTTTATTATGACGTCGACATAATTATGGCTAGTAATTTGGTTCAGCAGACGATACCAGGAATGCATTGGTTTTCTTCGAAGTAAGTGTTATTGAGAAACCATTTTATTACGTTACCTAATGGGTCCAAAATAACAAAGGCAGGTATATAATAAGTTTTGAAACATAAAAAACAACCTAACGATAACACACGTCATTACCTACGCGCTCTTAAATGGAACTGGACGAGCGGGCGCCTATTTTCACGACGGACAGCTTAGGTGTTGAAGTGTGTTCTTCACGAAGACACAGAAAGTAATTTCATTGAAATCGTTAAGGACGAACTCTAGAGTTACAAAAGAAGAAAATTCATGTGGATTTGGAATGGTTCCCACAGTTCAGTAGAATACGGTAAAGAGATTCGTAAACATTTGTTTGGCAATGTGAGCTGGTGACAGAGACTGATTTTTGCATTTCCAAAAAGGTTTCATCAAGTCATTGAACTGTCTCTTTGATCTTTTCGATAGCCTAAAAGATATGAAAGTCAGATATATACTAACTTCCAGATCAAAACAAGATTGCCTGAAAAATTTTCTTCTGTGGTAGAAAAATTGGATACATGTTATAATTAACCCTACGCCATTTGAAATAAGGAACAGGGTGCGTGTCCTTGAAGCAACAGGTAACACAAGTGATATTTCTGACTCTGGAAACACCCCGATTTCTGAAGAATTAAATGCAGAGTCTTCTCAGTGTGATGTCTACTAAGATTCTGCACCACTAAGTTTCGCTACCAGAGAGCTCTGTGTTGTTGATGTATCGCCAGTACGGGAAATCCCAGAAGCTGTGAATGTCGAAGAAAATTTATCAAGAGATATGGTAACAGTGTGCAATGACTGTAATCTCAGATGTTCCTCCAGATGCGGTGAAATACAGTGCAGGCTGTATTGCATTTAAGTGAAACATTGACAAATCATTAGGTTTTCCAGCAGCAAAAAGTGAAGTATTTGAAGAAACATTTGCTTCTTTTCGTGGAAATGGATTGTGCATAAAAAAATGTAAAAGCTGTGTCCTCCATTTTGAAACATAAATTTCCTGAGATTCATGACACAATTATTGCTCTTTATGAAAGAACAAGAACATTTATAAGGATGAGGTATCTAAATCAAGAAGTTGGAATCCATGAAGAAATGTGCCATAAGGAGGAAGCAGCAGTGGATTGCATCTTCAGTTGGTAAACAACAATAAAAATCTGGAACAGACTACACTAAAATCTGATTCTTCATCAAACGAGTGAGCTATTTTTCATCTTAATTATGATTTGTTTAGTCCTAACGTGTAACGCATCTACCATGCCGCTGAAAGTAATATGAACAAGTTACTCTACGCAGCATTTGTGGTGTGGCGCCTTTGCCGTATAATCGCACTGCTGCGCGACCTCACAGTGACATCAGGGAGCTCCAGCCAGTAGAAGCGTTCCTGCTGGATTGTCATCCTACCCCCTGCCCCTAGCGCTCTGCCGCATAGTGCGTATGGATTTTGTTCCTCTGCGCACATTATCACCTTTCCTTACAGACTCATAAGGGTATCTGCTGAATATAGCTGACTGTTGGATATGTGTACTACCGTGGTGTCATGTGACTGAGAGAAGGGAGTAAGTGAAACCCGGGGCTGGCACACAGCAAACTTCTCTCGAACAATACCAAGGGGGCAGCCGAGGTTAACATAGCCATCCGAGGGAAGATCACCATCTCTGTTGTCATATGTGCTCAGTCCACGAGACACTGCTCAGATATGGAATTTAACCCAGGCCATTGCTGCAAAATCTGTGGTAGGAGCTTCATGCTACCTCCCCCAATCATGGACTTTGCGGCTGTTCCCGGCGGAGGTTCGAGTCCTCCCTCAGGCACGGGTGTGTGTGTTTGTCCTTAGGATAATTTAGGTTAAGTAGTGTGTAAGCTTAGGGACTGACGACCTTAACAGTTAAGTCCCATAAGATTTCACACACATTTGAACATTTTTTTGCTACCTCCCCCCTCTCCTTGAAAGCAAAATACTATTCTTGAAAGTTTCCTCGACCACCAGGATTCAGTGTTTGGATTCTGCTTTGAAGGTGGCCATCATTAAATGAAAGTGTGTGTTAAGTAAATACTCTGCGGCATTATTATCGTTTCTTTTTAGTCTGACGTAAAATATCTCGAACTAATAAGTAAAAACTTCAAAAAAATGGTTCAAATGGTTCTGAGCACTATGCGACTTAACTTCTGAGGTCATCAGTCGCCTAGAACTTGAACTAATTAAACCTAACTAACTTAAGGTCATCACACACATCCATGCCCGAGGCAGGATTCGAACCTGCGACCGTAGCGGTCGCTCGATTCCAGACTGTAGCGCCTAGAACCGCACGGCCACTCGGGCCGGCTAAGTACAAACTTACTTAGTGGTCCAACATCCTAGTGAACCATCACAAAGCTTACAGAAGAGTAAAATGTCAAAACCAAGGTGTTACGCCTTTCTTCCATTCTCTACTCCGAGTGGGCTTGTGCCGTGAAAAGCCACTGAACTCACTTTCACGACGACGGCTGTCAAAATTGACTTCCAGCAATCCATAACTCGCTTAAGGATAATGTCGGTATGATTCCTTTTAAATAACACGGCTGATTTAATTTCCCATTCATCCCCAGTCCGAGCTTGTAATCCATCTATAATGACCACCTCGCCGACGTGGCGCTAAACACTATCTTCTTAAATTTCTTTCCATATCTGCAGAATTCGAATTAGACCGTCTCATATTTCTCCGTATGTCGCTTGCTGATAGACCCCACTAGAATTCAACCAGCAGGTCATTGATTAATTGTTTAATTCCTCATCTCATTTCTCTGATTTAGGTTTCGATTGTTCCTCAAACGTGGCTCATGCATATCGTGGGATGATTCCTTAGAAAACTGAACAGGTGCAAGTAGCACTCGCACTTTGGCTGTTGTGTAAAAACTTTATTATGTAACAATTCGTCCATCCCGGGAAAGGAGAAACTCTATGATTTTTGCGTGCTATCGATATTGGTACTTGCAAGATATACGTCTACCCGTTTCTGAGGAAAAGGGGTATGAAAAGGCGGACAGACAATAGGATAACATACGACCAAAAGATATTTTTTCGTCTGATATAATTACGAATTCACAATTTGACGTTAGTCGGCCAGTCAGAGAGCAGCAACCGGCTGAGACAAAAACAGGCACGGAGAAGTAACCTATTTTGCGGCTTTTACGAGTTCCTAATCAGGAGCAAATCGTATAATTTCATCTGTGTACTTTGATAGTTTAGTTGCTTGAGTTTCTGCATGTCAACATCTAATAGATATAGTTTTCGCGTTTTCGTTTGCGTGGGGAACTAAACCTATTTTGTGGCATATTACAAGTTCCTAATCAGAGGCGAATTACTTAGTCTCACCTGAGTGCTTCAGTAGTTTGGTTTTTGAATCTTTGCATATTAATCTAATTTATTAGACACAGTTCTTGCGTTTTTGTCAGGGTCTTCAGTAGAGTTCCGCTGCATGTGTCGATTGTCCTTTTTCGTCTGAGTAGACTAGTTTTCCTCGGTCTTTGGTATGGACAGGGACTGTAATTGTTGTGTGCGTATGCGAGCTGAGTTGGTGACACTTGCTCTCAGCTCCAGGCTGTGATGGCTTCAGTTACACGGCTTGAAGCTGCAGTGAATGCGAATCACTGTTGTGGGCCGGCCGTGGGGATCCAACGCACGTCCAGCACGCCCGACTGTTCCGATCGGTCCTCACCAGTGGCTAGTCCAGGTACTGCTCGCACATACGTTGACCCCTCACCTGTAGTTGAGTGGGAGGTCGCCTTGGAGGGCGGAAAACGGTGAGAGACTTCCCAGGGGGTCGCACGTAAGGTCTCCCCAATTAGTCTGACAAACAAATTCCAGGTGCTGTCTGTGGCTAACACTGTCGCTCAGTCAGATACAGTTGCCCATCCTGTTTCAGAGGAAATCTCTCAGCCTACCAGATCAGGGCACTACAGAGGGTGGGATTATTGGTATTTGGGAGCACCAATGTTAGGCGCGTTATGGGGCCCCTTGCGGACATGGCTGCCAAGAAGGAGAAGAAAGCCAGTGTGCACTCCGTGTGCAAACTGGGTGGAGTCATTCCAGACCTGGTATGGCTCATTCCGGATGCCATGAAGAGCACAGGGTACAGCCAACTGCAGTTGGTGGCTCATGTCGGTACCAATGATGTGTGTCACTTTGGATTGGAAGAGATTCTCTCTGGTTTCGAGCAGTTAAGAGAAGTGGTAAATGTTGCTTGCTTGCAAGCTGAAAGCAGAGCTCACCATTTGCAGCATAGTCGACAGGACCGATTGTGGACCTCCAGTACAGAGGTAAGTGGAGGGTCTGAGTCAGAGGCTCAGACGGTTCTACGACCGTATAGACTGCAGATTATATAGACTACAGATTAATCGACTTGCGCCATAGGTGGTTCGATTTTGGGTTCCGCTGAATAGGTCGGGAGTCCACTACACGCAGGAGGTGGCTACATGGGCAGCGGAGGCTGTGTGGCGTGGATTGGGCGATTTTTTAGGTTAGAGGGTCTCTGGAAAACAGAAAAAGGGCTTCAGTTTCAAAGGGTGCAGGCCGAACACAGGAAGAACGTAGATACAGGAACCATCGGTATAACAGTTGAAAATTGTTGTAGCCATGTTGGGAAGTACCATAGCTCCAAGCGCAAATAGAAAGCACTGATGCTCAAGCTGCCGAGAATTCTTCCGGTTTGTATTACCGTGGTCCAGAGAATTCTTCTGTCCCTGACGTTTCGTCCAAAGCTATGTTGGACATCTTTGGAGGTGCTCCCGGTTGTGTTGAGTCTTGTCGACTGACGAGTCGGACGTTGAAGAACGGCCTAAATACCGTGGAAAGTGGGCGTGGTCTGGATTTCACGTGATGGCAGAGATAAACCTTGTCAAGGATAAAATATAACTATCGATGATAGTACGTGAAAGATAAAAACTTCTAATCGATTCTGTAGCGCCACTGTCCAAATGCAATTGGAATCGAAACCACCAGGGTCTTGTGCCGCAGTAAACCTTTGGAAAGTAACCTAACGAAAGGTGAGGGAAGGGCTCTCAGAGATTTAAATGCAGACGAAGGGATAGTGGTTCTTCCTTCTGACAAAGGCAATGCTACTGTTGGTATGAATAAAGAGGATTATAGAAGTAAGATTTTGGATCTTTTAACGTTAGGACAATATAATAAACTTAAGAAAGACCCTACAGCTAGCATATTGAGGAAAACAAATACGCTGATAAAGTCATCTACTTCGATTCATAAGGAGGAGAAGAAAGGTTTGTTGAGGAGTGAAATTAAATGTTCCAGACTTTATGGCGTACCTAAAGTTCATAAGATTAACCTTCCTCTGAGACCCTCGTCAGTGATATTAATTCACCAAGGTACCAAATAGCAAGATATCTGGCACCTTGTTTACAACCGCATATTGGCCGAACTGATTCTTATGTAAAAGACTCATGTCATTTCATTGAGAAACTGAAGGGACTAACTTTGCCTTCTGAGGATATTCTTGTTAGTTTTGACATAATGTCTTTATTCACGATGGTTCCACTTAACGAAGTTATGGTTTACACAGCGAATGTTTTCCCCAGCAGATTTGACTGTTCTTTTCAGACACTGTCTCACCTCTAGTCAGTTCCAGTGGGAGGATGAGTTTTCTGAGCCGGTTGATGGTGTGCCCATGGGTAACCCTTTGAGTCCTACGACTGCCAATTTTTACGTGGAAAAATTCGAACAATTAGCTCAGGAAAAAGCGAATAAGAAACCATGTCGATGGTATCGATACGTGGATGATGCATTTGTGGTTTGATCACATGGGAAAAAATCTTTAGAGGAATTCTTTTGTTATTTAAATAGTATAAATCATAAAATCCAGTTTACCATAGAAATGAGAAAGACAATGCAATATCCTTCTTGGATGTCTTCGTTATGAGACAGACTGATGACAGCTTGAAACATAAAGTCTTTCGGAAGGTTACACATACCGACAGACACTTGCATAAGGATTCCAATCATCATCCACAACAGAAAAGAGATGTAATTAAAAGTCAAGTGGACAGAGCTAAAAGGAATTGTGCGCCGGAATACCTGGCCGCCGAGTTAAAACATTCTAAAGCAGGCCGTTGAGAAGAATGGGTACTCTAGTAAGGAAATAAATAGAGTTTTGCGACAGAATAACAGGAGACCTAAGGATAACAATAGGACTCAGCGATGGAAGAACACGGTTTCTCTACCCTTCATCAAAAAAGTAACGGATCAAATCGACAAGATTTTAAGGAAACATAACGTTCGACCGATTTTCAGACCAACTAAGAATATAGGCGAAGCAATTCGTTACGTTAAGGATAAACGTCTCCCTCTGTCTGCAAGTGGTGTATACAAGATTTCGTGTACATGTGGTAGGGTCTACATTGGAACTACAAAGAGAAGTGTGAATACACGGTTGAAGCAACATAAAAGTCTTTGCCGACTTTTCCGTGGCGGAACATGCTTTGCAGTCGGGCGATCACGTAGTGAAATTTTTTGAAACTGAAGTTTTATGTACTATGACGAACTATTATCCGCGGTTATATAGAGAGGCCATCGAAATATATAAACATGAATTTTAACAGAAAAGAAGAAGCTATGAAACTCAGCGATATATGGACAGTGGCGCTACAGAATCGATTAGAAGTTTTTATCTTTCACGTACTATCATCGATAGTTATATTTTATCCTTGCCAAGGTTTATCTCTGCTATCACGTGACATCCAGACCACGCCCACTTTCCACGGTATTTAGTCCGTTCTTCGACATCCGACTCATCAGTCGGCAAGACTCAGCACAACCAGGAGCACCTTCGAAGATGTCCAATGTAGCTTTGGACGAAACGTCAGGGACAGAAGAATTCCATGGACCACGGTCATACAACCCGGTAGAATTCTCGGCAGCTGAAACAGCCGGTCGTGAAAGCCTTCATTCTATGACTGATGCTCAAATCGTTATAAGCACTGAAAGCTGGCTGAAGCCAGAGATAAGTTCAACTGAAATTTTAACGAAGAACATATCGGTGTTCCGAAAGGACTGGCTAAGCACAATTGGCGGTTGCGTGTTTGTTGTTGTTGGAAGTAGTTTATCTTGTCGCGAAATTAGATACCTTCTGTGAGTTAGTATGGGCAGAGTTCATTCTTGGCAACCGGAATAAAATAATAGTTGGATCCTTTTACCAGCCTCCCAATTCAGATGATACGATTGCTGAAAGGTTCAAAGAAAACTTTAGTTAAATTTCAAACACGTACCCGACTCATACAGTTATAGTTGGTGGTGACTTTAATTTACCGTCGATGTCTAAGCGAAAATACATGTTTAAATACGGAGGTACGCATAAATATCATCCGAAATTGTGGCCGAGCGGTTCTAGCTGCTTCAGTCGGGAACCGCGCTGCTGCTACGGTCGCAGGTTCGAATCCTGCCTCGGGCATGGATGTGTGTGATGTCCTTAGGTTAGTTGGGTTTAAGCAGTTCTACGTCTAGGGGACTGATGACCTCAGATGTAAGTTCCACAGTGCTTAGATGTATTTGAACCGAAATTGTGCTAAGCGCATTCTCTGAAAATTATTTCGAGCAGTTAGGTCATGAGCCCACGCGAATAGTAAACGGTTGTGAAAACACACTTGAGCTCTTAGTAACATATAATCCTGAGTTAATAACGAGCATCAAAACCGGTACAGGGATTAGCGAACACAGGGTTGTTGTAAAAATATTCAAATGTATGTGAAATGTTATGGGAATTAACTGCTAAGGTATTCAGTCCCTAAACTTTCACACTGCTTAACCCAAATTATCCTAAGGACAAACACACACACCCATGCCCGAAGGAGGACTCGAACCTACACCGGGACCAGCTGCACAGTCTATGACTGCAGCGCCTGAGACCGCTCGGCTAATCCCGCGCGGCTTGTCGTAGCGAGATTGAATGTTGTAATCTCCAAGTCCTTCAAAAATAAGCGAAAATATAGCTGTTCAAAAAAGCAGATAAAAATTCACTTGACCCTTTCCTGAGAGATAATCTCCACTTATTCCAAATTAATAACGTAAGTGTAGACCAGATGTGGCTTGAATTCAAAGAAATAGTATCGGCAGCAGTTGAGAGATTTATACCAAATAAATTAACAAACGGCACAGCTGATCCTCCTTGGTACACAAAACGGGTTAGAACGTTGTTGCAGAAACAACGAAACAAACATGCCAAACTTAAACAGACGCAAAATCCTCCAGGATTGGCGATCTTTTACTGAAGCTTGAAATTTAGCGCGGACTTCAATTCGAGATGCTTATAAAAGTTTCCAAAACGAAACTTTGTCTCGAAACCTGGCAGAAAATCCAAAGAGATTCAGGTCGTATGTGAAGTATGTTAGTGGCAAAAAACAATCAATGCCTTCTCTGCGCGATAGCAATGGAGATACTATCGAAGACAGTGCTTCCAATGCAGAGTTACTAAACACAGCCTTCCGAAATGCCTTCACAAAAGAAGAATTGGAATTGAGAACAGCTGCCAACATGAGTAACAAAGAAGTAAATATCCTCAGAGTAGTGAAGCAACTTAAATCACTTAATAAAGGCAAGTCTTCTGGTCCAGCCTGTACATCAATTAGGTTCCTTTCAGAGTTGCTGAAGCATTAGCTCCATACTTAACATTTATATACAACCGTTCGCACGTCGAAAGATCCGCAACCAAAGACTGGAAAGTTGCACAGGTCACACCAATATTCAAGAAAGGTAGTAAGAGTAATCCACTAACTACAGGCCCATATCGTTAACGTCGATATGCAGCAGGATTTTGGAACACACATTGTGTTAAACATTATTAATTACCTCGAAGGAAACTGTCTATTGACACACAGTCAACATGGGTTAAGAAAACATCGTTCCTGTGAAACACAACTAGCTCTTTATTCACATCAAGTGTTGAGTGCTATTGATAAGGGATTTCAGATCGATTCCGTATTTCTGGATTTCCGGAAGTACGCACGAAATATCATCCAAAATTGTGCTACGTACATCCTCTGAAAATTATTTGGAGCAGTTAGTTCATGAGCTCACGCGAATAGTAAACGATTGTGAAGACGCACTTGACCTGTTAGCAATAAACAATCCTGAGCTAAAAACGAGCATGAGAACGGATACAGGGATTAGTAAAATAGCGTTGTCGTAGCGAGATTGAATATTGTAATCCCCAAGTCTTTCAAAAATAAGCGAAAAATATACCTATTCAAAAAAGCAGATAAAAATCCACTTGACCCTTTCCTGAGAGACAATCTCCACTCATTCCAAATTAATAACACAAGTGTAAACCAGATGTATCCTGAATTCAAAGAAATAGTGTCGGCAGCAAATGAGAGATTTGTACCAAATAAATTAACAAACGACGGAGCTGATCCTCCTTGGTACACAAAACGTGTCAGAACACTGTTGCAGAAACAACGTAAAAAAACATGCCAAACTTAAACGGACACAAAAATCTCCAAGACTGGCGCTGTTTTACAGAAGCTCGAAATTTAGCGCGAACTTCAATGTGAGATGTTTATAATAGTTTCCACAACGAAACTTTGTCTCGAAACCTGGTAGAAAGTCCAAAGAGTTTCTGGTCGTATGTGAAGTGTGCTAGCGGCAAGACAATTAATGCCTCCTCTGCGGGGTATAAATGGAAATACTATCGACGACAATGCTGCCAAAGCAGAGTAGTATACACAGCCTTCCGAAAGTCCTTAACCAAAGAAGACTAAGTAAATATTCCAGAATTTGAATGAAGAACAACTGCCAACATGAGTAGATATCGTTGGGAGTTGTGAAGCAACTTAAATCATTTAACAAAAGCAAGCCTTCTGGTCCAGACCGTATACCATTAGGTTCCTTTCAGAGTATGCTGATAGGATAGCTCCGTACTTAACAATCACATATAAACGTTCGCTCGACGAGAGATCCATACCCAGAGACTGGAAAGTGTCACAGGTCACACTAATATTCAAGGAAGGAAGTAGGGGTACTCCACTAATTTACAGTCCTATATCATTACTGTCGATATGCAGCAGGATTTTGGAACGCATATTGTGTTCGACATCACGAATTACCTCGAGAAGAACGGTCTGTTGACACACAGTCAACACGGATTTAGAAAACATCGCTCTTGTGAAACACAACTAGCTCCTTAGTCACACGAAGTGTCGAGTGCTATTGACAAGGGATTGTAAATAGTTTCCGTATTTCTAGATTTCCAGAAGGCTTTTGACACTGTACCACACAAGCGGCTTATAGTGAAATTGCCTGCTTATGAAATATCGCCTCAATTATGTGATTGGATTTGTCATTTCTTGTCAGAGACGTCACAGTTCGTAGTAACTGTTGGAAAGTCATCGAGTAAAACAGAAGTGATTTTTGGTGTTCCTCAAGGTAGTGTTATAGGCCCTTTGCTGTTCCTTATTTATATAAACGATTTAGAAGATCATTTGAGCAGCCGTCTTAGCTTGTTTGCAGGTGATGCTGTCGTTTATTGACTAATAATGTCGTCAGAAGATCAAAAGAAATTGCAAAACGATTTAGAAAAAATATCTGAATGGTGCAAAAATTGTCAGTTGACCCTATATAACGAAAAATGTGTGGCCATCCACATGAGTACTAAAAGGAATTCGTTAACCTTCGATTACGCGATAAATCAGTCAAATCTAAAGACTATAAATTCAACTAAAAACCTAGGCATTACAATTACAAATAACTTAAATTGGAAGTAACACACAAAAATGTTGTGGAGAAGGCAAACCAAAGACTGCGTTTTACTGTCAGGACACTTAGAAAATGTAACGGACCTCCTGAAGAGACTGGCTGCACTACGCTTGTCCGCCCTGTTTTAGAATACTGCTTGCTGCGCGGTGTGGGATTCTTATCAGATAAGATTAATTGAGTACATCGAGAATATTCAAAGAAGGGCAGCATGTTTTGTATTTTCGCGAAATAGGGTGGAGAGTGTCACTGAATGATACAGGATTTGGGGTAAGCAACATTAAATCAAAGGCGTTTTTCGTTACGGCGGAATCTTCTCACGCAATTTCAATCGCCAACTTTCTCCTCCGAATGCGAAAATATTTTGTTAACGCCTACATAAGGAGAAACGATTATCATGACAAAATAAGGGAAATCGGAGCTTGCACGGAAGGATATAGGTGTTCGTTTTTCTGCGCGCTGTACGAGATTGGAATAACAGAGAATTATTGTGAAGGTGGTTCGATGAACACTCTTCTAGACACTTAAATATGATTTGCCGAGTATCCATGTACATGCAGAAGCAGATGTAGATTTTCGGATTTTTACCTGAAACCTTGCTTCCTGCTAAATTTCGTGATTCTAGGTCATCGGGATGTACCAAACGGACGTACCTTTTGATTGCATTGACTTGAAGCTTCAGGTTGAAGCTTCTACGTTTTTACATAAACTCCTGAAATAACTGAACATTACTAAATGCTGCTGAGTGCAACTGATCCTACTATCTCTTTGTTTGTTTTTTATCATTTCAACACTGACCCACAGAATTTTCCCTGACAAATACAACTCAAACTTATTCATTCGTTACCAACAATATTCAAGCGCAGCGCAATCTTACTGCAAATAATTAACACTAAAGAATAGCCCTGAATTAGAAGAAATCCTAACAATAACCCATACATGTCATAAGTCACTTACCTCACAGAAAATCTGCATTACACGAACTACAGCAATAACAGCAAGCAGCAACTACAGCCAGCTAAATAAAAGATTGTAACTACTGTAGGCTGTAACTACTAATAGGCATGTGGTTAGCAAAGGAAAGATTTTGTTGCTAAGCAAACAATATTCAACAGGTTTTACCTTAATCATGTGACATCCATTTCCAAAAATTATATAATCATCAATAATTCCCTTATCCAAAATTAGTTCATACATCAATCATCATTTTACAATCAATTTCCAACCAATACTAATTCTCCATGAAGGACACACGTCCAAACAGTCCACTGACGCTAACAATGCTAACCTCCATCACTGTTAACTATTAACTTCAAGTCCATCCAGCCACAGCGTCTCTTACAGAGAGTGCACAGCCGTGTCAGTGATAGTAATGCTATCTATAGCGCTGCCAACAAGCAAACACATAAACAGGTTACTTACAAAGCCCCCCTGCTTCTCTCAAGAAATTTTACGAAGTGATTTGGGCAGTGGTCAATACTAATTTGTTAAAAAAATTTATATTAACAATATCAAATAAATCAGATGCACACGAAGGTTAAATATGCTGTTGTTCAATAAAGCAAAAATTCTCCTCTCAGTCCCTAAAGACAGTCCTAATCATTTATCAGAAGGAAAGTCTGTGACACTTTTATGCACAAAGGCTAAGCAGTAAAAGAAAATGCACATGTAAGTAGTGGACCATCATGCAGTCTTGAAGAAGCAGCATTGCCCTCCCAATGGAAACACAGTGCTGACTCTTGGTATGAAGATTTCAGTTGTGAAGATTGGTAATGTGCCACAACAGAGCAGACTCACAACAGAGTAAGTTGAAATCTTGAAGAATATGGGTAGAATTGGTAGGTCACCAAAGAGCAGACCCATTCTATTCCTTGTAGAGATTATGGCAGTAATGTGCCACCAAAGGTGCTGACACACTGTAGTCCTTGTAGAGATGATGGTAGTAGTGGGCCACCAAAGGTGCAGACCCACTGTAGTCCTTGTAGAAATGGCCAGCAGCCATCCGTTGCAACTGTGCGGGTGCACAATCACAATTGAAGAGTCTTGAGGATAATGTAGCAAGTCCATGAACCACTACTTGTGCACTCACTAATTTTTTTTGCAGGACCCTTAGAACCAGCAATGCTGTTGACCAGTCCCTTGCTGAATTATCAGGCCACGTGCAAGCACTAACACAGTCATTTGACCTTTGAGATTTTATCCATATAGTGCGACCAACGGACAAATATGTCCAGTAAAATGAATCCCTACTATTTACCTAACTTGGAGAGCTGGTGTCTAAACAACTGCAATTTTACAGCATACAAATTCAATTACAAATGTAAAGAAAACATCATTGTAGTAAAGAATATGATAATACAAATAATATTTATAGTAATACAGGCTTTACAAAAGGAATAAAAATAAGCACATATACTAGTATTACAGGAATTGTGAAAGAAGGAAATAAATGAAAAATGAGAATATCCTTAGAAACACTAACTTGACACATGAGAGTAAAGAAAACATAACAGAATAAATAATGTCTGAACATCTTCCCAAAGTAAAGAATGTAGTATAAAAACAGATTAGATTTGAGGATAACAGTAGTCCTCATCATAGTGAATGCAACTTAGTATAAGGAAAAAAATTCTACCAAATTTATCTTATCAGATAAACACACCGAGACAGGAAGAACACAGACACACAAGGGTACACGTAAACGTATCGGAATAACACAGAGGAAAAGGACAGGATCAGTTTTCAGTGTAACATTTAGTACTGCTGTACTCGTGGTGTGCATTTGTTACCTCTGTTTCATTTTTCTCCTTTCAACTACCGGTATATCCTTCATGCTGATACTTCTTTAACATTCAGTCAAAACTACTTCATTTCCAACACAAACTTCATTTACCTCTCTTACCTCAACATTTGTTCTCACAAAAAAATGATACTATCTAACCATGCTTTCTGTATTTATACTTTCAACCAGTGCTTATACTTCCATATTTTTGTTACTTGATCTTACATTTCCAGGAAAATCCTGCCAAACCTGTTGTCACTATACCCTACTTATCTCTATTTGTTTCCTCTTTCAAAATAATTATTCCTCATTATACAATACTCTTTCGCCAAACCTTTTTCTTACAGCTTTTAGATGCATTTCTTCCCAATTCATCATAACTCAGTTTATGATATAGCATACCCCCTCTTAAACTAACTTAAATCTACTGAGCTCAGATACATAAACTAGAGAATGGGGCAATGCAGCCATACAAAACAGTTAACACAAACAACCACACAAAAATGCAAATTGGCAATGCAAGCAGCAGCATATCTAAATTAGCAAAGAAAATGCAACATTACAATTAATATAAGGCAATATACAGCAAACAAGAAAAATTAATCAGTGGTTCAACTGGCTCGGCACGGTAATACAACGTAAAAATTCAGTAGGACAATGCCTGACAAATAGCATCAGCAAATGCAGTAACTTATACCTAAATATGACAGAGCAGAAAAAATATTACAGTAAAGACAGCAGTGCAGATAAGGGAAATGTCTGTTCACATCTTAATGTGTATGTCACATCTTAACACTGAAGTGGTGCACCACAATAACTTATTCTACCAAAAATATTACCAAGTCCTTGAAAAGAAAATCATGTATGCAGTTCCTGTTACTAGTCCCTTCTTCTTCTTATTGTTACCAGTTATTTATGATAACAGTGTTAGCTACAATGACCATTTGATACGAATAAAAAAATTCACTGGTTGGAGAATTGCGGTAGAAGTGTGTAGAAACGAAATCTCATCAGTCCTGCTCCAGTCTCTGTGACGTCCTAGAGAGGGGTTCGTCAGCATGCTATTGGCTGACATCATTTCACAGCCCTCACTCCTTTTCTGTTCTTGCCCAACATCCCAGCGCTTGACGTTATACTGGAACTGTGACCATATATCATCACAATGTACTCTGCTGTAGCAAGTCCAGACAATGTTCGTTAACAGAGTTCTCGCGGTCAGTCTTCAGATTAGCATAGATTTGAGTGTCTTCAAGTACATGAAATACGGTACCTCTTGAAATGAGATTGATTACCGGTCATATTATGACTAGTGGTGACCATATTTATCAAATGCAGTCTCATGCTATGTTAATGCTTGTTCCCTATACATCGTAAAAAAATGTTTCTGACCAGTTGGTCTTCGTCACAACTACCAAACTTTCTGATCAAGCGAGGTGACACAATGTTTAAACCCACACAGAACAAGAAGTTGTATAGGAGTCGAACGCAGACTACATCACACATCTGATACATCCTGACAGAACATCAGGGAAAAACGGTCAAATGACCTGCAGCAACTCCCCCCCCCCCCCTCTCTCTCTCTCTAGAATACGTCATCAGTCTATCACTAAATCGCACCTCGTTACAACCCCATCTGTGTCGTCCTTTAACGCAGATGCAAGTGAGTTTAGAGGCAGATGTTTCTCTGTCTTACTGACAAGCGTCAAACACAGTAGTCAAGTTGCGTGTATCACTGTTACCTCAATCAATTGTGGTGTGTGCGTCTAGCATGTGGAAGACACGTTTACCGGTTCTCTAGACATGAGAAACACCTTAGTTGACCTTGTAAATTATAGGGATAATTTGGAATCTGCTACATCTCTGGCATCGGTATTCGTGAATGGAAATATCAGTTTTCTCTATTTGTCTCGAGTTTCCGCATAAATGTCTTCGCAGATATGGTAAGTTTCTAGTTAGTCCGTGGTTTACAGCACGCCCCACCTAGCTAAAGCTTCGAGTTTGTAAAGAACTGATTTCCAGTCTATATCTTCAGAATTATGTTGCTCAAGCAACTGGTGGGATACTGCTGTGTGCTGGATATCGAGAAGTACCCCGAAAATAGTATAATATTATGCCAAACCATGCGAATGTACATATGTTCTTGTTATCCCAGAGTGTGGAGATGGTTGTAGAAAAGCGAGCAGGCAAGCTGGTCTAAACCAGATACAGTAACGCCTTTGTGTCGAAGGGAAACGAGCCCAAATTCGTGGAACAGTTCTGAGAGTGACTTAGGCCTGCTGAGGGTGCTCTGGTCACCCGTTGGGAGTGGATAACCACTGACCTCACAGGGAAATATCTAGTGCCGCGAATATATCTATGGCGCTGTCTGTCTTTGCGGTATATGTATGAATGATGTAAAAGGGGCGATTTTGTATGGCGTAGGATACGAATTGTATGTTTACTACATCGACATGGTACACGGTGATATATTGCTGGGTTGGAGATTGGTTTCACGCTGTAATATTCAGGCTCTTGTCCTCAGTGGGTGAGCAGTGTAATTGAGTAAGAGTTTTTCAGTATTTGACGATATGTAGTGGCACTTTGCAAGGTTTAATTGTTGGTACAATATGGCGATCTGTGTAAAATAGTTTTTTTGTCACTGAAAGCCTCGTCTGCAGACAGAAAAAAGAGGCAGGCGGTGCTTCCACACTGGCGGCATAATTAATTTAGTGGGTAAATTCCAAAAGAGCCAATCATAATGCCCAATTCATTCACAAGACATCCTTTGTGCTGTGATATAGGAGTCTCTACATAATGGTGAGAACGTTTGCGTATGTTGAAAGCAGGAAGGGTAACACATAATAGACGGGCTGCCACATTAGGACCACGAGGAAGAATGCATTCCACGTTATTCTGCGCTATTTTCGTAAAAAGGTTCTGTTAGGGCAAGAATTTCCGTGCATACAAGCCGAGACATCACGAAAACTCCTACAAAAGCACACGTTAAATTTTTCTGGAAGACTATGCAATTTCCAAGAGCTTGCAATAGATACTGAGACTCGTTCCAGAATCACAGCTGTCAAGAGGAGACATTACCTGTACATCGATCGGTGTCAGGCAGTAGCAGCAATTGTAATATTTAATTGTAGTTACACTGGTAAATATGTTCCTGGCTTCCAATATTCTTGTGAGTCTTGTGTGTATTTGATGATCTGTAGACAACTTTTGGGGGGTTTAACTGTTAGTGCAATTTAGCGATCTGCGCAAAATAATTTTACCACTGAAAGTCTTGTCTACAGAAAACAATCCAATCGTGAAAGGATCGCTAGGAACAATGCACCTTGTGCTATTCTGGAACATCTCTCTTAGCGCTGGACCATACCACAAGCTATGCATCATCACATATGGGACCAGGGTCAGCGCACCTTGAAGTTTTGTGATGTCAGTAAAACACTTGAAGAATTCTAACTGTATACACGAAAATAGACCCCAACTTTCACCTGCTCACTGTAGGTAGCAGGGGTTCGCTGAGCGGCGCGACGTCGTGCGCGCGCGTGCTCTTGGAGCGTCTGCACTCTGCAAATAGGTCTAAGCTCCCTTCCGGTTTCGCCAGCAATGGTACCTAGGTGATCACGTATTTCAAGAGGAATTTCTCAGGTGTCAAGTATGAAAGGGATGCCGCCGCCTCATGCTTGAGGGCACCTATGCGTCGCTGGACAGCTGACAGCCGTGTAGCCACTTCGCGGGGCCCGCACCTGACTCCAGTGTCGGCGTCAGGTGTCGAGTGGCCGGATGTGTTTTCTTATTAGCAAACTTTTGTTTAAACTATATTCCATCGATTTCACCGACTAATAGGATGCTGCAAATTAAGAAAAACTACCCCATACATGTGAAGAATAATTTAATTAATTTGCATGAATTTTTTATATCAATGTGGTGTCAGCGGTACAGTAGTTAATTGGGAGGGTGTGTGTGAGTGCGTGACATGGAGCAGAACAGCAGGTTACATACAGAACACTACGGGGGTGGGTGACAAAGAAGAATGCGCCAGAAATCGTGTTGAAAAGCATGTGAAATTCGAAAAGTGTACCAGAAGATGGTGGGAGGACGTAAATGATTATTTAATTTGGTGTCAAAGGCTGTACAATAGTTTAAGGAAATGGGGGTGACATGGAAAACCAATCAACAGAACAATCGGTTAAGTGCTGAAAAAGGCCCAAACATTAGGTTAAGACACCAAGAGTACAGTGCCAAACATTAGGTTATGCAGCATGTTTGCCCCATGTAATTGCTTCTTGCAAGACCTACATGTTTCCAAACAGCATCAAATGATGAGCAAGAGAAATCCTCCCAAAACTGATTTTTTTATTAATAAGCAATATAACCTTGAATTTCCTGTTATGAGATCCTTCCTCTCCACCAATTTTCATATATTCCATACATTGCCTTGAATCCCCAAAATTGTTTAAATAAACAATATTCCACCCAATGTCTAAACTGTTTAAACAATATTCCATACATTACATTGCAATCGAATTCCCTCCAAATGATCGATCAACTGAGTCTTTTTCCCACCAATTCCTAGGTAAAGGTGGCAGTCGGATGACATAGGGTACTGGAGGTAGCCAAAGTGCCCTTTTTTCCACACCATTTTCTTAGGTTAGTGGAGGTGTGTTGCATTGTCCTGACAGAACTTCAACTTCCCGCCATTTTCTGGGGGGAGGAGGGGGGTGAGGGGGTTTACCAATGTGTGCAAGGTTAATTAATAGATTAATTTAATTAAGTAGTCAATCAAATTGATAAGACTGAGAGGAGCTGTTCCCATAACTCAGACCTGAAAGTGTACCTGTTGCAGCGAGGAGGATGGTTTGGGGGGGGGGGGGGAGGGAGGGGGCAAAAGATAAGTGCCTCTCAATAAAAGGAAATGGGGCTGGCATGGAAAACCACTTAACAGAACGATAGGTTAATGACCTGTCAATCAAAGGGGAACATACCTGTCAATCAAAGGAGAACAATAGGTTTGCCCCTGAGTGCATACTGGCCCCTGATGTAGGCAATCCACACTAACAAAATGTGCTCGTTCTCTCGTAGCTGCACTACTACTGTCGTCCACGAGTACGACGGCGGCCTGGGGAATGGTCCCATTCTTGCAATGTTTTGGAGATGCAAAGTGGTGTTAACTTCTGGCGTCATGATTTGGGTAACCATCCTCCATGACTTCAGGTAATGGCTGATAGTAATTGAGGTAGTGAATCCATCTCATGGGACTATATTGTGATGCCATTTTTCAACTGGACAGTGGTCGTCTACATATGACGCGCGTCTCTGTGAACTGTCTCCGCGATATTTAGGTGCTCCCATGCCTATAAGATCTCCAGGTATACCCCTATAGAACCTGCGTAGGACCAGCTCAGGTGTCAACTCTGTTCCAGTGCCAGTATCCAAGATATTAAGGGCCAGCTAACACAGCTGAGGGCCAGCTTGCCGCAGGAGAGTATACATTTGCTTTGACACCCTTCCCAACAGAATCAGTGCATGCAGCCCAAAGGGCTGCAACGTCATACCTATAAGTGGGCTTAAACTGGCAAGTTCTTTATGAATTTGACTCGATTTTGTAATCTCTGCAGTAACATCAAATACCCTCTCAACACACGAAGTTTCATTTCATTTCCTCCTCCCGTTCTGTGTGGTTCACTCTTTTGGTCCGGCTGTGTGATAATAAAAGCAAGCTGTTGTCATATTCTTCATGTTGTTAAATACTTCTGTAAAAGAAGTTATTCAAGTATAGATGATAAACCATTGCAGTACCCTTCAGAATTGTAAAATAGTTGCCTAAACGACAGGAAGACGTCGGAATTGTCTGTGGCTTAAAAATCAAGGAAGGCAAGACAAGGAAAATTTTAAACGCTTTGAGCGACAAAGAGCAGGTTTATCTGTAAGCTTGTGATGTACAAGAGACGTTGAAGGGAAAGCTTTAAGCATAAATTACCCTGGCTGCACCTTAAAAGCAAACCAGGGAAGCGAAACAACAGATACAGAATCTCAAGTACAAATTACGAGATAAAAATCTAGAGTTACGGGTTAAACAGAACGTAAATGCAGTACAACTGCCCATTTTGATTGCTATTTTTGTTTTTATGTACTTTAATCTACTTTAGCTACAGCCATCCTTAGAATCTGTCAGACAACAAATGGAACAAATGAGAAGTAGTATTTCTATAAGTATTACAATGATATTTATGACATTTAAAATTTCGACATACTGTATCTCGTCAGTTCTCATGTACACTTGTCTCACAGTCAAATGCTGTTTACTGAAACAGTCTTCCTTAAATAACAATGAGTGGCTATTAGATGGCGTTAAATTCAAACACGATTGTCACATTAAAATAAAAATTAACGTCTAGATATTTTTTCTGATGTTAAACGTAAAGTCATTAATAAAAGTAATGTTAAAAAACAAAATGGACAAATGTGAAGAAAAAAGCTATTTTAAAATTGTAAAAGGCAGAGCTTAACGTAACTTATCCCTCTTCTGTGAAGCGTGTGAAATCTATTTTGCAACCCCTTTTCTTTCTTTTTGTAAAATGTAGACAAGTGTAATGTGCTGCGAATACATAGAAAGAAAGATCCCTTATCATTTAGCTACAATATAGCAGGTCAGCAACTGGAAGCAGTTAATTCCATAAATTATCTGGAAGTACGCATTAGGAGTGATTTAAAATGGAATGATCATATAAAGTTGATCGTCGGTAAGGCAGATGCCAGACTGAGATTCATTGGAAGAATCCTAAGGAAATGCAATCCGAAAACAAAGGAAGTAGGTTACAGTACGCTTGTTCGCCCACTGCTTGAATACTGCTCAACAGTGTGGGATCCGTACCAGATAGGGTTGATAGAAGAGATAGAGAAGATCCAACGGAGAGCAGCGCGCTTCGTTACAGGATCATTTAGTAATCGCGAAAGCGTTACGGAGATGATAGACAAACTCCAGTGGACGACTGTGCAGGAGAGACGCTCAGTAGCTCGGTACGGGCTTTTGTTAAAGTTTCGAGAACATACCTTCACCGAAGAGTCAAGCAGTATATTGCTCCCTCCTACGTATATCTCGCGAAGAGACTATGAGGATAAAATCAGAGAGATTAGAGCCCACACAGAGGCATACCGACAATCCTTCTTTCCACGAACAATACGAGACTGGAATAGAAGGGAGAACCGATAGAGGTACTCAGGGTACCATCCGCCACACACCGTCAGGTGGCTTGCGGAGTATGGATGTAGATGTAGATGACTTTATTATTAAAATACGTAGCAAAGACGTTAAAATATTAACCTAAGAAATGGAACTGTAATCTCTGATCCCGTCGCCAACTCGCGGCTGCTTTGTTTATTTGTGGTGTTGACCCCGCAAGCGTGGCCGATTCACACGCAGTGGACAGCAGGCATGCACCATCCTCGACTCTGGCTGCCTAACTCGCCGCACTGAAACAGTAGTAAGTGTGGGAAGATATAAAACTACTAATTTAATTTGAATCCGTTTCGTTCGTTAAGAAAGCACCTACAACTGGCACTGCACCCCAGGTTAGATGCTTAGTGATACAAAAACTCAAGGTGAAGCTTTTAGGTGCATTGTGCAAACTTTCTACATTACCCTATTTAAAATTCATCGGCGATTAGATAATTACCGAGGATACTCTTGTTATGTTCGTATGTGTGCTCTCTAAATCGAACTGCGAAATTACTGCCCGTCTTTCCAGTGTAATATTTATTGGTCTTTAATGCGTGACTTTATTCCGTTTTTCTCCGATTATATGGCGTAGTCTTGCTCCCGAAGTTCCTGTAGTGCTAGAGCCTACGTTCACTTCAGCGTTTTTAAAACTAGGAACGATTCGTCAGTGCAACATATTTTTTGTCGCGAGCAATCTTTTTTGTCATTAGTTTCCTTTTTTTCTCATTGAATATTTTCTTCACATTACTCCCTTTATATCCGTTGACCCTCGCTACTTCTATGATTACGCTAAGATTTTTCTCAATTTCATAAGCTTTGAGTGGAAGCTTTAGGCTCCGATGTATCACTGATCTAAAATACGCTGGTTTGTGTCTTTCTGGATGGCTTGACTTGGCGTTTATAATCGCATGTGTGCTCGTCGGTTTTCTGAACATTCCATCTTTTTCGGTCACTGTGATGTCGACAAAATTGAGGCTGTCCTTTTTTAATTTTTGGTTTATAACTTTGTTAAATAATTCAGGATTTTTAGAAATGAACATAGCGATTTAGACGGACAATTATAGTGACTCGTGGTCATGATCACCGACTGGACTAGTACAACGATTGTATGTCATTTACAGACAGAGTGCAAAGCACAGCGCAGATTTTCTACAGTGAAAACTTGTAACTGCATTAAGGTAACGTTTCACATAGACGAGGAAGAATCCGTTAGCAAAAAACATGAAAAAATTGAGACTGTTGTTATCTGAATTCAGAAAAATGAAGGCATTATAACAGTAGTTCATTTTGAAACAAAATAACTAACACTGTTACAGTTCCTGTCAAGAAGTTGCCGAAATTCACAAAAGCTCCTGAAGACTATTGCTTCGTGTGATTTCCGTAGCGAAATGGAGAGGATGTGGACTCGATTCACCTCAAGACTTGCTCATATTCGCTGTCTCCCTAACTCTCACATTGTAATGTCAAGACTGATTGCTTTCTTCAATCTATTCTATAAATCTTTATAAAAAAAATTACAAGCGACAAGCGCATTCTATTGCAACAGAAAAGTTAACAACGGAGGGATGACGGAAAATTTAATTCGATATGCTTCCGTGAAATTCGCATCGGCCAGTAATGCTATTTATGCACGAACTGTTGCGAAGTTAGCATGACTGAGGTTTTTCGAATCCACTTGTCAGCTTTATTCCCTGGGGTCTTTCTATTACGTAAAATTGTGTCCCGTGTACTTAGGTCTGATATCGCGTGTCTCTGATAAAACATGAATCTGGCAAGTCCACCGTTCCATCCGATAAGATAAAGAAATAGGTCACACTTAATTCAGAGTGTTAACAGACGCTCATGTATCTCACCACAACATTGATATAATACTGTAAATCGTTTCTGCACGACGGACACTGAAAGTTTTGAGACTGGTATCTTAATTGTTATAAATCTTCTTTACGTACATACGTCTTCCACATATCCCTTCTACATTTCAGTCTGCCCTCATTTGCTTTAGCACTGGCTTGCCATCTGAGCTCTTTGTTTTAATTCAGCTGCTTCTCTTTTCTCCGAAAGGGTTCTTCAATCTTCCTGTAAGCGGCATCTGCCGTGTCTTTATTCATGCATGTTTCTACAATGTTTTATTTCTCCTATAGCTTTTCCGCTTTTCTCTTTGCGCTTCCTGTCCATCTCATTTTTAGGAATCTCTGTTCCAGTTTGCCCCTTTCATTTGTTGTTTTTTGTATTTACTCCTTGCATCAATCAGATTGTATATATCCTGTTATCCAAAGATTTATGCTATATCTTGTCTGTATGCCTTCGCTACCTGTTCTCTTAAATCTACCTATTCTTCTCCTATTGTATGCATTTCCTATGTTTCAGTTAGTCATTGTATGATGCTCTCTTTGAAACTTTAAGTAACCCTGGACTGTTTCATGTTAAACAGGTTCCGGTCACCTAAATTTCCTATCTTTTCACAGTTTCTTGAGCTGTAGTCTGTATTTCATACCATTAAATTATGGTCAAAATCCATATTTGCGCCTGGAAGGTTTTGCACTTCAAAATCTGGTTTCGAAATCTGTTTATTACCACTATATAATTCATTTGAAATTTGTCGATGGCTCCAGGTCTCTTTCACGGATACTACCTTCTTTCAAGAATCATAAACCAAGGTTTTGCAGTGGCAAAATGTCGCAATGCGCAAAATTCTATCACGCGACTTATCTTTTCATTGCCTTATATGGAAGGCTATAAATAGTACAAACGATAAATAGTACAAACAAGAATAAAATGATTTTTTTGAAGTATGGTGCTGCAGAAGAATGCTGAAGATTGGATGGGTGAATTGAGCAACGAATGAAGAGGTATGAATCATATGTGGAAGGAAACAGTTTAATGTCACAAAATTACTAAAAGAAGGGGTAGATTGATAGGACATGCTGTGGCAGCAAAAAATAAGTAATTTATTAATTTGGTCATAGAGAGAGAGAGAGAGAGAGAGAGAGAGAGAGAGAGAGAGAGAGAGACAGAGAGAGAGTGAGGGTGTCAAGGGGAGGGGGGTGATGATGGTGGGGGAGGGGAGGTTTAAGTTTAAAGGGATTCCAAGATACGAACATAATAAGAAAGTTCAAATGGATGTAGAGTGCAATAGTTAAATATATGAAAAGACTTACACAAGGTAGACTAGTATGGAAGATTGCATCAAGGTAATCGTAGTGATGACGATGATAACAACCACCACGGCCACCTCCAACAGCAGCAGCAACAACGGCAACAGCAACTTCTTAATTATCGTATTCTGAAACTACACCCTTGCTTGTTTTCTATGTACTCCATTTAATGTTCTGTGCACTGCTTAGTCCGTTCAGGCCACATGGTGAAGGCTTTACGGTAAGTTTCTTTTGCGATGCCTTTTAGATATGCTTCATATGTAGAACGGCCCTAGCTGTGGCCTACTGCAGCCGTTAGAAAAGTGAGAAACTTTGTTTGGAAAGTGAATAGTTTTTAAAATCCAGTACTAAGGTTCGAAACATTGATTTACTTTCAATTCTAGCTTGTAATTATTAAAATAATATCATAGAATTGCTTCCATTGTACTCGTAACACTATTGCTACCTCGGTCTAACTGTCGAATCTAGCGAAAAAAAAAAAGGATGTAGCGGCTATCCCAAAAGGCCAAGCAAATTGGAAGTCGACGACGTGGGAGCCTACTAACAAAAGGTGGCACTGTACACTGACTGACTGGAAAATCGAGTAGTCAACAGCTCTGGAAAAGAAAAATTTCACTGATACTGGTATGATGTAGTCACTGACAGAGAATACGGTCGTTCCCAAATGTTACACTGATATATAATTCAGTTTTACGTTATCTAAATGTCCTTAAAATGCAGGTGTAACATTTGTGGCTACAAAACGAGCTCTTTCGCTTGCTTCTTAACAGTTCCAGTAGCACAGACCTTGTAGCTTACGACAGTGCAGGGGGTGGAAGGGAGCAAGCCACCTTGGCAACCGCAAACTGCATCAGCAAGTTCATTTCCTCGGATCCCTATGTCCTCTGGAACTCAGCAGGTATTTCCTATTCGTGCCTTTGCAACAAAAGAAATGCGTGCTGCATTACAGGAACCATCATATCTGCGTGGTACATCTAACCGATAGCGAGAAGGGCGCTTTGGAAATCTGAGCAGATGAGGAATTTCTTCTCACGATGCCGGTTCATCTGTTCCTGTGCCCTCAGGATAGCAAATAATTCCGCATAATAAACTGAAAACTGCTCTGGGGACCCTACCGCAAGGACAACGTCGGGGAACACGACGGAGTAGCTGATAAAATCGCTTTTCAGTTCCCCTGCAAGCAGTTACCACTCACGTGACCCAGAAGACCATGTGTTGGTGGGACGCTCAGTGGCTGGAATTGTGGAACAATAAGCTGTGTTCAGTCAAACCTTCTGTGCGACTGTGGCTTACCTCCTTGCGACCACGATGAGCTAAACAAGTAGTCTTTCCACGAGTTGGAGTGGGACATTGCCCATTGTCAAATGCTTTCTGTTGCGTCACGAAGAGCCACCAGCGCGTCACAGATATGGAAAATAGCTGTCTGTGTGGCGTAATTTAATTTAGTGTGTTTTATATGACGACTTGACGACAGATATGGGTTTTCAACAGTACCTGCCCTCCATTTTAACTCATAATGAGGCCAGAGTGGTTCGTGTTTCAAGATATTGTTTGCTGTCAAGAGTTCACAAAATATTGAATGTGAGATTTTAAAGCATCGCAGAGTGGCTTGATCACCCTTTATTTGTAAATAGTCACCCAGCCACAGTCACCTGTCCTGTTTAACTATGTCTGTACTGGTATATTGTCCTTGCTAATATCTTCTTATTCCGCAGTGATTGTCTGACTTATATGGTTGACCGTTCAAACATCTCACACTGACAGTGTCGTATTTTCAATACGTCTATGAGGATACAACATGGTTCTGAAATTAATTTTTTAATAAATTTTCACCACATTCGTTTGTATTTATTTCACACAAGGACGCTGATGACCTTTCTGTTAAGCGACGTCAACCACTAATTACCATCATCATCATCATACAATAGAGCAGATCTTCAGAAACAGAGTTTCACCAATAGCTGTCAGAATTACACCACCAAATGCAAAGTCATAATGGACAGACTGTTGATTCCTAGCTGGGAATACGCAGGGTAGCTTCCCAGCGTGTACATTGAGTGCGGTTTTTCATTCTCTTCTTTAGTGGTATGAGGCAAATGCCGGAAACGTGACAACATTAAGACTGCGGTTAATATTGGCTTCACTACCTTGATATTGATCCCATATAATCTTGTAAGCTTTTGACTTTTTTCGTATTCTAAGGTCATAAATTGTCCTTCAAAGATATAATTTCTGTAACCATTGTTTGTAGTTCAAACAAAATTTGTTGGTATAGCGAAGGTCGTTAAGTTATTCTATTTTTATCATGGAGAGTTCGGGCTACCAATCCAAAAGTGACTACACATGGATTGCTTACGATATTTTGTACGGCGTTTGCTGGAATACTGTATGAATTTCATGTCAGGCTGTGCCAACAGAGCAACGAAAGCATTACAAATAGCGCGTATGCATCACAAACGTGTCTGCGCAGCGGAAGAGTGTAAAAGATATGCTCAAAAATCTCAAATGGTAGCCATTCGAGAAAAACCACAAAATTTGCAATGAAACCTGGTTGGAAAACTCCAACCACCGGGTTTTAGGTCGAAATCTATTAATACTCTGCAATAGGTGTATATCTCGCCCATAGAGATTGTCACAATCATTTGAGCGTAAGAACAGCTTACACAGAAGCTATAAGTAATCGTATAGTCTACGCTTCGTCTTTGAACACAAAGAGAAGGAACCTTAGCGCCACTTCCTTGACCATGGACTTTATAGTAATTCACGCGGTATAGTTATAGGTGTAGATGTAACTGCAAGTAGTCCAGCGATGTACAGAGAGACTGGCGTCATCGAGTGTATTTCCCGTCTACGCTACAAAATTTAACAGTAGGGAAGAGTTACACCTTTTGAAACTCTTCGACGTTTCGCCTCTAGCCAGCTCTGTAATAGAAATTTATTTTCTTATTACACTTTTTAAATGATACCATTCAGTTCTTGTTTGGTGCAATTTTCTTTCGGAAATTGCAAAAAAATTCTCTGGAAAACTAAGATTTGTACAAAAATGAAAAAATATTCCAGGGAACGACATGGTCATGGGCCTATGAAAAAATATTGTAGCGAAATTTAAGAATGTTGCAGTCGAAAAAATCATGCCAATACTTGAAAGGTGTGTATTTGTCGTCTCTGGTTGGGAGGGTAGTGTACCCGTGACCTGGGTTGTGATATGACGTTGCTATAAAAATGTTGTTGCTTATTACGTCCCAGTACTACTCGGCTATTAGCCAAATTATCTTGAAATAACATACAGCAAAGTTATAATCCTAGGGTAAGCCGACACAACTCTTCCTAGTCGTAAAAAAAACTATAATCATACAAGATGAGTGAGTGCAATGCTCGTTACCTTCACTGAATGGTAAGTAACTGATCATTGAGTTTGACCACTGTACACAACGATAACGCCGCCACAGTCTGAACAACGATCTTAACTGATCATTGAGTTTGACCACTGTACACAACGATAACGCCGCCACAGTTTGAAGAACGATCTTAAGTCTACAACAGGTCATACAAAATTTGTTATTAGTGGTTGGAGAGGTTGTAGACAATTAAAGGGTTTTGAGACTTAAGTCAGATCTGCTTATAATAGATTTTTATTTGCTCCGATTGACTGACACAGTTCACAAGAAGATGAAAGAGAATAACGCTCTCTAAAACGTCGATTGAATGTACACAAAATGAGCTAACATCGTGATGTATGGGCTGGTGCCAAATTGTATGGAAGACTCCATGGAGAAAACTCAAGAAGATATCCTTATGTGGCCAGCTCTCAAATTCATAGTTAATGAGACAAAATTACAATTTAAACATCAAGTTGTCAACTCAATTTTTGTACCAGAACAAGTAACGAGCTGCTCAGAATATGGATCGTGCTGCCACGAACTGCGACACATTTTTCTAAAATCAGGAAGGTGTGCACCCAATCAGCACCAGTCCGGGAGACGAAAAGCCGCAAATCTTAGCTCTCCCTCCACAACTCTCTAACTTCCAACTACTTCTACATGGAGAGGACAACTCAATGCTGTTGACAGTGTGACAAATGAGAACATCACATGTTTCATGGAAAACTAAGGGAATGCAGCAGAAATTTCCCACTCTTGACCTGCAAGACGCTCGTTGTCAAAAACGAGGTGGGTACCAGCCTGGAGCAGTGTCACCTCAACTAGTACAATTCTTCATACCAAGGATGGTGATATGTGCGACAGATTCGATTGGATGGACCAAAAGTTTTGGACCGAAAGCAACTGACTTTCTCAAGCTGGCCGGTCGGCGCCACAGCGTGTCGTCCTTAGCAGAAAAGGCAAAAATGTCATCCTCAGTTATTCCCTGGGGACGGCTGTGGCGGCATGGCGTCCTCTGCCTTCACCGAGGACAGCCGCCGGCTCTACTCACAAAAGCACGGAGCAGGCCGCAGCCATCTACTGTAAAACTACCAGTTTCCCTGGGAAGGCTTGCCTGTCCTTACGAGATTTACTGAGTGCCTTCTGCCAATATACGGGAACTGGAGGCCGCAATTGGATCACATTTTACCAGCAAGAAAAACGCAATGCTTTTTCCCATAGAATATGTGCAATAATCACAATAAAATAATCACAAAATAGTGGCAGAGAAATGAAACAATGTCGCTTAGCGAAATGTGACAGTAACATCACATACTCTATTTAACAGTCTACATGTCACATTATTACTCTACAACATAACAAATATCATAAAAAACCAGTTAAAAGTGGAATACATTTTGAAATATAAGCTGTTGAAAACTAACATAAATTTCCATTTTCAAGACAGATGACTTATTACAGACATCAAAGAAACTTTGTGCATTTACAGATATCACATGTTCCATGGTAAAAGACCTTCCACTTCAACTTACAGATCACACAAAGGGAGGTATGGATTAACCGTCCTCATGTTATACAAGGTGAAAAGTATTTAAACCGACAAACTCTGGGAGGCTGTATGGGACATCAAAATAAATATTTTTCCCTAATGTCATTTTTTCCTATGAGGATTATTTAAACCAGTGGAGGCCATATTACACTCTTCAGTTGTTAGAGACCGTATTACGATCTTCAGTTGTTAGAGGGCGTGTTACGCTCTTCAGTTGTGGGCAACTGCTGTCTATAAAGTGTAGTAGTGCATTGTCTCTGTTTACTAATGGATCGATACACCTGGAGTGAGTACACTGATATGGTTGGTGCGTACTACGTAGCACACCACAACGGACGAGCTGCACAGCGGGTTTATCAACAATAATATCCTAATCACCGTATCGCGCATCATGTGACCTTTGCTGCTGTGTACCAATGTCTGCGTGAGACCGGGTCATTTAGCAGATTACCTGGACAGGGGCGCCGTCGCACCGTAAGAACGCTACAATTTGAGGAAGCTGTCTTGCAGCATGTGGAGCGGGATCCTTCAATCAGCACTTGCGCAATTGCACGTAACATGGGGACGAATCAGACGAATGTAAGAACAGTCCTTCGAGAGCAGTTGCTGCGTCCATTTCACTTACAGCGTGTCCACAACCTGGAACCAGTTGATTATCCACGCAGAGCACAGTTTTCGCAGTGTTACCTGGAACAGTGTGAAATGCATCCTACATTTTCATCCTCTGTGTCGTTTACCGATGAATCAACGCTCGGGCGTGATGGAGTCTTCAACATGCACAATTCGCATGTTTGGAGAGAGGATAACCCACATGCCACAGTTACTAGCGCCCATCAAGTGCGGTTCTTCGTTAATGTGTGTATCAGTGTTATTGGGCCGTACCTGCTACCTAGGCCTTTAAATGGCAGGCACTATTACAATTTTCTCGCCAGAGCATTTCCAGAATTGCTGGAAGACGTCCCGCTCCCTACAAGACAACACATGTGGTTCCAACATGACGGGGCGCCGGCACATTTCAGTCGTGGTGTGCGTCGATTCCTGAACCGACGGTTCCCAGAAACGTGGATTGGCAGAGGTGGTCCTGTACCATGGCCTGCTCAATCCTCAGATATGTCCCCTCTGGACTTTTTTGTGTAGGGAGAGATGCACAACCTCGTTTACGCAACTCCTGTTGCATCACAAGAGGATCTGGTTGCACGGGTAGTAACAGCAGCAGGAACAATTTAGGATACTCCTGGGGTTTTTACCTGTGTCAGACAGAACATGATCCGACGGTGTAACCTTTGTTTACGTGTCAGTGGGGGCATTTTTGAAAATCTACTGTAATTGAAATTGGGTTGTGTTAATGTGTTGTGGAAATGGAAATGAGCGTTTGGCGTCATTGGCCGGGAGGCCCCTCGCGGGGCAGGTCCGGCCGCCATATCGCAGGTCTTATTACATTCGGCGCCACATTGGGCGACCTGCACGCCGGATGGGGATGAAATGATGAGGAACACAACACAACACCCAGTCCCTGAGCGGAGAAAATCTCCGACCCAGCCGGGAATCGAACCCGGGCCCAGAGGACGGCAATCCGTCACGCTGACCACTCAGCTACTGGGGCGGACTGTTAATGTGTTGCCTCTTGGTCATAAAAAAAAAATGGAAAGGTGTTTGTTGGTTTAATTAATTTGCCGCCAGTTACATCTTCCTCTACCAGTTTAAATACTCCTCATAGGAAAAAATGACATTAGGGAAAAATATTTCTTTTGATGTCCGCTACAACCTCCCAGAGTTTGTCGGCTTACATACTTTTCACCCTGTACAGCTAGTGCTAAAAATATATAAATTTTTTCGCTATAAATTCTGTAACTAAAGAATTAACAGTTTCTTTGCAAATAGCTGTAACATATTATACAGAATGTGTAGAACTAAAAATATTTACAAATGCTGTACAGAACGCAACCTCATGTCTCACAACAACAAAAACTGAAACGCGCATTCCTTCATGTGATTCTTATATCAGTCATTACTTGAAATACGACCAGGAAACATTGTATTCTATGTACACTGTCCTCAAAGTACCACAATTCCTCCTATCAAAATCTATTGCTGTATGTAAAGTAACAGTGATAAGGAATTATTTTGTTTCCGTAAGTAATATCATTACAGTACGGGAATGTTTTATTCTCGGATCGTGAAGAACTTGGCAGAACATTCTAGTGTAACCTCTTTTCTTTCCACCTGCAAATAACGGGCTCGGCGTTAGCTGTGTACAGTTGTGAAACGGAACGAAATCGTAATGTAGCATGTATTAAGTGGAAATCTGAATGCAAATTTTCCAAAAAGCGTGCTTAAAGACTTTACTGTGTGCCAGATCGCTCAGGTTAACGAGAATAGTTTCCTACTTGAACTCTGACATTTCGTTCACTGCCCATGCAGTTAATTGTTTCAAGATGTTACACATAACGATTCTTTCAGTGGGGCGAGACTGATGTTCATCATCTGGCATGCTGTCAAGATTATAGAGGAAACTCCGCAATAACCCACAGAAACACTAAAATGAACAAGTTGTACCCTGTACTCACTATATGGGAATTGGACCTTTAATAAGTTGTGAATCGCTGCAGTGACAATGTTGCAGAAAGATGGACCATAAACCTGTTCATAAACAGGCCTTTGCCATCGTCCGTTGTCGCTTCCACCATCGCAATGCATGCTGTGACAGTGAAAACTGCCTTAAACCATGCTTCCTGCTAAACACTCCTTTGACAGCTGACGTAATATGTTGATTTTTTTTTTTTTTTTAGATTAAGAAGCAGATATTTCTATACTGAGCCATCCTGAGAAAACCCCATACTGAATGCAGATCAAATTAATGGAGACGTGTGAACCATGCTTATATAATGCTAATCTGAAAGATCGCTAATCGTAATTGGGAATTTGTGGTAAGGTCTTATGGGACCAAACTGCTGAGATCATCGGTCCCTAAGCCTACACACTACTTAATCTAACTTTAACTTACGCTATGGACAACACACACACCCACGCCCGAGGGAGGACTCGAACCTCCGACGGGGATAGCCGGACGGACCGTGACAAGGCGCCTAAGACCGCGGAGCTGCCCCGCACTGCCGCTAATCTCACCAGTGAGGCTATATGCGAAATTGTTAGAGTACAACTGCATGAGAAGTGTAGCGCAGTGAAAGATGACGTATACTTAATACGAAGATGCAAAACAGTTGGAATAAAACAATTCATCTGGAGAAAAAAAAATACAAAGCAAAGAAACCAGACAGTAATCTCTCGTACCCAACGGAAACTTTGCATACTCCTTTTTCACAACGCATTTCGGAGATAATTATCATCGCCAGCTACATAGACTTCATTTTTCGGCTGTTCACAAAATAAGTGGCTGTGTATACAGTTTAGCTTCTATGGCTTGCTCTTTCCGGCACGGTAGGCCAGCGTGTTCGGTCGTGGGATTGGCGACGTTATGTTACAAAAAACTGAGTGAAGTTTCCAATGATGAAATTTGAAATATGTGATGAGACATACTTACAGAATCATTGACGAAGAATCACATCCAAAGAAAGTCGAAGGGAAAAAAAGTTGTTTCGAGGTAAAGTGCTAGACTACATATGCGAAGGTCTGAATTTCGATCCCCGATCAATCCCAGGACTTTTATCTGCCACTTATCACTTCTTTCACCTCGGGCATTGTTTGTTGTGAAAAATGCCGAGTTGCGCCGTGGTTAGGAATTCCTGTTAAATCATAGGTCCCCCTGTAATTGGCTGGGTAAGTCGTTTCAATGGTCGGAGGAAGGCAACGTCTTATTACTTCCGACCAGACCATATCTAGAAAGCACTATGTTGTTCGAAACAATCTTCCAGTTGATGACTATTGATTATGATGATGTTACTTCGCATTATACACTGAAGCGCCAAAGAAAAGTGTTATAGGCATGCGTATTTAAATACAGAGACATGAAAACAGGCATAACTCGGCGCTGCGGTCGGCAACGCCTGTGTTAGACAAGTGTCTGGCGCAGTTGTTAGATCGGTTACTTCTGCTACAAAGGCAGGTTATCAAGATATAGGTGAGTTTGAACTTGCTGGTATCGCCGGCACACGAGCGATGGCAACTGCATCTCCGGGGTAGCAAAGAAGTGGGGATTTTCCGGCACAACAATTTCAGGAGTGTACCGTGAATATCAGGAATCCGGTAAAACATCAAATCTCCAACATTGCTGCGGCCGGAAAAAGATCTTGCAAGAACGTGACCAACGACGACTGAAGAGAATCGTTCAACGTGAACGCAAATTGCTGCGGATTTCAATTCTGGGCCGCCAACAACGAAATATCATCGATATGGGCTTTCGGAGACGAAGGCCCACTCTTGTACCCTTGATGACTGCAGGACACAAGCGTTACGCCTCACCTGGACCCATCAACGCTGACATTGGACTGTTGATGACCGGAAACATGTTGCCTGGTCGGACGAGTCTCGTTTCAGATTGTATCGAGCGGTCGGATGTGTACGGGTATGGAGACAACCTCGCGGATCCATGGACCCTGTATGTGAGCAGGGGACTGTTCAAGCTGGTGGAGGCTCTGTAATGGTGAGGGGCGTGTGCAGTTGGAGTGATGTGAGACCCCTGTTACGTCTAGACATGACCCTGACAGGTGAAACGTACTTAAGCATCCTGTCTGATCACCTACATCCATTCATGTCCATTATGCATTTCGACGAACTTGGGCAATTCCAGCAGTATTTATTGGCGACACTAGTTTTCAAAGCCTCAGTATATTGAAGTGACTCCGATGGCAACTGTAATATTGTCGGCTGGCAAACTTTTTTTATTATAAAGTGTCGAGCTTCCAAAAGAAATCGATTGCCGCAGTTATGTTACCAGTACGTGATAAACGACAAAAAACTATACAAAGAGGAAATAACTCTGAGAATCGCTGAAAAATGGAGCGACTGGTCGTTTCTTTATTTACTGAATAAAATTATAATTACGGATTCGAAAGATTTCATAAACTAAATTCGGATGACACATGCATCTTGTGAAAAATTATTAATATTGACACGCCGTACCGAGCGAGGTGGCGCAGTGGTTAGCACACTGGACTCACATTCGGGAGGACAACGGTTCAAATACGCGTCCGGCCATCCACATGTAGGTTTTCCGTTATTTCCCTAAATCGCCCCCGGGATATGCCGGGATGGTTCATTTGAAAGGGCACGCCCGATTTCTTTCCCCATCCTTGACACATTCCGAGCTTGTGCTCCGTCACGATGTCGACGGAACGTTAAACCCAGTCTTCCCTCCCCGTGATACGACGTAAAATAGAGAAGCAAAATACGTTAATGAGGGAGACTGAGGGAGATAGGCTCAGTCGAAGAGAGATCAGGTGTAACTTTGAGATTTCTGGCGACAGGTAGATCATCCCCGTGCTGAAGGTTTAGTGCTGTAATATCTGCGAACACAGTTAACACAATTGTCATTGAAATCTGTGAACTAAAGCTATCTCTCCTGCAATGATATATTCAGGTAATAAATTTAATTTTTTTTAACTTTTTGATAATGTGGTAACGCTGGCATGTATTCAGCAGACCTCTTACCAGCCATTGCATACACTGAATATACTTTTCGTGTCAAAAGGCTTTTCCTACACTGCTGTGTAGTTCATCAAGTTTGTTTTTAAATTAACAGATAAAGCAATATCATTACCACCGTAAAGTGGTACATTCAGTGACTACCCCATGCGTTGTCTTATTAAAACTCTTCTATGTATTGAACCTGAGGAATGGCATGCACAAAGACGAACTGAAAACATATACAGTGTGGCTGGTTCCTGAGGCTCTGTCAGCATACGAAAGACAAATACTGCCACATCGTAAATTCTCGACTTCACACACGATCGGTACGTATTCATAGTACCGAGAATATTTTTGGAGTCGTCAGTACTCATTGTCGATGTTTCTACCAGTGACAATTCACTACCTCAGATGGTAAAAATATTGGCAAATTAACAGCGTTATTGAACGTGTCGGAGTCACTTAAGAAGTACAAGTTAATAACAGTACACAAGTCTTTGGTTCATTAGATAATTGAGATCTTTGCTTGTCGGGAAGCGACTAATATCGTTGCTTAGTGGATAATCTTTGTATTGTAAACAAAACGTTACATGTAAAACACATGTCTAAAGGTGTGACTGGTATGAAGAATTTTGTGGAGTGTTTATGTGCCTCGGTTGTTTGTGTTATATATTTGCATCTTCCAGATACACACAAGGAGGAAAACGAGACGAAACGAAACGAAACGAAACGACATTCACTAGAACAAATGTAAGTGCATAAACTCATTCACTTTATATGTTAGGGACTGTAGTACATTGCTAATTTTTTCCGTATTTAATAAAGTCACTACCCAAATATTCTGATGCAGCGCAGAAGCGGACAACGTCTTGCAGAAGAATGTAATACTGTAGCGAAAAAAAGTGTAGCCTTCTGAAAACGAGCTTGATATCCAGAAACCGGACATTTCAATAAAATAAAGATTTTTTAAAAGTATTTCGGCCTGGTTGTTTTCTTCATCAACAAACGTTAATTGAATAACAGGCACGGAATTCTGTAAGATCCATACAATCATGTTTATTAAAATTATTGTGAGGAAGCTAAAATGGCTCTGAGCACTATGGGACTTAACTAATGTGGTCATCAGTCTCCTAGAACTTAGAACTACTTAAACCTAACTAACCTAAGGGCATCACACACATCCATGCCCGAGGCAGGATTCGAACCTGCGACCGTAGCAGTCGCGCGGTTCCGGACTGCGCGCCTAGAACCGCTAGACCACCGCGGCCGGCTGTGAGGAAGCATTTCAGATTTTAAAAGGAATGAAGATAGGGTTTAACGTTGACGGCGAGATCATTAGAGACAGGATTACGAAAGTGTGTAGATGGGGTAGTTCATTGCCCGTAGTGTTGGCGTGGCCAATGCTGGCGGTGCTGCTATATTCGAATGAGCTGCAGTGAACGGCTTGTGGGGAAGACGTGGCGGCGCGTAACGGTTGCACGTTTGCCTCCGTGAGTGGGCAAGTTGTACGGCGCTACAGGCGCCGCGCATGCGCGCGTGACGTAGTAGTGACGTAGGGGGGCACGGCCTTGGCTCGCGCGACAATTACGATACAGCTTGCACAACGTCACGAAGGAAACCTACTGTCAACGAGAGCGGAGGCTACTGGGCCGTCTGTTCTCTGCGCCAGCGGCTCCCTGCAGCGGCACAAGAAACAGTAATTGCAGTATCGCATGAGACAAATAATCACTGATAAAACTTTGCCTAGTCTGGCAAATTAGAGTCCAGTGAACTAAAGATTTCCAGGATAAAAAATCTCTTTCAGTGCCCGTCTGTCTCTTAAGTGACGAAGAGGCAATATCGTATAATTAGTCAATGAAGTTGCCCACAAAAGAGGATGAATCGTTCATGACAAACTGTGTTGGGTTGCAGAAAATGAATGAAACTAGTAGGCAAACGGAAAATTTAACCCTAAAGTCGTAGAATAAGCAACTAACTTAGGTTGATGTGGTCGCTATAGTTTTATTAAAAGAGGAATTTTTGTGTAGTTCCTACAAATTTGCAAGAACATAATCAAGAAACTGAAACTTGATGTGGATATTTTTATGGACTTAAAAGTTCAGTGATCCTCTGTTCTGAGGAACGGAATAACGAAGTGCCCAATAGAACGGAGAATGGTCAATTACAACCTGTGATTTAGGAAAACCAAAGCAACCTTACGGTGATAGGCGGAACAGGCAGAACACTTACTCCAACGTAAGTCCATTTTATTCAGTGTCTTGATCCGCGATATTTACTACATATGGCTAGGATTTTGCAGAATTTCGCCGTTTCCGATGAATTGCACAAGTATTTTTGCTAATCAGTTTTACTCAACGGTGATTCTTTAGCAACGTCTTCTGCAACATGAAAATCTGACGCCAAAAAGTAGCAAGGGATATGACGTGGAGAAAGGACATGTGGACTAAAACCGGCAGCAACTCTGAGAGTGGGGACTTGCTCGACACTTTAGTTACTAGCATCTTGTTGAAACAAACTAGCTGAGTCGATACAGTATTCGTCATGCTAACGCTATTTCTGTATGACTGGTGTTATTACGCGCAATAATCTGCAAAACACACACACGCACACACACACACACACACACACACACACACACAGACGCGCGCGCGCACGAGAAATGAGGAAAGAGTCCCTGTGTCTTAAACTGCACGGAAGCAGTTTACCACATCCTTCCTCTCTGTAATGGCCTTAGTGCAATAAACCATCTTTCCTCTCGCTTTAGAGCCAGGCAAGAGTGAGTGTAATAATCGAACTATTCATTTGTTTCTTTAAGTTTACGTCATGTTTTTATAACCTGGGTGGGACACTTTCCTCTCCGTTCGTTATTTTCAATTTTGCGTCGGTGATAATCGCTTCGAACAAGAGTCTCGTCCATCGTTCGTTGCTTGTTGAGGATGTCTGCCTTCTGTTCCTGAACCAGACTCGTGGTTGTTGCGTAGATACAACAGGAAATTCTTTAGCTGGTGATAAAAGATCATAGATTTTCAAGTGAAAAGTGTGCTTGTGTTCTTCTTGAGGTTTCGCGTTGTTTTTTTATTTTCTTCAACTGATTTCAGACACTTTACCAAATTTTAAAGAAATTACGAGATTTCTTGGCCTCAAATATTTCTTCAGGCGCACTTGATTTTTGTCACATATTTGTAACCCGAAAGCACAGTCCCTGACAGCAGTGAATATTTTACAATATATTAGCGTAAGTTCATCAGGGCATTTTATGCGTGGGTTAAGCCATATGATCTACTTGGCATCTTAGGGGACCTATTATTGTCTTATTATTGCCAAAGCTAGAAAGCAAAATGTGTCTAGATATAATTTTAAAATATTTCAGCGAATTATCATGACTGCACAAGGGCAAGATGAGGTTGACAGACTTATAAGCCAAAAAATTGTGAAGGCGTACTTAATAGCATGTTGGACCACCTATGGAACGCAATAAAGCAGTGTTTCTGCATGGTATGGATTCGACAAGTCCCAGATGTGTAAGGGCCGATCACGAAATTCCCATAAATTATGGGCCGTTAGTTCTGGGCGCAGAGACGGCGCGCAGATGTGTTCTGTTGGGTTCAATTCCGGTGAATTTGGCAGCCAAGACATCAACGTGAGTTCATTGTCACGCGCCTCAAACCACTGCATCAATGTTCTGGTCTTGTGAAAGTTATTCTGCTGGAAGAAGCCATTGCAGTCGAAAACATCAGGCGTTAAGGGATGTAAGTTGTTCGTTGTTCGCAATAAAGTTCATGCAGTCCACAGCTGTCTTGGTACGTTCCATTACAGTTCCGTGGACGCCCAAGTGAATGTGCACCGTAGTGTAATACTGCTTCCACCTGCTTGCGTCTGTGGCCCAGCGCAGAATTCGAGGCAGCGTTCACCTGCGTGACAGTATGTCTTAACACGACAGTCGACCTGTTGTACGAGGTGCATTCAAGTTCTAAGGCCTCCGATTTTTTTTCTCCGGACTGGAAAGAGATAGAAACATGCGCATTGTTTTAAAATGAGGCCGCGTTCATCTTCAATACGTCCCAGAGATGGCAGCACCGTAGGGCAGATGGAATTTTACCGTCAGCGGTCAGAATGAGAACTGTTTTAAATACTTAAAATGGCGACGTTTTCCTCACTTGAACAGCGTGCAATCATTCGTTTCATGAATTTGCGTGGTGTGAAACCAATTGCAGTTCATTGACAGTTGAAGGATACATGTGGTGATGGAGTTATGGATGTGTCGAAAGTACATTCGTGGGTGCGACAGTTTAATGAAGGCAGAACATCATGTGACAACAAACCGAAACAACCTCGGGCTCGCACAAGCCGGTCTGACGACATGATCGAGAAAGTGGAGAGATTGTTTTGGGGGATCGCCGAATGACTGTTGAACAGATCGCCTCCAGAGTTGGCATTTCTGTGGGTTCTGTGCACACAATCCTGCATGACGACCTGAAAATGCGAAAAGTGTCATCCATGTGGGTGCCACGAATGCTGACAGATGACCACATGGCTGCCCATGTGGCATGTTGCCAAGCAATGTTGACGTGCAACGACAGCATGAATGGGACTTTCTTTTCGTCGGTTGTGACAATGGATGAGACGTGGATGCCATTTTTCAAGCCAGTCAGCTCAATGGAAGCACACAGATTCACCGCCACCAAAAAAATTTCGGGTAACCGCCAGTGCTGAAAAAATGATGGTGTCCATGTTCTGGGACAGCGAGGGCGTAATCCTTACCCATTGCGTTCCAAAGGGCACTATGGTAACAGGTGCATCCTACGAAAATGTTTTGAAGAACAAATTCCTTCCTGCACTGCAACAAAAACGTCCGGGAAGGGCTGCACGTGTGAGGTTTCACCAAGTCAACCCACCCGCACATCGAGCTAACGTTACGCAACAGTTTCTTCGTGATAACAACCTTGAAGTGATTCCTCATGCTCCATACTCACCTGACCTGACTCCTAGTGACTTTTGGCTTTTTCCAACAATGAAGGCACTCTCCGTGGCGGCACATTCACCACCCGTGCTGCTATTGCCTCAGCGATTTTCCAGTGGTCAAAACAGACTCCTAAAGAAGCCTTCGCTGCTACCATGGAATCATGGCGTCAGCGTTGTGAAAAATGTGTACGTCTGCAGGGCGATTACGTCGAGAAGTAACGCTAGTTTCATCGATTTCGGGTGAGTAGTTAATTAGAAAAAAAATCGGAGGCCTTAGAACTTGAATGCACCTCGTAACAAGAAACGAGATTCGTCCGACAAGCCGACACGTTCCCAATGATCTGCGGTGCAATCTCAACGATCCCGTGACATTGTCGTTGGGTCGACAGGTGCACTGAACGGTGGTGCTCCGAAACACTTTTGCCTGCACCCGCCTTATACCCTGTCGTCACATCTGCCACATATCCCTGCGTATCCTGCTTCACAGAGCAGGCAAGCCTCTTACTTTCACCTTCTCTGATGACGCGTTGGACGTCCATCTCGGCGCCTACTCGTGATTTCATCGTCGTCCAACCTCTTTCCGTAGATGCTCACGACAGTATCAAAAACAGCCCCATGTACCCGGCCTTAAAAGTCTGCCATTTGTCAAAGTCGTTTATGTTGGTGGGTGTCCCCACTTTCGGGTCGTGTCGTCGCTAGAATCATTCCCCATTCGTCTCTGCAGCCACTTCACGTAACCGGAACGCCACCACGCTGCATATAATCTCGCGATGGACAGTGGTCATAATGTTTCAGCTCATCAGTGTATGATTTACTGTTCGTTTTTTATGTTGATACAAGTACCGTACTAACACAATGTGTCATCGTGATCTGAGAAACAATGTTGTTTACAGTAAATAGCGGTGTAATTTTATTGTGTGTGCTTTGTCGAAATGGTTGCCTGTGGCCATAAAATCGCTTCTTTTGGATGTTAAGCCACCAACAAAAATTTATCCAAAATTATTGATGGTGTATGGGTATGTTCTTTATTTTAACAGTCTAGAAACAAGTTACCGAATTCAAACATGGCCTTAAGTACTGTTGAAAAAGGACGTCGGAAAACTACAAGAGAAAATGAAAACACTGAAAAACTTTGCAAACACAATTCTAAACTATTGCGATTAATGGTGTAAGATATAGCTGACAACACAGGCATAAGAGACGAAAGAGGATGCGTTTAACTGGACGAAGTAATTTTTGAGAAAGCTTTCTGATAAATTGTTGCCAAATTATTGAACGCTGAGCAAAAGCTGTTATAAAATGAATTTGTCTAGAACCTTGGACTGTCTTTGAAGAAGTCATTTTATTTCGTGGGGTTTTGTTTTACCGTGGTTTATACCGTGGATGCATTACTTCAACTAAGAAAAAGCGAAACAGTGTCCTGGTGCAATGCGAAGTAGTTTTCGTTTCTGGAAAGGCCAGTGTTTGCTGGATTGCTATATGGATTCTTCTTGCCCATTACTTATAAAGAGGTAACAGAATAACTTGTGAATACTATGCAAATCTTCTGGAACAACTGGATGATAAGATGCACGAGATGATTCAGGGATTGCAAAAGAAAGAAACGGAAATGAAGTTAGTGCTTGGGTAGAGGGGAAAACTGAGGAATCTGAAGTATTAAGTGCTGAATATCCACACTACTCACTAGGATCTCTGTCACCTATTCCTGCAGCTACAGGAACTGGAGAACATTTTGAAACAGACGAAGAGGCTGTGGCTTCCGCAAATTCGTGTTTGGTACACCTACAAAAAAATCTCGCTTCAGGGATTTAATTTGTTCACTACAAAAACTGGGACAAAATTAGCTTTACAAACATCCGACTAAGTAGAGAAATAAGTTCATTTTTAAAAAACACAGTCTTTAGAATTAGGCTTTGAACTTCCACTTAGTTCTCGTGCATTATATGTAGTATGCAGTGTTGGTTCAGAGTCTAGGTAATAGCTTGGCTGTCCAATCGTTTCCCCTGACTATGTTTTCAGGATTTGCTTTTCCCGTTTAATTTACTGGACTAAATGCGATACAGTACGCAATCCTGTGGATGCTGGAAGCAGCAACATTTAAAAAGTTTCTCATTTACTCTGGTTCCTTGTATGACCTAAAAGCGATACAACTCATTTAGATGGTAGATAAAATGATACAAAATATACACGACTCCTTTTTCCTGGTCCAGTAGCAGGGATATACACTATGTGATCAAAAGTATCCGGACAACCCCCCCCCCCAAAAAAATACGTTTTTCATGTTAGGTGCTTTTTGGTGCCAGGTATTCCATATCAGCGACCACAGTAGTCATTAGACATCGTGAGAGAGCAGAATGGTAGGCTCCGCAGAACTCACAGACTTCGAACGTGGCCAGGTGACTGGGTGTCACTTTTGTCATACGTCTGTATGCGAGATTTCCACACTCCTGAACGTCCCTAGGTCCACTGTTTCCGATGCGATAGTGAAGTGAAAACGTGAAGGGACGCGTACAGCACAAAAGTGTACTGGTCGACCTCGTCTGTTAACTGACAAGGACCGCCGACATTTAAAGAGGGTTGTAATGTGTGGTAACGTGTGGTAGGCAGAGATCTATCCAGACCATCACACAGGAAGAAAACTTGGATTTCTTGGTCGAGCGGCTGCTCATAAGCCACACATCACGATGGTAAATGCCAAACGAGCCTCGCTTGGTGTAATGAGCATAAACATTGGACGACTGAACAGTGGAAAAACGTTGTGTGTTGTGACGAATCACGGTACACAATGTGGCGATCAGATGGCAGGGTGTGGGTATGGCGAATGCCCGGTCAACGTCATCTGCCAGCGTGTGCAGTGCCAACAGCAAAATTCGGAGGCGGTGGTGTTATGGTGTGGTCGTGCTTTTCATGGAGGGGACTTGCATCTCTTGCTGTTTTGCATGGCACTATCGCAGCACAGGCCTACATCGATGTTTTAAGCACCTTCTTTCTTCCCACTGTTGAAAAGCAATTCGGGGATGGCAATTGCATTTTTCAACAAGACCGAGCACCTGTTCATAATGCACGGCCTGTGACGGAGTGGTTACACGAGAATAACATCCCTGTAATCGACTGGTCTGCACAGAGTCGAAGACCTTGTAAGTCATTTTCAGCCAAGTGTCCGAATGCTTTTGATCACATAGTGTAGGTGGGCACTATGCCACGTTGAGATCTAACGAAACGTGCAATCAAATATAGCAGCCCTCGAGACAAACACGAGACATAATGCGACATCCCTTTACAGGTTGTTATCCAGCTGTTGAGTTATGGTTAAGGGTGAGATGCGGTTGCCAGTAAGTTGCGGTCAGTGAACAAACTGTCAGGCCTTGGAGAACTCCTTGCATCTTCCCCTGTGGGATGAAGTAATCCCAATATTTCATACTCCTTACTCTTACGTTGCTTGTCTTTGGTGGTTGTGGTGTTTGAAATACATTTTAACAAGAGTTTATTATATATTCTAATAACAGGACAGGTGAATTCATATCCTCTGTATTAGATGACAACAAGACTGCGTGAAACGAAATATTTTCAGTAAATGGTGCCACACAGCCATAAAATATTTATTAAGGCCTATTGAACCAACAGCTGTTACAAACAGTAAGCTTACTTTTGCAGTTAGTTTTAGTTGTATCGGATCATCAGGCATGAAAATTTTCATCACCCCATCATTAGCATATGGTTAAAATCACTCACTCGAAAAATACTGTATGCATCATCGAATAAGTTGATAAGAACGTCGTCACCTGAAGTAAAATATTTATCGTTACTGTTTCAGAAAGGTAATATTCATATCAAATGTGGATATATGTCAAAGTTTTAGAAAATGCATATTAACTTTGTTGTACTGAATTTTACACATTTATTCCGACTATTTTCGGTTGTCAACTTACGTCCACAGAAAGAAAATGTTCAAATGTGTGTGAAATTTTATGAGACTTAACTGCTAATGTCATCAGTCCCTAAGCTTACACACTACTTAACCTAAATTATCCTAAGGACAAACACACACAGCCATGCCCGAGGGAGGACTCGAACCTCCGCCGGGACCAGCCGCACAGTCCGTGACTCCACCGCCTCAGACCGCTCGGCTAATCCCGCGCGGCCCACAGAAAGAAAAATACTATACGACTTTTACATTTCCTATATCATCTTACAGACGAATGCCATAGTATGATACACATCAACGTCTATCAGTGAAATACTACGGGTAACTCAACTGGTCTCTCTATCTCAGCTTAATGAGGCACAGTATTTCTCTGATAGCTGTTGATGTGTTATCATAATATGCCCTGCAATATGGCATTCGTTAGTAGCTTGATATATGAATGTAAAAGTCTTATTGGTTTTTGCTTTTCCTTGGAAGATGGTCGATACCCGAAAACGGTCGGAATAAATGCCTAAAATTCAACAGCAAAGTTAACATGCCTTTTCCAAAATGTATTCATCGTATAGAGTTCAAAATAAAAATGTTTATATTCCAAAGTCGCGAGTTGTCAATTTTTCTATGTGTTTTAATATCTTACACAGTGTTATAAGTATGGGATATTTTAGTACCGGTGACGAAGATCTCTACTGTTATACGCTCACACATTATGCATTAATCAAGTCCGAAGGAACGTTTTAAGCCATGCAATTCGCCGCGAGCTACTGATAGCTAGAGATTTAAGGACCACAGTTTCAAATATCAACGCTCGCTTGGTTAGAATTAAAATACAGTAGTTTTAGTCGTCTTAACTGAATCAATGAGTTGGAAAAGGGGCCACGTTCCAGAACGTAAATGTTTCGGGAGCCACAGAAAACTGTTTTACTAAACTGCGGGTTTAAGTATGATGCGGAGTTGGCACGAAGCAATAGGCCCCAGTCTGGATCAATTTACACCATTACAACATGCTTTAGCCATCGACTGTGATCAGTAATCGAGTTTGAATGTACTAGAGATGACCCGTTCTCGAACATGATGATGTTGATGAGACATCTAGCGTTCTGTTTGCTGCGGAAGGATTGTGTTATGCAAGTTTGTATTATTCTTATTCATTAATGCAATAAAAGGATGTGTTATGTGCATAGTGTTTTATTTATAGTGTTTTAAAATACAACCACACGCAAAAACATCAAAATGGCCGGTATGCTTCGACTTTGTCTTGTCCATCCTACGATGGTCACTAACAGCTGCACTTATAAAATGGTTTCTGCTCGTCGGGTTCGTGTTCTAAAATTTTCTTTACATCGTCTAGTTTCTTCTTTTTTATTAGAACAGGTCCACTATACGATTGTTTATGTGGAAATAGTCCCTTCTCTAACTCAGTGTACAATAAAGTTGGGGCTATCTAGGTTATAGCGTATTGACTTGTGTAAAACAATATAGATGTATATACTCAGTAATGAGTTCCTGCTGCTGTATGATGTTGGGCTTCTCTGGCCGAGAGTGAGTTATTGGCTTATATAAAGGACTTATAAAATTTGTCTTTGAGTTAGTTATATTTTATTTATCTATCAGGTTACTATTACTTCAGTTAAAGAGTCCGTCCGCTGTTATTATGTCATGTACGCTATTATTGTGTCACTTTCTTGGTTTCTGGCGTAGTTACTACTGATACCGTGGCCTTGGTTCGTATTATTGTATCGCTATCGACTTCCTAACAATTACAGTATGTATCTGAACAAGCCCGTTCATTTATTTGTCAAAGTGAACAAGATTATGTGAGCTACGTTCTTATGCGGAAGACTCCAGTTACCTATTACTTTCAATAAATTTTCTTTTATGTCTGGGAGGCGAATTTTTAAAGCAGCGATAACAGCAGAAAGAATATCATCCAATTAGCTTTGGGGTGGGGGAGGGGGGGGGAGTTCACTTCCAGACATTTGTCACAGAGAGGCACTATCAGCGAGTTTCAAGTAGAGTGAATCATACAGCAGGCGGAAATCAGTATCCCTTTGTCTCCTTGGAGCATATTCCATTGACGCCTACTTATTCATGGCGACAGAGGCGACCGTCTGCAGCGAGAAATTATAAATGTGTGTTAGTTTAGTAACAGAGCTATGGCAATGAAATGTAGACATGTGCTGTTGTTTTATTACGTGTCCTCCGGTTATGTTTGACACAGTGTTTAAAGGATAGGGAAAGTAATTTGAAAACGTGAACTGCAAGAAAAATGCAGCTTAACGACAAGTACTTTATTTTACTGGCAATGAAGCTGCATCACTGGTTTGGTTTCCTTTCAGCAGAAACAGTCAGTTTTTTTTCGAAAATGATATCAGTGCATATAAAACTTTTGAATGACGGCGATTTTACAGGTTGAATGATGATGATGTACTGTTTCTTTACACTGTGGAGCAGAGCGGATTTCATCCCGTAACTAATTAATTCAGAGATCAAATTTGTGGGCATTATAATGTTAGACAGTGAATTTAAATTTCTGAAGAAAAACTTGAAGGAGTCATAGCGAGAGTATGGATGGATACAACATAAAGGAAAGAAGATCTAGGCTTAACGTCCCGTCGACGACGAGGTCGTTAGAGCGATTCGTACACATTTTTCGGCAGAAGCGCCTTATCATTTGACGGCCCCCCTTTCTCTCGTTACACTTTCACCCGTGACAGCTTTCGCTACTAACTATAATACGCACTGTCGGGAAATCTTGCACTTGGTCGCTCCATGCGGCCGCTACTAATTGAGATATAGCCTATATAGAAATGTTACTGGTGTGGCTCCCTTCTCAGCTTTGCGCCCCAACAGTCCCATGGAGTCTATGACGACTTAATGTTACAGTTGCCTAAATTATTACCTGAAAATACAAAAATATGAGCTTATAGAAAATTCAATATTAAATAGAGCTGCTTTCTCTTGAAACTAGATCCAAGATAGCGAACACGGCCGAAAAAATCCGCAGAAGTTGCATAAAACGGTTTTTCTGAACTAAGTAAAAACATAGCTCCGATCGAAAGCTTGCACTTTTGTTGGGCGTGTTGGGACGTTTAGAATCAGTTTTCAAACAGAGCGCACATCAGTTGCTCTCATTACGCCGCCGGCTCCTGCTGATACATTCTGCGACTGCACACTTCACTTTATTACTCACTTGCTACTACTACTACTAAAAATCAGCGAAACATATCCTAACATTTTTTTCTTGAAAATATAAGTATTCTGTGTTAACCTCCATCAAACGCATTGGTGTAACTTCATCTCGGCTCTAGAAGGTCGCATTTTTTTTTAAATTTGTGAAAAAATGTTAGTAACTCCTTTCTTTAAAAGTCATAAAATAAAACTTGATATGATGATGATGATGATGAGGTCCCATACTCCGAGAAACGTAGGAGATGTTGCGGGAGACCCGCACCGCCGACTAGGCAAGGTCCTAGCGGAGGTGGTTTGCCGTTGCCTTCCTCCGAAAAAAATTGATATACATGGTTATAAAACACGCCCAACAAAAGTGCAAGTTTTTCGAAGTACACATGGTGGGCCATGGCGACGAAATTAGGTTCACCAGTAGGACGTGGTAATTGGAAACGGTCGCGTGTCTGTTGGACCGTTTGCCCTGCATATATATCAGTGATGTTTTTCGAAACAGTCTGGCATCTACACTCATCAACAAAGTTTTGCATCACCTCGGTCCCGAGAGTTCCGGAACCTGTACAGAAAATTGGAGCAGAGACCAACATAAACATCATTTCCGCCCTTTTTATTGCTCATGAAAACCACAAATTGCATGTTGTACCACCATACAGCGAGACTTTCAGAGGTGGTGGTCCAGATTGCTGTACACACCGGTACCTCTAATACCCAGTAGCACGTCCTCCTGCATTGATGCAAGCCTGTATTCGTCGTGGCATACTATCCACAAGTTCATCAAGGCATTGTTGGTCCAGATTGACCCCCTACTCAACGACGATTCGGCGTAGATCCCTCAGAGTTGTTGGTGGATCACGTCGTCCATAAACAGCCCTTTTCAATTTATCCCAGGCATGTTCGATACGGTTAATGTCTGGAGAACATCCTGGCCACTCCAGTCGAGCGATGTCGTTATCCTGAAGGAAGTCATTCACACGATGTGCACGAAGGGGGCGCGAATTGTCGTCCATGAAGACGAAACCGCGCCAATATGCTGGCAATATGGTTACACTGTCGGTCGGAGGAAGGCATACACGTATCGTACTGCCGTTACGGAGTCTTCCATGACCACGAGCGGCGTACGTCGGTCCCACATAATGCCACCGCAAAACAGCAGGGAACCTCCACCTTCCTGCACTCGTTGGACAGTGTGTCTAAGGCGTTCAGCCTGACCGGTTTGCCTCCAAACACGTCTCCGACGATTGTCTGGTTGAAGGCATATGCGAACTCATGGGTGAAGAAAACGTGATTGTAATCCTGAGCGGTCCATTCGGCATGTTGCTGGGCCCATCTGTACCGCGGTGGTGGTTGCAAAAATGTACCTAGACATGGACGTCGGAAGTGAAGTAGAAGTTGCGCATCATGCAGCTTCTTGCGCACAGTTTGAGTCGTAGCACGGCTTCCTGTGGCTGCACGAAAAACATTATTCAACATGGTGGCGTTGCTGTCAGGATTCCTCCGAGCCATAATCCGTAGGTAGCGATCATCCACTTCAGTAGTAGCCCTTGGGCGGCCTGAGCGAGGCATGTCATCGACAATTCGTGTCTCTCTGTATCTCCTCCATGTCCGAATAACATCGCTTTGGACCGAGCGAGGTGGCGCAGTGGTTAGACACTGGACTCGCATTCGGGAGGACGACGGTTCAATCCCACGTCCGGCCATCCTGATTTAGGTTTTCCGTGATTTCCCTAAATCACTCCAGGCAAATGCCGGGATGGTTCCCCTGGAAGGGCACGGCCGACTTCCTTCTCCATCCTTCCCTAATCCGATGAGACCGATGACCACGCTGTCTGGTCTCCTTCCCCAAAACAACCAACCAACATCGCTTTGGTCCACTCCGAGACGTCTGGACACTTCCCTTGTTAAGAGCTCTTCCTGGCACAAAGTAACAATGCGGACGCGATCGAACCGCGGCATTGACCGTGTAGGCATGGTTGAACTACAGACAACACGAGTCGAGTACCTCCTTCCTGGTGGAATGACTGGAACTGATCGGCTTTCGGGCACCCTCCGTCTAGTAGGCGCTGCTCATGCGTGGTTGTTTACATCTTTGGGCGGGTTTTTCTCAAATGGCGCTGAGCACTATGGGACTTAACTTCTGAGGTCATCAGTCCCCTAGAACTTAGAACTACTTCAACCTAACTAACCTAAGGACATCACACACATCCATGCCCGAGGCAGGATTCGAACCTGCGATCGTAGCGGTCGCGCGGTTCCAGACTGTAGCACCTGGAACAGCTCGGCCACCCCGGCCGGCTGGGCGGGTTTAGTGACATCTCAGAACAGTCAAAGGGACTGTGTCTGTGATGCAATATCTACTGTCAACGTCTATCCTCAGAAGTTCTGAGGAAACGGGGTGATGCAAAACTTTTTTCGATGTGTGTGGTACGCCAGAACAAATCAGAAACCTCCCTGATTTGATGCCTTGCAGTATGTGTGATCTTACGGCAGATCAGCATGACGTGTTTTGGGAGTGGCTGTACTGATCGTTTATTTGTGGCTGCAGTAGTAAGAACTGGATAAAGTACCTTTTTATTATTCTTTAATTGTGCTGGATTTTTTTTCCTTGGTCTACGAAGATCGTAGAACCCTGTGGTGTATTAATTTGTTTACATAATATTGTATTGGTAACTGGGTACATTGTTTGCTAAGTACACCCAGCTCTGACAGTTCCGTTGTCCATTATGGCGTTTCCGTTGTCCATTATGGCGTTATATAATAGTAAGGAGGGGAGTTCATGAGGCTGTCGCTTTACAACGTACTTTCCTAAAATAATTATTTCGTCGTGGTGGCTGTAGGCGTAAATGTCAAACCACGTTTCCACAGCCTTTCCAATCATGTCCTCTGCTCAGACTCACTCAGTGCCCTTCAAAGTCTATTTGCACTGTACACCGCCCATCCCTTAGTGCAGCGGGTCCAGGAAACCTGTCACTTGCCCATTGTTGGTGGAGCCAGTGTCATGTTTCTGTGGGTCCCCTGGTCATGTCGGTCTGCCAGGAAACGAGGCTGCTGACGATGCTGCCAATGCAGCAGTCCTCGTACCTTAGCCCACGAGTACCTATATTCCCTCCAATGATCTCTGCGTTGCCGTCTGTCCGGAGGTGGTGTCCCTTTGACATCGCCAATGGTCCTCCCTTCGCGGGAATAAGCTTCGGCTTATTATGCCTCTCCCAGCGCCTTGGACAATCTCCTCTCGACCTTCCCGCCGGGAGGAGATTATTTTAATTCGGCGACGTATTGGGCACTGCCTTTTCAGCCATCGTCATTTGCTCAGTGGCGCTACCCCACCACTTTATCCGCATTGCGCACAGATTTTTAACTGTCCGCCACTTCTTGCTGCAGTGCCCTTTTTCTTAACCATTTACGTTCTAGCTAGTTTTGTTTTCCGCCTGATTTATCAGCCGTTTTAGCGAATGACGCGCGGGCTGTCGACCGCGTTTTACTTTTTATCCGCCGCAGGAATATGGCGAAAGCCATTTAATTACTGTATGGTGTTTTTTAGCCCCTTTTCCACGTGCCTGTTTTTAGCTGTCTCCTATTCTGTCCATTGGGACTGGCGCATAATTGTTTAACTCCACTCTGTGTTCGTGTTCTCTAGTTTTGTCATAGGCGCGTATGACCCCAGCTGTTTTTTGCGCCCTAAAGCAAAACAAAACAAACTAACGTATCTACAGATTTTTGGTTATACTTCTGTTTGCCCCTATGAATTTTTTTTGTCTGTTTATGTGGCTTCCACATCTGACAATGGTGAGTGTATTAAACAAGAAGAGTTGTACGTTGGATACATTATGACAGCAAATTGGATATTCCTATGGGTGAATCCGTTTTCAAGCCGCGGAAATACCAAGGTTATACCACCTCCATAAGCACCATACGTAGTGGTATTCAGACTAACCTTCCCGTTGATGACTGCTTTTCTTTTTTCAATAACAAAATGTCGAAACTTTTTGTAACCTGTGTAGATACTGTAACAAAGTATGACATGCTTCACTATATTACTGCTCCACAGATTCATGATAGACACTGACCAGTAATTTCACTTGTTAAAAATCCAGTGATGCTTTGTTTGTGCATAGGTGTACGTGGTCTGTCGGTTCCCTGTTCTGTTAGAGAGATATAACAGGCGTCAAGTGCCATAGCTACTGAGCTAACGACGACCCGCTCGTCAAATTAGAAAAAGAATCAACGTACTCTAGCACGTTATCTTAGATGATAATAAGATAAGACCGGCAGACATAATTATATAACGTACTTTTACGATTAGAGCCGCCTCCTGCGGGGGAAAGTCTGGGTCTTACCGACAAGACTTTGACAGGTGCCGCCAAAACATGTTTCTGAGATTTGTTTTCTTGCCATCAGGAACTAATGCCCTGATGTGTCGACGGTGTTGCTAGAATATAATGTTCAGGGACTGTACTGGATTCGGGTGTTAGTGTTTCGTTGACACGGGGATTATAAAAAATATAGCACTAGCTCAGATGGACAAAGATACTGATGGAAATGGGGTTCTCGATGGAACCATACCGGTATTTACATTTGTTGATTTAGAGGAAACACGTAACAATGGATGTCTGGACGCAGGTTTAAAGCGGGTTTTTCCCGAAAATAGTTACCTTTATTACATATGCATTCATTTTTTATGTTAAAGAAAACAGTGAAACGGTACAGACGAGTAATTTTTCTCGATTATAATGTGCCACACGTAATTGCAACAAAGATATGTTCTGTTCTTGATCGGCAGAAATTTGTTAACAGAAAATAGGGACTACATTTTAGCCAGTCATTCATCTTTCTTCTTTTTCATGGTCTTATCCCGGCATTAATCTCGACTTGACAGTGTTTGTGGTAGACTTTCAGTTGATGTCGAGTATTCTCAAAATAGCATTAGTGACTTTGCTGAAATCGAGAGCTAACTAAAGACAATAAACTGCATTTGATTCCACGCAGACTTCGTAGTGTTTTGTTTTTGGAGCCTCCTTATCTACTTAACTGTGAACTGCCACCCTAGTTTTGCGAGGTGTCAGTTTGAGGCGGTGTGTGAGCTGGTAGCAGTGTAGATTTTTATTCCAGTAGTCGTATCTCGAAATCTTTCTGAATACACTCGATTTGGGCGGTGACAATTTTAATCCTACCACCCGAACCAAACCTACGACGGCAACCTGTATTAAGGGTGTTTTATAACTATATCAACGCCGAGGAATTGATCCTGGTTCACCGATAAATGTTTCTTTATTGATTAATGGAGGAATACGTCGCGTAACTTGTCTTGTGAACCGTCCACCGCGAAGAGTGAGTGTATTCCGGCTGCAGCCGTGCGTGAATTCAGGCTGCAGCCGTGCGTAAGGCTTCGCGAAACACCACAGCCTTTTCGAGGATGGGTCGAAGCATCGTTTGAATGAATGCTTCAGAAGTTGGAGTGTCGTGTAATTCGTCATGGCAGGAGAGTAATTTTCACAGTCCACATTTTCAGATGTCAGATTTCTGAACATGATACATCCGCAGGTTCAGATAGTGCCATGTAGATCACTTTTCATCTTGTCACACTGAAATCCTTAACTTAATCAAGAATCGATTAGTTACATCATTGAAAAATGTATGACTAGCTGTCATCATAATCCGAGAAGGAATGTATGACTAGCTGTCATCATAATCCGAGAAGGAAAGATAACCGTATCTGTAACTCTCCTTTTTATCTCCAGTTATATTGCGCAGTCATCTGCTGCTAACTGAAGCACACTGGATTTTTTTGAGTTTGAGTAGGTATGCCTAATGAACTACAAAACAGTGGGCAGCGTAAAGCAACAGTAAATGTATCATTAGACTGATAATTATTACACTACTAGGAGAGTATGAAACTGATACGACGGTTATATTTCTCTGTGAGCTTGTTACAACATAAACCCATTATTTATTTATGACTCAACCAGCCTTTGAGATTGTGTTACACGATGTGAATAAGAAAAAACAAACACTGGTAATAAGAGGAAAAGAAATTGACTAGAATACTGAATGAAATTAGACTGCATAATAAAGGATGCATTAGAAGAAATGATTACTCGGAAGAGGATCAGAGGAACAAACAGATAACAGCTAATTAACGGCAACAAGATAAATGCATCATGCGCATCTACGGAAAGGATAGCGCAAAACCGGTGGGACTGGATACCATTGAACTTGATATGATGGCCGTGCATAGTGGGCAGGATATCATCATCACTATCATCATCATCATCATCATTATCATCAGCTGGTACAAGAGCTTCTCTCTGATACAGTCTCAGCTCCTTTCATTTAGAAACATCAAGGACATCTATACATGCCACAGAATCGATTCAGGTATGTGTTTGGAAGTTTCCTCCGATGTTGTTTTCTAGGACTGCGATCCATTGCTGTTCAGTCCTGAAGAACACTATTATTGACTGTTATTTGACGAGTAGCCATATCATGCTCTCTTGTTGACAGGTCTGGTCAATTGAAAAGTCAAAAAAGAAGCGGCCTGCACTGAATTCCGAAGGAAAGTAACTATTGTTGACACTATTTGGTTGAGAGCTGTCGCATCGGAAAATTTTGCAGAAAAAGGATGTTTTGAGCTTCATATCGAATGAATGGCGGGTGTAATGATACGACTTCCCACACGTATTGTCGTTCGATTTAGACTGTTATAAAACAGCGGATGCTCTGAATAGCACGAACGGAAGGCGAACTGTCCTCGGCCTGCCGTAAGACTGTTTCTTAGTCAAAAATAGCCTTTTCTCATGTAGTCTGCTTTCATATTAATCCACTCTGTCCAAAGTTTCTCCAGTCTGTAGACCTATTTCTGAAGTTCGTTTCTGGAGGAATGTAAAATCTCCATCCGACTCTGGTAATCTTACATTGGACTCAAACTGTTGTCTAGCAACAGAGTTTTTTTCAGTTTATGAGTAGTTTGGTATGATGTTAAATCTAGTGAACAGACCAAGTATTTGATCAGGTGAACATCCACAACTGAGGAACATATTTGTAGAGTGAAAATCCGCTTCAGTTGCCAGTAGTTTCTTAATTTATTGCTCGATGGGTTTCGAAGCATAAAGCTCCATCCACACGTGCCACCAAATAATTATGGCAACATAAATATGTAGCAGTTGGGCCAGTGAGTCATGGGGGTTCTCACCCACGTCAAACACATGGGAGCGTAGGACCAGCAAAAACAGTGCCCGCCTGGGTAGCCCGACCGCCACATATTTGTTTCCATAATTATCTGGTGGCACCTGAAGACAGAGCTTTATGCATCCAAATCGGTCGTGCAGTAAGTCGAGAAATTAAGGGCAAATTAAATGTATTTTTATTCTGTAAACTAGTGAACAGAGTATACATGCGAACAATAATTACTTCATGTTGTTGTTGTTGTTGTGGTCTTCAGTCCTGAGACTGGTTTGATGCAGCTCTCCATGCTACTCTATCCTGTGCAAGCTTTTTCATCTCCCAGTACCTACTGCAACCTACATCCCTCTGAATCTGCTTAGTGTATTCATCTCTTGGTCTCCCTCTACGATTTTTACCCTCCACGCTGCCCTCCAATACTAAATTGGTGATCCCTTGATGCCTCAGAACATGTCCTACCAACCGATCCCTTCTTCTGGTCAAGTTGTGCCACAAACTTCTCTTCTCCCCAATCCTATTCAATACTTCCTCGTTAGTTATGTGATCTACCCATCTAATCTTCAGCATTCTTCTGTAGCACCACATTTCGAAAGCTTCTATTTTCTTCTTGTCCAAACTATTTATCGTCCATGTTTCACTTCCATACATGGCTACACTCCATACGAATACTTTCAGAAATGACTTCCTGACACTTAAATCAATACTGGATGTTAACAAATTCCTCTTCTTCAGAAACGCTTTCCTTGCCATTGCCAGCCTACATTTTATATCCTCTCTACTTACTTCATATCCATCAGTTTTCCCACAGGCAAGGCTCCTCTCTGGGTAGGTACAACGACTTGATTATTTTCTCCAATCCAGACCTCTTACTGCGTACAGTATTTTTGTCGCCCACATGGCCCAGGTTAATTTTATAATATTCACTAGTTGTTGTTTTGCCCTTTTCAAGGTAGCCAATAACAAAAATCCCTTTTGCATTCCAGAAAGCCGTGACCATAAAGTGTCTGGCAGATGAAATTGACTGTTGTTGTTTTCTGGTGACAAGCGATAAACGCACGACTCATCCCTAATACATCAGAGACGCATAAAACTTTACTAAAAATTCATTTTCGCTGTTACTTAGGTCATTATTCAACAAATATGACAATCATCTTGCGTAAATCTTACCCATTGTTAATTTTTCATGTAAAATGTACCAGACGTCTTTATGCGATTAAGCTGTCGCCTGTTTCTTAAAATTTTAATCATTTATTGTTCAACACCATATTTTGCAATTTTCTTGATGATTTTATCTGTGACTCCAGTTTTGCGACGTCATCAGCTTGAAAGAAGTATGGTCACTTCAGAATCCCATTTCTTAAATGCTGAAAATGCAGGAGAGATAAATATTCATTAACTTTGCATGAATTTCAGTTGGCGATAAATCGTCCGTGAGATAAAATTTTATGACGGGACAGTAATCCAGTAACCCATTTCAGTGAAACACTAACAACATGATTACAATAAAAAGCCATACAAATATAACGTGTTACGCAAGTCAAGTGGGCACTTCGCTTGCTTTAAGCAAAAGACTGTCATCAGACCGAAGGTTGATTTAAACGTGACAGTACTCCACTAGTCATAGTGTTTTTGAAGGTGGTATGCACTTGTTTTCGTGCGACCTTTGAATCGACTTATCCAGCATGAATAAAACGACCTTTAGTTTAACATGGACACGCAACCACCGAGTCATACATTCACATATGTTATTGCGCCTAATGTACCAACATTATAACCGCAACATACCATTGATATCAAACTATATCTGAGTCAGTCAGATTGGGAACTTCCCATCTTGACCTCGTAATTGCTGCGTCTGAGACACTGGAAAGAGCAGAACTGTTCGTTCCCTTCATAACACATTCCGTCTAGACGACTCAAAACACACAGTACCTGATAAAATGAATGCTGTGTACAAAGCACAGCTAATACAATTTCTTTTGTGGCCTTGTGTTGGTCTGTCGGGAACTGAACCACGCGTGTAATCCATTCAGGATGTTTTTTTATATGTGTTAATACAGTTTTAGCAGGTCCAAATACACATTCCCACTAGAATATCTGACTATCACGAAGCTAAACTGATACCCGTCTCAGAAAGTTTTGCCGCCGATGCAGAGTCAAGAATTCATGTCCGCCCCCTTTCATAGCCCTGTTTTTCGCCTCTGCTACGAAAAGACACATTGTAAAGTACCTCCAACATCTAACTTCTTGTTTTCGCGTCCACAAAAGCAAATCAATGCCTCACAATCGCCCACTTAAATGGCGATGGAATATGTTCGTGGTAATTTGTGTCTCAGATGTATGCACATCAACAGAAGTTACCGAGTGAAACTGGAGGCACTAAATTTATATTTAGGATTGAGGTAGTGATCCCCTTTCAGCTGTTCATTTTTAGATTATTCGTGTTTTATTCAAATTCATGGATGGTTCCTTCAGTAAAATTGCCAACTCCGCAGAAACCTTACCAAGGAAGGAACGCCAGGGCATGGCGTCCCGTCGATAATGCCATTGAAGACAGGATAGGGAAGGAGGTGGAAAGAAATCGGCCGTTCCTTTTCCGAGGAACAGTCACCTTAAGCGGTTCAGGAAATCACGGAAACCTACATCTAAACGGATGGAGATTGGAAGCGACGTCGTGCCGAATACAAGTCAAGATAAATCTTATAATCGGCCCCCAATGATAGGAGTCAATGTAAAAGAAACCTTACATTTCCATTATTACATGACCACTGTTGTGTGGCAAAATTACTGTGATTCCAAGTTTAATTTTCAGTTTAGTCGTTCAGGGTAATAGAAAACAATAATGATGTTAAAATACAGCATTGAAAAAAATCGCACATGAGTATTCGAATTTGGTATGTTTACAGACGAGTTCAGCACGGTACCGTCTAATAAAAACATACTAAATACAGTGCCTTTTGATTATAAGATTACACCATATTTAGTATGCTTTAGAATTATCTACGCAAACTAAACAACGCTTCGCTATCCGACGAGGCACACGCCTTTCATTTAACGAGTACGACGGAGCCCTTCTTATTGTATTCATTATTGTTCTCAGTCATCAACAAACAAGTGCTCTTTGCTGGCCACTACACGAACTTTACCGAAAACTACTTATTTATCCCACTCTTATACGAGAAAAATTAATCTCCAACTAATAAACTAAATGTGCGGCATTGTTTGTCGTTCACTGTTCTTAGGATATGAGACTAACAGTAGCGGAAATACGAGTGTCGGCGTACGGTTCCAAACCATCGGTTTGGGCTAATTTCCAAACTTCTCCGCAGGGTCTCATTTTGTTTTGTCTGATGCTAACGTTAAGCTCTGAGTTTTGAAAGGCATAGAATAGTTTCAGCGATGGTTTGAAGTTATTCCTGTCTTTCATTCCATTCGCATTCGTACAGTACAAACACAGCACTGCGTCAGCGATTAGTCGATGACGTTTGAGACCCAACACACACACTACGCGAAGGAAAGGTGTCATTGTACGCGAAGAGGGAAAACCTTTTTCACTTATCAAATAGGAGGATGAACTTACCCCCGGGTCCCCTAGCCAACAGTGCCATACGACACAAACTTTAGAGCAATACCATACAAATACACACTGGGGGAAGATGGTGGATAACGTTTCTAGTAGGCCCGTCAGAAATACAGAATTCGAGTTTGTCCGTTCGAGAATAACAGTTGCCTTTGAGAGGTGGCATGAGCCCCCTCTCATATTTCTATCTTACGATTTTCGTCTCTAATTGCATGCGGTGAAAAGTTGCTATTCCTTCACACGCGGACTTCCCACGCAGCGTCTCTCGTCACCCGGGTGGTCCGGTGACAGGCGGGCTCTCCTGATCTGGAAAGGGTTAAGCCGACGGGTGTGAGGAAGTCGAGTGAATGCTTTGCAGACGCCGACATTGTCAAAAGACACGCCCGGAGGGGTCTGAAGTAGCGGCTGGGCTAGAGCTTCCGTTACTTCGCAGAATCTTAGCGAAAACACTTTCTGGCGGGCTACCAGCGAGGCGTGGGAATGACTTGTGTACCCAGGCAGTTGTGGCGGGAAAATTCCCGCGCTTTCTGCAAAATAGTAACTGTGATTGGCTGGCTCAGGGCATAGCTCCGTGACGTAGCAAAATCAGCGCAGAAATTGGCGCCAAGAATCTCCATTGGTGGAATGGTAGTGCTCCGGCAATGGAGTGGAATTTTCCGCCGGTTTTGGAGTTGCTGATTGGAACGTTTAACCACGGCCACTGTTGTGGGGGCGGGAATGTTGTGTGTTCGGCCTGTACGGGTGCTCTAGGTAGTTGGCTCTCGCCTTTCGGTCGAGGACGTCGAAGCAACCAGCCCTCGCCTCCGGTACGCCAGATCGTGTTCTGGCAGTTAAGAAGACAGTTTGGTAATGTACGTCCGCATCACCGGCAGATAGGGATTTTCCTAGGTGATAATCAGAGCCCAGCAGAGTGCGCCTGTTCGTCTTTTTCTAACTTTGTTCTGTCTTGAGTAGCAGCAATTAATGTTAGGTTAGCTGTGTGTCTCTCTTAAGATTTGAGTGGCAAGGAATTGGCTCCACATACCACTTCGTCATAAACCTCACAATCTAGTTTAGGGACAACTTCACCTTCACAGCGTTTGTTCGTGTATCCAATTTGAGCCAATTTGATGTATTATAAATGTTTCATGTGTTTTTGTTTATTATTTTGTGTTTAGTCTTAATAAATCATATTGTTGTTTTGGACAGAACTTTCATTCTGTTAATCAGTAGAGCAACCCATCATTTCTCACTACGTTAATGAAACCTTCCTTTATTTAACTTATTTATCAAATTAAATTATTGCAGGTGCCAAACTCTTTTCTACCCCACTTGCAGGGTTGATTACAGTCAGTTCGCGTATATTTTTTAATCCTTGTGCAACAGCAAAAGTTGGAGTTAGAATAGGGGGGCTTAGAGCATCATTTACATGTGTAGATTTTAGAATTTAGTGTTAAATACACTGCTAGCCCCGGCACCTCGCATAACATGGCGACCCTAGCCTCGGATCTTTCCTGTGAATCGCTGATAAGCAAGTATTATTAGTAGTAGGGACACTCAGAATTTTTTTTGTTTAATTTTTTTTATTGATTAATATCCAAGTTTTTTTTCTGGTAGTTCCGCGTTTAGTTTTAAGTAGCGGCGCATGATTACAGTTTTTGTTTTCAGTGTATATATTCTTTTGTTCATTGTTTTTGTGTTCCTTTGATGGTGTGTCCGTATCACATCACACTTTGTCGGGTTTGTGTGCGGTTTCTGTACCACAACAAATCCTGCGTATAATTACAGTGTTGGAGAGGCGTTGTTGAAATTTTATGTCTATGTGTAAAAATACAGGGAGTAGATTATTTTTATTGTGTATTTTAGATAAATTTTGTTTCTCAGGCAGCATGCAAGAGGTGCTCTCAGGAGATGGACTGGCCTGTTCTATCGGTTAAGAAAACCAAAATAAAAGGGGCATTAGTGGGTAAATGTACGGAGGTCACCCAACAAACAAGACTGGAATTCTCCTGCGAAGGACACAAAATAGAGTCTAACTTCTGGATCGTGCCAAATCTGGCGATAGACATGATAATAGGAACGGACTTCCTAAATGAACATGAAGCGATAGTTGATCTAGGACGAGGTGAAGTGGTTTTGAGGAAAGGGAATCCCGTCCACATTAAGTTCGACGACCAGCTGATCCCAGCTCAACTACCGTCTAACTGTGTACGGATAAACTATGCGTGTCTGAAAGACAGAAAGGAAGAACAGGTCGACGTTGCGGGTAGGGGAGAGGACACGGATGAGAATGAAGTCGGAATAATGGGAGAAATAAAGGAGAAAATAGGAGAAAAAGTGGAAGCAATAAACAATATAAGGTGCGACCACCGCAAAGAACTTCATAAATTACTAGTAGAACATACGGAGGTCTTCCTTCCCAAGACAGGATCAATAAAGAACTTCCAATATGAATTTCGTATACGTCCGCACAACCAGTTTCGTGTGCCACCCTATCCAATCCCCTTGGCATATCGACAGAAAGTAGCAGCTGAAATTACGCGAATGCTGAGTGAAGGAATAATAGAACCTACGGCTTCAGCCTATAATAACCCGTTAAGAGTAGTCGAGAAGGCAGATGGTAGTATTCGTTTAGTCTTGGACTCGCGACAAATTAATACCATAATAGAACCCGAAACAGACAGACCAGAACGATTAGAGGAACTCTTACAAAACTTCCATGGAATATCAATCTTCTCATCAGTTGATCTAAAATCGAGTATCTGGCAGATCGAGCTCCATCCAAATTGCAGACAGTACACAGCCTTTTTAGCATTTGGAAGATGTTACCGGTTTCGTCGTCTCCCATTTGGTTTGAACATTTCGTCTGCCGCATTCATTCGGGGGCTGGACGGCATACTAAGCGATAATTTGAAACGTCATGTCACCAGCTATGTGGACGATTTGCTGATCGCGGAGAAATCTTGGGGAGAGCACAATGCGGTCCTCGGTGAACTCCTTACGACATTCAAGGAATACGGAGTGACTATCAATATCGAAAAATCGAATTTTGGGACGTCCTCTGTCAAATTTCTAGGACATATCATCACGGGTGAGGGCATTACGCCAAATCCCGAAAAGATCGAAGCGATTGAAAAGTTTCCCATTCTTACGACAAAGAAGCAGTTAAGGGGGTTCTTGGGGATCATAAATTTTTACAACCGCTTTATACATGTCAAAACTCAGAGCAGTCCTAGGTTGCATCAACTTACAGGAAAGAAGATTCCTTGGGAATGGGATGAGGCGGCCGAATCCGAATGGAAAGCATTAAAATTCGCATTATTACAAGCACCCATCCTATCACACCCTAATTTAGCAGAAGAGCTTTGCATAGTAACGGACAGTTCATACTCAGGTCTGGGTGTCATGGTGTTCCAAGACTATGTACATGAAGGAAACAGGGTGTGGAAGACAATTGCGTTTGGTAGCAGAGTACTAGCCAAGAGTGAGAGGAATTACTCAGTAACCGAGTTAGAGGCGCTGGCTATTGTATGGGCGTTTGAAAAATTCAGATACCTTCTGTTTGGTCGCAAGACGAGGGTCTACACAGACCACAAGGCACTCGAGTTCTTGATGACTGCAAAGCTTAATCACAGGCGGCTCATTAGGTGGGCATCATATCTGCAGCAGTACAACTTTTCGATAGAATATATCCCTGGCAGTCAGAACATTATTGCAGACGCCTTATCACGATCACCGATCGGATTTGAGCACAGCATGGAAGAAGATCTGGAGGAAAATCACTACTGCCTTTTCTATATGCAGAAAGTAGCCTTTGAAAATTTTATTACCTGTAGTATGCAGGACATCAAGAAGGAGCAAGACAAGGACCCTGCCCTCGTGTTATTGAAACAGAAATGGATAGACAGAAGACACGCCACCATCAGGCAGTTCTACCTCTTGCGGAAAGGCATAATTTTCCACCGAAATTATGCCAATGACACTGAATGGGGGGTATGCATCCCTGAACACCTAATAGACAAGGTTATATGGCATACTCACCTCAGCTATGGACACTTCGGACCACGCAAGTGCAATCTCAAGCTAAGGACCATGTGTTACTTTCGAAACATGGAGCGTCGAATACGGAGGGTACTGTCGGTGTGTAAAGACTGCCAAAAGGCTAAGCACACCACTGTGAGCATGCAGGCACCATTATACCCAATCGTACCGACCAAATTAAGACAATTAGCAGCAACACATTTAATGGGACCTTTGCCAAGAACAAGAAGAGGATATACTTACGTATTAGTGTTTGTTGAACTAACGTCCAAATACGTTACCTTTACGCCACTGAAGAGGGCGACAGGACGAACGGTATCACGAGCCCTAATCCGGGATTTCCTACCACAGGTTGGTCATGTGAGTAAAATTATTTCTGATAATGGGCCACAGTTTAAGTCAAAAACATGGAAGGAGACGTTGCGCGGATGTAAAATTGATCCCATTTTTATATCTTCACACCATCCGAGCTCGAATGCTGCAGAACGGGTTATTAAGGAACTCGGAAACTTGTGCCGGTTGTACTGTAACAAACAGCACACGACATGGGACGTTTTCCTTAAAGACTTCCAGGAGGTGATCAATGAGGCACCCCATGGGATAACAAAATTGGCACCCATTACAGTACTGAAAAACCGGATTCCTAAGGACTTGATAACCGAGGTCGTAAACTTCCCACCAAGGGCGCGAACGCAGCACCAAGCCATAGTGGATTTTGCTCTCAAGAGGATACGGGCTGCAGCAGAGGTCAGGAAGAGACGTGCCGACAGGGGAGCTCGTCTACGACACTTCCAAGTTGGACAAAAGGTGCTCGTTAAGTCTTTCCGACTTTCGAACAAACAAAAAATGAAATGCCAAAAATTCTATTCTGTTTACAACGGCCCGTACCGTATAAGGAGAGCAGCTCACCACAATGCTTATGAATTGGAAACGCTGAAAGGAAAGAAGTCCATAGGACTCCACCACATCTCTCACATAAAGGAGTTCGTGGAATAGTAGTAGTGTAAGTGGTGTACATAGTAGAATGGGCAAATACATGAACCTTGCTATAGTAGTAGTGTAAGTAGTGTACATAGTAGAATAGGCAAATATATGAACCTTTCTTCGGGGAACAATAATCGTTGCATTAATAGATTAAGATTGTTAAAGTATTAACACGCTGCGTTTTCTCGCATAAGAATTTACTGCTGTTAACTTTTTTTGTCTATGTTCGGGATCTCCTCTGTCGTTGCGATAAGAGGCACTACCTTTCCATGAGCAATGTTTTTGTCCTTTCCTATCTGGTGTCCATGTTAAGGGATAAAGATGAGTGACGAACGTCGCACAAACGGGCGCATACAAGAACGTGCTCTTAGAAGCGTTCTGAGAAGTCGTGATACGCTCCATAGCGGCCACAACCAGTTCGTGAGACGTTCATACCAATGCTTGCAGGCACGCGTCAGTGCACTGCAAGATTGTGGTATATTGCGTGATTTCGAGGATGAATATGGGCAGTATAGTTTTTTGCAGAGCTGCGCCAGCATCGTTGTCTTGCAAGTCGGGGTGAACCTGTGAGCGTTTGACTCCAGTGGTGCCCTAGACGAGAGAAATGCGGGCATAAAGCCTACCATGCCAATGTGCTGGTTGGGGATTTAGCGTGCTGCTCGGGACTGTCACAGATGAATAACCAGGGACTTATACTTGGATATTCGTGATATACTGTGTAGCTGGCGTGTGTTGGGCGACTGAATCCTCAACAGGAACCTGTCCTGGCTTGGTCATATTACATTGCCTCTGGAAAGGTGTGCTTTGATCGCGAATACTGCATAACATAGAAAAAGAAGTTACAACTATAAATTTATTGTCTTGTATAGCCATGGCTAACCCAGTCTCTGGAGTTTCAGTGAGACGTAGTGAGAACTCGGAGGCCATGTCGTACGGCGCGCACATCACTGTCGTCGAGCAGCGAGACATCTCAGCGTAACAGGAATTATGTAAGAGTGTTGTATTAAAATAATAATAATAATAATAGAGAGAGTACCATATACTAGGATAAATTAAACTTTAGGATTTTACAATAACTAGATCCTTAATATTGTGGCGGTTTTCTACCACAAGTGTTTGGCGCGCGCCTGTTGAGATGCTATTTTTCAGGTCACCAAACCACAGACCGGAGATGGAGGGACGACGGGCGAGCGAAAGTAGCATAGTTGCATGTTCTTTATAGCACAGTAAAACTTAGACCTGCATAACAACATAATTGAATTAAAAGACATAGAATGTAGATCGTTGGCAAATGGTAGTTAATTCTTGAACATGTCTACTGTCGAGCTATATAATTAATAGTAATATTAGTGCGGGCCCGCACATTTATTTCTTCATCCAATATAGCGTCACACACCATGTACAATAGTGAGATCGGTCTCTACACAAATATCAAGATAAATTATTTCCATGATTTTGTTATGATAGCTACAGATAAATAACTATAAAATTAAAATTAGAGTATCTGAAATGACCGACCATCAATGTATCGTTATGTAAATTTATTATAACATAGAAGGTCATAGGGAAAAGTTAGGTATAAGATTTTTGTAAGAATTGTGCAGATGACGGGTATCATGGCAATGCAGAGGCCAGCCGGAGCAAAAGCAAGAGGTCATCGGCTACCTGCAAGAAGAGAGCGTCAGCGCGCCACCTGACGTGAAGGGCGCGAGAGCATCCGGTCCTACAAGCTGACAGTCACCGGGCCGTATACCTGAGGGATTAGGCGGCAGACAATCCTCGCCGGGCCACAAGCGAAAGTGAGGCTGGCCATTGACACTGACACGCGACCCACACGCGACTGCCTGCTAGCTCTCCGGACGGGGCAGCCGTTTGGAGGGATTCCCTGTGGCAGACCACGTTGTCGTGAGTACACGAAGAAGATCACATATCGTGTCAGAACCTGCGCCTCATGTGCCTCAGGACAGAAAGGAACGCTATATACTCACCTGTTTGGCCTTTTACAACTCAGTAGCATTGGCCGATCTGCATACACAAAGCAGTATCGTGCCACACACTCTAACAAATGAATGGTCTCATTTCTAACTTCTCCTCTCTCTTAGAGAGCAGGTGTAGCAATCGTCGCTCCTAGTTCGATCCTGTATGGATGACCTCACACACTTGTGGAGTCACTCCACATGCCATCATCCCTCGTCGGACTGCAATATTGGGAAACGTAAAAGTACTGTCCAGCGAGAGAAGAGACCTAGACTAGTGATGTATCCCAAGAAGTAGACCTCAGAGACAATTAATCGACGTGAGGAGAGCCTATCACTGTGTCTTCCTACTGTACTGCCATCATCATATGCGTGGGTCTTGGTCCAATCTCAACAGAGTACTGCAGATGCTCCAGCATACCCTATTGCTGTTGCAACAACGTAGCAACAACACCCGACGTTTAGCCCTATGTGATGTCAGTACTGTGGAATTTGTGAAGTGCTTCGAATATTTATAACAATGTGATTTAGTGCCTCATCTCAGCACAGTCGTGAACATTGTGCAATGTGCACGCACAACTTGATGCCCCATGAACCTTGTTTTTTTTCTTTCTTTTCTTTCTTAAATTTTTCTCTAGTGTTGTTTTTGTAATGTATGTTATACCTTGTATGTGTTTGTGTTTTACACTGTAATTCTTATTACAAATTACTGTATTGTTCTCCACACCATGTTTTTTTTGTATTTTGTATTTATTGTTGTGTGTATTCAAACAGTGTGCCTGAAGTCCCCATAAACTGAAGCAGATACCACCACTGTCATTGTGAATGGACCATCAGTTCAGGGAACATTTTGTAAAGTTATTCTTGGTGCAGGGAGAATGAATCGGAGGTTGTAATTAGATTCTGAAAGCTCACAAAAAGAGATTGTTAACTTAAACAGTATCATGTGTGAGTGAGTTCAGGTTAGTTTAATGATTCAAATTGTTGTAACATCTTGGGCATTTAATTGCGGAGCACTCCCACTCTGATTGTAAAGAATAAACTGCTCCATATTTGGCTCACATGCCCTGGCCATATTTAGAGTGTGAATGTCTGTGTGAATTGGTGTTTGGAAGGGCCTCTCTGGGTATGGATGTGTGATGTGAGTGTTAGTGTTCCATATTAAGAAGGTGAAGTTGGCTACACCATAAATAATCCTCCCTCTATGAGCTGCATTTTTCAGTTGCAGTGATTTTTTTATAGAGTGCGGCATGTGGAGTCAGTTTGTAAGATTGTTCTTGGGCGATTGACTCACTACCCTGCTCCTAAGTGAGCCAACCGCTCACCAATTACAATCTAAAATGGCGTAGGGGCTATGAGAGGTGGCATGAGCCCCCTCTCATATTTCTATCTTACGATTTTCGTCTCTAATTGCATGCGGTGAAAAGTTGATATTCCTTCACACGCGGACTTCCCACGCAGCGTCTCTCGTCACCCGGGTGGTCCAGTGACAGGCGGGATCTCCTGATCTGGAAAGGGTTAAGCCGACGGGTGTGAGGAAGTCGAGTGAATGCTTTGCAGACGCCGACATTGTCAAAAGACACGCCCGGAGGGGTCTGAAGTAGCGGCTGGGCTAGAGCTTCCGTTACTTCGCAGAATCTTAGCGAAAACACTTTCTGGCGGGCTACCAGCGAGGCGTGGGAATGACTTGTGTACCCAGGCAGTTGTGGCGGGAAAATTCCCGCGCTTTCTGCAAAATAGTAACTGTGATTGGCTGGCTCAGGGCATAGCTCCGTGACGTAGCAAAATCAGCGCAGAAATTGGCGCCAAGAATCTCCATTGGTGGAATGGTAGTGCTCCGGCAATGGAGTGGAATTTTCCGCCGGTTTTGGAGTTGCTGATTGGAACGTTTAACCACGGCCACTGTCGTGGGGGCGGGAATGTTGTGTGTTCGGCCTGTACGGGTGCTCTAGGTAGTTGGCTCTCGCCTTTCGGTCGAGGACGTCGAAGCAACCAGCCCTCGCCTCCGGTACGCCAGATCGTGTTCTGGCAGTTAAGAAGACAGTTTGGTAATGTACGTCCGCAGCACCGGCAGATAGGGATTTTCCTAGGTGATAATCAGAGCCCAGCAGAGTGCGCCTGTTCGTCTTTTTCTAACTTTGTTCTGTCTTGAGTAGCAGCAATTAATGTTGGGTTAGCTGTGTGTCTCTCTTAAGATTTGAGTGGCAAGGAATTGGCTCCACATACCACTTCGTCATAAACCTCACAATCTAGTTTAGGGACAACTTCACCTTCACAGCGTTTGTTCGTGTATCCAATTTGAGCCAATTTGATGTATTATAAATGTTTCATGTGTTTTTGTTTATTATTTTGTGTTTAGTCTTAATAAATCATATTGTTGTTTTGGACAGAACTTTCATTCTGTTAATCGGTAGAGCAACCCATCATTTCTCACTACATTAATGAAACCTTCCTTTATTTAACTTATTTATCAAATTAAATTATTGCAGGTGCCAAACTCTTTTCCACTCCACTTGCAGGGTTGATTACAGTCAGTTCGCGTATATTTTTTAATCCTTGTGCAACAGCAAAAGTCGGAGTTAGTTTAGTGTTAAATACACTGCTAGCCCCGGCTCCTCGCACCTTTGCAAATTACACGTTCATCTGGCAGGATGTTGTAGCTGTAAACGTGAAATTCAAAGTGCTGTACCACACCTTGAAGATATAGCAAGAGACACGACTACAGTTGTCGTCAGAATCAAGATTAGATTCCTGGCTCTCCTAAACAAGCCATCAGGCGGCTCTCCACAGCAGATGAAGCATGCAATCGGCTCGTTATGGCTTCACGAGTGTTTCTTCACAATACTAGATATTGTGATTCGTTTCTTCTTTTGCAGTTATTTACTAACAGGCTGAGATAATACAGTGAAACTATGACAATTATCGACTAGGTAGGTTCGCTGTTGCGCACTAACGCGCTGGATTACGTAGTTGCGTAGTAGTCGAGACTGAAGAGTAGTAGTGTCGCAAAGGACAATAAGGCGAGTCCTCTTGTGCTAGTATCTTCTTTTGCGTGCCAACGTGAGAGTTTTCGTCACAATAACAGCCACTACGCGGAAGAACACTTCAGCAAGAGAGCCGACATGTCGGATCGGAAGACCGCTACACAGACTCGTTGCCGATATCCAAAAACTTTTAACAGATTACTCAATTCTAGTTTTCATATCTGAGAAACTTGTCTAACTGTCACTTGCGCTTGGGGTCTGCTATTGGGGAATCCTACCAATTCTCGAAAGGAAGAGACCTTATAGTTTAATATTCTGTAAACAGTCACCGCAGACGGACCGCATTTTGGTTCTCATACTTAACCATGAGAGTTTTCTGGCATATGCATCAGCCAACTGAGATTAAATTTTTGGTTTATTTTCGGTCGCCTGTAGTTGAGCAGGGTGTCAGTGAGATGTTAATGGTTAAAAAATATACAGTAACTCTCAAAAGTATTTTGTTGTTACGGTGTTATGTTGTCAAAACCGTTTGCATTCAGCCACAACAGAGTAACGCATATAACTGTGTCAATCTTTTTTGCATTCAGCCACAACAGAGTAACGCATATAACTGTGTCAATCTATCAAGAGCGTTGCGCCGCAGTGGTTCCATATCTAAAAGACAGCTAGACAACACAATAAAAATGTAAGTATATATTCCTTCAGCTCAAACGTAGTTTATAATTTGCTTTAGTGGTACGATGTTCATTAACTATTGTTACTTAGGTATTCAGACCGTTTATTTATTTGTACAGACAACTAAAAGCATGCCAAATACACAAAGAATACTCTATTGATGTGAGACAAGCTGTTTTGCATGAATTGAAGAAGGAAAACTCGCAATCTAGCGTTGCTAGAGACTGTGGCATATCACAGCAGCTAATAAGTGTGTGGAGTCGACGGCAAAAAAAGGAAGAAGCATTAGCCCATGAGCCAAGGTCAGATCGCCCTCGAAAAACAAAGAGGAAGGACGGAATGATTGGAAGAAACCGGCTGCTGATCCAAGCAAATCGGCTTCACAAATTAAAGGCCATCTGGAACAGCATCATGGACGAACCTACATGTCTGTATTGTAAAACGTCGCCTAGTAGTAGGTGATATAAATTGTAGACGGCCATCACTAAAACATTTATAAATTCAAAAAAATAGGAAGGCCAGGATAGATTTTGCAAAGAAACATCAAACTTGGTATACTATAGATTGGTTTAAGATTTTAGGTAATGATGAAAGTAAATGTAATGTATTTTCTTGTATTGGTGTGGAGTATATACGTCGACCAAAAAACCACAGGGACAACAAAAAGTACCTAGTACTGACCAATAGTCATGGTAGTGGTCATGATTTGGGGATTTTTTTCTAAACGTGGGGCTGGTCCTCTACTCCAGATAGACAAAATGGATGATTTCCTGTACAAGGACATTTTAGAAAAGAATGTGGTTGCTGAAACTTTCTGGCGGATTAAAACTGTGTGCCGAACCGAGACACAGTTTTAATCTGCCAGAAAATTTCATATCAGCGCACACTCTGCTGCAGAGTGAAAATATCATTCTGGGAATATGGTTGCTATTGAGAGAAAGAATATGCCACGTAATTGGATATATCAGTAGGACGATGATTCAAAAACACCTCCAGCCATTTAAAAAAATTATTTGTGGGTATAAAAATTCAAACTTTTGGAGTGGCCAGTCCTCAGGGATGCATTGGATCGACGTGTTCGTCGTAGAAGCTACTCAAAGAAGGATCCTTATTGGATGAATGGTCAAAATTCCCACTTGACCTATTACAAAAGCTCGTGGATCTAATATTCAATAGATGTGCAGATATGATCAATGCCCAAGAGTATGCAATACTGATTTGCTCTTTAGATTCCAAAATAGTTTTGTTTTACCTACGCAGACCTACAAATCACTTTTCAGGCAGAAATTTTTTTTCTGTTTTGATGCAAGATAACTTTGTTTAAACTAAATGTCGTTTTGTGCTAATTGTATTATAATTACGTACTTCCTAATTATCCACTGGCAGTTTTTCTATTGCACACTTATTTTTATATAATTCTAACTAAAGCTATCTACAAAATATTTTTGATCGCTACTGAACACGACAAACCCGTTCATAAGAATAGACTTAATTCAGTAATAAACGGAAGTGTTTCGTCGCTTAAAGCCTCCATAACACCGTAACAGCGTGTGACATGACCATATTTCCAAAGATTAGTGTCTCATTTGCATTTTGTAGAAAAAACCATTTTGTTGATGAATGTTAAAATGTCGGCTCAACCTCCTATTTATGGTGTAAAAACACTGGAATGTACACGTTTCGGAGATAAGGTCTTCATCTTCAGGATAATTGTACAGGAAACCACTAAGAGCTACCAATATCAACCATAAACACGAGCAATAAAAATAATAAAATAACGTGACTACTACCGTTGTAGCCGTGTCGTCTTAACGTGTACATCCACATCACCGTCAACTAATAAGACAGATTAAAATGAAAAGGCATATATTGTCTGTAGGTACTGACAGAGTCACAATAACAGACCTTTGCATACACATGTATCTCCCTGAAAGCCACATCCCGCAGACAAACATTACGTAACGTGACTGAACTCTTCATGAATGTGAACATAACATCAGTTGTTGTTGTTGTTGTTGTTGTGGTCTTCAGTCCTGAGACTGGTTTGATGCAGCTCTCCATGCTACTCTATCCTGTGCAAGCTTCTTCATCTCCCAGTACCTACTGCAACCTACATCCTTCTGAATCTGCTTAGTGTATTGATCTCTTGGTCTCCCTCTACGATTTTTACCCTCCACGCTGCCCTCCAATGCTAAATTTGTGATCCCTTGATGCCTCAAAACATGTCCTACCAACCGATCCCTTCTTCTGGTCAAGTTGTGCCACAAACTTCTCTTCTCCCCAGTCCTATTCAATACCTCCTCATTAGTTACGTGATCTACCCACCTTATCTTCAGCATTCTTCTGTAGCACCACATTTCGAAAGCTTCTATTCTCTTCTTGTCCAAACTGGTTATCGTCCATGTTTCACTTCCATACATGGCTACACTCCATACAAATACTTTCAGAAACGACTTCCTGACACTTAAATCTATACTAGATGTTAACAAATTTCTCTTCTTCAGAAACGATTTCCTTGCCATTGCCAGTCTACATTTTATATCCTCTCTACTTCGACCATCATCAGTTATTTTACTCCCTAAATAGCAAAACTCCTTTACTACTTTAAGTGTCTCATTTCCTAATCTAATCCCCTCAGCATCACCCGATTTAATTTGACTACATTCCATTATCCTCGTTTTGCTTTTGTTGATGTTCATCTTATATCCTCCTTTCAAGACATTGTCCATTCCGTTCAACTGCTCTTCCAAGTCCTTTGCTGTCTCTGACAGAATTACAATGTCATCGGCGAACCTCAAAGTTTTTACTTCTTCTCCATGAATTTTAATACCTACTCCGAATTTTTCTTTTGTTTCCTTTACTGCTTGCTCAATATACAGATTGAGTAACATCGGGGAGAGGCTACAACCCTGTCTCACTCCTTTCCCAACCACTGCTTCCCTTTCATGCCCCTCGACTCTTATAACTGCCATCTGGTTTCTGTACAAATTGTAAATAGCCTTTCGCTCCCTGTATTTTACCCCTGCCACCTTCAGAATTTGAAAGAGAGTATTCCAGTTAACGTTGTCAAAAGCTTTCTCTAAGTCTACAAATGCTAGAAACGTAGGTTTGCCTTTTCTTAATCTTTCTTCTAAGATAAGTCGTAAGGTTAGTATTGCCTCACGTGTTCCAACGTTTCTACGGAATCCAAACTGATCTTCCCCGAGGTCCGCTTCTACCAGTTTTTCAATTCGTCTATAAAGAATTCGCGTTAGTATTTTGCAGCTGTGACTTATTAAACTGATAGTTCGGTAATTTTCACATCTGTCAACACCTGCTTTCTTTGGTATTGGAATTATTATATTCTTCTTGAAGTCTGTGGGTATTTCGCCTGTCTCATACATCTTGCTCACCAGATGGTAGAGTTTTGTCATGACTGGCTCTCCCAGGGCCATCAGTAGTTCTAATGGAATGTTGTCTACTCCCGGGGCCTTGTTTCGACTCAGGTCTTTCAGTGCTCTGTCAAACTCTTCACGCAGTATCTTATCTCCCATTTCATCTTCATCTACATCCTCTTCCATTTCCATAATATTGTCCTCAAGTACATCGCCCTTGTATAAACCTTCTATATACTCCTTCCACCTTTCCGCCTTCCCTTCTTTGCTTAGAACTGGGTTGCCATCTGAGCTCTTGATATTCATACAAGTGGTTCTCTTATCTCCAAAGGTCTCTTTAATTTTCCTGTAGGCACTATCTATCTTACCCCTAGTGAGACAATCCTCTACATCCTTACATTTGTCCTCTAGCCATCCCTGCTTAGCCATTTTGCACTTCCTGTCGATCTCATTTTTGAGACGTTTGTATTCCCTTTTGCCTGCTTCATTTACTGCATTTTTATATTTTCTCCTTTCATCAATTAAATTCAATATTTCTTCTGTTAACCAAGGATTTCTATTAGCCCTCGTCTTTTTACCTACTTGATCCTCTGCTGCCTTCACTACTTCATCCCTCAGAGCTACCCATTCTTCTTCTACTGTATTTCTTTCCCCCATTCCTGTCAATTGTTCCCTTATGCTCTCCCTGAAACTCTCTACAACCTCTCGTTCTTTCAGTTTATCCAGGTCCCATCTCCTTAAATTCCCACCTTTTTGCAGTTTCTTCAGTTTCAATCTGCAGTTCATAACCAATAGATTGTGGTCAGAATCCACATCTGCCCCTGGAAATGTCTTACAATTTAAAACCTGGTTCCTAAATCTCTGTCTTGCCATTATATAATCTATCTGATACCTATTAGTATCTCCAGGATTCTTCCAGGTATACAACCTTCTTTTATGATTCTTGAACCAAGTGTTAGCTATGATTAAGTTATGCTCTGTGCAAAATTCTACAAGGCGGCTTCCTCTTTCATTTCTTCCCCCCAATCCATATTCACCTACTATGTTTCCTTCTCTCCCTTTTCCTACTGACGAATTCCAGTCACCCATGACTATTAAATTTTCGTCTCCCTTCACTACCTGAATAATTTCTTTTATCTCGTCATACATTTCATCAATTTCTTCATCATCTGCAGAGCTAGTTGGCATATAAACTTGTACTATTGTAGTAGGCATGGGCTTTGTGTCTATCTTGGCCACAATAATGCGTTCACTATGCTGTTTGTAGTAGCTAACCCGCACTCCTATTTTTTGTTCATTATTAAACCTACTCCTGCATTACCCCTATTTGATTTTGTATTTATAACCCTGTAATCACCTGACCAAAAATCTTGTTCCTCCTGCCACCGAACTTCACTAATTCCCACTATGTCTAACTTTAACCTATCCATTTCCCTTTTTAAATTTTCTAAGCGACCTGCCCGATTAAGGGATCTGACATTCCACGCTCCGATCCGTAGAATGCCAGTTTTCTTTCTCCTGATAACGACGTCCTCTTGAGTAGTCCCCGCCCGGAGATCCGAATGGGGGACTATTTTACCTCCGGAATATTTTACCCAAGAGGACGCCATCATCATTTAACCATACAGTAAAGCTGCATGTCCTCGGGAAAAATTACGGCTGTAGTTTCCCCTTGCTTTCAGCCGTTCGCAGTACCAGCACAGCAAGGCCGTTTTGGTTATTGTTACAAGGCCAGATCAGTCAATCATCCAGACTGTTGCCCCTGCAACTACTGAAAAGGCTGCTGCCCCTCTTCAGGAGCCACATGTTTGTCTGGCCTCTCAACAGATACCCCTCCGTTGTGGTTGCACCTACGGTACGGCCATCTGTATCGCTGAGGCACGCAAGCCTCCCCACCAACGGCAAGGTCCATGGTTCATGGGGGAAGATAACATAACATCAGTGATATACCGAAAAAAAAACAAGGATGATGCATAACCAGGCCGGGTAGGCCTGAAATTGAAATTCCGTTCAAATGGCTCTGAGCACTATGGGACTTAACATCTCAGGTCATCAGTCCCCTAGAACTTAGAACTACTTAAACCTAACTAACCTAAGGACATCACACACATCCATGCCCGAGGCAGGATTCAAACCTGCGACCGTAGCGGTCCCGCGGTTACAGACTGAAGCGCCTAGAACCGCTCGGTCACAGGGGCCGGCTGAAATTCCGTCGTGAACAAAAAGCCAACAATATATTGTAAAGACCTAAATAATTACAGATATTGAAAAAGATCTGGAAATTTACTGAAAAAAATATTTGTGACACCTGTAAGCTGTTCGTTTAATGTATTGTGATTGCCTACGCTATATATGATAATTTGTAACTGTTTAGTAGGTTGAGTTTCCTGACTTCATCTTGTATTTGCAAAATTTCTAATCTTCATCAATCTCGAACAAGGAGTAGCCAATTTCGTGAATATGCATAGCTTACGGCTGACTTCTCGAAATTGTTGGGTCGAAAAGCTTCCCTATGTTCTTTGTACCAACTTAAAGGACCTGCCGGTTTAGCGTATGTAGTTCGCATTGCAAGTGTTACGTTGAACTTTGTGGGCAGCAGTTCTCTCGTAGTAGTCGACTGAGATGACAGACGACATGGGATACCTCCTAGTGTCGTGTTGGGCCTCCTATCGTCCGGCGTAGTGCGACTTGGTATGGAGTCCACAAGTCGTTGGAAATCCCTACAGAAATACTGAGCCATGCTGCTTCTATAGTCGTCTATAATTGAGAAAGTGTTGCCAGTGCAGTATTTTGTGCACTAACTGACCTCTCGATTATATCCCATAAATGTTCGATGAGATTCATGTTGGGCGATCTGGGTGGCCAAATCATTCGCTCGATTTGTCTGGAAAGTTCTCCAAACCAATCGCGAACGACTGTTGCCCGATGACACGACATCGTCATTTGGGAACATGGAAGTCCATGAAGGCTGAAAATGGTCTCCAGGTAGCCGAACATAACCATTGACAGTCAAAGATCGGTTCAGGGGACCCAGTCCATTCCATGTAAACACAGCCCACACCATTATGGAGCCACCACTAACTTACATGGTGCCTTTTGACAACCTGGGTCAGTGGCTTCGTGGAGTCTGCAGCACACTCGAATCCTACCATCAGCTCTCAGCTAACTGAAATCGGGAGTCGTCTGATCACACCACAGTTTTCCAGTCAGTCGAACCTATATAGTCACGATCCCAGGAGAGCTGCTGCAAGCGATGTCGTGCTGAATCCAAGGCACTCGCGTTGGTCGCCTGCTGGCATAGCTCATTAACGGTGTTGCTTGTCTGTTAGCACTGGCAGCTCAATGCAAGCACCGCTGTTCTCGGTCGTTTAAGGCCTGGCCAGACAGAATGCGGCCTGGCCGTCCGGCCTGTGGCCTTGAACCGCAGCCGGCAGGCCGCACTGTTGAATCGCTTGTTATTGTATGGTGGCGTTCACACAGAGTGCGGCTTTGGCGCACCGGCAAGCGGCCTGCCGCACAGGCCGCCGCCGGGTTGTCACAGATTACAGATTCGCCGCAAGCCGGAGCGGCTGCTTGCCTCTGCTGGCGCACTCAACTGCTGTGTGGTCACACGAAGCAGCGGCGTGAGGCGGTTTTTGTCTTGCAACTCGTAGTGGACACAAAGACTTAATAGAGGAGGTGAGACAATACAACTTTTTGCATGATACACGCGATCCTGATTTGGAGGTAGAATACTTTTGCCCTCCATATACTCTTGATAGAAAGCTGATTTCTCAGAAATAGTGTTGTCACTGTGACGTCCATAATTTCCAATATCAACTACTGTAAACTCGTAGTATGGATCAACGATCGCCAGGAGAACCAGCGAAACGAATTGTTTGTAACCGAAGAACTGGGACCCACTATCCTTCGGGCATTTTAACCTGATATGTTTCCGTCTATGGTTCCAAGGCAGTTTGGAAACCCCCAAAGTTCTAGAAATCCTTCTTCAGATTTCTTCCACATCTCTGTTGTAGGAGTAGGTAAATACTTGGGTTGCAGAACAGTCCATATTGCCTGGCACACTTGTTTCACAATTTCTGAGACTGTTGAACGTCCTAACCGAAAAGAAAAAGCTTATGGTCTGGTGACTGTCGCCTGTAGTCAAGTATCTGGAAAAGATTAAAATAAATTATGCCGATAGAAAAAATAGGTAAGTTAACGACCAAAGATATGTTTGTTTAAATTCAATGACAATGTTATGAATACAATGAAACAAAATAATCTGTTAAGTAGAAAGTTCTCTCTAGCGGGACATACGGAACTAGATGTTACTATCGTTTGCTGTATTCGTAAACACTGCAGATAAATTTATCACTCCACTCGTAACTACGTTGCGGGATAGCACTTTCGTCCGCCGAACGTTTCATATGATACAGGAAAACTGAAATGGAACAAATTATATGAATTCAGTTTGAAGCACAAAGAGGCCGCAAATGGTAAAACTTACGTCAAATAAATGGCTAGTCTGTGCCTTGTATCAATTGGCTTTCTGCAGTTCGTTGTGCACTTCTCGGTGCTCCCTTTTTATCAGGCGATGAAGTTCCTCGAAACATTCTCGCGACGTACGAAAATATTTGAAGAACCTATCTTCGTCAGACTCTAGATCAATACACAGACAATGGTATTCTCCTAAGCTTTCTCTCTTGCTATTAATGTCGTGCACCCAACATCGCCTCTTCTTGGTGCCATTTCGTCTAGCTAGTGCGAGATACTCATTTCTGCACTTAAAAAAAAAAGCCCCTTCCACAGTGTAACAGCTGACGCATCAAGAGTGGCCGGCCGGCCGTTGCCTGTGTGGCGTCCCTGGCCTCTGAGTGGCTCGGCCACTGCGTTGTCCGTAGTGAGAGGTAATAGCTGAAATGTGGTATTCTCGGTACACCCTTGACACTGTGGATCCAGGAATATTGAATTCCCTAACTATTTCCGAAATGGAATGTTATTTTGTCAAAAACTGATATTTTGAGCCTGTGGCTGTGTACAAAATATAGGTTGACTCTTGCACAGAAGATTACAGCAACCAGCCACTTTTTACAATGCTATTTATTTATTTAAACAGTGCCGTTACCGGTTTCGAACCGATAGGTTCATATTCAGACGGCTGGTTCACGTTTTACGTAGATTTCGCTTTTTGTTTCCTCACCTGACGAAATTTCCTTGGGATGGTGGTGTCCTACAACCAAAACAAGATGTGTGGCTTCTTCTTAACTGTAATTTTGGCTCACAGTGATTTTAAGTGACGTAAACAAATTATTATTATTAAAGGGAAGATGTTTCGGTTACTTACGGTGAAGAATCCGCGCCATTATGTTCCAGTGTAGGTTGATTATCATCTTGCAGCAACAAAAACTGTATAATGCACTTATATATATAAATGTGTGTGTGTGTTTGTGTACACATAATGTACAGCGCCACTCACACACTAAGAAGTTTCATCACATGGAGGTGTCTACACAAAGATGGCGATATTATAACATAACATTGTCAAAAACTTCCACTCTTAGAGATATTTCATTATGAACATGTACAGTATGTGACAGTAGAAATTTACAAATCGCTAATGTTACATTACTTACTATTTACATTGAAAGAGAACTGGTTAAAATTAAGATAAACAAAAAAGCAGTCAGTTATAAAGTGTTACAGCAGTGATATTACACAAATATTGTGATATACATTGGAACAAAAGTAAATTATGTACATAAATAAATATTGCAACTATGGACGTATTATGGCATACATTGAAAGCCCAGTTCAATGTTCAATTGTGTGTGAGATCTTATGGGACTTAACTGCTAAGGTCATCAGTCCTTAAGCTTACACACTACTTAACCTAAATTATCCTAAGGACAAACACACACACCCATGCCCGAGGGAGGACTCGAACCTACGCCGGGACCAGCCGCACAGTCCATGACTGCAGCGCCCCTGACCGCTCGGCTAATCCCGCGCGGCTGAAAGTCCAGTAAATGGGTTGGGATGGATGCGCATGTGTAAATACAGGGTGACACAGAATAATGGGAATGTTTGAAATGAGTAGTGGCTGCCATGGTCAGGTGGCAGCACTGCGGGTTCGTGACAGCTAGTAAACGGTACGCCATTTCAGTAATCACGGATCAGTGGAACGGACAATGATAGTTTGGTAGCGGCGCAGTTTCGACATTTTTTATAATGTAGGACGTCATGATGCCGTTCCGTGGAAACACGCGATAAAATGTTGGATTAATAACTTTGAAGAGACTGGATCTGCCCTCAAGCAGAACCAGCAGGACGACCAAGAAGTGTGCGTTCTCCAGCGAACATTGATGTTGTACCCGAGTCTGTCTTACGGAGCCCACGGCATTCAATTCGTAAGCAAGCAGCAGTGGGTGGAATGTCCCAGGAGAGTGTTGGCAGAATTCTTCAACTTAATTTAAAATTTGACCCGTACAAACTACAGGTGGTGGAACAATTGAGGGTCAACGATTAACGATTACGATTAGGATTCTGTCAACAAATGATAACAAAAATAAACAGTGACGATGAATTTCTAAACAAGTTGTGGATGTCAGATGAGGCACATTTTCATCTCACAGGTTATGTGCATAAACAGTGATTTAAAATTTGATCCGTACAAACTACAGGTGGTGGAACAATTGAGGGTCAACGATTACCGATTACGATTAGAATTCTGTCAACAAATGATAACAAAAATAAACAGTGACGATGAATTTCTAAACAAGTTGTGGATGTCAGATGAGGCACATTTTCATCTCACAGGTTATGTGAATAAACAGAACTACCCTTACTGGGCAAACACAAATCCCAATGGCGTTCATGAGCGCCATTTACACGCTAGTAAAGTGACAGGATGGTGTGGTGTTTCATCATATGGGATTATCGGACCGTATTTTTTTCGCAAATCAACGGGGAAACACAATAACGGTCAATGCCGGTCGTTACGAACTTTCGTTACACCTGCATTGAACAACTTTCCAAACGTTCAAGAAGCCTGATTTCAACAGGACGGAGCGATGCCACACGATGCGAGAATTGTTTGGCAACCGTGTGGTCTCACGATTCGTAAACATTCCCTAGATCGCCAGATTTATCCGTTTGTGATTTTATTCTTGTGGGGCTACCTCAAGAGCAAAGTCTACACGTCTCGACCAAGAACCCTGGATGAGTTAAAACAGAGAATTCGCGATGCAGTTCGCAGTATCCCAGCTGAGACGTTGCAGCGGTCAATGAGGAATCTCAACAGCGGATTTCACGAATGTATTCGTCGTACAAGAGGACGCCATCTAAGGGACGTAATTTTAAAAAAATGATAAATGCCATCAATGTTTCGTAAATGGCAAAGCTGTAAGGTTTCAATTACTATGAATGCAATTTCTGTTCTTCAACACTCGTAGTTTTATTGGATTGTGGAAATGTTCCCGTTTTTCTGTGTCACTCGGTATTACAACTGTGGCCTTTTTTTTACGTTAAATTGAAAAGCAGGTGAATGAAATTTTGAAGGAAGGCTGCACTGGCTAACGCGGTTTGTTTATTGAGGAGATTTTGTGGTGATTTGCTTTTATGTACATATGTTTGAATTTTCTCAAGCAAATTCATAAGGCTACATTTCTCAGCATGGTGCTATACTTGTACATAGTCTTCAGTGCTCTTTATTCCATGACCGTTGGTAGTCGTATGCATGGCAAATGTGGATTTTGAATTGTTGTTCAAACTATAGCACCTATATGCTCTTTGAACCGTGTCTCAATGCTTCTTCCAGTTTGTCCTATATAGTAAGAGGGGAAACTTTGACAGCTGAGGTTGTATATGCCAGATTTTTTGTATGGGGGGTTGTTATTCTTTAAGCTGTGAACTGCTAGCTGCTGGAGTTTGTTTGTGTGAAAATTGTTTTAATGTTTGTGTTTTTAAACAAGTTCGTATTTTAGAGGATATGCTCCCTACGAAAGTAGTGCAATAGATTTTCTGCTGTTTTTTACCGTGTCTTACCTCGGGGAAGATCAGTTTGGATTCCGTAGAAACACTGGAACACGTGAGGCAATACTGACCTTACGACTTATCTTAGAAGAAAGATTAAGGAAAGGCAAACCTACGTTTCTAGCATTTGTAGACTTAGAGAAAGCTTTTGACAATGTTGACTGGAATACTCTCTTTCAAATTCTAAAGGTGGCAGGGGTAAAATACAGGGAGCGAAAGGCTATTTACAATTTGTACAGAAACCAGATAGCAGTTATAAGAGTCGAGGGACATGAAAGGGAAGCAGTTGTTGGGAAGGGAGTAAGACAGGGTTGTAGCCTCTCCCCGATGTTGTTCAATCTGTATATTGAGCAAGCAGTAAAGGAAACAAAAGAAAAATTCGGAGTAGGTATTAAAATTCATGGAGAAGAAATAAAAACTTTGAGGTTCGCCGATGACATTGTAATTCTGTCAGAGACAGCAAAGGACTTGGAAGAGCAGTTGAAGGGAATGGACAGTGTCTTGAAAGGAGGATATAAGATGAACATCAACAAAAGCAAAACAAGGATAATGGAATGTAGTCTAATTAAGTCGGGTGATGCTGAGGGAATTAGATTAGGAAATGAGACACTTAAAGTAGTAAAGGAGTTTTGCTATTTGGGGAGCAAAATAACTGATCATCGTTGAAGTAGAGAAGATATAAAACGTAGACTGGCAATGGCAAGGGAAGTATTTCTGAAGAAGTGAAATTTGTTAACATCGAGTATACATTTAAGTGTCAGGAAGTCATTTCTGAAAGTATTCGTATGGAGTGTAGCCATGTATGGAAGTGAAACATGGACGATAAATAGTTTTGTACAAGAAGAGAATAGAAGCTTTCGAAATGTGGTGCTACAGAAGAATGCTGAAGATAAGATGGGTAGATCACATAACTAATGAGGAAGTATTGAATAGGATTGGGGAGAAGAGAAGTTTGTGGCACAACTTGACCAGAAGAAGGGATCGGTTGGTAGGACATGTTCTGAGGCATCAAGGGATCACCAATTTAGTATTGGAGGGCAGCGTGGAGGGTAAAAATCGTAGATGGAGTCCAAGAGATGAATACACTAAGCAGATTCAGAAGGATGTAGGTTGCAATAGGTACTGGGAGATGAAGAAGCTTGCACAGGATAGAGTAGCATGGAGAGCTGCATCAAACCAGTCTCAGGACTGAAGACCACAACAACAACAACATGTAAGTAGCATGGTTGACTGGTGTGCTGCTTTGTTGGCTGGTGGTTTTTGGATAGTTTGTCTATCATGAGGGAGCTATATCCATTGTTTGAGGCTATGGTTTTAATGATACTGATTTCTTTTTCTTTTTTAACTGGTTCAAGTGGAATTTTGTGTAGGTGGTTCAGTGTGGTTCTAAAATATGCCGTCTTATGCTAACCTGCACTGTAACATAATGTCTTGGATTCTTCATCGTAAGTAACCGAAACATCTTCCCTTTAATAATAATAATTAGTTTATATCACCTAAAAGCGTTGAGGCATAATTACAGTTAAAAAGACGTTGTCTCTCATCTTGTTTTGGTTGCAGGACACCACCACCCCAAGGAAATTTCATCAGTTGAGTAAACAAGAGGCAAAATCTAATGTAAAACGTGAACTAGCCGTCTGAAGATGAACCTGTCGGTTCGAAACAGGTAACGGCGCTGTGTAAATAAATAAATAGCGTTGTAAAAAGTGGCTGGTTGCTGTAACCTTCTGTGTAAGAGTCAAGTTACATGAAATGGAATGTGCCATGATTCAAGCTTCAACTACCATTTCGCGTGCAAAGTCTGTTAATCCCCGTTGTGCTACCCTAATAACGTTGAAAACCTTTTCACATGAATCATGTGATTACAAATGATAGCTCCGCTTATGCACTGCCCTTTTATACCTAGTGTAAGCGATACTTCAAATGGTTCAAATGGGTCTGAGCACTATGGGACTTAACATCTTAGGTCATCAGTCCCCTAGAACTTAGAACTACTTAAACCTAACTAACCTACGGCCATCACACACATACATGCCCGAGGCAGGATTCGAACCTGCGACCTTAGCAGTCCCGCGGTTCCGGACTGCAGCGCCTAGAACCGCACGGCCACCGCGGCCGCCTGTAAGCGATACTACCACCAAGTGTATATGTGCATAGTGCCAACCCCATGACGTTTGTCACCTTAGTGTAAATTGTTCTTTAGCTTAAATCGCAGCGTATTATTGATCTTTAATGTGGCATCGACTTTAAAATACTTGAAAATATTTGCCGTTTTCTAGGAAAGATTACCTGAATAGGGAATTGTGAGTCTCTTGGTATGCTGCTCTGCATTTAGATTCGTATGCTGTTTTTTGCGTATTAATTTACTCGTATTCACAATGTTTTTGTGATGACGAGTAAAATCAGATTTTGATGATGTAGTGAGTGTTCCTTTAGTTTCTTTCACTAGTCATCTACACTTTTTCGGTTACCTGTACAGAAACTAATGAACGAAGTCACAAATTAAAATAGCACTTATCCAATTAATAACTAAAAAACTAAACTCCGTCCGAACAGGTCTCGGAAGACCCTAAATGTACTGACCGACCGCAGTGTCATCCTCAGCCTATAGGCGTCACTGGATGTCGATATGGAGGGATGTGAGGTCAGCCCACCGCTCTCCCGGTCGTTGTGTTTTCGTGACCCGAGCCGCTACTTCTCAAGCAAGTAGTACCTGTTTGCCTTACAAGGGCAGAGTGCACCCCGCAGATCGGATGGTCACCCATTCAAGTGCTAGCCAAGCCTGACTGCGCTTAACTTCGGTGTTCTCTCTGCGGCGAAGGCCGTCGGTTCATCCAGTTAAAACCTAATCTAAATTATCCAGCATAGATTCATGATTCAGTATAGCACTGAAATCGGCTATTCGATGTGTTTACAGCAGAAGATGTAGTATGTGTGGTTACCAAGTCCAGAGGCCATGTTGTCAGCCGAGAAGTATTTACGAGAGTCCTCAGATGTCCGTAATAGCGAAGAGTTTCTATGAGCTAAGATTGAGTAGTGAGGATGATGCAGCAGCTAAGTTTCCGTCTGCAAGTCAGCAGTCCAACTAAATAGGTGAGGGAAGATTCGCAGTGTCATGGAACAGCTATTCTTTGTAGTAGCTTCAAGACAATTTCACCTCATCGTCAAAGGCTTTTCAAAGGAAATGAAGTAAATTACAGGTGTCACGACGGCATAATTTCCAGTCTCTAGTTTCTTCAGATAGCACCACACTACAATATCGTAGTAATAGTATTCATTACTGGCTCTAAAGTAACAAAGAGAATCTATGATAATAACACTATTATCTGCAATAATACAACCTGTGTTTTGGCATCCTTCAGTGATTACGGCACATTTGCAGCGGTTTCCAGTGGACGAATTTTGTTCACGAGAGAGCAGTTCAAAGGGACAATCCAATTCTGACATTCCCACAGCTTTGTATCAAACCATTTTGAACTAGATTTCCCGTACGATGATGGAATTCGGAAGATGTCTGGTAGGTTCAGCAATTTACTAGAAGCCACCAACATGAGCATAATATACTTGTTAACTTGCATACATTACTTCAGCTCTGCGGCCTATGGCTAGTAGCGAGATCATCGGAAGCGCGCTAACTGTAATAGTTCTTTGTTGGCTTCTTCTCCAAAGGATCGATGCTCGAAGTTTAACGTGCCATCAATAACGTCGTCAGTAGAGAAAACGCACTACCTCATTGGAACAAATTCGAGGTTGTAATCGGTCGTGGCTTTTTCAGTGGAACCAGCCCGACATCGGCTTGTGGAGAAGCACATTATTGTTCGATTTCACTTCTGACATTCAATCTTTGGAAACAGTCGCAACTGTTGATATTTATATAAAGTCTCTAGCCGGAACATAACGTCATCTTGATACAATATTTCGGCGGTCTACCTGAACGCTATCTTCAGGTGAGTAAGTCGTCACACTAACGCGCCGGAACTGAAATCAAACTGCAGCGGAGGCTCCTTTATGCACCGCCTGTAGGACCACCGCGCGTGCGCTAACGTAACTGCCCTCTAGCGCAAAGCCCGACAGCGCACCGGTGGTGAAAACCCGCGGAAACGGTAAATCGATATCAAACACTGATGGCACCTTTTGATGACCGAAACAAAGACCATTGTTTTTTAATCTCAAACAGAGCAGGGTTTCGACTCTTAAAATTTCCTCCTTATCTGTGTTTATAATATTGTCAGATAGCCGGATTTCAACAGCTTCTTTCACTACACAGTCCCAATAACGCGACGTAGCGGCAACCACTTGGATCTCATCATAAAACATTTTATGTCCTTCAGTATGACATTGTTCCGCAACCGCAGATTTTTCTGGTTGAAATAAACTCGTGTGGCGATGGTGCTCCACACGTCAATCCTGGACCGTACAAATCGTTTGCCCAATATAGGTTTTCCCGCAATGGCATGGTATTTTGTAGACACCGGACTTTCTCAAACCCAAATCATGCTCCACTGAGCCAAGACACGCTCTAATCTCTGCTGGCGAACGGAATACACTTTAAATATCAAATCTCTTTAAAATTCCTCCTATTTTTCAAGATATGCTTCCCGCGAAAGGTATAAATTTCGTCATTTACTAAGGCGGGAAAGTTTACTGAGCCACAGTCACAACTGTTAAATACCTGGGAGTATGCGTGCGGCATGATTTAAAGTGGTCCGAAAACATTAAAAACAGATGATAGACTAAAATTTATAGCAAGAATCTTCAGTAATCGTAATACACTCCCGAAAGAGGTAGCGTACAAAACCCTCTTTCGACTGGTTGGTGAGTATTGCGTGACATTCTGGAATACTTAGATTGCTTTAGTAATGAAGGATCTAGAGAAAACCCAAAGGACGACAGCGTGTTTCGTCGCAGGTTCGTTTAGCAAGCACGTGATCGTCACGTGGATACTTCAGTGGCAGGCGATACAAAAGAGGCATGTGCATCACAGAGAGATATATCGTGAAAATTCCGAGAGGAGAAAACTCGAGCAACATATTATCATCCTGCGAAAAGACCGTTGCGTTAAAATCGGAGAAGTCCAATCTCATATAGAGGCTTAGCGGCAGTCGTTCTTCGCTTACACCATTCGCGAATGGAACAGGAAAAGGAGGAGCGATAATAGTGGTAAGTAAAGTGCTCTCCGCCACACTCCGTAAGGGAGTATGGGTACATTGGAGGGTACTGGGTAACAAACGGTGGTGTAACGCTGAGTGTGAGAACAATCGCATTCGTATTTATTTTTGTTTATTTATTTATTTTGGCAAGATAAGTGTCATTTGACCGTTGAGGTCCCAAACTCGACACTAGAAGGACACGCGTGCACATCCACTTGATGACAGAGGGTGCACGCGCACGCGTCAGTCGTCCGGCGTCCACTTCACTAAATTATGATGAATACAGTGGGATGTAGGCTTCAGAAGAGTCGACGGATGTAGTGTGTTTCCTGACAGGAAGGAGTGCAGAAAACGGCAACACATCGAAGAATGGCACAAGCGTACGCAGAGCACTGAATGTCCGTTACGAGGGTCGAGGTGTGCCACAAGCGATTCGGGGGAGGACGGATGCTGTTGCCCGATGACGCATTGTCTTGAACACCACACGCATGACCGATGTCGTTATCCAGCAGGTGGATGCACAAATTATTCAAGACCGGCGAGTTCAGTAGCAGCCATTCCCGCAGAGGTCAGACTGAGCTTCGGAAGTGTTCACTCAATCATTTCGGATAGATTGAAATTTCGCAGTGTGCGTCCAGTGGGTGCCTCACAGTCTCCAACCGTCACAGGCAGCGTGTCGAATGGGACTCTCTCTCGAGCGCTTTGCCAAGGAAGGAATTAATTCCTGTCATGAGTGGCTGTTCGAGGCAAGACATAGTGTCATCACAACCCGAGTCAAAACGACAAAATCTCCAGGGAAGCCATCTAGCGTCACCGCCATCGGAAAAATCCAAGGCCGTTAACATAAGTGTGCGAAATGTTATGCTAGCCTTTTATTTTTCACCAAAAGGCTCCTGTTCTTATCGACTTCCTGTAACATAGGACAACAGTGAATGCGCAGCGATACTCACAAACCTTTCGCACTTTTCGCAAAGCGATCAGATTGAAACGACCAGGCCAGCTCACCCATGGGGTCATTCACTCCACAACGATGCAAACCCCATACAGAAAACGCAGTCAAAATGCTCTCGCAGACATACAGATTAAAGGTTCTCTGTCACCCTCTACACAGTCCGGACTTGTTCCCTTTGGTGAGCTAAGAAAGCCTCCGAGAGGCAAACAATCCACCTCGGATGACGGCGCCAAACAGTACGTTCGGGACTGGTTCATAAAGCAGTCCGATGAATTTTACGAGGTCACCAATTACCACCTTATGTCGCAATGGGACGAGTACCTCAACAGTGCTGGGCAACACTTTTGACTTTAAGCATAGATATTTCTTTTTACAGGCCTCCGGCTGGGACGAGTACCTCAACAGTGCTGGGCAACACTTTTGACTTTAAGCACACGTATTTCTTTTTACAGGCCTCCGGCTTTTTTATGCCCATCATAATAAGAAATACACGACCAAGAAATTTACTATGAGATAGTGTAAACAATGATGGCTCTATCAGACGGAAAACACAGATTATAATATTTTGTGAAAGGTAGAATGATAAATACAAATTACCGACAGATAGATTTAAACTGTAGGCACTGGCTGCAGTGGATGTGAAAGGGGGGATGGGAGAGAAAGAGGAACGTGATAGAATACAATTAATGAAGAGAGATGGAAAGAAAGTGGCGTGACTAACAGAAACGAGGCAGAAGCGTAAATAGGGGAAGATGGGAGAATTTAATCCACTGTTTGGGACAGAGAAATGCTATACATCTTCATTTTTGGGTCGAAAGTTATGAGGTTGATAAAAGTAAGTGTTTCAGCTTTTTGTTAAACACAATTGTTCCAGAGGCGGGCAATGGTAACGGAGAAGCAATTTGTAAATGTCTTTCGTTTTATGTATGTGCACAGCTAGAATTAGACCTTGTGTTGCGATTATGATGAGGTAGTAAGTGTTTGATGTGTGATGCGATGTACTTCGGTCTTGCACATTCAGTGGCCGAGGAGGTAGACATAGCGCCTAATAGTCACTTACATGGCCGCAACCATCCTAATTTTACGTACGAAGGATTTTCAAATAGACGGATGTTGCAGATGTTATCCACACAAGATTTCATGGTTAGTTCTGGCCGTCTCTAGAATTTGCACAACTCGTGCCGTCGGGGATTAAATCCAAACAGTGGAGATTCGGTAGAACGAGTGACTGCACAAGTAAAAGTTTCTTAACCTGTAGAAATCCGTTCAGGAACTTCTGAAGATCATACAGAGAATCGAAAGCCTTCGTGGACGTAGCGACAGTATTTTCTGCGTAGTTCTGGTGCGTATCGAAAGTTACACTCAATTTACTTGTTCTGTAAATAAAATCGCCTTTTCTTGCTGCAACTTAATTTGTTTTTCTTGCTCTAAGGCATTTTCAGTGGGGTCTACAACGATACAGTTTTGTTATTTGTAGATTATCAAACAGTTCACTTCGTGATCTTTTATGTAAATAAGTAGTTACTTAAGGTATGCTGTGATCCGCGTTTCCTCTCGTCTAGTCTGGGGGTCGCACTACCCTTTATTTCCGACATATAAGTACAATTTTGTATTCCGAACTTTCTCACACAGTTCACCAGACCTCCAGACCAGATGAGAGGAAACGCGGATACAGAAAACTATAAGTAATTACTGATTTACATAAAAGTTCGCGACGTGAACTGTTTGATGATCTGAAAATAACAAAACTGTATCGTTATAGATCCCACTGAAGATGCCTTAGAGAAAAAAAGGCGAAACGCGTCTGTGAAAGATAAATTAAGCTTCAGCAAGAAAAGGCGGTTTTGAGTGATAGGTTCCCGGGAATTACGCCGGATAATATTGTAGAAACCGCACAATATTTCAGCGAGACAACTGCCCGCCATCTTCAGTTGCAGCGCCGGGAAAGCCTCAAACAGCACAAAGGCGGTTTTATTTACAAAACAAGTATTTCTGTGCTTACTGCGGAGGATGACCACGCAAACAAACTTGTTACACCCAATTTCTTTGCTGATTCCTTGTCGGCCGGAGTGGCCGTGCGGTTCTGGGCGCTACAGTCTGGAACCGAGCGACCGCTACGGTCGCACGTTCGAATCCTGCCTCGGGCATGGTTGTGTGTGATGTCCTTAGGTTAGTTAGGTTTAATTAGTTCTAAGTTCTAGGGGACTGATAACCTCAGAAGTTAAGTCGCATAGTGCTCAGAGCCATTTGAACCATTTTGCTGATTCCTTATACGGCCTTGCAATACCTTCAAGAAGATTAGGAAGCTGTTGTCTACGGAAATCAGGACTGATTGTCTGATGGAACACTAAAATTACTCACAATTTCTTCTCTTTTAATTTGAGTCCCTTGGTTTGTGTCCGTCTGAGCACTGAAGGTAGATCATCTATCTGGGCGATGGCAGTATTGGGTGTCTTCCTAAAATCTGGTGCTTGTGTGAATCCAGCGGTCACTGGCATAGAAACGATACTTACACGACACAACAGACGAGAAGGAGAATAGTAACGGGTCAAGAATGACCCCCGTGGCATACCTGAGAATTTTTCAAGGATGACTTTCCGTTTCCATGCCCGTTTCTTAACTAACTTTCAGACCACTTGAGCCCTGTGTCCAAAACTTTTAGCTGTCGCATTTTTCTGAGCAGTATGCCAAAGCTGACTGTATAAAATGCTTTGCTGAAGTTTAGTAATGTTGCCTCGTGTTTTTCCAAGGCGTATTTCAGACGTTGGAGCATTAGGTGATGAATTGTGCAAGTCGGCCTGTGTTAGGAAGAAACATCTCATCAACCCTGTTTCAGAAGTCAGAAGTGTGCGTGTTAATGTTACTAGAATGGCGCCTCATGTGCCGCGTAAGAGGTGCCGTTACGAGCCACGCGGTGTGAGTGCGTGACGCGTCACGTGCGGCCGGCGCTCCGGTATTTTTGCAGGCAGGAGGCGCCGGCCAGTATTTCGGGCACCGGCAACAGTCACGGGGTCTGCCAGACGAGTAGTGCGTCAACGGCAGATGCCAGGGCCGTTATAAATATGACTCTTCCGAAAAACCGTGATTAGACGCCAAAGTGCACCAAATATGGTCTGTGACAGCTAGCCCTGTCTCGTACGTCTGTCAGATTCGCTCTTTTCTAAGATATGAGTTGTGTTTCGGGACAATAGTGAGAGTATCATTCCTGAAATTTTGTACAGCGAGACCTTTAGTAACCGTCTCCCTACCTGAGATCAATAATGCATGCTAGTACCCTGGCGTTCGCCTTACATTCATTTGATTCGCATCCTAATGATATAAGAATTTTTTTCACTATTTAGCTGATTATCCAGCGTTACCACCGCATTTTTTTTATTTTTATTTCAACTAAATTCCACACCTACCCTGCCTGTAGGAGGAAATGTCATAAACTGTCACCAAGCAGCCTAGAAACGTCAGTTACTATTGATGCCGCCGGCCGGGGTGGCGGAACGATTATAGGCGCTACAGTCTGGAACCGCGCGATCGCTGCGGTCGCAGGTTCGAATCCTGCCTCGGGCATGGATGTGTGTGATGTCCTTAGGTTAGTTAGGTTTAAGTAGTTCTAAGTTCTAGGGGACTGATGACCTCAGAAGTTAAGTCCCATAATGCTCAGAGCCATTTGAACCAATTTGAACTATTGATGCCACGCCAACATCGGTCATTTCCAGTTGCTTTAATATGTCATCTCCTTCTCATCGCCACAAGTACAGGTGTAGGGTTGTCTTTTCCCCAAAGTATTTCGTCTTAGTAGTAAGCCATATGTGTACTAAGTTTGGTTGGAATTTATCCGCATAATCCATTCTTACGGCTACCCCCACCACTGGGCGTAAAATGTTATTGGGGCTCACCTATCAGCTCAGAAGTTCCGAAAATCTAATTCGATAATAATATAGTTGGTTTTCGAACATTTTTGTGTGTCACCACTCCATACCAGCTCCTTACGCCATATGAGTGTTCCATGATAGTAAGTTTTGTATGTACTAAATTTGGTTGAAATTACGCCAGGCAGTTATGTGCATGGTATTAAAAAATGTGTCGAATATTTTGAGATGTGATAGAACCCATCAAAACAAGCAAAAAATGTCTAGTAAACGTGGGCTCAATAGTTACATACCCTAAGGGCTATGAGCACTTGTTCATCTTTGATAATGCGAAACACAAGTCTTTTACTACAAGCTCTTCGCTTTCCAAATTTTGCGCGCAGGTAGTATGGACCGAAACAAGAAAAAGTGTCCATTAAACATGGGCTCTAATATGTGTACTAACAACTGTGAGCTATCATCCATCTTCACTGCTGTGAAACACGTCACTTCTATGTAATAGGCGCTCGTGGCTCTTAAGGTATGCATTTTAGAGCCCATGTGTACTAAACTTTTTTCTTGTTTTGGTCCATGCTATCTCTTCCAAAATATGAAAAACAAAGAGCTTGCAGTAGAAGAAATATGAACGCCGCGAGAATTTCATTGTCGGATTAGATTTAATGCAGTTTAGGCAGACGTACTAAATTATACATCGAAGGGTTATCGGAGAATAAAGTAGCTCTCGACATGGCAGATATCACGGACAGAAAAACATTCCTGTATTTTCGTAACTGTGATGAAGTTTTGAAGTTTCTAAAACAAAAGGCGCGTTCAATAAGAAACGCAACACCACGGACAGAAAAACATTCCTGTATTTTCGTAACTGTGATGAAGTTCTGAAGTTTCTAAAACACAAGGCGCGTTCAATAAGAAACGCAACACTTCGCTTTTTTTGCCTCAACGCTTTTTTTCGCGGCCAATTTCAGCTGGAAAAATGCAAAATTTGTTGTGGGATATCATAGAATCATCCGGCTTCAGCCACTATAGTATCATGAAGTTTCGATACGTGGCCGCGCTATATGTAGCCTTGAAAATGGGGTCTATAACGGAGGTGCGTTCCAAGCAGAGAGCTGTCATTTAAAGATTGCTTTGGCGGAAAACCAGAGCATTGCAGAGATTCGTAAGCGCTTGCAGGATGTCTACGGCGACCTGGCAGTGAACAAAAGCACGGTGAGTCGTTGGGCGAGGCGTCTGCCATCATCCAAACAAGGTCGCGCACACCTATCTGATATGCCGCGTGCTGGCCGACCGGACAGCTGTGACTTTTACAATGTTGGAAGGTGGGGACACTGTCATTCGAGGTTATATACGGATCACAAACACCTCGCTGTACAACGGGGTGTCTCTATTGGTAGTGCTGACACACTCGTCCAGCAGTTGGGGTCTCAAAGGTGTGTGCCAGTGTGTGCCCACTGGGTTCCTAGCCGTCTAACAGAAAATCATAGAGAACAACGAAGGACCAGCTGTGCGGAAGTGCTTGCGTGTTATGAGGCTGATCGTGACAATTTTTTGTCGAACATCGTCACAGAAGATGACACATAGGTTCATAATTTCGAACAAGAACAAATCGCCCATCCCCATCGAGTAGCGCCACACCGCGTCTCCTCCAAAGAAAAAGTTCAAAGCCGCACCCTCACCCGGTAAAGTCAAGGCGACTGTCGTCTGGGGCTCTAAAGGGGTTATTCCGTTTGATGACCTCCCTCATGATGTAACGATCGTACTGTTTTACCCTCAGGAAACTGAAGAAACGACATCAGCGTGCCGCCACAAAAAAATAAAATAAAATAAAAATAAAAATAAATATGCAAACGAACTTCTCCTACTCCATGATAACGCAAAGCCTCACACAAGTCTGCGCACCCTAGAGGAGCTCAATGGAACGACATCGACATTAGACTTCTCCCAGTCCACCCCACAGCTCGGACCTCGCACCTTCCGACTTCCGTCTGTTTGACTAGGGTGACCAGACGTCCGGATTAATCCGGACATGTCCTCCTTTTTAGCTCTTTGTCCGGGGTCCGGGCGGATTTTTACAGTGTCCGGCTTTTTCGCAAAGTTGAGCGTAATACAGTTAAATTTACAATTCGTCCCGTTCTATTGATCTTTTCTTAACTATTGGCACAGCCTTCGCGATAAACACGCACGAAGGCGATGTTAGTAGGTGGCACCAGGATCGGTGATGTTATCGCTGATCTACCTATAAGCGAATGGAAATATCGATTATTTAAAATTTTCGTTTCGTATCTTCGCTTTGTATTGGCTTGGCTTCCTGTAGTGCACGTGTGATTTGTGAGCGTAATTTTTAACCGAGTGTGTTACGTAAAATATTTGGCTATGCCTAAACGAAAGTGTACATTTTCTGATGTCCTTTCTTGCTTTAAGATAGGGAGAAATGAATTTGAAGCAAAATGTAAGAAATGTGGAGCTGTAACGTACGTCTCAGTGGCCAATAAAGGTAAGAAATAACTCGACAGATTAACTGTCATGGTTTTATTCCATTGTTTCATAGTCATTCAATTTATTTGTATTCGGAAGGTTAAAGTGCAGTTTACATGTCGTCAGCTGCTGCTTGAATTGTAGATGTTGGTAGCGGTGCGTCGAATGAAGGGAGGTGAATGGTCTTACGTTTTTGGCTTTGTAACAAATTCCGTGTTGTTGACATAACAAAACAATTGACGCCACACTGTCACCACAATCAATGTTTTTAATTTTTTTGTATTGCTCAGTTACCCATCACCTGACCATCAGCAACAATTAACTACTAGTTTTACCGGTAATTCCCGGCAGTCACGTGACTTGTCCAAAGCTGACGGGTGGTATCCTCATCTGCAGCTGACCCGTTTGATGTGTCCTGTTTTTTCTGCTTTTGTCCTTTTTGAAGCTGTTTGTCCTCCTTTTTAAACAATTGCATTTGGTCACCCTATGTTTGACCCAGTGAAAGATGCACTCTACGGCTATTAGTACGTGGATGATGGGAAAGACATTGATGTAGCAAGGTGCAGGCTCCGACGTCGACCAACAGCATGGTACCATGCGGGCGTACTATGGTGGCGTGAGGTCGTCGCGTTGCACGAAGATTATGTTGAAAATAGTTTTTTGAAACCAAAAGAATTGGGAATAATATGGGTATTTGAACCCTGAATAAAACCAACCTGCTTTCAGGAAAAAAATGTGTTGCATTACTTATTGAATCCCTCTCTTACACTGACAATTGAACCATGGGGTAGAGACAGGTTACCGGCAGAAAGCTTCAACCTCGTGGCTTCATGCAGTGAATGTGGTGTGCCGCCAACTGTCCACACAGCAAGTACTCGACCATCAAACATAATGGCCTGAATTCCGTATTGTGTGTACGCTTAGCGCATGTCTGATAATTTAAACGGCATGCTGACGGTTTTACCACACTAGTGATAACAATGATGATGCTTGCATTTTTCTGACCTCAGCGCAGCAGCTGTAAAAATCTATACCATACCTAGCGGACCCTAGACACATGAGACTAGCGCTACAGGCATTTCTATGATGGCCATGTGGTTAAGTGAATAAAATATTTGTAGCTGCAGTAAGACAAAAGTGTTCCGAGAATCTGCTAAAAAATTTCCGTCCCCTTTTAATAATAGACGCCAGTAATTTTGCTAGAGGTATCAATAAAAAAAGGAATCATTGTTGTGGTCAGAAAAACATAAAAAAAACTGTGAATGTTGTAGTGATACTTGATTTTACGCAGCGGTTTGGGCTTACGACATCACCGTGTGATAACAATATACTTATACTTATAAGCAAGAAGGGTCGGAACTTTGAAACTACTGTTATTATGGTACACTGAAATTGGTGTTTAATATGTAAGAAGAACTATAGACTGTGGTTTCGGTGGACTAAATGTATGCTGGAACTTAACTATAAGTTAAAACTACGAAATTAGGTTTATCTCCTATGAGGTTAGTGACAGAAATTTACGCAGAAACTAATAAAAAATAATAAAACTAATAAAAAATAAAATATCATCCACACAATGTTATAAACCTAAATCATTCATGGAAGTTCATGGAATTGGAATTTCTTCGTATTATTAATAATAGTAAATTAGGTCGAAACAAGTCTGGTTCACAAATGACAAATGGTATATGTTTTCTCAAAAAGCAATTATTATGCAACAGCTCTGTGGCCAGAATGTGGAATCAAAGCCTAATATGAGAACACGTTAAAAGAATGCAATTACATTACAACGTAACTGAGGTATTACAGATTATTACATGTTTCAAATTCCTTGAACAAAATGTTTAGAAATGGTAAGAATACAACGGAAGAAAAATACGGGAAATATTGCTTACAGAGTAACTGTTAACGAAACAACTGTTTACAGAACATTGTGAATTCATGTTGCAGTGGGGAAATTTAATAAGGAAAACCCATTCTGCAACGAAATGCCTAGTTACATATGAACTCGAATTTCTCGTACACTGTAGATGTTCAGTGGGGCCTGGTGGTCCGGGAGTAAAGTGCATGCTTGGAAACTGTAAGGTTACGGGATCGAATCCCACGGAATGCTCAGTTTGCATGTAACCTAGACTTTGCCACTCAATGATACGCGCCGTACTGGCCGAGCGGTTCTAGGCGCTTCAGTCTGGAACCGCGCGACCGCTACGGTCGCAGATTCGAATCCTTCCTCGGGCATGGATGTGTGTGATGTCCTTAGGTTAGTTAGGTTTAAGTAGGTATAAGTTCTAGGGGATTGATGACCTCCGCTGTTGTCCCATAGTGCTCAGAGTCATTTGAACCATCAATGATGCGCAGATTCGGTAGGATCGACACTTGGCTCCGATGCCGCGTTAAACTGTAGGTCCCTTTTCCCCGGTAGCATTACTGGGGCGGATTAGGGATACGCATGTCGCCAAAGTGGCGTCCCATCGACTTCCACTAGGCTGTTGATCCACGCAGATTTATGGAGTGTTGTATCGAGAAAATGACATGGAATGAGATACAATGCCACTGGCGAATTTAGAAACCGATATTCAGTTGACCAAAGGAATATCGTTTAAGCAACACGTTTAACAAAAAAGTTGTCAATAAGTCATAGATCATTTTGGGAAAGGAGTAAATTGGAAACTTCGTGGATATGAATGCCTTCAGCGTCTGGCTTTGATTATAAGAACGATATGTGCCATAGAGTTTCGTCTAGTACCTCATTTCAAGACATTTTTGAGTTAAATTGAAGTATACTGGAAATCTGACAGGTTTTTGCAAAATGTAGATATGATGTAGAAATGAATATCATATAGAGCTGAGCTCTGTCTTGGCTTACGAAGCGCCAAGCACAGTAATCGTGCCCGATGCAAAAATTCTAAGATGAGCTTATATTATAACTTCAATTAATACGCTCCGTTACAGCGTTTTGAAATTCCGTACTGGAGTTCCCTCCATACGATAAGTTTTCCATTACAGCGGTTTCAGTTCTTTTGTAATCTGGAATCAGCCATTCCGTTATTATTTGACAGAAAGCAGTTGGATTGTAGTGTTTGTTTCGGTTAATATAAGGGTGTACAAACAGTAATGTGTTGACAAATGAGATTTAGGACCTTATTGGACATAAAAAATATTTTGAAAAGAAGGGAACCGGCTCCATTTTAAATTAGAAGTGTACATCTCACATTCAGATACCACGATTAAATATGCGTGGAATTGACACTATTTCTTCTCCCCAACGCTCAGAAGAAACTTCAGATTATTAATTCGGAAAACATTTCTTTAAAATGTTGCTTCTTGTGTGACATCCCATTGATAGTATTGTCGTGTGGTCTGCATTTATAGATACGTAATTGTCCCGTGCGAAAAAAAACTACACCTGTTAAACGATCAGAATATAAAAGGCCATCTTTCCTTTACAAAAATTAGTTTTAATTAAAATTAGTCTTCACCAGAGGCTTTTTACTTCAGAAAACGTAGAATACAAAAGCTGTAAAGTGAAATTTCTTTGGATCATGATGTGTTTTTGTTAATAACTTAATACTGAAGCATTTCATATATTTTCTTTCCCTATAAACAGTCCAACTGTAACGAAATTAGTGCTATTAACAGATAAAACCGTGCATCGGAGCAGAATTCCTGCCTTCCAAGCAATTTTCTTACCGACTGGAGATCTAAGTCCAACTAATGATTCCTCCCTATTTACATTATGTTCTGGCAATGTCTTTCTCCTACTTTACGAGCATTGCTCGCGAAAGACGAATGTCTGGTTTCAAGTCCGGGTCCCGTACACAGTTTTAATCTGTCTGTAACTTTCACTAAAGCGCACATTGTTTTGAAAGAGTAAGAAATTCATTATTTTTACAATATGTGTTGCTTAGCACATAACGTCATCTACAGCAAAAGAGCTTGTTGCGATAGTGAAATTTACTGATCAGCCTCAAGAGTCGCAACAAACGTGTGTGTTGGAGAAAACGTCTCATGGTTACGTTATCTCGTACAGTAAACTAGTACTCTCTTAGGTCTGTGTTCTACTCGGAACAAGAATTTAACGGAGCAACGCCTATCAGGAGAAAACACGCTTTGTGGAGTAGCACGCTTCAGGAGCGACTTATTTGGTCCAAAAGACATACCGAGGGAAGTGGGCAGTGGTTAGCACACTGGATTCGCATTCGGGAGGACTACGGTTCAAACCCGCATTCCGGCCATCCTGATTTAGGGTTTCCGTGATTTCACTAAATCACTTCAGACAAATGCTGGGATAATTCCTTTGGAAGAACACGGCCGACTCCCTTTCCCATCCTTCCCTAATCCGATGGGACTGATGACCTCGTGGTTTGGTCCCCTCCCCCAGATCAACCAACCAAAAGACATTTTACACAGTGAACTGTTTAATGATATTCCCTTTCTCCTCTTGAAGTACCGTAACATAGAACTCTAAGTGTTTTATTGTGCCGCTTCCCTTGACTCAAAGACTGCTGTTACATTAGTCCACCATAATGTGGTATGCACTTAGCTCTAGTAAAGACGGAGTGGTTAAGTAGTAACGTGAAAAACACCATGTATGAATTATATCAGCAGCGTTTACTTCCCCTTAATACTACTAAGCCATATTTAATCGGAAAAGAAACGTCCACCGTCAACAGTGTTTTCTGTCGTTGAATAAATGGCAACCGCGAAACAGAACAGGTCACGCATCTGAAACTTTGGGGAACCCATTTACTACGCCAGAGCAATATTTCACAGCATAATGTAAATTGTTTTACTTAGTCGCAAGATAACCTCAATTTATTCATTATAAACTCATCAGAAGGATGTAGGCTGCAGTAGGTACTGGGGGATGAAGAAGCTTGCACAGGATAGAGTAGCATGGAGAGCTGCATCAAACCAGTCTCAGGACTGAAGACCACAACAACAACAAACTCATCGGCCAAGATATTAGTCACCTTCTTAAAAGAGCCAACTGGTCGCTTAGGAGCACTGTAGATGGTTTAGAAATAGTACCAGCCGGTCTTGTGACCCCTCAACGCTGACCTTTTTCTACATCTTAGTGATGAGTATGGTTTGGAAACTATCTTCTTTCCTGATATCAACACTCCTGTTCGCAGGTCTGCACGTATACGTTCCTTGGTTGAAGAACACTCATCCTATCCGACGTTGACCCGATCTCATAGAAAATCTCTGGGATTATTTGGTACAATAGGTGGAGCGCAACAGCCAGCACCTCTGCAATGTAATGTCTCTACGGGGTATAATCATCAGTGCGTGGTTTCAGTGTGATATCTCCCAGGGGTGACTGTTCTTTTTGTTTTGTTTTGTTTGGTGTGCTTACAATTGTTGTGGCAAACAGTGTGGCTGTACGAATGTAAAATTAATTTCTTCTACTAGACACTTTTTGTATGGTGCTTACGAAAAAACAGTCATAAATAAAATGGTAATATAATTAATCCATGTATATTTTAAAAACAGATGTATGTATGTGCAGGGTGATAGTTATTGAACTACAACTTATATGAAATAAAATCGTCATAACTTATGTACGGTTTGCTTTAGGACGTTCAAACTGTACGGTCGGCCGCAGACATGATGGGAATTAGTATGCGCATGTTGGTTTGGTTTAGCAACGAAGCCCACTTTCATTTGTATGGGTTCGTCAATAAGGAAAATTGGCGCGTTTGGGGGACTGAGAATCCGCATTTCGCCATCGATAAGCCTCCTCGCCCTCAACGGCTGACTGTATGGTGTGCAGTGTCGAGTCATGGAATAATCGGTGCGATATTCCTTGACGGCACGTCGACTACCGAACAGTACGTGAAGATTTTGAAAGATGATTCGATCCCCATTATCCTACTTACCCTGATTTCGAGAAGATGCGGTTCATGCAAGTCGGAGCTCGACCCCACCGAAGCAGGGGAGTGTTTTATGTCGTGCAGGAGCGCTTTGGGGACCGCATTCTGGCTCTGGGGTAACCAGAGACCACTGGCAACCGGATCGGAACTCATGCGCCTCCTTTTTGTGGGGCTATATTAAAGACAAGGTGTACAGTAATAACCCCACAACCTTTGCTGAGCCGAAAACAGCCATTCAGGTCATCGATGTTCTGACACTTCAGCAGGTCATGCAGAATTTCGCTATTCGTCCTGCGCCACATCATCGCCAATGATGACAGGCATATCGAATATGTCATAACCTAAATCCGTATATCTTTAGTGACGTTTACATGTTGAATAAAGTGTGTGCACGCCGTAGTTTCTAACTAATTTACGGTTTCTTCATATAATTCAATAATTATCACGCTGTATGTGTGTGTGTTTATTTGGGTATGTCTCCCACGTCCTAAAACTCTGGGCCGATCTCAGCCAAACGTGCTACGCCTATAGCTTACAGTCAGGCAACATTCGCTGTGGGGGTAAGAACCACCTACCCATCACAGTCCACGAGATATCACATCATAAACACTGAGCTGCGTGAAAAACTGCCGCATTATGCATGACTTTAAATTTATTACTTCTTTCTACTAACTCTATTCCTAACACATTTTGCATACAGTATCCATATAAACGCTGAATGTACCTACAGAAATACATCATTGTAAGACACTTAGTTCAAGGGATATGTCGCCATAAACACTGAGATACGTGAAGAGCGATGCCGCATCATGCTTGAAGTTTTAATAAACTTAATCGAAATCCCTGACACCAGGCAGCGCTTTCGACAACTTTCAACTGCGAAGCGCAGTCGGCTGAAGCCGGAAACGATAGCCTTCCCTAGAGCTACGAAGAGGCGTTGCCATACAGACTTCTATAAAATCGCGTTGTAGACACGCGAAGCAGTTGCGTTTAGCCCAGGATCATGTTACTTAATCTGGATTCTGTGCTTGTATCTGTACATTATGCATAATTCTCTGTCCAACTGTTTCATAGTAACAAACGTGTTTAAACGGGTAATGGAAGTTTTCCAATACTTCACTACAAACACGGTTCATTTTTTTGTTTTCGTTTCTAACAGAAAACTGGTAAAATGAGTACCCGGGCAATGCTGGTTTGTCAACTAGTTATTTTTATAAAAAATAATTTTAGACTGTGGTTTATTTGGAAATAACTGCAATAGGTATAGTCTGGTCGGAATTTCATTTCCGTTTCTGTTAGTGGCCTGATATTGTAGACCAGCTGCAATACCTTTTTTGCCGTATTGATGTTGAATTCTTCGAGAAAATCGTCTTCATACACTGACAAAAAAAAAAATTACAGCAGCACGAGTAGGCGTATTTCTACATCTTAAAGATGATGTCTGTTCATTTCGCGCCATAGCGGAGCGATGAGGATGCAAATCAGGTTTGCTTCAAATACACGCTTAACGGTCGTGAAAGTTATTTACCTTTGACAATGGACGGGGTGAGTTGATGTTAATCAAGAATGCCTCTAAGGCGGCAAAGATGCTATTATCAGCACTTCACTGAGTTTGAACGAGGTCTTGTAATAGGGTTACGAGGAACTGGATGTTCCTTCTGCAATATTGCAGAAAGGCATGGCGGGAATGTAGCCACTGCAAATGATTACTGGCAGCGGTGATCACGAGAATGTACGGTCGCAAAACGATTGGGCTCCGGACGGCCACATGGCACTACCGAGAGGGAAAACCGTCGTGTTCGGCGTGTGGCTCAGACTCATCGTATTGCATCTGCAGCAGCAATTTGAGCAGCAGTTGGCATCACAGTGACACAACAAAATGTTGCAAAGCCCCGGGACAGTCGTCCTGTAGCGTGCATTCCACTGACACCAAACCGCCGCCATTTGTGACTTCAGTGGTATCAAGCGAGAGTTCATTGGAGGGCAGGGTGAACGTGTGTTCTGTTTTCTGTTGAAAGCTTTTACTGCCTCAGTGCCAGTGACGGCCGTGTGTTAGTTAGGAGGAGGTCAGTTGAGGCCTTGCAATAAACCTGTCTGCGTGCTAGACACACTGAACCTACACCTTGAGTCTGGGGTGCGATTTCGTATGACAGCGGGAGCACTCTCGTGGCCATTCCATGCACCGTGACTTCAAATTCGTACGTCAGTCTGGTGATTCGACATTTTGTGCTACTATTCATGAACAGCATTCCAGGGACCGTTTTCGAAAAGGAAATCGCTCGCCCACTTACCGCTGTTGTAACCCAACATGCTGTACAGAATGTCGTTATGTTGTCTTGGCGTGCTCCACCACCAGATCTGTCTCCAGTCAAGCACATATGGGACATCATCGAGTGACAGTTCCAGCGTCTTCCACAAGCACCACAACCTCGTATTGAGCGACGAAATGCAACAGGTGTAGAACTCCGTGCCACAAACTGACATCCGGCATCTGTACAACACAAAGTATGCACGTTTGCAGGCTTGCATTCAACATTCTGGTTGTTAAGCGGTTATTAATGTACTAGCATTTCACATTTGCAATGACATTCGTCCCGCTTACATTAACCTGTGATATTTGGAATATTGATCACTTAAACATGTTTCCTAGGCAAATGTATTCCCAAAACTTCATTACTTTTCACTAATTATTTTATGGTGTTGCAATTTTTTCCCGTCACTGTATACGGGAACTACAGTATACGTCATGAAGGAAATACCTACCAGCAAAGACTGAGCATCAGTGCGTGACCAACACGTCTCTGTCCGAGTATCATTTCGAGACGGGTCGCTCCATGTTGCTGTAACACTTTTAAGTGTAGTGTCGGAAATCATCTCGACTAAATTTGAGAGTATTATAAAGTAATTTTTAACTCTGTTCCCATGTTTGTAGAGCAGAATGACTCAAGGAAGGTCCGCCTTTTTGCAAGAACACAATTTTTTCTTTTGTTTAACCCCCCAAATTTTTTTCACCATTGTTGTGCGTTTTTATTGTTGTTGTTTCTGAAATAACCTACATAAATTAGTATTTATGTATTTCAAAAACAATATAAGAAAAAACTACTGAAGATGCCACAAATGTGGTGAACAAGTTTCAAGATTAAACAGAACAAAAATTTGTGTTCTCGCAAGAAGGCCAAATGGTTGTCAAAATCGGCTGATTTAACTCTGAGTGCCATTTTCGTGTAGTGTCACATCAAGAGTTGATCTTAAACTGGACCACATCAGATTACTAGCATGTATTCTGAACGACTTCTGACTGCGGCAGAGGAGATACGAGGCATGGCGTATTTGATCCTCATGTATACTGTTTGCAACGGCGGACTGAGCTCTCCCGCACCTGGACCAGAAACACAAACTTTAAGAACTTTTATGTATTTTATTTATAACAAAGAGCCATACTTTTGGGCTACATGGATTCATATTCATAACACTTCCTGCCCAGCAGCTACTACAAACCAAAGGGTTGAAATAGAAATTTCGAAATAGTTAATGTCTGCTGAGTTTTATGCTTTCGTCTAGATTCAGTGTGTTCTAAATTGCCCTTTACTGTGCACAACCTGGAAGGCAAATCCTACGAATCGTTTTACTGTTCCAGAAAGTAAATACAGTGGCTTCCGGAACTTGTACGATATTTTGCGCATTTGAAATGCGATAAATGGTCACAGGAAATTGAATGACAAATATTTTATGTCGGTTCACCGAGCGAGTGGCGTAATAATTAAGGCAACGAACTATAACTCTGAAGTACAGCGATCATAATTGTATTGTGGCCATTCTTATGTACGTTTTTTCCGTGTCCGAATTCTTTAAGATGAACGCTGAGCTGGTTACTTAGATAAAACAAAGTCGTTACCTTTCTCCATCTTCCCCTAGCTGACCAAGAGTAGAGAATATAGTGAAATCACTGTTTACTGGATATTACACACTAAATTTCTTTTTACCTAGACCTAGCCAGCTGACGCAACGGTGAGAATCTAGATTGATAGTTAGGAAAATACGGTTCAACTCCCCGTATGGCTTCCAAAGTTAGGTTTTACATAAATTTCCTAAATCGTTTAAGGCAAATACTGGGACGGTTCCTATAAGAAGGTCACGGCTTCTTAGCATCCCGATCCAAATCCGAGCTTGTGTTCCGTCTCTAATAGCTCCGTCGTCGGCGGGACGTTGGGCCCTAGCCTTCCTTCCATCCTACATTTCTTTTTGTATTTACTGTCCGGCATATCGTGACAGGGTTAAGCACTTCTTCCAGAAAGTCAATATTTATCAGCCACTTACGGAATTCACCTGTTCAGGTGACGACTGCTGATGTTGGTGTAGAACTTGCAGGGCCAGTTAAAGGCCCAAGCAACGCTACCCACTGCTTGGGGCGCCAAGATGGGAATGGCGCCAGAGGCGTCGCAGTTGTAATATTTCTATATGGGACATACCATAATTCGTAGAGGCCTCTTGGCACGTCTAGTTGACAGGGGCACCAGATTTGTATACAGTGTCACATTTAGTAGCCAAAACAGACACAGGTGAAAGTGTACAAGGGAAAATGGGGCTGGGAGGAGAACGGCAAGTGATAAATCTTTTGTGTGGAAAAATATTCTCAAACAGGTCCTGAATATTTGGCAATCTAACTTGCGCTAATACAATCTCGCCTTGATAAATACAACGCTTTTAATACTCGAAACCAAATGAGTTTCAGTCATTCAGGAATCATCAAGGAAGAAGCTAGCACACGGTGAGACTATCGTATGTAAGAAACGAGGATCTTACATAACTTGTTGGAAACGAGTAAGAGAATCAGATTACACATCTAAAACTACATCTAAATTCCGATATTAGTGGATACTTCGTACATCACTGTCAGATTCCCCCTTTCCAGATCCCGTCGTGAACACTGCGCGGGAAGCACGATTTACGGTAAGCCCCCATGTGAGGGTGAATGTCTCCAATCTTACCTTCACGGTATTTTCCTGAGGTATACATAGATATAAGCAAGATCTGGGTTCAGCCTTGTAGCAGCGTACACTCTCGTAATTTTAACAATGAACTACACCATGATGCGCAGCGTCTCTCCTCTAGCGTGTACCGTTGGAGTTAATTTTCTCCGTGACACTTTTTCTGTTAGAAAACGGATCTACTCTATTTCCTCTATCATTACTACATGTTATGATCCCAGACAGAGGAGTAGTACTCAAACTTAGATTGAATGAGGATTTCATAAGCACCTCGTTAGTGGTGGACTAGGATTTCATAAGCACCTCATTAGTGGTGGTCTACACTTCGTGATGATTCTTCCAATGAATCTGTCTAGTAGCTGCGTTCCCTAATGTTAATTGTCGTTCCACATTAAATCGTTTCGCAAGAAAATGACCATATATTTAAGAGGTGTATTTCCAGCAACTGTTCGAAAATCGTGTAATGAAACAGTATCGGTGCTTTCCACCTTTTTATTATGGTTCAAATGGCTCTGAGCACTATGCGACTTAACTTCTGAGGTCATCAGTCCCCTAGACTTAGAACTAATTAAACCGAACTAACCTAAGGACATCACACACATCCATGCCTGAAGCAGGATTCGAACCTGCGACCGTAGCGGTGGCTCGGCCCCAGACTGTAGCGCCTAGAACCGCACGGTCACTCCGGCCGGCCCACCTTTTTATTAGCAATACCTTACATTCTTTTTCGTTGTGGGCCAACCACCAATTCCTGCACCAAGCGTCGGTCGCTTTTTCTGCGTTTGACTACAGTTTTCGAGCGTTGCGACTTTACACATAAGGTGCGAGTCGAGCGGCTTCTTGAGCCGCTCGCGAGCACGTTCGTAGTAAGTGTGAACGTTGTTCGTGAGCGGCTCGGCACGAGCTACCTGCTGTCACTTTTTCCGCTGAGCACAATGGTCCCCTAGGTTCAGTGGGGATGGCACGTGTCTCCGCACTTGCAAGCAATGGGGCTCACAGAATACTTGGGCTAGGCTCATTGCATTATCTTTTCCTCTGAACTGCTCATGAGGCGATTGTGAGCACGTTGTTATCATACGTGTACTGCATTAAGAGCATAATCTGCGGTCTGCCGCATGGTGATTCCAACGGAATCGTCAAGTTCATACACACAGGGTGGTCATAAACAGTCTGGAAAGCTTCTAAGGGTGTAGCACGGTAGGGTGTGCTGAGAAAAAGTCCTCGAGAAAAAAAAATTCGGTACGTTGAGCCGTTTCCGAGTTCATTAGCACTGATGTTAGCCGATCAGGCCGTTCGCGCAGATTCAAGCGGCCCGCACGATACAATTAGAGTGTCAGTTGTTCTCACAGCGTAGATGATAACTCACGAGATGGGTTAGCCTTTGGCTTGGTTTCAGTTCTCAGTAGCGTCCCATGTCGAAATTTTGTATCGCTCTTTTGTTTGTGTCAGGAAATCAAACGAAAATCTCGTTTGGCGACACCATCTCTGGCGCGCCCTTGACTTTGCGCGTGCAACAGCCTGATTGGGTAACTCCAATGATAATTAACTTGAATTTTTTGTGAACAATTATGTCGCAGTACAATCTGTTCTGTAACACCCTTATGAGCTTTTCAAACTGTTTCTGACCACCCTGTATGTTGGGGGTACGCCTAAAGCTGTGTTTACTTTTGAAGATGTTCTGTTCTATTTATAACGAAATCTTCAATTCAGTTACAAATCTAGCCTGATATTCCGCACGCTCTTTTTTTTTAGGGCTACAATACGGAACTCTAAAGCTTGGATTACGGGAATCAGGAAGCACCGCATCAGCCTGAGCGCTGATATTTGTAGCCATCAGGGTCTCACGGACGAACAGATCGAGCTGGCTTTTAAGAGATCGGTGTTTGCAGAATCCCAATTGACTCCTAAAGTAGGCATTGGCGGTCTGCAGTAAGAGTCTAATATTCCAGCATAAAACGCGTTCCAAAATTGCGCAACAAATTGACATCATGTATGAAGAACATTTGGATTTGGATGACACCTTCGCAGCATTTCCTGCCTACCAGACATACGGAGTGGGGAGATGGGCATGCCTAGAAGCGAAGGCAGCTATAATTACCGACGCTATCTGAGAGACTTTATCTCTCGGCCCTTGTACACTGTGCGCTGCTGTTCGCCTGGCTGCTACTGGCTCCTACGTTGCTCCCGTGTTTATGTGCGTCGTTAAGTAGGCCAGTGGGTAGCGCACGTGTGTGAGGCAGCCATTGGCGGTGGCCCGTGTGAGAATGAGCTTGCGATTCTAATCCACCTTCTACGTGTGAGTTGAACGTCAGCGAACGCGTGATGTATTGCAGAAATAAAGTCACTGTTCTTTTTTCTGTGCTGTGTTTTAAATTTTTTTATTAGTTGTTCACACAGCAATACTTTATTTTCGTACTTTGCGGTTATAGTTGCATATTCCAACATGAAATACTAAGAAGATAGTTTCAATATGCCTGCGTATTCTGTAATATGACACCTGTAGGAGAGATGCTGCGTGAAGTCCATATCTACAACAGACGCGGCGACTGTGGTCGGTCGTTTGTCTTTACTTGTTTATAGATGATAAGGAATAGAGTGTAACTGATTAAATAACTCCGTAACACAATATGTCGAAGGCTAACACAAGGCCGGACTATCACTAACAGAAAACGGGGATAGTGTAATTTTAATAGCAATACTAATCCCAAAGTCTGGACCGAGCGAAATGGCGCAATGGTTTAACACTGTGGAATCGCAGTCGGGAATACGATGGTTCAAATGCCTGTCCGGCCACCCATCATGGGAAACCTTTCCCATGATTTTCCTGAATCGCTCCAGGCAAATGCCAGGATGGTTCCTTCGAAAATGACACAGCCGATTTTCTTCCCTATCCTTTCGTAATCCGAACTTGTGCTCCGTCTTCTATTGAACTCGCTGTCGACGAGACGTTGAACTCTTAACCGTCCTTACTTCCCAAAGTCTGGTAAAATGAGCATAATTACTCTTGGAAGTGACCCTACGGCAATCAGTTAGATCATTGCTGGATGTGGAAGAAATAGATTGCCTATTTCTGCATGGTCTCGTACTACAAATCTTAATTCCCCTCCCAGTTCCGCTTTTCCGTGGAAAATTGTTATCTCTACACGACTATGACTCCCTCCCTGATAGCACGAGCCTGTGGTCTACTAATTCAAGATCATGCGAATTTCTCATCTAACCAATCGCGCTACTGCGGTCTCGTGATATAAAGGGCTCCACACATCTTGCGGTTACCTCTCAGTTCTGGCCATTACTCCGATTGAAGAAAATCTATTGGCTGTATTAGATTTTTTACACGCTTTTTTCCACCAATTTTGCTTAGGCAGCGTTTCCCTTTTCTTGATCGTGACCATCATTGCTTTTTTACTTTCCATAAATAACGACATGATTCTTGACTTTCAGTGATTTGCTCCGTACTGTTGTTGCTTTTAAGATTTGCCATGTCGACAAACGAAGCCACAACTTCAAAAACAAAGGACACTACTAACTGCACTTCAAATTAGCTCAAACAAATCACAACAGAATTCGTTTCTAAACCTCCTACTTACTGACGCGAAGACAGAGGACGAACAGAGAATTTCTAGTCTTAAGATCAGTGCAGGCTACTTGCACGCACTCTTCGGTGTGAGTATCTAGACAGGAAAAAAGAATCGATCTCCGATTCTTCTCTGGTTGCCCGTGCAGTAGTGATCGCCTACACAGAGCTGTTGACATGCACTCTCTGGTTCATCTGTAGGGGTATATTAGACAGTTGTAACAGAATGTGTGGGGTGGCCTTAATTTGCTTCTTGCTTCTACAGTCCATCGGCCTTCGTTCGTCGCAGAGAACTCTCTTGTGTAACTGTGCAGTGTGCAGTGTCACTTGGATCCTATAGTTGTTACACGGCACTTAAATTATTTGCGCCGGCTGATACTTTCAAAGAAAAGACGTAGCGACAAGTCCTCATTGCCAGTTGGCTTAGTGTCTCTTTCTCCTCAGCTCTATATACCATATAACTACCTAATAAATTCATTCGTGATGACAGTCGTGCCATAATTTATTTGGAGCAATGAAGTTAGACAAAAAATGGCTCTGAGCACTATAGTACTTAACATCTCAGGTCATCAGTCCCTTAGAACTTAGAACTACTTAAACCTAACTAACCTAAGGACATGATACACATCCATACCCGAGGCAGGATTCGAACCTGCGACCGTAGCAGCCGCGTGGTTCCGGACTGAAACACCTGGAACCGCTCGGCCACCGCGGCCGGCCAGTGAAGTTACACACTTCATTACACTTTGCTCTGTAATCCGGCAGCTTTAATTTATCCGTTTGTCCAGGTGTTTTAACGTAGTCGTCCGACTTTCTTACAATATGTCTGGAACAGTGTGTGTGTGTGTGTGTGTGTGTGTGTGTGTGTGTGTTTAGTGAGCGAAGTGTTATGAAACAATGTGCGTATAGTGTGTGCAGTGACTGATAGTGTGATATGAGTGAACAGTGTGGCATTACATTATTTAATAAGTTATTTGTAAAAAAAAACTGTTGTATACCAGGAGTAAATCTAATGATTGTCTCTAACTAAAAGTCTGTAAATATGTGTATACGAATTAGCTTATTTTGAATAAGCTTGTAAATACTTTGACATGTCCTATATCCTTGTAAAAAGAGATCTACGGATGAATAAAGCTGCTACTACTACTACTACTACTAGAGCTATAGTTTACTAGACACATTTAGCGGATCCCTATAATTGCCGTTGTTGTTGTTGTCGTCGTCGGACCCTCAACCGCATGATTATCAGCATCCTTGCAGAATATGAAATAACTGCACAGTGGGACGAACAAACTCGTTCCTCTAACAAGGGAACCTCCCCATCGCACCCCCCTCAGATTTAGTTATAAGTTGGCACAGTGGATAGGCCTTGACAAACTGAACACAGATCAATTGAGAAAACAGGAAGAAGTTGTGTGGAACTGTGAAAAAATAAGCAAAATATACAAAGTGAGTAGTCCATGGGCCACATAGGCAACATCATGCACAATGTAAGCTCAGGAGCGCCGTGGTCCCATGGTAGCGTGAGCAGCTGCAGAACGAGAGGTCATTGGTTCAAGTCTTCCCTGGAGTGAAAATTTTACTTAATTTATTTTTGCATAGTTATTATCTGTCCGTTCGTTCATTGACGTCTCTGTTCACTGTAATAAGTTTAGTGTCTGTGTTTTGCCACCGCATCGCAAAACCGTGCGATTAGTAGACGAAAGGACGTGCCCCTCCAATGGGAACCGAAAACATTTGATCGCAAGGTCATAGGTCAACCGATTCCTCCACAGGAAAACACACTGGTGACGGCATATGCGTCACATGACAGGAATATGTTGCCGACCCACCTAACTTGTACACTTGGCGATTCTTCTACCTTGCCCGATTTAGATTTTCTTGTGAATGTTATAATCACTCACAAAAAAGTGATGAAAACATAAGAGTTTGTCACATAAACTGAAAATAAAAAATAAAAATTTTCACTCAATGGAACATTTGAACCAAGGTCCTTTCGTTCCACAGCTGCTCACGTTACCACGAGACCATGGCTCTCCTGCGATGTTATTGTCCTTGATGTTGCATATGTTCCCATGAACTACTCAGTTTGTATATTTTGCTTATTTTTTCACAGTTCCACACAACTTCTTCCTGTTTTCTCAATTGATCTGTGTTCAGTTTTTCAAGGCCTATCCACTGTGCCAACTTATAACTAAATCTGAGGGGGGTGCGATGGGGAGGTTCCCTTGTAAGCTACGTGCTCGGTCCAGTGACCTCTGGACGATTACATAGACCTGAAAGACTGTTTGGCAATGACAACACAGACAACGGTTGCTTATCAACACGATAAGGATAAATGGATAACGAATTCACGAAAAAGAGCGTACATGTCTACATGGACGTTCATATCCTTTCTTACGCTCTAATGAGGCTACTATATAGTCGTGACATAAAATACTACATAGAACAAAAATTAGCTGAAAAAAAGTTGAAGATGTCCCCTTGCACATGTGACTGGATGACCAATAATAAAAACTGGGACAGAGCCAGCAGCTGTGAGAACAAGAAAAAGTTAGTTAACAATTCTGACAATGGATTAATTGCCGTTGATATGACTGTATCGTTCGCAGTATAATGTTTTCTTTTTTCCTCAAAAAGGTAGCGTAGCCCTACGTCTGTGTTCCGAAATCCGCGAATGATGTGTGGCGCATATTGTATAGGAGTTGTGATGACAAACTATCGAACCTTTAAATGGCAGAAGTACATTTATTGACTTAGAGCTACAGAACCCTAAAGCCCTTCAAGCTGATCTCAGTCGTAATTCACATACTTATCTCATCGCTCCTGCCATCGTTGGAAACACTTCTGGAACGTGTCTTTTGGAACGGTGAACAGCCGGGTCGTCGCATTCCGCACGATGTCTTCTCTAGATTCAAATCGTGTTCGTTTTAGAGGAGCCAAAAGTCACATGCAGCATGTCGGTCTAACCACAGGAATGTTGTGTTTGACGAGGAAAGTCTAATTCAGATGAAGAAAATGGGCTGGCGCATTATCGTCGTGCAGCTGCAAAGTTTGTGCCGACTACAGGTCCGGTCGTCAGCGCCGCAACACACCATGTCAACGACGAAGAACCTCCTGCCAGAATTCCTTGTTGATGGATTGGTTTGCATACTCATGATGCACCAACCCATGTGAGTCGAAGAAAACAGTAACATGTCTTTGCATGGCTGCTTACCTGTCGTGCTTTGGCCTCGATCATGTCGTGTGTCGTGTGTTTCCACTGTGACTACGCATCGTGGTTTCTGGGTCGTCCCTTGAACCCAGGTCTCATCGCCTGTGATCACGTTGTCCAGAACGTTGGGGATACTGCCTGCATTACCCAGCAAGTCCTGTGTGATTTCCTTGCGGCGATGCTTTTGTTCCATTTTCAGCAGTTTCAGTATGAATTTAGAGGACGCTCTCCTCATGCACTACTCATCGGTGAAAATTGAGTGTATCGATCCTTACATCGTTCGCAAGTTCTCGTGCTATGATACGACGGTCTTACGTGAACAAAGTACGCACCTGCTCAATGACATCGTCATTTCGGCTTGCTGATGGTCCGCGGTTCGCTGTCCTTTGATTTGCGGTCATCTTTGAAGTGCCTCTACCACTATTTTATCCGTGAGTTGCTCTTAGCTTCGTCCCCCAAAAGCCTGTTGAACCTTGCGAGTGGTTCCCATCTGGGTATCCCAAGCTTTTGACAAACTTTGATGCAATGTTGCTGCTCAGTTTGTTCCGCCATTTTACAGATTACGACGAACGATCACTACATGTCCTCACTCATAGGTCGACTGCTAGCTACTGACACTTTCTGCTGGCGGGTAAACAGTTCATGACTGCCCATGAATTTTCTCCACCAAGCCTCAATGGCACGAAATCATCCGTGCTTCATATTGTACCAGATCCAGTTACCGCCCATCCTCCTCGATACGCGGAAGGTTCAAAGGAAGCACGATTGTCAGTACCCAAATTTCTCTTGATTTACCGTTTTTTTCATGACGTGAAAAGTATGTTGTGGGAGATAATGCGCTTTTTCAGGCGTTTCTTGCATCGTAGATAGTGACATGCTTGTAATCAAGAATAATCAAATATAATCTAGAAGCAAAGTGAAAACAATCCTGTTTTGTAACGAACTAGAGTTTCGTGCCCTGTCGCCTTCGAAATCGTCTGGGAAGGAGCACAAATTTGTCCAGATAACGATAAGTAGGGAAAACGGCCGCCGTATTGTTTGAAGTTGTTGGGAGAAGCCGTGGGAAACCTAATTCACGGGAAACCTAATTCACGATGGCGGACTGGGCCGAAGACTGATTTGATGCAGTTGTCCATGGTAGTTCATATTGTGCAGGCTCCATCATCTCTGCATAACTACTGCAACCCAGACCCACTCGGATCTACTTACTGGGTCTTCCTCTATAATCTCCCCCTCCCCCCCTCCCGTCCCTACCCTTCCATACATAAACAGACTGACTATTCTTTGATGTTTCGGGGCGTGTCCTGTCAACTAATCCCCTGTTTTAAGTCAGCTTAACCATTTCAGATCACTGATGAATAACTAAGCACCTAATACGGTTTAATTTTCGGAAGACATTTTATAGTTTTTACAGCTTTTATTCAATAAAAAAGTTTATTTTTTATGTGTCCCCAACAGAAAGCCGCGCAACCATACTTGGAATGAGGTCCTATGGACTGATGGATCGTGTGGTACATGAGGTGATACTCAGATGGACGTCACATTAGAAAGAGTGTTTTCCCGGCAGTTGTCGTTTATTATATGCGTCAGTCTTATAGAATCTTTTGACCTTCTGCTGAGGCCTTCTTCAGTGAAATAACCTGCACACAGTATGCGGATCGAAATATTCTACATAACACGGTATCACTGCCTAAGAATTTTTAACTTCATTCAGCTGGGCATTTGTGGATTGTCGGATTTGCAGCTAACGGTGTTGACGTAATCCTATTGGCTCGGAGGCGAAGATGATTAGTTTAGACTACAGGTCTGTGTCATCCTTTGGTGCAAGAAATTCTTACGTCACGCGCCATTTCTTTCGCCTGTCTTTTCTTTTACTTCTGGAAATGATTTATTAATAGGCAAAATTCAAAGCTGGGCCGTGGTTAGAGGACCACGTTCAACTGTAGACCCTCCTGTAACTGCCTATCTAAATCAGTTCAAAGTTAACAAGTCACTGGTATACCACATATGAGACAGTGCGTGTAAATCAACTTTCGGATTGACGACAGCCTTACATTGTAGTAAGAGTGAAATTCTGTGTTGGTAATATGATGGTTTGGAACAGTTTTTCCCTCTGTGGGCTCGGACCATCAATTTTTATTTCAGAGAAAAATTAACGTATGTGCTTATCAAATCATTTTATACAAAAGTATGCAGTCTACTCTGTGGTTACAACTTGAACATTTCCTGTATCGTAAATGATAACACCCCTATCCACAGAGCAAGGTCTGTTGCATCGTTATTTGACGAAAATTAGGAGCATTAGTTGTATCAGTCTGCCCAAAAACCACATCAAATCTCACCTTAATATCTCCTTAATAGCTGTCGCCAGCATTCCGATCAGCAAAGAGGCTGCGAGAAGATGGATCTAGGCACCGGAGCAGGCGAGCCCATCAGGAGAGGCCAAAGACAAACTCGGAAGAAACGCCAGTATTTAGATAGCCGCCGGGGACTGGAGTCCGTCAGTCATCCAGTGAGTCACAGTCGGCCCAGTCGCAGAGAGAGACCAGAGCAGTGTACTTAGCGGGACTTGTACTTCAGCAGCAGTGAGGCTAACGTGACCTATTAAGGAAGAGCTTTCTTATACTTATGAATAAAGAACCCTGTTAATCTATGGTTGCAGTTGTGTTAAGAGCATTCCGGCCACCGAACAACATCCTCTCCTTGCTTCCCATGGTATAAGCCTGCGGTGCCAACAGACGACACAAAAGAGAGAATGAGGATACATGCCAGGTGAGTTCGTCTAAAAATTCTGCAACACAATGTCTTCATCGTGCTTCACGGAATACGGAAGCAAGCTCTGTGTTTTCTGTGTATTAGAAGTTGGTTGGAATCCTTCTATGAACTTCATTACGTGTGTGAGTAGTAGAAGAAGATTCTACACGTTATTAGCTTCGTAACTGGCATGTTGGGAACGAACTGCAAATAAGTACAGAGAGTATAGACCAATTAATGTGGTTGAACTCAAGCTTTAACTACGAACTATATTGTCGAGGTTTTGATTCTCGAGGAGTTTCCACATAGAGGAGACATTGTCTGCACCATTTTTAACAATCGCCTCACGTTCGAGATGAGACCGATAAAAGTCTGAATATTTAAAAGGAAGCGCCAGCAGGAAAGAGCAGCGAGAAGTGAAGCAACATAAGGAGATTCTCTATTTACCAGTGAAGGGGAACATAGACTCAACGATGATAATGTTGTGGAGCTGTCTGGTAACATGTACAGTTAACGAACACTTGGACGTAATTTCTGTCTTGCTCAGTCGCAGTATCACTACCGTTTTAACTATCATTCACTACCGTTATTGGATTAGGTTGAGCTTTCTCGTCGTAAAATACGTTACTACTTACTACATTCATTTGTTTAGTTGAAAGAACTCCAGTTTGGACCAGTATATTTAGTGTAACAGATAGAACTTGGCGAAAGTGAAAATAATATGGAATAATAGACACAGCAGGTTCGTGGTTTTTATCTGAATGACACAAATCAGTACTAATGAGTTCGATTTTCGAACCTTACTGTACACAATGTCTGATTGTTTCACTTTTCTTTCTCATTCTTATTTTACATAAATGATCTTTCACGTGCAGATTCAGAAGACGCTAATTTTGCTCATCTTACAGATTATACAAGTATAGGCCCTTCCAAGTACCACGGACCTTGCCATCGGTGGGATTGCTTGCGTGCCTCAGCGATACAGATAGCTGTACTGTAGGTACAAACAGAACGGAGGGGTATCTTTGGTAGGCCAGACAAATGTATGGTGCCTGAAGAGGGACAGCAGTTTTTTTTCAGTAGTTCCAGGGTCAACAGTCTGGATGCTTAACTGACCTAGCCTTGTAACATCGACCAAAATCGGCTTGCTGTGCTGGTACTGCAAATGGCTGAAAGAAAGGGAAACTACAGCAGTAATTTTTCCCAAGGACATGTAGCTCTGCTGTATGGTTAAATGATCATGGCATCCTCTTGGGTAAAATATTCCAGAGGTAAAATGGTCCCACATTCGGATGTCTGAGGAGAGCTACGCAGGATCATGTTATCATCAGGATAAATAAAACTGGTGCTCTACATATCGGAGCAAGAATTGTTAGATTCCGTAATCGGGCACGTAGGTTAGTAGATTTAAAAAGGGAAATGGATAGTTTGAAGATGGTATATATTGGGAATTTGTGAAGTTCGAAGTTCGGTGGGAGAAGGAACGGGACTTTTGGTCAGATGAATAAGGGTATAAATACAAAATCTAATAGGGGTAACTCAGGAGTAGGTTTAATAATGAATAATAAAATGGGAATGCGAGTGAGCTACTATGAACAGCATAGTGAACGCATTATCGTAGCCAGGATAGACATGAAGCCCACGCGTACCACAGTAGTACAAGTTTACATGCCAACTAGTTCCACAGACGAGGAAGACTTTGAAGAAATTTATGATGAGATAAAAAGAAATAATCCAGATAGTTAAGGGAGACGAAAATTTAATAGTCATCGGGGACTGGAATTCGATAGCAGGAAAAGAAAGAGAAGGAAAAATGGACTGGGGAAAGGAATGACAGAGGAAGTCGCCTGGTAGAATTTTGCGCAGAGCATAATTTAATTATAGCTAATACTTGGTTTAGGAATCATAAAAGAAAGATGTGTACGTGGAAGAGACCTGGAGTCACCGCAAGGTTTCAGATTGATTATATAATGCTTAGACAGAGGTTTAGGAATCAGATTTTAAATTGTAAGACGGTTCCAGAGGCAGATGTGGACTCAGACCACAGTTTATTGGTTATGAACTGTAGATTAAACTAAAAAAATTACAAAAGGCGGTTAATTAAGGAGATGGAACCTGGATAAGTTGAAAGAACCAAAGGTTGTTGAAAGTTTCAGAGGAAGCAATATACAACGGATGACTGGAACAGGGAAAAGGAATACAGCAGAAGACGAATGGGTATCTTTAAGAGATGAATAGCGAAGGCACCAGAGGATCAAATAGGTGAAAAGACAGGACCTAGTAGGAATCCTTCGATAACACAAGAGATATTGAATTTAACTGATGAAAGGAGAAAGTGTAAAAATGCAGCAAATGAAGCGGGCGAAAGGAAATACAAACGTCTAAAAAATGAGATTGACAGAAAATGCAAAATAGCTAAGCAGGAATGGATATAGGACAAATATAAGAATTTAGAAGCATATTTCAGAAGGGGGCAAGATAGTTACCGCCTACAGGAAAGTTAAAGAAGCCTTAGGGGAAAAGAGATTCAGCTGTATGAATATCAACAGCTCATGTGGTAAACCAGTCCTAAGCGAAGAAGGGGAAGCTGAAAGGTGGAAGGAGTATATTGAGGGCGATGTCCTTTAGGGCAATATCATGGAAACGGAAGAGGACGTAGGTGACGATGAGGACGGGAAAACAATACTGAGAGAAGAATTTGACAAAGCTGCGAAAGATCTACACTCCTGGAAATGGAAAAAAGAACACATTGACACCGGTGTGTCAGACCCACCATACTTGCTCCGGACACTGCGAGAGGGCTGTACAAGCAATGATCACACGCACGGCACAGCGGACACACCAGGAACCGCGGTGTTGGCCGTCGAATGGCGCTAGCTGCGCAGCATTTGTGCACCGCCGCCGTCAGTGTCAGCCAGTTTGCCGTGGCATACGGAGCTCCATCGCAGTCTTTAACACTGGTAGCATGCCGCGACAGCGTGGACGTGAACCGTATGTGCAGTTGACGGACTTTGAGCGAGGGCGTATAGTGGGCATGCGGGAGGCCGGGTGGACGTACCGCCGAATTGCTCAACACGTGGGGCGTGAGGTCTCCACAGTACATCCATGTTGTCGCCAGTGGTCGGCGGAAGGTGCACGTGCCCGTCGACCTGGGACCGGACCGCAGCGACGCACGGATGCACGCAGTGCCGTAGGGGACCGCACCGCCACTTCCCAGCAAATTAGGGACACTGTTGCTCCTGGGGTATCGGCGAGGACCATTCGCAACCGTCTCCATGAAGCTGGGCTACGGTCCCGCACACCGTTAGGCCGTCTTCCGCTCACGCCCCAACATCGTGCAGCCCGCCTCCTGTGGTGTCGCGACAGGCGTGAATGGAGGGACGAATGGAGACGTGTCGTCTTCAGCGATGAGAGTCGCTTCTGCCTTGGTGCCAATGATGGTCGTATGCGTGTTTGGCGCCGTGCAGGTGAGCGCCACAATCAGGACTGCATACGACCGAGGCACACAGGGCCAACACCCGGCATCATGGTGTGGGGAGCGATCTCCTACACTGGCCGTACACCACTGGTGATCGTCGAGGGGACACTGAATAGTGCACGGTACATCCAAACCGTCATCGAACCCATCGTTCTACCATTCCTAGACCGGCAAGGGAACTTGCTGTTCCAACAGGACAATGCACGTCCGCATGTATCCCGTGCCACCCAATGTGCTCTAGAAGGTGTAAGTCAACTACCCTGGCCAGCAAGATCTCCGGATCTGTCCCCCATTGAGCATGTTTGGGACTGGATTAAGCGTCGTCTCACGCGGTCTGCACGTCCAGCACGAACGCTGGTCCAACTGAGGCGCCAGGTGGAAATGGCATGGCAAGCCGTTCCACAGGACTACATCCAGCATCTCTACGATCGTCTCCATGGGAGAATAGCAGCCTGCATTGCTGCGAAAGGTGGATATACACTGTACTAGTGCCGACATTGTGCATGCTCTGTTGCCTGTGTCTATGTGCCTGTGGTTCTGTCAGTGTGATCATGTGATGTATCTGACCCCAGGAATGTGTCAATAAAGTTTCCCCTTCCTGGGACAATGAATTCACGGTGTTCTTATTTCAATTTCCAGGAGTGTATGTCGAAACAAGGCACAGGAAGTAGAAAACGTTTCGCCAGAACTACTGATAGTCTTGGGAGAGCCAGCCATGACAAAACACTGCCATCTGGCGTGCAAGATGCATGAGACAGGCGAAATACCAACAGACTTCAAGAAGAATATAATAGTTCCGATTCCAAAGAAAGCAGGTGCTGAAGGTGTGAAAATTACCGAACAATTAGTTTAATAAGTGATGGTTGCAAAATACTAACACGAATTCTTTACAGAAGAATGGAAAAACTGGTGGAAGCTGACATTGGAGGAGGATCAGTTTGGATTGCAGAGAAACGTAGGAACACGCGAGGCGATACTGACCCTACGCCTTATCTTAGAAGATAGATAAAGGCAAGGCAAACCTACGTTTATAGGATTTGTAGACTTACAGAAAGCTTTTGACAATGTTGACTGGAATACTCTTTGAAATTCTGAAGGTAAATGGAAATGAGCGTTTGACGTCATTGGCCGGGAGGCTCCTTGCGGGGCAAGTCCGGCCGCCTTGGTGCAGGTCAGATTACATTAGACGCCACATTGGGCGACCTGCGTGCTGGATGGGGATGAAATGATGATGAAGACAACACAAAACCCACTCCCTGAGCGCAGAAAAACTCCGACCCAGCCGGGAATCACATCCGTGCCCGTAGCACGGCAGTCCGTCACGCTGACCACTCAGCTACCGGGGCGGACATTCTGAAGGTTGCAATCGTGAAACATAGGGAGCGAAAGGCTATTTACAACTTGTACAGAAGCCAGATGGCAGTTATAATGAGCATGAAAAAGAAGCAGTGGTTGAGAAGGTGAGACATGGTTGTAGCCTATCCCTGATGCTATTCAATTTGTACACTGAAAAAGCAGTAAAGGAAACCAAAGAAAAATTTGGAGTAGGAATTACAGTTCAGGGAGAAGAAATAAAAACTTTGAGGCTTGCCGATTACACTGTAATTTTGTCAGAGACAGCAAAGGACTTGAAAAAGCAGTTGACCGAAATGGATAGTGTCTTGAAAAGAGGATATAAGATGAACATCAACAAACGCAAAACACTGATAATGGAACGTTGTCGGATTAAATCAGATGTTGCAGAGAGAATTAGATTAGAAAAGGAGACACTTAAATTAGTAGACGATTTTTGCTATTTGGGCAGCAAAATATCGTATGATGGCCGACGTAAAATGTAGACCGACGATGGCAAGAAAAACGTTTCTGTGGAAGAGAAATTTGTTGACATCGAATATAGATTTAAATGTTTAGAAGTCTCTTCTGAAGGAATTTATCTGGATTGTAGCCTTGAATGGAAGTGAAATGTGTTCGATAAACAGTTTAGATAAAAAGAGAATAGAAGCTTTCGAAATGTGCTGCTACAAAAGAATGCTGAAGATTAGACGGGAAAATCACGTATCAAATAAGGAGATACTGAATAGATTTGGGGAGACAAGGAATTTGTGACTCAACTTGACCAAAAGAAGGGATCGGTTGATAAGCCACATTCAAAAATGGTTCAAATGGCTCTGAGCACTATGGGACTTAACATCTGTGGTCATCAGTCCCCTAGAACTTAGAACTACTTAAACCTAATTAACCTAAGGACATCACACTCATCCCTGCCCGAAGCAAGATTCGATCCTGCGACCGTAGCGGTCACGCGGTTCCAGACTGAAGCGCCTAGAACCGCACGGCCAAACGGGCCGGCTGGTAAGCCACATTCTGAAATATCCAGTTTAGTATTGGAGGGACGTATGGGTCGTAAAAATGGTAAAGGGAGACCAAGAGATGAGTACAATAAGCAGGTTCAGAAAGATTTAGGCTGCAGTGGTTATGAAGATGCTCGTACCAAGATGTGTAACATGGAAAGCTGTATTAAACCCGTTTTCGGACTGAAAACCACAACAGCAACAATACAAGTATAGGAATGAATCGTTCTCTGTCCCGTTATTGGAAAAGAGCTTAGGGAAATATTTGCTACCGTCAGCAGTTGGCTCGGGGCAAATGGATTATCATTGAATTTTTAGAAGCTCAATATATGTTGTTCATTGCGTCTCATAGATCTCCACAAGCTATAAAAATATATGTCTCAAACAATAAAATACGAGAAATTGAAAGTGTTAGGTTTTTGGGACTACCGATAAATCACGTGCTGTATACTGGAAAACTCACTACGTGGAATGAATGAACCGCCTTTGTTCGGCTGCATTTGCAGTGCGCGTGGTTACTAGTATAGATGATTTAAAACTTGTTTATTCTTCATGCTTTCATTCACGAATGAGTTCTAAACCATTTCTGGTGGGGGGAGGGGGGGGGCGGCGACGACTCCCTGTACAGGAACAGTATTTTTTAGAAAACACAGGCGTGTTATAAGAATTAAATGTGGAACAGATAATGTTGTGTTCACCTTCTGTGATGGAACTCCCTCTGCTCCAGTGAAGAATATCTGTATAGAACCTCTTAAAATTAGTCTTTTATGTTTAGAATTAACACTATAATCCTCTATAATCATCAGCGTTGGTTAGTGTGCCATGATGTCATAGCTGCTCTCCCAGTCGGTCGTTGTGGATTCGATGGTGGACGTGGAGGTCGGGAATCAGTCAGCAGGAAGACAGCAACTGAGGAATATTCTTTATTTAGCGTTGAATTGCCAAATACTTTTGCCAACACTTGTGCGCCCACGTCCCACGGGCTGTATTGCCCTAAAGTGCAATTAAATGTACATCTTTGATTTATGTCGATGTCTCGTATACCACTCTGTGGGGGATCCGTGGAATACGGTTAATCTAACATAATGGCGTTCAAGTCTGTGCGCCGCACGTAGTTCGAATCTGTCCCTAATGATGGATTTTGGGATATAAACTTGCCATTTTGATGATTTGTGGCCAGGTTCACCCTTTCTGCATCGAAAACGTGGTGTACAAACACTGACACTCTCAGAATAGAACTTGAGCCACGTACGTAACTTTAGAGCAATGTGAAATGATATCAAGACGTCTTCCGTCACTTTACCGAACGAGGTACCTCGAGAATTGAATCTGCTTTCAGATTTAGCGTTTTTGTGGCCTCTTTAAATTAGTTATGATGAATGCCTGAAATGTACCATTAAATGGGGCCAAGCCGTTTTCCGTCACCATCTCTGTCCTGTCCGTCAGCCAGTTAGTCCCCTAAATCCTTGATTTATTTCATAAAACGGAAACAAATGGCAAATAAAATCGTTGATAAGGATGAAATTGAACCAAAGTTAAATTTTTTATTTATCTGCATCGAAACAAGGTTATTGAATCCCCTTGCGAGTGGGACAGAACATAAATTGGTTAATCTAACCTTTTTATCTGCTTGAAGGTAACCAAAACCAGGAATACTTCTTCCTTCTAGTCACTTCATGTTAAAGAGTGATTATTTAGTTACAGATTAATTATTTGAAAGACTCAGCAGCTGTGTAATCTTCAGTGTGGGACAAATCAGAAAGAGAAAGAAGGAAAAATTGTCTTTATTTATCACATTCATTTTTTCCCTGTCGCTGGCGTACGAAAGAACGATGAATGAAGTCCGTCATGACACTGGAAATATTACAACCGTGAATTAAGTTACGCATTTATGTGAAAGCATACTATTCCTTGAGTGTAAACATGTCGTGCACCGAATGGTCATTCGAGACTGATTCGGTTTCGGTTAAGAATCAGGAACGAATCGCTTGTTGACATTCATGATGGAACCGTGGTAGGATCCAGCTGGAGTCATTTGAGAAGGAAGGGAGATATGTGTTGAATGTCCAATCGACAAAGAAGTCATTGGAGATTAAACAAAAATTCGGAGAGGATAAGGGTGTGGAAATGTATAGATTATTTCGTTTTCAAAAGACCCATTCTGGTATTTTCCGAATTCGATTACCGAAAATCGCAGAAAATCTGATCAGATACCGGCCGAGGATTTGAATCGTCGACCTACCAGGCACTGCTCCTCGCCCTTCAGCTGAGAGATTACCCACTCGAGTGTTTACGTCGACGGACAGTGGCGGTCGCTAGCGGCAGGTTGCAGTTTGGTGAAACCGCATAGGACTGACAGATAACAGACGTAACAATAGGCATAGGTCTGTGGCCCCGCAAAGGGTTGGGCGGACAAAGCATACAATGCTTGGAGCGCGGCAGGTCACTGCCCCCGCTGGCGCTGGAAGCCTGTCATGCTTGGGCCAGCTGTGGCCCAACATGCGTGGCGTTTTGAAGGGGAAGCACGTGTGCTTCACGGCAGAACTGAAAAAAAAAAAAGAAAAACAAGTCACCACTGACACTGCATGGCAAACAGATCTGTCTCTACATCAGAGCTCTACAAATCGTTGCGAATGAGGTAATATCATTGGACTTGGTAACTGGACAATAGCTTCACGTTATTAATATAGAAGAATTGGACAAACCTAGATAATCAACTAGCCAGCGCACAGTCTGTTAAGAGTACCGTATATGGCGGGGACAAGGGAGAGACCTCTCATAGACGTCGTAAAGCCTTATAAATTTTTCGTGATGTACGAAAAATATTGAAAACACGTTTTTACCACTGACGAATCGTTGTTCGTACGATACATTAGTCGACATATTATGTACCTAGTTTCTGACGTTGTCGGACGTTCTGTGAAAGATGGAAGCTGTATAAGTCGTGGAGGTCCTCTTTCGTGGCCATCTTGTAAACATGATCGGATCCTACGTGATTTCGTCCTGTGGGGTCATGTGGGATATCTTTTGTACGAGTTACCTTTCGAGACTGAAGGGGATTTTCTGGCAAAAGTTCCCGCTAACTGTGACACTGTTGCCACGTACTGGCGTTGTTCGAACTGGCACAACATAACTTTGTGCCACTATATTATGCCAGCATACAATGTGATGGATGCCCCTCTGAGCTCTCTTCCCTCTCCTCCAAAGACAACTCACAGTCACGCTGATGTTTAGTGTGAAACTGTTGTATACGAATATAATAATAATAAAATATATAAAACTTTTATTCTTTGCGGATGTGCAACAGTGCAACTGTGATGAATAAAAGAAAATTAGAAATAACTTTAATCAGTCTCCTTATATGATGCATGTTTTAATATAATTATTATTAATTTATTTACATCAGGGCGGGGTACATCGCTTTAGCGTTGTGCCCAAAAAAATGTGTGAAATCTTATGGGACTTAACTGCTAAGTTCATCAGTCCCTAAGCTTACACACTACTTAACCTAAATTATCCTAAGGACAAACACACACACACCCATGCCTGTAATTCAGAGAAATATAGCTTTTGAAAGGCGTTTTTCCGAAAATGTGAGAAGTGCATGTGTCATGCGACTGATTTTGTAATATCAAACTCACTGGACACTTCCACAACGTCATGATTTACATAATGCAAAACGAATGTCACCATTATCAGTATTTCACTAAGCACTGCGGTTATGAACACAGGTCTGCGCAGTATGTCTATGTGAACGTGTAAATAAAGAGAATGTTGTTTCTTTTAGTCGTTTCCGCCTACACTGATAAGTTAATCTTTCTGGTGTTTTTTCTGGTTTGAGAGTCTTTCCCTTATGTCTACCTTACTAATCATATGGTTTATCGATTGTACCGGTGGATTCACGAATCGTCTCGGTTTTGTTGTTGACAGCAGATACGGTCAGGGTGTTAATGTGCACCTTTAACTTGTTGACATTTTAGCGCTCACGCCGGAAGCCCGCCAATATGAGCAGCCCATCACTCAAACAAATGAAAAATGTATTGTGTTAAATAATGTAGCTTATAATTTCAATAATTCCTTGCCATTTTTGAGACACTTTAGTTTTCATTCTACTGTATTTTCTGAAACTTAGCGTGAAATTTGGAAATTGACGTATGTAAAATTATAAAAGCTTCTATTTAATTTTGTTTGGGGGTCATGATCCGTGTAACCACTCCCCCCTTCCGATCTAGAAACCGTAACTACTGAGAAGGCGGGCATTGACAGCAAAAATATATTTGTCATGTAGCCAAGAAGTGGGCTTTCAGAAATAACTTAATATAATTAATACCTCATAAAATACACTAGAGCTTTGCAAGACACTAAAATGCAGCATAAACAATTGAAACGTGCGCAAAGTTGTATGATGGCTACATCATTCAGCGAGCAGCAGTCATTGGAGGGGCGTGAATGATACCGCTGGAGTCGCCAAAAATGAGCTGAATCCAACTGCTTGTATCACATAGCCCCCAGCATATCAGTCTTTGATAATGACATGATGACTACAGTGTACTTGTTGCAGTTATTTGATGTGTAGTAAATTTAAATCGCTGGTTGATTATTTGATTTTAGATAGAATGTAGTAGTAATGATTTGTAGTAGAGGTTATCTTTGGCGAAGTCGGATCGCACCTACTACAGGACAAAAAGATCATGTATGTTGATAAATTAATGTAAGGTGAAATAATTTATGCACTAAAATAGACGTAATACCAGTTTGTGTAAAACGTAGCGTTGTAGAAATGTTATACCGTTACAACCTGTTTTAGGTACTAGGTGACTAGCTTATCTAGTAACAACAACACTTGTCTAGTAACGACAACAATAAACGTGATTGTATTAAGGTTTTTTCATGTATGTGTAACGACTGTTTATGTATCTCTGTGCGGGTTGATAGTAGTTTCCTAGTATTTTCATGGTCCATAGAAGGCGCGAACGTAGTGGACCACAGAATAGTTAGTTCTTCCTAAAAACATTAAAATATTCTGATTTCGTGTCCTCGAGATATTTCCCGTCTCTCTCATGATTTTCGCCGTTCCCAGTTTTTAGCATTCCTTTTGTGCTGTCCAGCTACTCAAAAAAGTATGAGACAATATTAAGTTCACTATTTATACTGGAAGTTTCACGATTCCTTTTACAGTCCTCTACGTGTTGTAGAGGGGACTTAGTAGACGTAACTTCGACAAGGAACTATGTCCGGAAATGTACGGTTTGGATACGAAATATGTTTGAAAATCGGATCACTTTCAAGTCTATGTCTCCCGCATCACGGTACACACAGCGGAGGTAATGACCTCTGACCACTGTGTACTACAGGAGCTCGTGGCATGTGCACTGATTCGAATACTCCTCGTCTAGTTCTCCTCCAAGCCGAGAGTGCGGCGCGTCCGTGGAGCACAGTTTCTCCTTTGTTGTAGACGGACGAAAAATGATATGGGGTGTCTTAATTACCGCTGAGACTGACGACGGCTCCTTCTTCTCAGTTTGTGTGCATACCTTGAAGTGATCCTATCTTCAAATTTATTTTAGATCCGCGCATGGACTCCTTATAAAAACTCTAGCTACTAATTCTCATCAACTGCTAGATGCCTGTAACAGGAATTTCAAACGTCCTGTATTTCTACTTTCTTAACAAGAGGTATTTTTTTGGGATATGTCACGTGCAGTATATCACATTATGTTCATCACTTTTAGCAATTTGCTTCGCTAGTGTTATACCATCAGAATTGATGTCATTTTTGTTTACCTAGCAGCAATTTTAATTGCTCGTGTGACAGTCCTTTCTAGCATAGGTTTACCTTTATTATTCTTCGTCGCTTACAGTGTTTTTGCACAAGCGCTGTAACCTACATATTTTAGCTTACTTTTTTAGCATCGTCTGGGTAACTGTATTTTTGCTGTAATTTGCAGTTGTTTTCACGTGGTTAACACTATATCATTGTACGCATTGTTGCAATGTGTACCATACACAGATGAGATATGAGTCTGTGATGATTCGCGCTCTCGTTCTTTGTGTATGCTAGATGCTGCCCGTTTGTCCAATTTGATATGTACTTTACGTTCCTGAGCATTGTTTCGATATGGGTCCTGCAAGTACTTACGGACAAAGTACAAATGAACCGAAAACTATCACTCTTCGTTAATTTCTTTGTTAAAAGCTACTAAATTTTATTTTTCGGACAGCTGTTTTTTCAAAGGTAAAAAGTGACGTTACTGTGGTCTTCACTCCGAACACTGGTTTGTTGTAGATCAAACCGCTTCATTTCTGCGTAATTACTGCAACATACATCCTCTTGAACCTGATTACTGCAGTATGGCCATGGCTTTGCGAAAAATCTTAGTTTATAAATTGTGTTATCGGCATTGTCATTAACAAAAAAACATAAAAAGACGGGCGGTCTTACAGGTCAGTAATTTCACAGATGAACTTGGCAGTATCTCTTGATTTATGGTTCGATGTATCTCACGTTTTATGTGTCATCAAAGATCCTTACATTTTTCTGAATTTGTTGTTGTACAAGTAATAAGTCATATTTCCCTCTAGTGTTGTAGGTATGCACCTCACTGTTCTCCCCGAATTGTGATGAATTGTTGTTGTTGTTGTGTCTCCAGTCCAGAGACTGGTTGGTAACAGCTCTCCATGCTACTCTATCCTGTGCAAGGTTCTTCATCTTTGAGTAGCTACTGCAACCCACATCCTTCTGATTTTGCTTACTGTATTCATTTTTTGGTCCCCCTTTATGATTTTTACCCTCCACGCTTCCGTCCAGTATTTTAGGCGATCCCTTGATGTCTCAGAACGTGTCCTACCAACCGATCCCTCCTTCTAGTCAAGTTGTGCCACAAATTCCTCTTCTCCCCAATTCTGTTCAGTACCTCCTCATTAGGCGCATGATCTACTCATCTGATCTTCAGCATTCTTCTGTAGCATCACATTTCGAAAGCTTCTGCTCTCTTCTTGTCTAAACTATTTGTCGTCCACCTTTCACTTCCATACGTGGCTACACTCCATACAAATACTTTCAGAAACGACTTCTTGACACTTAAATCTATACTCAATGTTAACAAATTTCTCTTCTTCAGAAACGTTTTACTTGACATAGCCAGTCTACATTTTATATCCTCTCTACTTCGACCATCATCGGTTATTTTGCCCCCCAAACAGCAAAACTCATTTACCACTTTGAGTGTCTCATTTCCTAATCTAATTCCCTCAGCATCACCTGATTTAATTTAATTACATTCCATTATCCTCGTTTTGCTTTTGTTGATGTTCATCTTATATCCTCCCTTCAAGACACTATCCATTCCGTTCAACTGCTCTTCCAAGTCCTTTGCTGTCTCTGACAGAATTACAATGTCATCGGCGAACCTCAAAGTTTTTATTTCTTCTCCATGGATTTTAATTCCTACTCCGAATTTTTCTTTTGTTTCCTTCACTGCTTGCTCAGTATACAGATTGAATAACATCGGGGATAGGCTACAACCCTGTCTCACTCCCTTCTCAACCACTGCTTCCCTTTGATGTCTCTCGACTCTTATAACTGCCATCTGGTTTCTGTACAAATTGTAAGTAGCCTTTCGCTCCCTGTATTTTACCCCTGCCACCTTCAGAATTTGAAAGAGAGTATTCCAGTCAACATTGTCAAAAGCTTTCTCTAAGTCTACAAATGCTAGAATTATTTATGACGAATTTCATTAGAGAATATATGTATTGTGACTGCGCATTAAAATACCGAGCTACTTGAAGCGGTACCTACATGACGTTCGTGGGAACACCATATATTATTCTTACTGCTCGCTTTTGTGCAGTCCATACTTTTTTCTAAGTTATAATTTTCCCCAAAAAATTGTTCCATGAGGCATTATTGCATGGAAGTATGCAAAATATGTGATGACATTACTTCGTTTGTTTGCACTATACAATATAGTATTGCCCGAGTACGACTATAAAATTATTGTATTCCTTAATGTTAACACTAATCATTTATACATACCCTGTACATTGACTCGTTCCACATCATTTCGATAAAAAAAATCTGTCAAATGATCTATGGCACATGTAACTAACTAACTGACTAGGAAAACGGCAAAAACATGGTGGCGTTTCTATGGAACATTTTGCTTTTGGAGGAAGCGCCGGTTACAGACGACTGCCAAATCAGTCTTCGCAAATGCTGAAATGGTCAGCTGAAAAGACGCTGGCTGAGAGAAGTGGATAAACAATAATCTTGAACTGCCAGTTTATGGTGCGAACTTTTCAAGAAACGCATCATTGGTCCTTGTTTTATTGACGTGACTCTGCACAGCGACAAGTATCTGCAGTACCTAACAGATGTGCTGCCGCAGTTAGTAGAAGACATCCCGCTGGACATAAGGCAGTCCACGTAGTACAAACATTACAGATGTTCCGCCCAGCCGGCTAGTGTGGCCGAGCCGTTCTAGGCGCTTCAGTCTGGAACCGCGCGACAGGTACGGTCGCAGGTTCGAATCCTGCCTCGGGCATGGATGTGTGTGATGTCCTTAGGTTAGCTAGGTTTAAGTAGTTCTAAGGTCTAGGGGACTGACGACCTTAGATGTTAAGTCCCATAGTGCTCAGAGCCATTTGAACCATTTTTTGTCCCGCCCATTACGCATGTATAATTACAAATGATTCAAATGGCTCTGAACACTATGGGACTTAACATCTGAGGTCATCAGTCCTCTAGAAATTAGAACTGTTTAAACCCAACTATTCCAGACTGAAGCGCCTAGAACCGCTTGGCCACAACGGCTGGCGTATAATTACAGATTTTGTTAACAGAACATTTGGAGATCGTTGGATCGGTCGTTCGAGAATCGCGAGGTAGTCTACACGCTCACGCGGATGAACACTTGTACACTGTTATGTGTGAGCAAAATTAAAACTAGATGTCTATAAGGAATCCACGATGATTACCGAAGACATGAAACGCCGTATAACACGGTCCTGTGCTGCGGTAAGTCCGTATAAACTTCAAAGTGCCTTCTGGCAATCACTTTATAGCCAGTATCAGTGCCCAAGGTCAACATTTTGACCACTTCATAAAATTGTCATAGCAATGAACAGACGAACAGTATCTGAGTTACGTCTTTCGTTATATTTCGTACACTTTTTTAAAATTACTTGCGTGCATCAGAAAATTCGCCAGTTGATGGCTGTTATATAGCGAAAACAGCATCTCGACATCTCGATAGATTCACTCGCGGGGGGGGGGGGGGGGGGGGGGGTATATTTTTGGGTTGCCAGTGTTAGAGGTTAAAATACAGGGTAAGACAGCTGAGTCGCTTTCGATATCCGATACTGTGCTTTCGTTACTCTAGGGCTACTGCATTAAATGCGAGAACTACTTTACATTACACATTTCCTTATGTGTGTGAAGAGTATGCCTCGGAAGAAGATACTGGAGTAGGTACTGTAGACGACAGGCGGTGTTATAGTGGCTGCCCGACAAGTCGGCAGTGCGTCGTGAAACTGAGAAGTGGTGCTGGGAAAGCCCGAAGTCCCGAACCAGGTAGAGGAGAACGTCCTGCAAACTGTCTTTTGTGATCAGTGTCAATAGCTTAGCGGGGCGAGGGAGAGGGTGGGGGCTTTCTGGGCGTGTGGGGGCTTCCCTCTCCATAGTACCAGTACCTGCTGCTCCCCTCCGTCTTGTGCATTGCCAACTGCCAGTCGAATGTTGTTCCAGTTTTCTCGAAGCAACGGCGTAATCTTTTGCCCGCTTCTGATGGGTGCTGCAAACCACAAATAGCGGTTTCTTTTTCTTCTTAGCTCTGCACTACGCAAGCGACGTTTTTGTTCATTTATATCTGCACTTATGCGAGTCAGGCAGAGGACTCGTGTATTAATCCTTCTTCCCTTTCCGTTCACGGATGCAGCGAGGAAGTAATTGTACGGCACCGTGCGAGCTATTATTTGCTTGATGTCTGCAATATCTCTGCGCAATCAAATGCGTGTGAGGCTGAAGAATATTCGCAGTTTCTCCCTAACGTTTCATGCTTGTCGGCCTGCGAGAGCATTGGCGCATCACGGAAATATTAGTTAATGAACGGTTTCGTGAAACTATGCTTGTGAGATCGCAGGAGCGGCTGTATGAGGTGGTATAAAGAGGCGACATTATGTATTTCTGTGGCGTTGCGTTGTTTAATGAGTACAAATAAAGAAGCATCTTACAAACTGAAATCTGTCGTCAATACGATAAAGAATAAAACTCTGCAACCGACAGAAGTCAATTCCATTTTAATGCGCAAGGTTTCCATTTCGATTTGAATCATTGTCGCAGCGGCTGTGGCTACAAGCTGAACTTGGTCCAGGAAATTTAGCTGACACCAATCAGAATGCAATGTCGGTATTGTGCTCACTTCGAAATATTACTTTAGTAACTGCCAGACAGTTTTTTCAGTTTTTACTGGTACCAACAGTCTAGAAAGTAAGAAAGGAACTGGCAGCTAACGGATGGCAGTCGGTCTGCTTGACACTTTGAAAGAAACACGTAGAAACGTCAGTCATCAATGCAGGATCGGATATTTATTCTTACCTTGGGACAGTATTTTCATTTAACGTGTAGTGTTTGACGGCCATCTGTAACACAGCTAAAATTACATGATGCTGGATTAAGGAACACCGTGACAGTGATGTATATTAATGCAAATCTTTTCTCTACAAATTAAATTCATTTGGCCGTTATGAAACATAGTTTTGAACAAAAACATTACATCATCTTTGTGGACGGACGTTGTAACCGTTATCTACTTACGCACGCCGCAAAAGATTTCCAACATTGAAGCAAAAGTGAGATGTTTCCTGTATGAATAGGAAACGACAGAACAACCCAGTAAATCTCAAATCAAATCTGTTGATCAACTCCACTCGTAAGCAACTACCCCGCAAATAATTTTATTTGAATCATCCAGTATCTCACCTTTTTGTCATTTATGCATCTTTTGCTATGTCTTCAGTCTGTTCATTAAATAACATTAGCATGTGCGGTAGTGCCGTCCTGTTAAGTTGGATGGTGTTAAGATCTTATTTGATCATATTTGTCAAGTATAAATACATCTCCTGGTGACGAGACTAAATTTATTGTTGGTATATGTTCATATCACGGCAATTCAAATTTCGCTGTTATGAATTTACTTTTAGAAACCACACACTTTCAAATTGATGAGCAGAAACAATGGCTGTATTGCATGTGCCGTCCAGACACATTTCGTTTGGAACTAGACTCTCTTGAAGTTTTCCAGCTGCTCGGCAGACTATGGCAATACGTGTTTAAACGTCCCGTGTTCAATCCGAAATTCGTCGTAGGGTTCGTGCATTGAAAAAAACTCACATTGCACTGTGCTTCATATTCTCTGTTAAACTGTTACCTCTGGGTGGGTGGCTTCTCAAAGCAGAAGCCAACGGTGTGTCGTGTAGATTAATGCTCTGTCTAGAAAGGCACTAGTAAAACAAATCTTCGTGGTGATGCCTGCTTTATTCTGTCAATAGGATGCTTTAATCAAACACAGAATTGAGCAGAAACTCTATTGACGCACTTTTCTATCACGAACTTTCATCTGATACCTCATGCCTATATAGCCATTTATGCTTAGTGGAAAGACTGTCCCGATTTCCTAAAGTGAAAGCTATTTAGTTATGTTTGACGTTTTTGTCCGATTAGACAGAAGTTACACACAGTTTTAGTACTATTATAAATACTTTAAATATTTATTCCTGGAATTATTGAACCAATAATCTGAAAAAAATTGTGTACAAATGGACTTTTTATACTCATTATCCCACATGCAAAACTAAAAGCACATACATGGAATGTTGTTATTCGTCAGATCTCGGCAGATTTCGTTACCAGTTATTGCCGTCAGACTATGCGTTGATATTAAAAGTGAATGTTTCTGGTGACGAAATGAAATGAATGACTTTTGATGTTAGTTTTGACAACTCTTGTACACAGACATGAAAAAAGTGGTTATCACAGTCATAAATCAAGTTCATATAGAGAAATAGAGGGGAAAATTGCAATAACTGAGGCATACATGGTATATCTTAGGAGTGATGGCATGTTGCTTACCTCATTAAATGTTTGTGATGTTCAAGTTACACTTGCCTTTCTTCTCCCCCCCCCCCCTCCCCATATGTACAAAAAAGGGTAAGCGTTAATTTCCGTCATTTATGCAGGTTAAATTCGACAACAGCCCTTGATAATAGGAATAAATTCCTGTAATACATTGTATTCCGCTCGAAGAGAGAGAGGTACAATGTTTTTGTTCGTTTGAATCTATATTATTTGTAGTTAAAACTTTCAACATCATTCATGATGAATAAAATTTGGTAAACCATTCACGGAAATATGGTAAGCCATTTACGTGGGTAAGCAATAGTAGTGGACCCCAAAACTAAAACCCTGTTCAGTACCGTATTTTACGTTCGTTTTCTTGAGTTTATGCCGAGATTTTACTCGGGGCAGCTGGGATACTGTCCGAGTGAAGGTTCCACAGCAGCCACTAGCATGCTGGCAACATTGCTAACTGTACGCAGGGTGCTGGTCAAACGGTCCGCTGGGGCAGCGGGGGATGAGCGCTGCCTCACACTCGCGGTCAAACGCCAATGCAGCAAGCGCGTGGCTGAGCTTTACTTGAGTCGCTTAGAGTAGCGAAAGTAAAGGGAATATAAGTTAGTACGCTTTCTGGCGTGACATGGAGGGAAGTAGTGTAGTAGTTAAGACGTTGGACGCGTTCTCGGAAGGATCAGGTTTCAAATCATTGTAAAGCCACGGAGAATAAGCCGAATGCCGGGATGTTTCGGGTGTAGGCAGAAATTTCTGCAACGTGAAAGTTGGTTTGGAGACCACAGTGCCTTACTAGGCATGATCCTGTTGTAGGCGGTATGCCTTTGCCTTTCTCCGAACTTTAGTTTGATCTTTAAATGGCTTTTTTTTTTTAATGGATTTAGATGAAATACAGAAACAGTGAAAGAATAAAAGTTCGCCGACTGTATTTCGTGCCAGGGGTGAAAAAAGCGGTAAGTGACAGAAAAAACGTTAGGACCTCCTGCGAAACAGTTTAAAGGAATACCTTTGCTCCTGCCATTCCAATCAGGTATGTCAATAGGAAGCACGGGAGCGATGGCCAAGTCAGCGACTGGTGGCCATGTGCCAACGCCTCCCAAATGTCATACGTACCGACAAAGCAGCTCAGTCGTTGACCTTTCCTGAGGTGATGATTACCTGTAGTACCTTCTCGCATGCTCAACATCGGCGCATCTCAGGTGCACTCCGAGAACTTGCATGTCTTCACTGTAGTTATAAATACTAGCGTCTTCTCGTTCGCTTCCCAGCGTCAGCGACCCTTCCTTCCTGGCGTTGTTTTCCTTTTCCTAGTCGACTAACAGTGAGCAACATCTGTTTTATTTACCCTATGGCGTTGCAAATCACATGTTATCATATACATAAGACACTAATAACAGTTCTAAAAATTTATAGTTCATAATAAGAAACAAAAGGCATTACTCACAAGTATCAGTAACAAACAATAGGTTTTTTTTATCTATTCGATTGCATCTTGGATGACATGAAGAAGCGGGATAGCCTGACAAAGTATTACTCTAAAGGGCGTTCTCATGTAATGTGCTGGATGATTTGTCTGTTGGCAGTATATTGTCATTCTGGTGAAATTGTCTTTGGTTCAAATTCAAATGGCTCTGAGCACTATGGGACTTAACTGCTGCGGTCACCAGTCCCCTTAAACTTAGAACTACTTAAACCTAACTAACCTAAGGACATCACAAACACCCATGACCGAGGCAGGATTCGAACCTGCGACCGCAGTGGTCGCGCGATTCCAGACTGTAGCGCCTAGAACCGCTCGGCCATGTCGGCCGGCTGAAACTGTCTTTCCTGGTCGGTATAGCTAGTCAGCACATCTGCCGAGGTTTGTTGTTTGTCATGATGAGTCTAGACAATATTTTCTTATGGAAGTCGAAGCCCAAGAGATTTACGTGACACTGGGAAGATTGTAAGCATATTTTGAAGAGGACTCTTTCACTGTCATTCCCACACTTAAAGAAATAAAAATGTATGCAACTAGTTTGCTGACTATTAGTACAGAAGGTCTATGGAGCGCAGTCTTCTAATTGCCACTCCTTTGGACAGTTGGTGAGTTGGGAGCAAAGGATTACTTTTTAATTTAGTGCCTTCTCTGAAAAAAGTGCGATCCCATAGTACTTGGAACAGGTGTATGTAAATGAGCCTGGAGAGCCAACAGGAACTTGTAGACATTATCCTCACATAACCGAATGGTGCCGTTTAATTCTACGTCAGCTTTATTTACATTGGCAATAGTGAACCACACTGGAACGGGATCCTTCAAAGGCAGCTGAGGAGAAGTAACGCCAGCATTTTTGATAGCCGACGTTAATGACAGATAGAACTGGCAGCAGTCGTTCTGTCGGCCAATTGCTTTACAGAATTATCGACTTGGAGGATATAAGAAAAATAGCAAAATATGATGGTCTCAGTAGAGCTGCTAGCGCTTATTCTTCACCTTACGCAATGGAAGAATGTCACCAGATGGTGGATGTGGCCAAAGCAGTCACAACGCTATAAACAGCTACCAACTACTCCGAAATGTATGTATTTAACAATGTTACTCGTAGTCAAGCAAATAATTACGTTTAGTGAAACAGACTGATCATTCGCGGTTTTCTCGTCGCTTACGCTATCGTGGCCATTATGTCTATCTGTAGTGAGCGACTTCTACTTGCTCTCTGCCGCAACTGTCACTTTAGGAGCACATCGCCCTCCCTGGCGTTAATGCTTGCAACAGTAACAGCTAACCCATTCCATTGCTCTTACCAATTAAACATTGTTAACAATGTTGGAAAAGCGAAGCTAGGATCCCCACTTGCCAACCAGATTGATAACCAAGGCCGCTACGATGGCGGTCGACCTAAATAATTCAATACTTAAAATATGCTTGGGAGGACGTTCCATTTCTGTTTGCTTACCAACTACTGAACGTTTGGCTCAAGCATACAGCAAGTTTTAAGATCGCGAATAAGATAGTCTATAGGAAAATTATAAATTGACGAAGTGTTCAAAATGGTTCGAATGGCTCTGAGCACTATGCGACTTAACTTCTGATGTCATCAGTCGCCTAGAACTTAGAACCAATTAAACCTAACTAACCTAAGGACATAATACACATCCATGCCCGAGGCAGGATTCGAACCTGCGACCGTAGCGGTCGCTTGGGACGAAGTGTAATTTCCGGTGTAGCGAAACACGTAAGTCGGCCACATGGTCAATGTTGCGCTGCATACGCACGTCAACCACCATAATGAAAGTATTTTTCTGTTTTATTGCTTTGAGCTAGTTTTCCAAGCTTTTCAAATTATTCGTACATTCCATATGTTTTTGGATGGGTCCGTCTTTAGCAAAACACAATTTTGTTTTTTGTCCCCAAACATGTATCACTGCATTTGGTGACAAGAAACAAAATTGTGTTCTACTAAAGGCGGACCCCATTCAAAAACATATGTATTGTTGAAGCAAACACAGACAAAAGAGCTTCAAACTGAAGATGATTATTCGTACATTTTGCGAGCTGGGAACAGTTACACGTGTGTGCAGTGTAGATTACCGTATACGTCAAAAAGAGAACTCTGGCAACTGGCAACGAGCTCGCAATCTATCTCAACAGGATTCTGTTTTCTACTTTTCGTAATATTAAAGAATAACGTAACAGTCTAGTGCAGCCAATAAGTAGGTAACTCTATGGGGCCGTCAGTCTCTAGTTTCTTAATTGTATTTGTTTATATACCGAAGCGACACTAGAAGAGCGGACACTGTCCAAATCACAGCGTTAACGACGCGTGTACATCAGAATCATAGCAAACGCAGGAAACATTTATCTGCTGATCTTGCTTTGTCAGTCATGATTCGTATGATTTAAATTAAGATTATATCTAGCAGCTCCGTTCGTGATCGAACGAGATGACACAGTGGTAAACAACTGGACTCACACTCGGGAGAAACGGATTTAAAATCTCCGTCCGACAATCCAGATTTAGGTGTTCGATTTCCTTATACCTTAGAAGGTTAATGCACGTATGGTTCCACTGAAAAGGGGCAACCTACTTTCCTTCTCTTTATAGTAGAATCCGAACTCCTGCTACGCCTCTAATAACATTATCGCCTGGAGCGTAATTCTCAAGCTCCGGTTCCTAAGTAATTGTATATGTGACACACCTACTTGGGAAGCGAGCTTGACAACTATCCGGCAGGGATGGCCTGAATGTCGTATTTGATAGGGAAACCGGTAGCCAGTAGGCGAAGCAAATATTTTTTTCTGAGCAACGCGGTATTGAAAGTTAACCCAGTTGCAGGTTTTCATTTGATAGATGAGCAAAGAAGGGAACTTTCGAATATGTTGCCATATTTTGGTGGTTGTGCCGTTCTTATTTCACCACAAATTTTATTTGTTGGTTTCATGAGTTGTATTCTTTCATTTACTGCTCCCCACGAATCTGAGCACACATTAGTAAACATGCAAATCTTTGTTAAGCAGTTTACAAGTGAATTTGCGGATATCACTTCTTCTCGGAGCTGTCATCGTTGTCCACAAGGATGCATTATCTGATAAACTTTTTAGTAATGCCTAGTCAGATGTAGGCGAAATATCAAACTGGTACAAAAATCAGCAAGCTCTGTGTAGAGAAATGTAGTGTTGTACACGTAAAAATATAATAGCCAATGACTATGCGGTTAATGAATCAGACTGGGGTCAGACATGTCATACGAGTACCTGCGATTAACATAGCCTGAAAATACGAAATGAAATGACTCTTGGTAGACCAATAACGCAATGCTGCTTAAATGTGTGGCATTCCTCTGAACTTAAATTAACGGAACACAACTGGGTGCGTGGATTAGGCGTGCGAATTGCCATTATACGCTTCTTTACTTGTCGGAAGGATGATACAGGAGTGCTGAAAAATGTCAAATGATCGATTCTCGAAGAAATACCCCTAATATCTTGCAGAAACCATTCAGAAAATGTCTAGAACCCGTGTTCAGGACAGATTATACAAACATTATTCTGAGGCAGCTTATCACGGCTCGCGCGGCTGCCGCCGTCGGACGTTCAAGTCCTCCCTCGGGCATGGATATATGTGTTGTCCTTAGCGTCAAGTTAGTTTAAGTTAGATTAAGTAGTATGTAAGCCTAGGGACAGATGACCTCAGCAGTTTGGTCCCATGGGAATTTACCACCACGTTCCCGCACAGACTACGAACATAAAATGAAAATAGTGACAAGTAAGTTGTAAGAAATCTTAGTTACCAAGCAGCATTCGTGAATGAAAGGGGAAGAATTCTTGAAATATTGCAAAGTTTCGGACTTGAAGGCGATACATGCATAACCATGAAAGCTATGTTGGTATGTTGTGCAATTTTATATTTAATTTCTTTCCGTTACCGTACGTAAAGGACACACAGACCATGTAAAATGCAAACCTAAGTCGTGGTGAGATTCTAACACGCGACCTCTGCATTAAAGTGGCAGCAACGCTACGTTGTTAGAACGCGACAGAGGATTGCGTTGATGATTCATCAAGCAGTTCCAGGAGACAAGATGCGTAGTACGTTGCAATTTGCTTCACCGCTCACCCTTAAGATTTTTCTTTTCGTCTCTGATAGCAAACATTATGATGGAGAAGGTTGCCTTCACTGTGTGCCACTGGTCTATCTGGTGTCGTAATGACCTTTTTTGCAATTCCGTTTACTTGCATATGAATTCAAAATATTTAACGCGGAGAAATTTAAAACACGAGCACTTTATCATATGTATAAATCTGTTACGAAATCCACTATCCTTGTAAAATAGCATGCTAGTGAAAAAAAAAAAAACGAATGTTTCCGGACTACCACTCTTCGATTGTTCTAGCGATCCAACAAGTTCTCCCTTCTGAAAATTCAACTTCGGAAACTTGTTTCGGAATCGTTTGCAACTGAAAATAATATTCCAAGACGGAAAACAGCAAAAGAAAATTTCTTTCACCTAGGTCGCGTAATTAGCACAGCCTTCCTTACAGGTGTATACGCATGTTATGTATCTGCCAGAAATGTAAGGCAAATTACTCCCTGTCTCGAGCTTTCATTTTGAGGCAACTGGCTCCGCTCTTTGTTCTTCACCCTCCCCCACTGTACGTATGCGCTTACGTATACGCATTCGTGTGTGTGTGTGTTTCGGTCGTAGATTATATACTGTATGGTTTTTGTTGAGACATTCTCTCTCTTCAGACTGCTGAAAAAGAAACGCACATATATTAATATAGGTCAAGTCACCCTCTCCTTTCATCTGTCAAACTTGATGACCAGTGAGATTGATACATAATACTTACAGAGTGACGTCAGCGAAGGAAATTAAGTAAACGGTAGCTGCAGTGATTATGTAATGGAGACAGTGTGACAAGAGGGGCTCAGACATAAGATGCCCTTGAGAGATAAAGAAGCTGATGTGCGCGGAAATTCGAAGAAGAGGAGTTTCACTCCGTACCAGAAGAGCGGAAGATGTTCTCTGCATTACAGTTTCAGGAAAAGATGTAGTAATCACAACATAAGAAATAAATAAAAATGGGTAAAATAATTCTTTTGTGCCATTATTGATTTAGAGCGCTAATGCTGGTATTTAGATGTTGTATATTCGTCTTCATACAACAGAAAGTAACTGTATTAACACGAGTACAGGACATATGTGCTCACTAAAAATGAAGCTTAAAGTAAATCGTTGCTGTATTGATGCATTAAATATTTATTCGCTTCAGTCACAACTTCGTCCGTATGTTCTCACGAGTGGAAAAATTTTTATTGTCGTCTATGTGTCGTGCAGTAAGAGAAATGTGAACAAAAATTGCGGTTACAGCAGTTTGTTTTAGCGTGGTTTTATATGTAGCTTAGAATGCATTTTGTTTTGTCTCAAAGATACAGACTCCATCTCTTCACATTAATTTGACCGTTCGTGATTACTTCGTCGATACATAATGTTGCCTTAGAGCGAATTCTTCTTACCGCTGAGTTGTTGTAATTCTTAATCTTTATTGTATTGGTAGGTATTTCACGTCGACCTTACAAGCTTTTGGGTTCTTTTTGTTGTTTTCAATACACTGATGAGCCAAAATATTATGACCTCTGCCCACCGCGAGGCTGAATGCCTCCTGCTGGTGTTGCGGGCACGTGACGCAGTAGGGAAAGAATGTAAGCGGAAGAGAGACGAATGGGCAGTCTTTATAGCGAAGATACAGGCCACAAATGTGAAGATCCACAGATACAAGCCATTTTGACAGAGGGCAGATCGTTGAGGCCCAGCGACTGGAAACGAGAATCTCTGAAACGGCGAAGCTGGCTGCCTGTTGGCGTACTACTGTCGTGAGCACGTATGGAAAGTGGGTGGAGGGAGGATGGTGAAATAAAGAGTACGACAGAGTACAATGATGGTGCAGGCACAAGTGTTTCGGAGCATCCGTTCAGAGGCCATTGTTGAACATGGAGCTCCACATCACACGACCCATAGATGTTCCTGTGTTGACTGACCCAACGACATCGTTAGTTACTAATTTTTTCATAATGTGGGGCTACAGTCATAATATATTACTTTAAAGTTAGTACCGCCATTAGACTGTTTTCATTTGCATTGTTACAGTTACACTATCATGATTTCAACTTCACAGTGGTATTACCAAGTGTTGTAACGCCTAAGATGGCATACTGTCGTATTTAAAATACACTATTAGACATACTGTCTAAGGGTCGATATTTCTGGTAAAGCCACTTGGCACTTTGAAGCCGAAATCAGGATCGTGTAAATGTAACACTGCAAATAAAAAACAGTCTAATGGCGGTACTGACTTTAAAGAAATCGTCAGTTACGATTGTAGTGGGACAGCATCGCTGATTTCACCGTGGATCAATAAAAACGTGTCCCCTATCGAATGAATCGAATTTCTTGTTAGACCAAAGTGATGATTGGATCCTTACATGCCGTCATCTAGGCGAATGGCTGCGCGAAACATGCACAGCCCACAGACGCAGGCCGGCGAGTGCAGGATTATGCTGTGGGTATATTGAATTGTGCTTCCATGGAACCTGTGGTGGTAATCGAAGACATCATGGCAGCAGTAACTACGTGAACATTATTGCGGACCACTTGCATTGCTTCATACTTGAACTTCGCCCTATGGCCATGACATCTTCCAGAAGGACAACTGTCCTTGTTGGAAGATCAGAATCGTGCTACAGTGGTTTTGAGGGGCATTATAGTGAACTCACATTGATGTCTTGGGCAGCAAATGTGCTTGATCTGTACCCACTGGAAAACATATCGGGCGCCAGCTGCGTGCCCGTAAACAACCATCCCGTAATTTGCGGAATTGCATGACCTGTGCGTAGACATCTGGTGCCACATACTTCTGGAATCGTCAAGGACTTGTAGGATGCCAAGCTGAATCTCTGTTGTAAGTGCAACAACACGCTGTTAAACATCTCATTTTTATTCCTTCCTGTGATCTGTGATTAATTGTGTGGACATATTCAAAAGGAACTACAACATTCATTTTGTAAGAACTAGACAAAAACCCTGTTTGGTTGGATAATAGTTCCTTGTCCATTGTAGAGGAAGACGTGCACTATTCTTCAGTTTCCATTGCACATGCGCTTCCAGCAATACTGAAAATAATTCGAGGAAACCATATATTCAAACCTATGGCTTTCTTTTGGCAGACTCATTTCATATTGTACAAGATTTCCTCCCAGCAGTTTCGATGTTTTTATTGCAATCTATTATTTATTGGCATAATGTGTAAAAGAACTTCGTGACACCGTTTTGTTTTTCCAAGTCTTTTGTCGGCGTTGTGGTAGTTGTTTATGACTGAATGTCTTTCACTCACCATGGAACCAGAGGGAAAGATAATAAATGCAAGCTGTTGCCTCTCAGTTAACATAGAGCATTCTGAGCGAGAGGAAGAGGTAACAGGAAGTTAGCGACAACAAATTGCAATCCTTAAAGTCGACAATCTGACCATGGCACACTTCCGGTCGGAAATCCTTGTATCTCACTGTGTCAGTCATTCTCCTGCTCGCATATTCATTTCGATAAATGAACGTGACAGTAAAATCAGATGACTACGTGGATTTACATATAGTCGTTCTTTCAGCGCGCCATTCACTTATGGATCATGCATGGAGGAAGTGACAGTGTTACCAGACCGTAAGATGGCTTACGGAGTAGAGGTATGGACGTGAAGAATGCCCGCCACAATCTTGTGTAGCATAACCAGGGCGATATTCACTTTTTAACAAAATGCACTGTTGTTACTGATGAGAGGAGAAATCACAGCTAATGAAGCGTCATACCAACTAGTTACTTTTGGAGACAACACTGAGAATGATTTTTAGTTTTCTGTATGAACTCAGTTCTTATTTAAATCGCTAAGGAAATGCCCTCTCTTGAGAAAACTGGTTCTAACCAAGCAACAGTAAATAATTTTCATTTTGAGATACTTTATATACTTGTAACTATATCTTACTTGTTTTCATACAAATTTAATAGGAAGTATTGTATTTTACTGTCAATTTAGTTGCTTTGTGTCACATTTATTTATGCATGTACAGTAATGTCCGCGAAATCATGCTCACTAAATACAAACAGCATGAAAAACAACAAAGTCGGCTGACATAATGCGTCTGTAAGATGAACATGTAGGGTACCTTCATCTTTTGAGGGCTAGTTGAAATATAATGTCATAGATGGTACTCTAGAACATCACATTAACTTGATTCGCCCGGTATAACAACAGTGGGAGAGAACTTCATAGGCAATTAGATCCTTTTCCTGGTTACCTGAGCGGCAGCGTGGTTGGTCTCAAGGCTGGATAGTGATCGTTGGTCGGCACTACCATCGTTAAACTGGCAAGTGTGATGTCACTACTCGCGAGTAATAAAACGAATGCAATAATTATCATCAGATTAGTTGCATTCTGTGTTCTTTTTGGGTTTCAGCATTCGTTTAATACTTAAACCAGTATGACGCCTATACTCTAGAATTGTGTAGTGTGATCACAGAAATACATGCTGTCTCCTCGAAGTCCAGCGAGAAACGATGCAGTGGCTACTTTCTCAGGGTCCAGTTTGAAGATTCTTATCGAGAGAGAAAATGGAATTGTGTCCAACCTAATTGTCTCTTTTTGCAGCAATTTTTAATGGAATTGATTCGCTCTGTGATGATATGGTGCTAACGTCTGGGAAGAATTTGCCCCCAACTTCACTTCGCAGGTGAATCACTGAGTATGAAAGTGGCCCTCCTTTTCAGAAAGGCTTAGTTTTATCGGAAATTGCGTGGCGATTATTGTAGACTTGTTAATGTTTAAACTTATGGAGCGGTTAGTGGGAAAATATCCCTTTACCGGTGAAATATCATTACCTTAGCGTCATCACTCGATCGCCTCGGGGACGTACATGAAATTAATGTTGTAATTTAAGTACTGATAGCCAAAAATTAATATAATAAGGTTATTCCGCAAAGATCACGTCTTAAGCTTGGTTTTGCGTGAGTCTAAACATAAACCAGATATCGCTATCATTTGTGAGTGTGCGTCAGTATTATACACTCCTGGAAATGGAAAAAAAGAACACATTGACACCGGTGTGTCAGACCCACCATACTTGCTCCGGACACTGCGAGAGGGCTGTACAAGCAATGATCACACGCACGGCACAGCGGACACACCAGGAACCGCGGTGTTGGCCGTCGAATGGCGCTAGCTGCGCAGCATTTGTGCACCGCCGCCGTCAGTGTCAGCCAGTTTGCCGTGGCATACGGAGCTCCATCGCAGTCTTTAACACTGGTAGCATGCCGCGACAGCGTGGACGTGAACCGTATGTGCAGTTGACGGACTTTGAGCGAGGGCGTATAGTGGGCATGCGGGAGGCCGGGTGGACGTACCGCCGAATTGCTCAACACGTGGGGCGTGAGGTCTCCACAGTACATCCATGTTGTCGCCAGTGGTCGGCGGAAGGTGCACGTGCCCGTCGACCTGGGACCGGACCGCAGCGACGCACGGATGCACGCCAAGGCCGTAGGATCCTACGCAGTGCCGTAGGGGACCGCACCGCCACTTCCCAGCAAATTAGGGACACTGTTGCTCCTGGGGTATCGGCGAGGACCATTCGCAACCGTCTCCATGAAGCTGGGCTACGGTCCCGCACACCGTTAGGCCGTCTTCCGCTCACGCCCCAACATCGTGCAGCCCGCCTCCTGTGGTGTCGCGACAGGCGTGAATGGAGGGACGAATGGAGACGTGTCGTCTTCAGCGATGAGAGTCGCTTCTGCCTTGGTGCCAATGATGGTCGTATGCGTGTTTGGCGCCGTGCAGGTGAGCGCCACAATCAGGACTGCATACGACCGAGGCACACAGGGCCAACACCCGGCATCATGGTGTGGGGAGCGATCTCCTACACTGGCCGTACACCACTGGTGATCGTCGAGGGGACACTGAATAGTGCACGGTACATCCAAACCGTCATCGAACCCATCGTTCTACCATTCCTAGACCGGCAAGGGAACTTGCTGTTCCAACAGGACAATGCACGTCCGCATGTATCCCGTGCCACCCAATGTGCTCTAGAAGGTGTAAGTCAACTACCCTGGCCAGCAAGATCTCCGGATCTGTCCCCCACTGAGCATGTTTGGGACTGGATGAAGCGTCGTCTCACGCGGTCTGCACGTCCAGCACGAACGCTGGTCCAACTGAGGCGCCAGGTGGAAATGGCATGGCAAGCCGTTTCACAGGACTACATCCAGCATCTCTATGATCGTCTCCATGGGAGAATAGCAGCCTGCATTGCTGCGAAAGGTGTATATACACTGTACTAGTGCCGACATTGTGCATGCTCTGTTGCCTGTGTCTATGTGCCTGTGGTTCTGTCAGTGTGATCATGTGATGTATCTGACCCCAAGAATGTGTCAATAAAGTTTCCCCTTCCTGGGACAATGAATTCACGGTGTTCTTATTTCAATTTCCAGGAGTGTATATACACACACATAAAAAAAAAAAATTGCATCACCCCGGTTCCCAGAATTACTGAAGATAGACGTTGAATGTGGATATTGTACTACAGACACCGTCCCTTTGACTGCTCAGAGATGTCACTAAACCCGCCCAAAGATGTAAACAACCATGCATGAGAAGCGCCTATTAGACTGAGGGGGTTCGACAGCTGAGCAGTTCCAGTCATTCCACCAGAAAGGAGATACACAGTTCGCGTTGTCTGTAGTTCAACCATGCCTAGACGGTCAGTACCGCGGTTCGATCGCTTCCGCATTGTTACTTTGTGCCAGGAAGGGCTCTCAACAAGGGAAGTGTCCAGGTGTCTCAGAGTGAACCAAAGCGATGTTGTTCGGACATGGAGGAGATACAGAGAAACAGGAACTGTCGATGACATGCCTTGCACAGGCCGCCCAAGGGCTACTACTACAGTGGATGACCGCTACCTATTGATTATGGCTCGGAGGAACCCTGACAGTAACACCACCCGGTTGAATAATGCTTTTCGTGCAGCCACAGGACGTCATGTTACGACTCAAACTGAGCGCAATAGGTTACATGGTGCCCAAATTCACTCCCGACGTCCATGGCGAGGGCCATCTTTGCAACCATGGAAATGGAAATGTCGTGTGGCTAGGGCCTCCCGTCGGGTAGACCGTTCGCCTGGTGCAGGTCTTTCGATTTGACGCCACTTCGGCGACCTGCGCGTCGATGGGGATGAAATGATGATGATTAGGACAACACAACACCCAGTCCCTGAGCGGAGAAAATTTCCGACCCAGCCGGGAATCGAACCCGGGCCCTTAGGATTGACAGTCTGTCACGCTGACCACTCAGCTACCGGGGCGGACTGACAGCATGCAACGCAGTACAGATGGGCCCAACAACACGCCGAATGGACCGCTCAGGATTGGCATCACGTTCTCTTCACCGATGAGTGTTGCATATGCCTTCAACCAGACAATCGTCGGAGACGTGTTTGGAGGCAACCCGGTCAGGCTGAACGCCTTAGACACACTGTCCAACGAGTGCAGGAAGGTGGAGGATCCCTGCTGTTTTGGGGTGGCATTATGTGGGGCCGACGTACGCCGCTGATGGTCATGGCTGTACGATACGTGAATGCCATCCTCCTACCGATGGTGCAACCATATCGGCACCATATTGCCGAGGCGTTCGTCTTCATGGACGACAATTCGCGCCCCATTGCGCACATCTCGTGAATGACTTCCTTCAGGGTAACGACATCGCTCGACTATAGTGGCCAGCATATTCTGCAGGCATGAACCCTACGAACATGGCTGGGATAGACTGAAAAGGGCTGTTTATGGACGACGTGATCCAACAACCACTCTGCGGGATCTACGCCGGATCACCGTTGAGGAATGGACCAACAGTGCCTTGATGAACTTGTTGATAGTGTGCTACGACGAATACAAGCATGCATCTATGCAAGAGGGCGTGCTACTGGGTATTTGGTACCGGTGTGTACAGCAGTCTGGACCACCACCTCTGAAGGTCTCGCCATATGGTGGTACAACATGCAATGTGTGGTTTTCATGAGTAATAAAAATGGCGGAAATGTTGTTTATGTTAATCTCTATTCCAGTTTTCTGTGCAGGTTCCGGAACTCTCGGAATCAAGGTAATGCAAAAATTTTTTGGATGGGTGTGCTAATAATAGTGCTTTTAGATACTTTTGATTGCAGTAGCACACCTTACGCGAGTTCTGTTACGATATCGCTCAATTGATATTTTGTTGTTGGACCACTTTTAGCAGAAAAGCATCGCTTAAGTACCGAATGGTCATTCAAATCAAAAGTGAAGATTGTGGTTCGAGCCCTGGTGCTGTACTCAGTTTAAATTTTTCGCAAAGAAAAATAATCTAGTCCGCAAGTGTTATTTTATTTCTGCTTGTAAATGGTTAGCGTCGTAGATTTTTAGATAGAGCAACTGCCATCAATATGGTTACGTGGCAGCAGCATGTACGGCTTACTAGAACGACGATTTGTGAGTATATGTAGATCAAGGATTGTAGACAATAGAACTGTTAAAACACACTAGCAAAGCACATCAACTTGACCAGACATACTTCCGTCAGTCCATACTTGTAGATTCTGCACTTCTGCAATGGCCAAAATCCTAAAGCAGATGGTTTGTTTCTGCGATTCTCCGACCTCTTGCTCAGTGTGAAGTGAGCGCTGTATAATTGTGTTGAGTAGTTAGTTGTACAGTATAGTGCTGCATTAGTTTTGTTATAAGTACGAAAGTAAGAAAGAAGGGAATATCAGGTAGTGGAATATCTCATACTACTTTCGAACAGCATTAGGGTGGTCTGTAGATTAACGTCCCAATGCGAGTGATGGATTACGGACAAGTATCATATGCCCTCATTCCGTGACGTGCGAAGGCTTCGAAAACATATAGTGTATGCTGTGAATTTTCTTTCTCTAGCGCTCGCTTTCAGTGGTGGTTCGGCTTATATTGCGCGTCTCCTCGTTCGTTTGCTCGCTTGAACACGTGCGGGGAAACTGCCTAACTACTGTGCCCAAGCCCGTCGATATATTAGACCAACTATCGTTATCTTGCGCGGCAACTCAATCCGACTGATCAAATTCAGGACCTACTCATCTCTGTTTGGAACACTATGAGTGGAAAGGGGGGGGGGGGAGGAATCGAATAGCTTCAAGTCAAACAAATAAAACACGACAGAAATTCCATAATACCAATTTATTTCTCAATATAATACCCGTGTACACTTGCGGGCACTCCCAGGTAACTTCTGCAAACCATTCAAATAAAAGGTCTTAAATTCCGAGTCCAACCAAGCGTTCAGAGCATCAATCACTGCATCAACATCGTCAAATCGTAGGTCTTGTTTTAGATTTGGGAAAAGAAAAAAGTCTGATGGAGCCAAATCTGGAGATAATGGCGGATGACATAATAATTGGGACCAGCAGTCACGTAGTTTCTAGTGTTGCGAGGGCTTTGTGCGCCGGTGCGTTGTCCTGATGCAAAAGCACTCCGCTCGCCAATTTTCCGCGCTTGTTTTTCTTTATATCTTCTCTCAAACGGCGCAGGAGGGTACAATAGTGTGATGCATTGATAGTTCGCCCTTCTGCAAGTAATCTTCCATAATTAGCCCTATTGCATCCCAGAAGACCGATGCCATCACCTTACTGGCTGATTTTTGCAGCCGGAATCTTTTTGGGGTAGGGAATGAGGGATGTTTCCATTGTTGTGACTTGTTTTGCCTCAGGACCAAAGTGGTGAACCCACATTTCGTCCGTTGTCACATACCTTGCAAGAAAACCGTCTTCATCCGCTTCAAATTGGCGGACGATTTCTTCACAACACTGCACACGCTCCCTTTCTAATCTGCATTCAATTCTTCCGGGACCCACCGAGATGAAACTTTCCGCATTCCAGAAATACATTCAACAATGTCATGAGCGCACCCATGGGAGATTCCAGATGTGGTTTCACTGTGCTGTAACGTTGTTCGACGATCGTGCAAAATCGTATCGTGAATTGCAGTTCCTGTTTCATCAGCGGCAACGTTGACAGGCCTTTTGTTCCTTGGCACATCCTCCATTCTCATTCTTCCACGTTTGAAGTCGGACACCTAGTTTTGACGGAGCACTGTTCTTAAATATATTCCACAAGTCCTCCGAAATTTTCTTGGGCGCCATTCCCTTCAAACGAAGGTATTCAATCACAGCACGGTTCTTGATTCTCAAGATATTCGCCATTTTGCTTACACTATGGTATACAATGCATCCTAGCGGCAAATCTAGCGAAGCTGGAGCCGCAAATTTTACTTGCACATCCACTAAGGGTCAACATAAAAGTAGGTAGTGGTGTTTGTGCGAGACATTACGCTAACTATCTCGGGCTGGAAACAATTCGATCGTCCCTCGTACAACTCCGCGCTGCGTATTGTGGGAGATACTGTCTGTGAATCTAACAGATCGTATCAGGCCTGTAACTTAGTTCATTATGCGAAGATAGGCAATCGCGGAAAGCCATAATGAGACCAAGACCGCCATCACGATGTACGGTTAATTTTTCTCCGCTAAAACGTCCGGAATTTAGCCGTTATTCGACATACGTTGGCAAGACCGACCTGGTAATTCTCGACACACGTCTACAGACACATACACACAAACGCGTGTACGCGCGCGCGTCCTCGTCCGTCTGTGCGCCTTCATGCTTTTTGCACTGATACTCTACATTTGGTCCGTCCACTTTTTTATGCTTACTGACGAGAACAACAGCACGAACATCATGAAATTTTTGATCATTGAGGTAGAATGGCAAACTGATAAGATATGTAGCACGTGAGTGTGAGCCGTAGACGCGCGAAATGCTGCGCGTCAGTCGCCCGTTGGATGTCGGGTCGGGCGCCTCGGCTGTCGCTGACGCCGTTTCCGGTGCAGGCCGCGGCGTGCCGCGCCGCGCAGCGCTGGCTGCGCCAGGCTATAGTGTTACAAGCCGCCTCCCGCCGAGCCGGCACGCGCGCCGCATTGGCGCGCCACCTGCGCTTTGCATGTGCGCTGCACGTAGGCGGGCGTCAGTCAAATGGAGCGCGCGGGACGCGAGCGGAAATTAATTCTGTTGGCGTTGAAGTTTATACACGCCTTCCATCATACACACTGATGTATATAGCTGTACAATAGGTGACCACACCGTTAAGGAGTCAGCAGAAAAACGTGAAATTTAGGCTGATCACGGCTAACCCAGTTACTGATAAGACTTTTATGCTAGTAACACTGTTGCTTTCTTTTTTTTTTTTTAAAAAAAAAAAAAGAAAATAAAAAAGCTTAAATCCAAGAAAATTAGAAACAATCAGTAGGCCATTCCGAGGGGTCGCACTGCTATTGGCTAAAGGGTAAGACAGCGGTAGTACTGCTCGGGGCTTCTGCTATTGAGCTTCGGAATATTGTCTCTGCGGTCAGCTGCTCCCTGAAGCTCAGAAAGATCACGAAGCATCCCACTGAAGATTTTTCTTCGAAGCAAGATTTTTTACGTTTCCTGTTTATGCTTATATGTTCAGATGCCCTATTCTAGTGAAGGTTCTTTGCCTAACATTGGGAGAAACCGCTTTGTGATGCGTTTCTTAAACCTTTGACGTAATTTTAGAAAAATTTGAAATTCGTGGTAAGTACTATGACACCAAACTGCAAAGGTCACTGGTCCTTAAGCTTACACACTATGTAATCTATCTTAAACTAACTTACGCTAAGGACAACACACACACACACACACACACACACACACACACACACACACCCGATGGAGGATTCGAGGGGACTCATTACCGATGTTAAGTCCCATAGCGCTCAGAGCCGTTTGGAGGACTCGAACCTCCACGTGGGGAGCCGATCGAGCCTTGGCAAGGCACCTCAGACCGCATGGCTACCCTGAGCGGCCTATTTCAGAAATTCTCTTTTGATCACTCTGCCACACTTAACAACATGTCGCCCATGAAGACTGCAACATGTCGCTTCAATTGAAGGAGAAGTGAGACCACATCTGGACATTACGGATGTTGTAGTTGTTCAAATGGCTCTGAGCACTCTGGGACTTAACATCTATGGTCATCAGTCCCCTAGAACTTAGAACTACTTAAATCTAACTAACCTAAGGACAACACACAACACCCAGTCATCACGAGGCAGAGAAAATCTCTGACCCCGCCGGGAATCGAACCCGGGCGCGGGAAGCGAGAACGCTACCGTACGACCACGAGCTGCGGACTGTTGTTGTTGTGGTCTTCAGACCAGAGACTGGTTTGACGCAGCTCTCCATGTTACTCTGTCCTGTGCAAGCTTCTTCACCTCCCAGTACCTACTGCAACCTACATCCTTCTGAATCTGTTTAGTGTATTCATCTCTTGGTCTCCCTCTACGATTTTTACCCTCCGCGCTGCCCTCCAATACTAAATTGGTGATCCCTTGATGCCCCAGAACATGTCCTACCAACCGATCCCTTCTTCTAGTCAAGTTGTACCACAAACTCCTCTTCTCCCCAATTCTATTCAATACCTCCTCATTAGTTATGTGATCTACCCATCTAATCTTCAGCATTCTTCTGTAGCACCACATTTCAAAAGCTTCTATTCTCTTCTTGTCTAAACTATTTATCGTCCACGTTTCACTTCCATACATGGCTACACTCCATACAAATACATTCAGAAAAGACTTCCTGACACCTAAATCTATGCTCGATGTTAACAGATTTCTCTTCTTCAGAAACGCCTTCCTTGCCATTGCCAGTCTACATTTTATATCCTATCTACTTCGACCATCATCAGTTATTTTGCTCCCCAAATAGCAAAACTCATTTACTACTTTAAGCGTCTCATTTTCTAATCTAATACCCTCAGCATCTCCCGATCTAATTCGGCTGCATTCCATTATCCTCGTTTTGCTTTTGTTGATGTTCGTCTTATACCCTCCTTTCAAGACACTATCCGTTCCGTTCAGCCGCTCTTCCAAGTCCTTTGCTGTCTCTGACAGTATTACAACGTCATCGGCGAACCTCAAAGTTTTAATTTCTTCTCTATGGATTTTAATTCCTACTCCAAATTTTCCTTTTGTTTCCTTTACTGCTTGCTCAATATACAGATTGAATAACATCGTGGATAGGCTACAACCCTGTCTCACTCCCTTCCCAACCACTCCCTTTCATACCCCTCGATCTTATAACTGCCATATGGTTTCTATACAAATTGTAAATAGCCTTTCGCTCCCTATATTTTACCCCTGCCAGCTTCAGAATTTGAAAGAGAGTATTCCAGTCAACATTGTCAAAAGCTTTCTCTAAGTCTATAAATGCTAGAAACGTAGGTTTGCCTTTCCTTAATCTATTTTCTAAGGTAAGTCGTAGCGTCAGTATTGCCTCACGTGTTCCAACATTTCTACGGAATCCAAACTGATCTTCTCCGAGGTTGGCTTCTACCAGTTTTTTCATTCGTCTGTAAAGAATTCGTTTTAGTATTTTGCAGCCGTGGCTTATTAAACTGATAGTTCGGTAATTTTCACATCTGTCAACCCCTGCTTTCTTTGGGATTGGAATTATTATATTCTTCTTGAAGTCTGAGGGTATTTCGCCTGTCTCATACATCTTGCTCACTAGATGGTAGAGTTTTGTCAGGACTGGCTCTCCCAAGGACGTCAGTAGTTCTAATGGAATTTTGTCTACTACCGGGGCCTTGTTTCGACTCAGGTCTTTCAGTGCTCTGTCAAACTCTTCACGCAGTATTATATCTCCCATTTCATCTTCATCCTTCATCTGCATCCTCTTCCATTTCGATTTGTCCTCAAGACCCTCTATATATAGGTTATATAGATTGCGGATATGCAGCCGTTACTGGTGATGTAATGTGAATCCAGAAGTAGTTTCTCTGAGACTGAACCTACGGAACGATCGGTGTAAGATAGAATCTGGCCTGGTGTGAAACACTGTATAATTCGTTGTTTTATTGCAAAAGAAAACTGGCAACTGACTCCAAATTACGAAAACATGAGTACTAAAAGGAATCCGTTAATTTTCGGTTAGACGATAAATCACACAAATCTAAAGGCTGTAAATTCAACTAAACATATAGGGATTACAGTTACGAATAAAAGTGCCTCGACCTCATAATTAGCAAATTAAACATGTCTTTTAGAGAGTCTGCTTACACTGCGCTTGTACGTTCTCTTTTGCAGTAGTGCTGTATTGTGTGGGATCCGCATCAGATAGGATTGACGGAGGATAACGAAAAAGTTTAAAGACGGGCAGCTCGTTTTGTACTATCGCGAAATTGGGGAGAGAGTCACACGAATATAACGCGCGAATTAGGGTTCAAATGGCTGTGAGCACTATGGGACTTAACATCTGAGGTCATCAGTCCCCTAGAACTTAGAACTACTTAAACCTAAGTAACCTAAGGACATCACACACATCCATGCCCGAGGCAGTATTCGAACCTGCGACCGTAGCAGTCGCGCGGTTCCGGACTGAAGCGTCTAGAACCGCCTGGCCACCGCGGTCGGCGCGAATTAGGGTGGCAGTCATTAAAACTAAGGCGTTTTTCGTCGCGATAGGACCTTCTCATGAACCTTCAATCACCATATTTCTCTTCCGAATGCGAAAATATTTTTTTGGCGGCCACCTACGTAGGGCAGTGAGGTGGGGGGAGGGGGGGGGGAGAATGATCATCGTAACAAAATAAAAGAAAACAGAACTCGTATGGAAAGATTTAAATTTTCGTTATTCCCGCGTGGTGTTTGAGATTGGAATGGTAGAGGAATAGCTTGAAGGTGGTTCGGTGAACCCTCTGCCGGGCACTAACTGCGAAATGGAGAGTAGTCGTGTGGATGTAGAAGGAGTACAGCTATTTATTTCCACAATATATTTCGAATTCTTGTCTTGCAGGGCCCTGTTACTTGTTTTCAGTGCGTGGTTTTCTCTCTTGTGTCTTAATTTTTAATCTGTCTATTTCGTGCTTAACACTAGCATCTGTGTCAAGAACTACATCAGTGCTGGTCGACTGATCTAATTTAATTTTCTTCAGCGATAATGCCTCTAAAGCAGACAGTTTACTCTACTCTATTCACGTCGGCTATCTCTATATAAAAATAATTTTAAAAAATCCGCGAATAATTTCAAAGTCGATAATACATAGACACGTGTTTCTAAAGAGGATGAATATCTGGCACTTACATGTACGTTGCCCTTGCTGCTGCTTGCGACAACTTTGGTTGCATCTCCTTGCGAATTTGGAATTTTTTGCGACGACAGAAATTTGCCCTCTAATTATCTTTTCAAAGAAAATCGCAAAGAAGTTCATTTTTTAAGTCCCGTTCATAATCTTCGGAATGGAAATGATCTCAACAAATCCTTGTATTATTCACATTAACAAGATCAGTTTTTTTACAGCGGGACACCTATTTGCGCTGTAGTCCTCTAACTTTAGGAAACAATGGCAAGTGGCATTCGCAGTTTTATATGAAACGTTTTTGCAGTCAGCAATAGCATAATAATTTCTAATTTTGATCATAGTACTACAAATCTATCAACAAAAGAATAGCTAATAAGGAACTGCATTCTGTTTATTTCAACGCAGAGATTTGAGAATTTGCTTGCGTTAACAGTGAACGTGTAGCGTTCTCGCCTCCTGCTTTCCTCTTCCCTTATTCCTAATGACGTCACGCCGTTCCACCAGCAGTCTGAGCAGGAAGCCAATGTGTCCAGGGGCTTAAATCTGAAACTCATCTGCTGTGCTTAAGGTATACATGTCACAGTCATTTGACTCGAGTCTGTAGATGGGCCAGCCCATTTCATGTCGACGTGGTAACCCAACAGGAAGACCAGAAAAGAATCGTGCAACAGAGCGGGTTACGACACCCTGAAAAACGAAGTAAACATTCGCTGCGGAGACGAAGCTATATTGCCTTCGAAATAAATAGCATGCAGAACTAACACTAATAGATGTGAATGATCAAAAGGAAGGAAAGTCGTACGTCAGTGTTGAGCAGCTGACGTTCCTGTACACTTCGCAGGGTGGAAGACACAAGATTCCTCTGGTCTGTGAAAAGTAAATTAAGCAATGTAACAAATCATAAACCTTAAGGTTTGTTTTCAATGCTGCACAGCTTTTCAGGGTCTACTAGAGGTGATTTGCCTTTACCACCCGGCGATTTGGGAACCACTAATCCACCAAGCTGTGGTGGGACCTGGAGGAAGGGGGCCGCCTACAGTTCACGTTAACGCAGGCTTTTCCCCTGTTTCAGATTCAACGGTAGGAGGGAAAAGGACGAAGGTTAAAGCCGTTTCTTATGATCCAAACATTGATATTCAAAAAAAATGTTCAAATGTCTCTGAGCACTATGGGACTCAACTTCTGAGGTCATTAGTCCCCTAGAACTTAGAAGTAGTTAACCTAAATAACCTAAGGACATCACACATATCCATGCCCGAGGCAGGATTCGAACCTGCGACCGTAGCGGTCTCGCGTTTCCAGACTCCAGCGCCTAGAACCGCACGGCCACTTTGGCCGGCAGATTGATATTGAAGAACCTCCCAGTCAGTATGTGAATTACAGGCTGTTTGCCAGTCACCGATGATACTGAAGGATGTCATATAGTTTATATAGCGTAATAAATTCAATTCCATGTAAACCGATGAACCAAAACTTTATGACGACCTATTCAACAGCGTGTTGTTGCACTTTTCAAACACAGTGCAACAGAGATTCTTCATGGTCTGCATTTTACAAGTCCATGACAGGATTCCTGAAGTATGTAGCACCAGTTGTCTCCGCACAAACCAAGCAATTCGCGCATATGACAGAATGGTGTTTTACGGGCAGGCAGCTTGTGTCCGATATGGGTTCCAATGGGTGCAGATCAGGTACATTTTAAGGATCCAACCATCACTTTGCTGTAACAAGAAATGCGATTTATTCGACAGGCGACACGTTTCTATCTGTCCACGGTGAAAACTTAGTGATGCTCTTCCCACTGCAGTCGTAACTGACGATGTCGTTGGGTCAACACAGGAACACGTAGGGGTCGTTTGATCTGGAGCTCCATGTTGAACAATGGCCATTGAACGATGTGGCCCGAAACACTTGAACTGGCACCAGCATTGTACTCTGTCGACAGATCTGCCACAAATCACTGCCTATACTGATTTACACAGCGGAGGATCCTCCGACCTCTACTTTTTGTGATGAGACGTGGTCGTCCAATATCATACTCGTTATTTCACCATCCTTCAAACATATTTCATAGGTGCTTACGACAGTAGTACGCCAACAAGCAACCAGCTTCGCCATTTCAAAGATTCTCGTTCCCAGCCGCCGGGCCACAGCAGTGTACCCTTTGTCTATATATATATATATCAGTGGATTTCCGCATTTGCGGCCCGTATCTTCGCCATAATGACAGCCCATTCGTCTCAATTTCGCTTACGTTCTTTTCTTACTGCGTCACGTGGCCGCAACACCACCAGGAGGCATTCAACCTCGCGGTGGGCAGTTGTTATAATGTTTTGGATCATCAATGTATATTAGATTAAGTCGTAAACAGTAAGCGACTGCTCGCCATCTACTGTTTATACTTTAACATAGATCCTGTGGCAGAATAGAGTTTGATGTACGCGCTCACTGTATAATGAAATGCTACTGAAACATGTTTGCTCATCCTTTTTTGCTTTCGGACAGTAATCTGCCGATTTCAGTTGCCGCACTTAAATTACCGAACCTCGTTTCAGAGTGAAAGTATCAATTAGTCGCATGATTTTCTTTGTTCGTGGCCTATCTTAATAGAGAGTGAATAAAATTTGTCGACAGTCTGTCGTACTACCGTGTAGAATCTCTATAATTCAACATAATAAGAACTTTCATGGCATAATGCTTCCATGAATGTGTTTTGCTTTAACCTAATATATATACTCCCGGAATAAAATGCAACAGTCTCAAGGACAAGGTGTTTTTATTGACAAGTGATGTGACAGGTAGTTGATCATTATGGCAGAATATGATACCTAATTCAGACAAATGAATCACAGTGAAGGGTACCCAAACAGTCGAGTCGTGCACAGTGTACCCCTGTAGGCGTCTCTTGTTATATGCAAATGACCATAAAGGTTCCGAATGGCAACGTTCGATAGATTTCCCCGAGCATCTTGCGCCTTTTATTGCATTTCCATAATGGTTCTTGCAGGCTTTCGAGGACGAATAAGTTCCTGCTTCATCTTGTCCCACACATGCTCAGTTGGCGAGAGACCTGGTCATCTTGCTGCCCGGTGCAATTGTTTTACGCCACGTATGTTCCGTCGCAGCAGCCGTAAGCGGACGTGCACTGTCCTCCTGAAAAAGCACCCCACCTTCCTGTCGCAGGAATAACAACTGCACCGGGATGTTCGTGGAATGTAACGGGCCCTGGATACTTTACCCTGCAGAAACATCAGATGTAGCCTCGAGTTGTAACTCATGCCCCCCCCCCCCCCCCCACACACACACACACCTTGAAGTGTGGGACGGGACCTGTGTGTCGTGGGCGAATGCACACAGGAATATGCCGTCAGCAGATACACACCGTAAACGTGTCCGTCCACTATTTCTAGCCTCCTGAGTGGCCATGCTTGTCGATGTGGTGGTGTCAATGGTAGCCTGATCAGAAGCACACGCGACCTTGGTTCTGCTGCAGGTAGATGGTTCCCTATGGTCCCCGATGACCCAGTGATCACAATATGTGCCCGAATTTCGTCCGTGGGGATGATATTGGGTCGGCCACCGCTACTCGTTTTATGCTCGATCTTTAAGTGAGCCTGAACTCCACAGACGTCCAAACCTTTTCTACGGGTATCGGAATGTTCCACAGACAACTACTGAAAGTAGCGACACACCACCGATACAAAGTGTCCAACACGTGCAAAAATCCTTCGATAGTCCATTCAGCAACCTGCAGGCTTACAATGTGACCGCATTCAAATGGGTGAAGTTGCTCAGCAGGAGTACATAGTCGTCGGCGGAGCGTAGTTGCACCCCCCCCCCCCCCAAAAAAAAAATGCTCTGAGCACTATGGGACTTAACTGCTGTGGTCATCAGTCCCCTAGAACTTAGAACTACTTCAACATAACTAACCTAAGGACATCACACACATCCATGCCCGAGGCAGGATTCGAACCTGCGACCGTAGCAGTCGCGCGGTTCCAGACTGTAGCGCCTAGAACCGCTCGGCTACTCCGGCCGGCGTAGTTGCACCCTGTAATGAATGTTGCAAACACTACTCACCTCTTAATTCAGAACAGTTACTGCTTTCAGAGTCAAAACAGAGGGTGCACAGACAGGCCTCCTGAGAACCATTTCATCGCCGATGTCTGTGACAGAAGAATAATACAAACAGAGCCGCTCAGTATGGACATGTGCCACCGAACATAGTCCTTGAGTGTGTTGCATTTTTCTCGGCAGTGATTTCTTTCTGCGTTATTATTATTATCGTTGTTGTTATAATTGCGCCTAGAACATCATATTAACAAATTGTAAATGAGAGAGTGTAGGGAGCTGTAGTAGCGAAGGAGAAAGGATGTACAAACACTAACAGACTTCGAGCCCAAAATTTAGCTGCCTGAATAGCTATTTCCTTAGCTTAGGAAGGAGGTGTTGCAGGTCTTGTAATTTCCTGTATTCACAGAGCAGCTAACAGACTTCGAGCCCAAAATTTAGCTGCCTGAATAGCTATTTCCTTAGCTTAGGAAGGAGATGTTGCAGGTCTTGTAATTTCCTGTATTCACAGAGCAGCTCCTCGATTACGTATCCCTCGCTTTAAACCTGCCTTGGAGCGCGTCCCTCCAGTTGGGAAGTGCATGCTTCAGTATATTGCGTTTTTAACAGTGTCATGAGACAACCGGGATCGAATTTCGTAAATATTATGAAATTCAGGAAGCCCGAGTACTTGCGAAGTTGCCGTGCAGCCTTAACACTAGCAACAACTGGTTGCTGGCGATGACGATACGTCGGGTCGAGTGTGATCGCAGGACAGCGGCCTCACCGGAACTGCCGCCACCGGCGAAACAGACAGCACATGCAGAACTGGCATGTTTTTACCGGACTAACAGCACGAATACAGCCTCCAAACTTGTGACCGATTCGCAGTGGGCTACCAATTCCCAGCACGAATAGTCTGCCATACATGTCTTCACTTTCTCCCAACACCGACCAGTGGTATTTTTGGGCCAATAAAACCTAAAAAATGGTCGGTGGCCCTACGACAGCGTCTGAAACGCAATATATTGAAGCATTCGCTCCCTGACTAAAGTAAACTACAACGCGGCAGAAACGTCAGTTCTTTTAGCACGCCCAGAATTTAGTTTTAAATGTTTATTATTGTTACCGGACAACGATGTAACGCCGTAACAAATAATTCGAAGGAACTTGCATGCTCTACGCGCTCTCTCTCTCACGCACGCACGCACACACACACACACACACATACACACACACACACACACACACACACACAGAGAGAGAGAGAGAGAGAGAGAGTCAAATGATTGGTTTTGAGTGAAGCTCAGGGATGGGAAAGACTCACCATGGTTTAATAGCCGCGTTAGAAAGTTGCTACTGAGGCAAAAAAGAGAGCTTCATTTCAGATTTAAGTGAAGTCAAAACTCAACTGACAAACAAAAGCTGAACGAAGCGAAAATGAACGTAAGCGAAGAAACGAGAGTAGCGTTCAATTAATTAGAAAGTAAAATTTTGCCAAACAATCTGTCTAAAAAGCCTAAGAAGTTTTGGTCTTGCGTAAAATGAGTAAACGGAACGAAATCATCTATTCAGTCGCTCACTGACCATACTGGTACCGAAACGGAGGATAACAGAGAGAGGGCCAAAATGCTGAACTCGGTCGTCCGAAGCTGTTTCACAGAGGAAGATCGTAATACGGTCCCTCCTTTCAAGCATCGCAAGCCGAAATTGCAAATATTGAGATAAATTATTGCGGAATAGAAAAGCAACTATAATCGTGTAGTAGTGGAAAGTCATACGACCTTGATGAGATACGTGTAAGACTAGGTAGAGACTAAGCGAAAGAACTTCCTCCTTTTCTAGCAGCAGTTTATCGTAGGTCGCTGGCGTAACGAAGGGTACCCAGCGACGGGAAGAAAACGTAGATCATTCCCGTTTTCAAGGAGGATCGCAGGACAGAGCACATAATTATAGGCCCAAATTACTGCCATCGATCTGTTGTAGAATGTTGAAACGTGTTCTGTACTCGCGGGAGAAGGAAAACCACCTCTGTAAAAATCAATATTGATTCCGCAAACAGAGATACTGGGAAACTCAGCTCGCTCTGTTTTTCCATAAGATTCAGAGCGCCGTAGAAGCGCTACACATTGATGCCGTGTTCCGTTGACTTCGGAACACCATTTGATACAGTTCGGTACTGTCGTTCATTTAAGGAAAAAAATGCGATCTTACCGAAGGTCGAACCAGATTTGTGACTGGATTCAAGACTTCCTTGTGGACAACTCAACACGTCGCTCAAAACGCAAGGCAATCCACATATGTAACGATAATTTCAGGAGCACCGCAGTATAGTGTGATTGAACCTTGACGGGACAATATATATACATGATATAGTGAAATAACGCTGAATGGTCCATAAGTCTGTTTTGCAAGATGATGCGGTTGTCTATAAGAAGGCAGCAATGCAATACTGTAGCGAACTGCAGGACTGATTAATGGTGCAGCGACTGGCAGTTGACCCTGAACGTAAATAAATGTATCATACTACGATACTGAGAAGAAATCCACGACTGTAGAACTACACCGTTGATGACAAATAGCTGGAAAAAGTTCAAATGGCTCTGAGCACTATGCGACTTATCTTCTGAGGTCATCAGTCGCCTAGAACTTAGAACTAATTAAACCTAACTAACCTGAGGACATCACACCCATCCATGCCCGAGGCAGGATTCGAACCTGCGACCGTAGCGGTCACCCGGCTCCAGACTGTAGCGCCTAGAACCGCACGGCAGCTGGAAAAAGTATCTACCATAAAATATCTAGGAGAACCATCCGAAGCGATCGTAAGCGGAATGACAACATAAAATAAGTAGTATGAAAATCAGATGCCAGGCTAGGATTCAAGGGAGAATCCTAAGAAAATGTAATTTATCCACGAAAGAAGTGGCTTACAAAACACTTGTTCGGTCGATTCTTGAGTATTGCTCCTTTGTCTGGGACACTTATCAGGCTGATTAATAGAAGAGATAGACAGTATCCAACGAAGAGCAGCGCTTTACGTCACCGGATAATTTAGTCAATGCGAGAGCGTTAAAGAAATGCTCAACAAATTCTAATGCGAGACGCTACTAGAGAAGCGTCGTGCGTCACGGAGAAGTTTACTATTGAAATTCCGTGAGAGTGCGTTTCTCAAAGAGTACTAATTCCTGTCACATGCATCTAGCGAAATGATCATAATGAGAAAATTAGAAAAATTAGGATTAGTACGGAGGCTTGCCGACTGTCATTCTTCCCACACGCCATTCGTCAATGGAACAGGTTAGAGGGAATCAGATAGTATTATCAGAAGTACACTATGTGATGAAAAGTATCCAGACACTCCCAAAAACATACGTTTTTCATATTAGGTGCAGTGTGCTGCCACGTACTGCCAGGTACTCCATAGTACCTCATTAGTCATTAGTCATCGTAAGAGAGCAGAATGGGGCGCTCCGTGGAACTCACAGACTTTGAACGTGGTCAGGTGATTGGGTGTCACTTGTGTCATACGTCTGTACGAGAGATTTCCACACTCGTAAATATCCCTAGGTCCACTGTTTCCGATGTTATAGTAAAGTGCAAACGTGAAGGAACATGTACAGCGCAAAAGCGTACAGGCCGACCTCGTCTGTTTACTGACAGTGACCGCCGACAGCTGAAGAGGGTCGTAATGTGTGATAGGCAGACATCTATCCAGATCATCACACAGGAATTTCAAACTGTATCAGGATCCACTGCAAGTACTATGACAGTTCGGCGGGAGGTGAGAAAACTTTGATTTCATGGTCGAACGTCTGCTCATAAGCCACACATCACGCCGGTAAATGCCAAACGACGCCTCGCGTGGTGTAATGAGCGTAAACATTGGACGACTGAATGGGCTGCCATTCCCCAAGAAACCTTCTATCGCCTGATTGAACGTTTGCATTACATAGTGTGCTCACGAAGAGGACTGGTGATGCTGGAACAATAATTTTTGCAGCCGGAACTAATTGTTGCTTTTTTATTTTCTGTCGGACCCAACAACATTTTTTACGATCTTCAGAAATTACAATGGAACACATTAAATCCGAAGCACAAACACGGATTATAAAAATCTTCTATATTCTACTCCACGAAGCAAACTTTAAAGTAAAATTTTATCTATCCCCGTGGACCAGCATGTGGTACATGTAATATAGAGAAGATGCGGTGTCATTCTAATGAAAGGGCCGTGTTTCATATACAAAGTATGAACCGGAACTCCACCGACAAAATTTCGTCGATTGTTCAGGGGTATTTTCCGAGTATTTTGGTATAAGGAATGTACCATCGTCTCCAGTGGTTCGTTACAGAGTAACAGCATTTCATTTAACACCTGGCCCCTTGTATTGGTACTGCAGTGAAAACATGTGCACAACAGTGAAAGTGACGATGGTATGCGCTGTGTGTCTTGCTTGGAACCAAACTTGTTCCATTCACTCACGGTAATTGTAGTTGACAACATTAAGACTTAATTTACTCCTCGTCTTCAAGCTTGCATTCAGTAATGCTCGGTTCAGTTTCAGGTTGTTTTTTCCAGGTTTTTCACTGTTGTGAAAGTATTTTCACTGAAACAAAGATAGTTTTGGTAACAAAGCCAACTAAGTCATAAGTACATAAGTATTTTGTAACGAGCCACCGGAGACCACGGATCCTTTTACCAAAATACTCAAAAAATATCCATGGACAAACCGCGAAATTTTGTCGGTGGAGTTCCGGTTCATTCTGTATAGGTGACATGAGTTGTATGTAGCTTCTTCTCCCACTCCTAACGCTATGTGTTCACTTCCTCTATATTTGAGTTTAAAAAATCAAATCTATTTTCTTTCAAAAAAATGGTTCAAATGGCTCTGAGCGCTATGGGACTTAACTGCTGAGGTCATCAGTCCCCTAGAACTTAGAACTACTTAAACCTAACTAACCTAAGGACATCACACTTATCCATGCCCGAGGCAGGATTCGAACCTGCGACCGTAGCGTCGCGCGGTTCCAGACTGTAGCGCCTAGAACCGCTCGGTCACCCCGGCCAGCTCTATCTTCTTTGTAAAATAATTTTACGTCTACATCCAAGCTGTGTAAACCACTGTGAAGTGCATGGCAGAGAGCACGACCCCTTGTACCAGTTACTAGGGTTTCTCAGCTGTCTGTTCACGTATGCAGCACTGAAATGATTGTTTAAATGCTTCAGTGGGCGCTGTAATTAGTCTAAACGTGTCCTCGTGATCACAGTCATCATTTAGAGATAGTCTTGAAACTTGCTAACTAGCCTTTATCGGGATAGTTGGCCTCCAACGTCAGGCATCTGACAGTTTAGTTTCACCAGCATCTCCGTGAAACTCTCCCACTGCTCAAACAATAGTGCTCCCTTTTTCTTATTCGTTGAATAACTCCTGTTTGGTATGGGTCACACGTTAGATCAATATTTTAGGGTGGATTCCACGAGTATTTAATACGCAGTCTCTTTCATAAACTGACTGCACTTCCCTAGTGTCCCAAGCAAGTTGTCTATCATTTCACCACTTTGAAATCTTATCAACGTCTAACTGAATATTTGTGCAGCGCATTTGTAGATAGTACCTCAGTATAGATAACCACATTGTATGCGAAAAGTATACTGTTACTAAAATATTGTCTACACGATCATTAATATATAACACGACCAGCAAGGATGCTAACTCGCTTCCTGGGGCACACCTGAAGTTTAAGTAGACATTTGTCGATGACTCTCCATGCAAATAATTGCTGTCCAGTGCTCCCTACCAAAAAGTCCTCAATCCAGTCACAAATTTCGCGTGATACCACATGCTTCTGATAATAAGCGTAGATATGGTAGTGAGTGATATGATTTTCGGAAATCCAGAGATACTGCGTCTACCTGATTACTTTGACGCATCGCTTTCAGGATGCCGAGTGAAAGGAGTTGGGTTTCACATTTTCGGAATCCATGCTATTTGGCACGGAGGAGATACCTCATTACGTTTGAGCTCAGAATATACTGTAAGATTCTACAACAAATGGATGACAAGGATGTTGGACGTTAGTTTTATAGTTCACTTCTGATACGCTTCTTGTAGATGGGTGTGCACTATGATTTCTTCCAGTTACTGGGCACCTTTTTTTGTCCGAGTCATCTATGAGAGATTATGGGTAAATGGGGACTAACGTAGACGGAAATTTGCTGTAGAATCTGATAGAGTTTCGATCGGGTACTGAAGCTTTGTTAAATTTTGGCGATTTCAGCTGATCCTCAGCACAGAAAAAAATATCTGCATCGTTTATTTTTGCAGTGCTGCGAGAATTACGTAGGTGCAATGCTCCTGGATAATTCTGTATATCATTGTTGTTAGTGCAGAGTATCAAATAAGATACAATCTGAAAGAAAAGAGTATTCATCACAACATACGTAACATGGTAACTTACGTAACATAAAGAACAAAAAACAACTGCGGAGACAATGCTTAACGATTTTTCGTATTAGGACAAAGTATGCAATCTAATGTTAACCTTGGCAGTGCCACTAAATGGGAGTTACTGATCACTGTTTTCCTAAATTCCTTCAACAAAGAAGACAAAGTAAATAAGCCAGAATTCGATCCAGACCTGCTGCCAACATGAGTAACTTCGAACAAGTGTAACAAAACGACTCAATTCACTTAATAAGGGCAAGTCTTCCGATGTAGACCCATATACCTTCCTTTTGGAGCATGCTGATTTAATAGCTGCATATTTAGCAATCATATACAACCGCCCATTCGACAGAAGATCCGTACCTAATGACGGGAAAATTGCACAGGTCACACAAACACTCAAGATAGGAAATATGTGTAATCTACTGAATTACGGACCGGTATTACTGACGTCGATTTCCAGTAGGATTCTGGAACATAATGAATTCCCTCCGAGGAAGCGATCTATTGGAAGATAGCACGAATTCATTATAACGTTGTTGTGAAACACAACTAGCTCTTTAGTTTCGTGAAGTAACGAGTATTATCGACAGGTATTCTCAGATTGATTCAATATTTCTAGATTTCCGGAGCCTTGATAACGTTCCACACAAGAGACTTCCAATCAGGTTCCATGCCTACGGAGTAACGTCTCAGTTGTGCGACTGGATTCGTGGTTTATTGTCTGAAAGATAACAGTTCATGGTAATTGATGGAGGGTCAGCGAGTAAAACGTAAGTGATGTATGGTGTTTCCCAAGGAAGTGTTACAGGCCGTCTGCTGTTCCTAATGTATACATATGATTTAGGAGACACTCTAAGCTGGCATTTTACATTTTTTGCGTATGATGGTGTCATTTACCGCCGTGAATATCAAAACAAATTGCAAAATGATTTATACGAAATATCTATGTGGTTCGAAAAGTGGCAGTTGACTCTAAATAATGAAAAGTGTGAGGTCAGCCACATGAGTACTAAAAGCAATCCATTAAACTTCGGTTACACGATAAATCACACAATTCTAAAGGCTGTCAGTCCATAAATCACACAAATCTAAAGGCTCTCACTTCAACTAAATATCCAAGGATAAGAGTTACGAAGAAGTTTAACTAGAACAATTACACAGATAATGTTGTGTGGAAGACGAACAAAAGACTTCATTTTGTTGATTGAATATTTGGAAGATGAAACAAAGAAGATGCGACAAACCTGCCAAAGAGAATGCCTACACTCCGCTTGTTCGTCCTGTGCTAGAGTATTGCTATGCGGTATGAGATCCTTATCATATAGGATTGACGGAGGGGCATCGTAAAAGTCCAAAGAAGGGCACTCGTTTTGTATTGTCGCGTAACAGGAGAGAGAGTGTTGCAGATATGTTACGCGAGTTGGGGTGGTAGTCATTAAAACAAAGGCGGTCTTCGTTACGAAGAGATCATTCTGGAAATTTCAATCCCCATCTTTCTCCCACAATTACGAAAACCTTTTGTAGGCGCTCACCTACATAGGGAGAAATGATCATCCTGATAAAATAAAAGAAATCGGAGCTCTCCCGGAAACATTTATGTGTTCGCTATTCGATAATGGAACTGCGAAGAAATAGTTCGATGAACCCTCTAGTAGGCACTTAAATGTGAATTGCAAAGCAGTCATGTAGATGTAGATATGCATCATAAAGGAAGGAAAAGCAGGATATAAACGTGAACCAGTGCCGTATTTGTATGTAAGAGGGAATATCGTGTAACGTTATAGATAGTTGTGGGCGCTGTTGCTCTTCTTCCGGCAATAGGATAATTTGCTTACGTTGGTCGTTTGCAAGGCGGCGTCGACGCGGCTCGGACAGGCCGGAGGAACCGGAAGAGCGAGGACTCTGGGTGCAGGTGAGTTGCGACGTAGTGAACAGGTAGTTTCCAGGTATACTTGGTGCAAATTGCACATATTTCTGGTTGGGTGCAAATTTCACTGAACGCACTTCTCATGCATCCATATAAACATGATGGACAGTTGGAAATCTGAGGTTAAAATCAAATATTTCTTTCTACGATACAGAGAAATCTTTAATATAGCCCTCGTCGTGGTGCCAACAAATCGTAGTCTGCTCTGGCTATCATTGAGTACTGCGACACAAAAATCCATCGATAATCAGCTTGGCGTAAGCTGCGTTTCACGCACGATATTTAAACACCGTCCTAATTACAGATAGGCAACTTAACCTCGTATAGTTGCGAATTTGCCAGTATTATGTAGCCTTAAAACGGGAGGAAGGGACATTATCATGTCGATGCCGGGTTTAACGGAGATGGAACGCTTGCTCGAATTGGACAATCATAAAGAAGAAATCGTCATTTCATTCACCCAAAATAACGTATAGAAATCGTTTAATCCTCCGTAATGTTTCCAGTCACGCTGTTCGTTTTTGTAGATTTATAGATCTCTTATTTGCGTATGCTATTATTTATAGAATTGAAAAAATGGTTCAAATGGCTCTGAGCACTATGGGACTCAACTGCTGAGGTCATTAGTCCCCTAGAAGTTAGAACTAGTTAAACCTAACTAACCTAAGGACATCACAAACATCCATGCCCGAGGCAGGATTCGAACCTGCGACTGTAGCGGTCCTGCGGTTCCAGACTGCAGCGCCTTTAACCGCACGGCCACTTCGGCCGGCCTATAGAATTGAAATATACGCTGAAATTCGCAGCCATTTGGTCAGTATCAGTTTCCCTTGCTAAATGATAACGGAGCCTACCAGGGACACTGCAAAATCTGTGGATAGTTTTCATAATAGTCAATAATTACCTCGCAATTTTTTCAACGTAATTAAAACTTTTAAGAATTCGGAGACGTCAGAGTGTGGCCGAAAGATCCAATGTACTAAGAGTAGAAACTGCGTTGCAGTCAGTTAATTCATAAAAAAGTTAACGCAGCCACTTCTCCGTTGCAACGAACCATGAGAATGTTCGATATTTTCAGAATTGTTTGATGTCGTGACAAAATTTACCAATACGGTTTCGCGATGGTTCTATTTAATTAAAAATGAATTGGTGGCCTCTCGAGATATTTAATGAGAGTTTATGGCTGCAGTTATCCACCATCGTACCATCCTATTAAACGGATGCACAGTTATTTAGAACTGTTTATTCATATGTTTTACTTCGTACTTTCATTTGTTAGGGGAAAGAAGCCAGGAAAACTGGTCAATACAGTTCAATGATATTTCTCATGGGATACGTAAGATTACTTATTTAGTGGGCGACGGACTTTCATGCGGAGTGAGTTTGTAGATATGTTACGGTACCGCAGGAGTTCTGTTGGATCTTTGTTACTGGGTTTCGTAACCAACACAGAGCGTGCAATAGATTGTAAAAAGGAAGGGCGTTAGGCATTAACGTCCCGTCGACGAATAGGTTGTCACAAACAGAACACAAGTTCGGATTCAGATGTTGTTGTTGTGGTCTTCAGTCCTGAGACTGGTTTGATGCAGCTCTCCATGCTAGTCTATCCTGTGCAAGCTTCTTCATCTCCCAGTACCTGCTGCAACCTACATCCTTCTGAATCTGTTTAGTGTATTCATCTCGTGGTCTACCTCTACGATTTTTACCCTCCACGCTGCCCTCCAATACTAAATTGGTGATCCCTCGATGTCTCAGAACATGTCCTACCAACCGATCCCTTCTTCTAGTCAAGTTGTGCCACAAGCTCCTCTTCTCCCCAATTCTATTCAATACCTCCTCATTAGTTATGTGATCTACCCATCTAATCTTCAGCATTCTTCTGTAGCACCACATTTCGAAAGCTTCTATTCTCTTCTTGTCTAAGGTATTTATCGTCCACGTTTCACTTCCATACATGGCTACACTACATACAAATACTTTCAGAAACGACTTCCTGACACTTAAATCAATACTCGATGTTAACAAATTTCTCTTCTTAAGAAACGCTTTCCTTGCCATTGCCAGTCTACATTTTATATCTTCTCTACTTCGACCATCATTAGTTATTTTGCTCCCCGAATAGCAAAACTCCTTTACTACTTTAAGTGTCTCATTTTCTAATCTAATTCCCTCAGCATCACCCGACTTAATTCGACTACATTCCATTATCCTCGTTTTGCTTTTGTTGATGTTCATCTTATACCCTCTTTTCAAGACACTGTCCATTCCGCTCAACTGCTCTTCCAAGTCCTTTGCTGTCTCTGACAGAATTACAATGCCATTGGCGAACCTCAAAGTTTTTATTTCTTCTCCATGGATTTTAATACCTACTCCGAACTTTTCTTTTGTTTCCTTTATTGCTTGCTCTATATACAGATTGAATAACATCGGGGATAGGTTACAACCCTGTCTCACTCCCTTCCCAACCACTGCTTCCCTTTCATACCCCTCGATCTTATAACTGCCGTCTGGTTTCTGTACAAATTGTAAATAGCCTTTCGCTCTCTGTATTTTATCCCTGCCACCTTCAGAATTTGAAAGAGGTATTCCAATCAACATTGTCAAAAGCTTTCTCTAAGTCTACAAATGCTAGTGACGTAGGTTTGCCTTTCCTTAATCTTTCTTCGAAGATAAGTCGTAGCGTCAGTATTGCCTCACGTGTTCCAACATTTCTACGGAATCCAAACTGATCTTCCCCGAGGTCGGCTTCTATCAGTTTTTCCATTCGTCTGTAAATAATTCGCGTTAGTATTTTGCAGCTGTGACTTATTAAACTGATAGTTCGGTAATTTTCACATGTGTCAACACCTGCTTTCTTTGGGATTGGGATTATTATATTCTTCTTGAAGTCTGAGGGTATTTCGCCTGTCTCATACATCTTGCTCACCAGATGGTAGAGTTTTGTCAGGACTGCTCTCCCAAGGCCGTCAGTAGTTCCAATGGAATGTTGTCTACTCCCGGGGCCTTGTTTCGACTCAGGTCTTTCAGTGCTCTGTCAAACTCTTCACGCAATATCATATCTCCCATTTCATCTTCATCTACATCCTCTTCCATTTCCATAATATTGTCCTCAAGTACATCGCCCTTGCATAGGCCCTCTATATACTCCTTCCACCTTTCTGCTTTCCCTTCTTTGCTTAGAACTGGGTTTCCATCAAAGCTCTTGATATTCATGCAAGTGGTTCTCCTTTCTCCAAAGGTCTCTTTTAATTTTCCTATAGGCAGTATCTATCTTACCCCTAGTGAGATAAGCCTCTACATCCTTACATTTGTCCTCTAGCCATCCCTGAATAGCCATTTTGCACTTCCTGTCAATATCATTTTTGAGACGTTTGTATTCCCTTTTTGCCTGCTTCATTTACTGCATTTTTATATTTTCTCCTTTCATCAATTAAATTCAATATTTCTTCTGTTACCCAAGGGTTTCTACTTGCCCTCGTCTTTTTACCTATTTGATCCTCTGCTGCCTTCACTATTTCATTCCTCAAAGCTACCCATTCTTCTTCTACTGTATTTCTTTCCCCCATTCCTGTCAATTGTTCCCTTATGCTCTCCCTGAAACTCTGTGCAATCTCTGGTTCTTTCAGTTTATCCAGGTCCCATCTCTTTAAATTCCCACCTTTTTGCAGTTTCTTCAGCTTTAATCTACAGTTCATAACCAATAGATTGTGGTCAGAGTCCACATCTGCCCCTGGAAATGTCTTACAATTTAAAACCTGGTTCCTAAATCTCTGTCTTACCATTATATAATCTATCTGATACCTTTTAGTATCTCCGGTGTTCTTCCATGTATACAGCCTTCATTTATGATTCTTAAACCAAGTATTAGCTATGATTAAGTTATGCTCTGCGCAAAATTCTACCAGGCGGCTTCCTCTTTCATTTCTTAGCCCCAATCCATATTCACCTACTATGTTTCCTTCTCTCCCTTTTCCTACTGATGAATTCCAGTCACCCATGACTATTAAATTTTCGTCTCCCTTCACTACCTGAATAATTTCTTTTATCTCATCATACATTTCATCAATTTCTTCGTCATCTGCAGAGCTAGTTGGCATATAAACTTGTACTACTGTAGTAGGTGTGGGCTTCGTATCTATCTTGGCCACAATAATGCGTTCACTATGCTGTTTGTAGTAGCTTTCCCGTACACCTACTTCTTTTATTCATTATTAAACCTACTCCTGCATTACCCCTATTTGGTTTTGTATTTATAACCCTGTACTCACCTGACCAGAAGTCCTGTTCCTCCTGCCACCGAACTTCACTAATTCCCACTATATCTAACTTTAACCTATCCATTTCCCTTTTTAAATTTTCTAACCTACCTGCCCGATTAAGGGATCTGACATTCCACGCTCCGATCCGTAGAACGCCAGTTTTCTTTCTCCTGATAACAACGTCCTCTTGAGTAGTCCCCGCCCGGAGATCCGAATGGGGGACTATTTTACCTCCGGAATATTTTACCTAAGAGGACGCCATCATCATTTAATCATACAGTAAAGCTGCATGCCCTCGGGAAAAATTTCGGCTGTAGTTTCACCTTGCTTTCAGCCGTTCGCAGTACCAGAACAGCAAGGCCATTTTGGTTAATGTTACAAGGCCAGATCAGTCAATCATCCAGACTGTTGCCCCTGCAACTACTGAAAAGGCTGCTGCCCCTCTTCAGGAACCATACGTTTGTCTGGTCTCTCAACAGATACCCCTCCGTTGTGGTTGCACCTGCGGTACGGCTATCTGTATCGTTGAGGCACGCAAGCCTCCCCACCAACGGCAAGGTCCATGGTTCATGGTTCATGGGGGGGGGGGGGGGGGTTCGGATTGAGAAAGGAATTAAATTTAGGGAAACAACTGTGCTAGCTAGAGCGATCAGAGTAAGAGTGTGTAAGTTTGGCAATGGATAAAGGCAAATGGCAGTCATGGGTTCGTTGCAGGATACTGAGGAAATTAAAGTGGTTCATGAAAGACACTACTCATAAAACATTATAGAGAATACATGGGAATATTGAGTATACGCAATTACGTGCAGCACGAGTGATCACAAATTAGTTTTTTTCGTGATAGACCGCCACGGAATATTTACATATTTATTTTACTACATATCGCCAATTTATACCAAAAACGCTATCTGTCATTAAATGAGCGTGTTCAAACATTCTGCATAAAACTGCGCTGCCTAAAACTTAGTCAGTTTTATAGTGAGATTTTCTACTTATTTGAGCTGTCGGAATCGATAGTTGGCACTCTGCTCATGAACGTCTTCGTGCGTTGTGCACACGATTTTCTCAATTGTTTCCATGGTGCTTGAATTTGTTGGCAATTTCGCCAACAGTCACGCACACGGTTTTCATCAATTTTAATTACGATCCTCAACAACCTAGAGAAACACTGTTCGTCATAAAGCTTGGGTTTTTCCTCGTTTTTGTTTTCGCTTGGTCAACGTCAGTTTGAACAACAGTGCTGCAATCCCTCTGACTTCCATCGCGCCCGATTCCAGAGATGAATTTTCGATCACCTATAGAGGTGGATGCCGGAACGTAAAATCGTTTTGCATTTATAAACCTTATCGCTGACCGAATTTTCCAACTGGCGGGTTCATTATCACACTGACATTAACACACTATATTGCGAAGGCAGGCTGTAATGAACTGGACGGCTGGTTAACTTTTCGCAACAGACAAGTTCAGGCCTACGCATGCATGTGTTGTCAGTTTTTATTTTGAACCACGGCTCGTGCATTTTTAGAGGAGATATTATGTGGTCATAGAATAGGCTTATGTGCCATAGGACACGTGAAATTCCTTTTTACACGATGCTTAAGACTGTGAGAGACGAATAACACGCCCAAATTTTAGAGAGATAGCGGACGCGAGGTGAACGTTTCCTCTGGGAAGCAGGTGTCGCTGGCATACACTTTTGCAGGTGGTTCTACTTGCGCAACGGCCGTACAGAGCCAGCCAGTCCCCTACGTGTGTGCAGCAGGTGCCGGTATTGTGAGAAACGTTGCCTGCCTATTTGAAGCACTTTGCGATCTGTAATCAACTTCCTAACAACATAAATTCCCTGCTCTCTTTTTCGCGTCATCCCTCGCGTTCCGCATTCTAATTTGGGTGCAATGTATAAGGGTAGTTTAAGAAATAATGCCCAAATTTTGTTTTTCACTAAGGACATATGATATATTTGACAATATATCGTGATATAGTTGACAATATATATTTATAATCCTTAAATATAGTCCCTCTGCTTTGCAGTAACTCGAGTTACAATATTCGGGAAGGTCTAATTTGTCCTTGCCATGTTTTCCGCTTTTCGTACAGTAGTTTTCATAATGTCCAGTGATATTTCTTTCACATGATTCATTGTCGGCCATAACTAACGATCATAATATATTCCGCCTTTGCTTAAACATGTTAATAATAATTATTATGGAAAATAAAATGTTTGAAGTCAAGAGAAAACTGAACTAGGACGTCAAGATGTCTCGCCAAATTTTAGTAGCACCGACAGTTCAATACAAGAACTCAACGTTGTTTCTTCGTTTCAGCAAGACTGGATTGCTCTATCGTTTCTGCTTATGCTCAACTCCATCGCGCGGACTTTTGCTATTCCATGATTTATTTGTCTAAATTGGGAACACTGACGTTGATAGGATCTCTGTGGTTTAAAAAAGTTGCTGACGTGTATTATTCTTCAAGAGAATTTTGTTGGTGGTTTCGATATTTCTTAAATAAGGCTCAGAAGACAGCCATGTTCCTGCTAACGCACAATACCACACATTTTTAAGAATAAATCCAAGCCTAAGCCTATCCTCTGATTCTTCTTAAGAATAAATGTAGGCCTAAGAAGGTCCTTCAATTCGTCTTCCAACAGACGAGCTGCATAATTGGCGCGATTCGTTTCGAATTCTCTACAGTGTAAATATGCATTTCCAGTGTCACTCGTTTGTCATTCACGCTGTTTCTTTCGCTAAGTGCTGAACATTGTTCTTGTTCCGAAAACCAGTATGTGATCTAACCGATATGAAATGAATTACTAATCCTACTGCAAATGCCTGGAGGTACTCAATTATTCGTACAGTATTTTTACTGTTTTCTTAGCTCCAGTTTAGGTGATAAGTTTAAGTATTTCTTTCGTCATCCTTGTCACCCAAGGTTTCTTCGCAGCTACCTTCATTGTACCTAGTTTTGTCTGTTTTACTTCAGATTTGCCCTTGTTAAGGATCGTTTCCCATTATCATTTTATCTACATCCTCAGAACTTCAAACGCAGTTCATTACAAACATGTTTAAAAACATATGTTTCCGACATACGTGGTAGAATGAACTGTATCATCAGCGTTCACTGAAGTGTTCCATCGTGCTTACTATTGTGTGAAATAGGAACTACTTAAAGAGCAATCAACTGTGCCATAAAATAACATATTTTAGATGTCACCAGCCCTAAAACTTTTGCTCATAATGAAATGCAGCCAACATCGCATACGCAGCATAAGCTAAATGTAATTTTAAACGTCAACCGCCGTCTGACGATGAAACTGTTTGTTCTTAATAAGCGGTGCTGTTAAGTGACTAGTTGTCTTTGCTTTACTGTAAGAATTAACTTATACATGCACTGAATGTTAATCTCAAGCGTTTGACACTGTTAATAGAAATTATTTGTGGCAGGCTATGAGAGAATAAGTAATCCCACCAACTGTTATAAAACCAACCAAATTATGTCCAGAAAAAACCAGTGTCAGTATTCTAAAAATTTCTGTACGGACGATTGTATGCCCACAGTGACATCTGACAAGGAGACAGTCACCTGATCACCTTACCGTATTCATGGAAAAAGTGACCGGACGCATTTATTTTTCTCACACACCCTTCACATAGCCGACCTGGTTTACAATTAAATGCCAGCAAAACTACATTTTCCGTGCTCACCCGGTCTCCCGTATATAATAAGAAGCTAGAAGTCCAAACTGAAAGAAAGAACAACTTAACGTCTTTAAATGTCTGAGTACCTTCAACATAGCAAATAATGTATAAGATGGAATTAAAATTAGAACGTAAATTAAACGTACTATACCCTGTCAAATGCTTTCAAGAGAAGAAATATCTGTAGGAAAACCTGTAAAATATGCATCTCTAACTCACTACGCTAACAGTTCTATGGTTTATTACGTGAAACGCGACTCACCCAAAAAAAGATGAAGTCTCAGCATACTCGAGAGGAAAATACTGTGGAAAATAAGTTTTGCACACTGCTCCATTCAGTCTGCCTGACGGTCCATACATGCGGTCGCAGGTTCGAATCCTACCTCTAGCATGGATGTGTGTGGTGTCCTTAGGTTAGTTGGGTTTAAGTAGTTCTAAGTTCTGCGGACTGATGACCTCAGATGTTAAGTCCCATAGTGCTCAGAGCCATTTGAACCATTTTTGAACGGTCCATAAAACCTATTTACATAATAAGAGGGGCATTCAGTAAGTAATGCAACAAATTTATTTTCGGAAAGCAGGTTGGTTTTATCCAGGATTCCAGTACACCATATTGTTCCCAACATTTTTGGCTAGTTTTCAATATAATCTCCATTCAGTGCAACGGCTTCACGCCACTTTACTGGGTGGGCCTGTATGTCCTCATGGTACCACTCTACTGGACGACATCGGAGCCAACGTATTGCTGCATCAAGAACCTCTCCATCATCCACGCGCTGCTTCTCGCGGAGAGCGTCCTTCATTTGGCCAAACAGATGGGAGTCGGAAAGTGCGAGATCTGGGCTGTAGGGTGGGCAAGGAACAATAGTCCAATTACTGTTTGTACTACTACTACAAAAACTACTACTACAAAAACAGACGTCGTTGAGAAGCGGGATCTTTGTGATTCGTTGGTCACCTCGACTGAGAGTGTCCGGACGTTCCAATATTGCGGGTGTCACAGCTGTGTTCGACCGGCCGGCACGCGGGAGATGGAACAGGTTTGCGCGACCTTGTTGCAATGATGACAGACGCCTCGACCAACGAATGACTCACTGTGTTTTTGTTCACTGCCAGGTCTCTGTAAAGATGCTGGAAACGACTATGAATATCTGCGATGCTCTGAGTTTCCACCAAAAGAAACTCAGGAACAGCTCTGTGCTTGGAACGCACCTTTCTTGCAGACGCCATTTTGATTGCTACGTGTTGCGCCGCCACCTACTAGAACTTCATGAAACTGTAGGGGATGAAGCGGGAATATTCCACGATGTCCCACAACAAATTCCGCATTTTTAATCGAAATTGGTCGAGAAAAAAAAATTGCATTTCTTATCGAACGCCCCTGCTAGTCTATAAATGGCTATTCTCGCTGAAGAACAAAGTATCTCTTGTAAACATGGTCTCTGTAAAATGTCAGCAAACAGATGGAGGATTTTGTATGCTTATTTAGGAACAATACTCGACTTTCGGGAGCGTGCTGACCTAAATGTTTGCACCCTCCGTGGATGATAATGGTGAAGAGTTCTCAAAACAGTTGTTTGGCTGTGTTCAAATCTCTTGCAGTGCATAGAGTACTGAAGACAAGACTGTCAGCAATAATGTTAAACAAGTTCTCTTCCAAGCCGGGTGTTTTGATGTACATCGCTCGTCTTCTCATATGTGCTTATGCAACTATAATCTGATGGGGCTGCGTAAATACAGCTCTAGAATAGGCTATGTTCCTGTATTGAAAATATGGTTCGGATTATTGTTATTCTGAATGATAACATTCAAATAGCATTTATGGTCAACATCGTAACAAAATGTCATTTTTATGTAATTATAGCTTAAAAATCGTTAAATATCAAGATTTGGTCACGTGATCAAAAACGCTCTGTTATTGGCTGAAGCTCTGGTGACGTCACAGACTAGGAGTAAGACGAAGCTGTGCTTGTGATACCTGAAGTTACTAGGATTGTATGTACTTTCTCTGCAAATAGTTTAGCTATTTAGTGATGGAAAACACGTTTACAGCTTTTACGTATTTTGTGAACGCTGATAGTGGAAACTTTCCGAAAGCTGATGCGTTTATGCTCCACCCACTTAGAGCTACGATATGTCCAAGGACGGACATTCTTTTCCCTTCTGCCTGCAACATCGTAAAACTCCGTCAAAAGTAAAGAATTGTAGACTCTTACATCTGGATTGTCGACAGTCAGTCATGAACTACGACCTGAAGCACAATAAATTGATTCTTAGCAAATAGTAGTGCTGATTTCCTTAAAAGACACTCGGCAGAGACACAGCTGTTGATATGTATCCGGTGGCGCAATGGATAGGGTATCTGGCTGCTGATACAGAGAACACACGTTGGAATCCTGGAAGAATGCATATATTTTTTGAAAGTTTTACACGAAATACGAAAATAGTATTTAATGTAGCCATTGTTTGGATGGTGGGATGTTTATATGTAGCTTCACATTAATCTTTGTCTGAGAAATGGACAACTGAGGATAAATGCATTTACTTTGCGTGCAAACAGTTAACTTTTGTGAAAAGCGTTCAAATGGTTGAAATGGCTCTGAGCACTATGGACTTAAAATCTGAGGTCATCAGTCCCCTAGAACTTAGAACTACTTAAACCTAACTAACCTAAGGACATCACACACATCCATGCCCAGGGCAGGATTATATGAAAAGCGTTACGTGAAGATACCATCTTACAACCACAGTACGACGAGGTGTAGGATGATGAGATTTTGTCTGGGGAGAGATAAGAAGCATTTACAACATTCAAGTAACACAAACGTAAGGGCTATGAAGTTTAAGAGATTAACCTAACGTCAATGAGTGAAGCAGACTAAAACTCAGTGACTGAAGGAGACTTAAAGATGTAAGATGAAACTTCAAAAAGTTTACACAGTAAGGATACTAGCTGAACAGGGCGAAGACAAAAAAATTGTTTCTAATAAAGTAGAAAGTGTGTGGCTACATTAACTAGAAAATAAAATATCTTTTTGAACGTGACATGTGTGAACAGCGATTGCAAATGTAAGCGCATATAAACTGCAAGGAAAACACAATTTCTGATCGGCGTGGTGAAGTTTCGTAATTGTTATTTGGTTTCCACAAGAGAGGACTGTCGAGTCATTGTACAAAAAAGTTAAACTATTCTTTTGGGCTAGATTCGAGCCAGTGATCTATAGATATCATCCTCGACGGTCTGCAGCTTCCTCATTTGAGCTATCGAATGATGTGCCAGAAAATTTTTACTAAGACTTTTACTAAAGACTTTAACTTAGTTGAACGACGCTACCCTTCCCTGTAGCATATCTCGGAGGTAAATTAATGTTAACTTTAGAGTGCAAGACGTTTTTAATTAAGTTAGGTAGATTGGGTTTCATTCCTAGATCTGGAAAAGGCCTTTGACCGAGTCCCATATCAGCTTATTTGGCATGCATTACGATCTCACAATGTCCCTGAAGCCTACGTGCGATGGGTCCAACTGCTGTGTCGAAATGTCTCCGGCAATGTCTGAAGTGCAGTGTGCGCATCACCCTCTTTTAATATCAATGTCAGATTACATCAAGGTTCAGCACTGTCATCTCTACTGTTTGTCCTCTGTATGGACACTGCGACATACGACCTGCAGTCACCCCGCCCTCGGTCACTCCTATATGCTGCCGATGGTATAATGGCAAGCGAACACCGTGAAGACATCCAGGAACAGACGCAGCTATGGAATCAACAACTTGGTAAATTTGGCCTCCGACCGAATGCCAAGAAGACAGAATACATGGAGTGTGATATTTACACCGATGGGGCCATCAAAGTCGGTGGAGAAGACCTGAAGAAAGTGGAGCAATTCAAATATCTTGGCTCACTCATATGCATTGATGGTGAAAGTCCACCAGATGTCCATGCCCTTGTTAACACAGCCTGAATGAAATGATGCCAGGTGACCGGCGTCCGGTGTGAAAAGTCAAAGGTTTATCGGACTTGTAGTACGTCCGCACTTTATGGGTTGGAGTGTTGGCTAAAGACACGAAGCATGATCATGTGTGTGCTCCGATGGTCCCTTGTGCTTACCCGATTTGATCATTCAACAAACGTCGGTGGTCGACGGCGACTTGGGGTTGCACCCAACTCAAACTATAGGAAAGCCGGTTAAGATGGTACAGACACGTCATCCACAGTAAAGCAGACTCAGTGGCAAGAATGGCTATGCACCTGTACATAAACGGCCGACGACCTCTTGGCAGACGCAAGACATGATGGATGGACCGTGTCAAGGAGGATATGGAATTCATTAGTGCCACCTATGAAGATGCCCTTGACAGACCCAAATTGAGGCATATGTGTCAACAAGCAGACCCTGCTAGCGAGGGATCAACGCTAAGAAGAAGGGAATTTGGGCGTGGACGTGGTGGCATTTTGTCGGTACAACAAACAAGTTTTACGCATCTTCTCATTCTTTGGAACACTCAAAAACTGTTTTTCAGGTGTTTTTATAGATGTAATAGTGCAATGTACTTCCACATAGTATTTGTAACCCATTTTCTGATATTTAAATTCCAAAACAAGACATCACTGTGAATGAGCTTTATGACATTGGGGGCAGTAAGCTAGCTAGTGGCGTCACAGGCATCACACGACTCGAAAGGAGCGATTTAGGGAGCATTCAAATTATGTGAATTTCATTTCTGTTTTTATAAAACAATACTGAAATTCAAGCGGAAAAGGAGCACTTTATGAACATAAGATGACACAATTAACCATTTAAGACGCTATTCAGTGGCTCTCACTTTCTCAAACTGTTGGGCGCCACGAATCCGCATGGGGTGGGGGGTTGATTTAAAAAATCTTGGTAACAAACAGTTACGTTTATTCTTCCCTCCGAACAGGAAAGATGCCCAGAATGAAATTTTCACTCTGCAGCGGAGTGTGCGCTGAAATGTAACTTCCTGGCAGATTAACTGTGTGCCGTACCGAGACTCGAACTCGGGACCTTTGCCTTTCGCTGGCAAGTGAATTATAGTGGTGTGGACGGGTCGTGAGTCGTGCTAGGGTAGCTCAGATGGTAGAGAACTTGCCCGCGAAAGGCAAAGGTTCCGAGTTCGAGTCTCGGTGCGGCACACAGTTTTAAGTTGCCGGGAAGTTTCAAAAAAGATGCCGTTTATCTGGATTGAATTTATCCCAACGTCAGTTTAGGCCTGACACGGTCAACGACAATGAAACAGCGTTCATTTTTAGCGTTGCCTGAAATGGTCGGGGAGCTGGGCCATATCAGCCGTTGGCGGAATTGCCCGTTGAGGCTGCAGTGCCACCTTATCCTTTAGTGTCGCGTGCAATGCAAGCTTTGGCTCGTGTACCTCGCGCCTCCTTAGTCTTTCAGACTTCGCAAGGAATACTTGACTGCAGTTTGAAGCGGTTCCCGGTTAGGGACAGACGTGAAAATACCAGGGGTCCATCAACTGGGGAGGGTGGAGGAAGATACTCCAAAGGCGAAAACGAGAGGGTGTGATGATACATATTTTTGCGAGGTTTGACGATACCTACAATCAGTGCTGAAGAACGTCCACAGTGTATAATTTGTTCAACGATTTTAGCTGCTAATACACTCCTGGAAATTGAAATAAGAACACTGTGAATTCATTGTCCCAGGAAGGGGAAACTTTATTGACACATTCCTGGGGTCAGATACATCACATGATCACACTGACAGAACCACAGGCACATAGACACAGGCAACAGAGCATGCACAATGTCGGCACTAGTACAGTGTATATCCACCTTTCGCAGCAATGCAGGCTGCTATTCTCCCATGGAGACGATCGTAGAGATGCTGGATGTAGTCCTGTGGAACGGCTTGCCATGCCATTTCCACCTGGCGCCTCAGTTGGACCAGCGTTCGTGCTGGACGTGCAGACCGCGTGAGACGACGCTTCATCCCGTCCCAAACATGCTCAATGGGGGACAGATCCGGAGATCTTGCTGGCCAGGGTAGTTGACTTACACCTTCTAGAGCACGTTGGGTGGCACGGGATACATGCGGACGTGCATTGTCCTGTTGGAACAGCAAGTTCCCTTGCCGGTCTAGGAATGGTAGAACGATGGGTTCGATGACGGTTTGGATGTACCGTGCACTATTCAGTGTCCCCTCGACGATCACCAGTGGTGTACGGCCAGTGTAGGAGATCGCTCCCCACACCATGATGCCGGGTGTTGGCCCTGTGTGCCTCGGTCGTATGCAGTCCTGATTGTGGCGCTCACCTGCACGGCGCCAAACACGCATACGACCATCATTGGCACCAAGGCAGAAGCGACTCTCATCGCTGAAGACGACACGTCTCCATTCGTCCCTCCATTCACGCCTGTCGCGACACCACTGGAGGCGGGCTGCACGATGTTGGGGCGTGAGCGGAAGACGGCCTAACGGTGTGCGGGACCGTAGCCCAGCTTCATGGAGACGGTTGCGAATGGTCCTCGCCGATACCCCAGGAGCAACAGTGTCCCTAATTTGCTGGGAAGTGGCGGTGCGGTCCCCTACGGCACTGCGTAGGATCCTACGGTCTTGGCGTGCATCCGTGCGTCGCTGCGGTCCGGTCCCAGGTCGACGGGCACGTGCACCTTCCGCCGACCACTGGCGACAACATGGATGTACTGTGGAGACCTCACGCCCCACGTGTTGAGCAATTCGGTGGTACGTCCACCCGGCCTCCCGCATGCCCACTATACGCCCTCGCTCAAAGTCCGTCAACTGCACATACGGTTCACGTCCACGCTGTCGCGGCATGCTGCCAGTGTTAAAGACTGCGATGGAGCTCCGTATGCCACGGCAAACTGGCTGACACTGACGGCGGCGGTGCACAAATGCTGCGCAGCTAGCGCCATTCGACGGCCAACACCGCGGTTCCTGGTGTGTCCGCTGTGCCGTGCGTGTGATCATTGCTTGTACAGCCCTCTCACAGTGTCCGGAGCAAGTATGGTGGGTCTGACACACCGGTGTCAATGTGTTCTTTTTTCCATTTCCAGGAGTGTAGAATGAAGCCTAACAAGTTAGAGACATCTTGAAACCAAACATCCTGAATTATCTGGAAAATCAAAATAATTTTTTGCCGGGAAACTAAACGTTTTATTGTGTACTCTGAAGAAATTTGCTTAAACGAAAGTGATTTAGAAGGCCCTTGTAGCCTCTTACCAGATTTCGCATATGATTGCAAAGTGCAAGAAACCACACACTGTTACGGGAACTCTGGTTTTAATAGCAGCAGCTCATGTAGTATCGACAATTTTTGATGACTCATTTTCTCAAAAGTTGAAAATTATTCCTATCTCCAGTGACATAGTGCGTAGAAGGATTTTAGACATTTCTGACAGTTAACTCGAGCTGTTAATCGATAAATTGCGTAACAACTTTCTTGCACTTCAAGTGGACGAGACGAATGACATTCATAAAGATACTCATTTGATTGCTTATGTTAGTTTCGTTGATGAGTTTAACATTCGAGAGGAATCGCTTTTCTGTGAAACGATACTGAGAAGAGCTATAGCCCAAAGCCTTCTTGGCATGATCAATACTTTTTCTTTTTTAGATCAAAACGGGATACCATCCTTATGCAGTACGCACTCACTGCATGATATATCGGGAGGCTGTGGCCGCTAAAGAACTTTGTTTTTTGCTTCTTAAACGAGAAATGTCACACAGTGGCAGACTGTTTCAGCAACGGAGATTTTCTATTGAAAACGGCTTACCTCACTGACATTTTTGAGAAACTAAATATTCTACACACTCCAGTTCAAAATAATCCGACATTTGTATTATGTTAGAATGAAAAAGTGATGGCGCTGATAAAGAAATCAGATTTGTGGCAAAACCGAATGGAAAATGACGTGCTGTATATGTTCCTTCTAGTCTCACTGTTAGAGGATCCAGATAATCCGATGCTTCGAATCGAAATACAAGCCTGCCTTCTTCATCATCTTGCAACACTGAAAGTTCACCACGAAAAGTATTTAAGCGAAGATTTTGATAAATATAATTGGATTATAAATTCACTCAAAAATGGTCCTAGACCATCTCAACTCACTGATCTCACTTGTGATTCTTCAGTGGAGAGTAAAAGTCTTTGTTGGAACTTTGGATACATATTGGCAAGGAATTCCCAACGCTGAGCCATAATTCAATGAAGATCCAGATTCCTTTCCCAACAGTCTACTTGTGCGAGACTTGATTTTCAGTTTTGTCAGGTATGAAGCGAACTACCGTTCAAAGCTAAATGTAAGCAAAGAACTTCGAATGGCTGTTTCTATTAAATCACCTCTTGAGAAACTTTCTTCTCAAAAACAAGCTCATCCATCACACTGAATTTCTAATTGAAATTTTTAACGCTCTCGTAATGCTTGTTTGCTGAATTCTAAATATTGTTCATTTCATACTTTTTGAATGAATGAAAATGTGATAAAATAAAAAAAGTCCCTTATTATACGAGGCGTGTTTTTTTAAGTAATTACCGTTTTGAAATTTTAAAAAAGACGTGCTAAGATATCTCAATAATTTTATTTTTACATGAAAGCCTGTACCTTAATCTACTTTTCTACATAATTTCCGTCAATATTGAGGCACTTGTCATAACGTTGTACCAGTTTTTGAATACCCTCCTCATAGAAGTCTGCCGCCTGACTTGTTAACCACTGCATCACCACTGTTTTGACTTCGTCATCGTCTTGAAGACGCTGACCGCCCAGGTGTTTCTTCAAGTGCAGGAACAGATGGCAGTCACTGGGCGCAAGATCGGGGCTGTACGGAGGATAATCTAGAGTTTCCCATCGAAAAGATGTGATGAGATCTTTGGTCTGATTCGCCACATGCGGACGGGCATTGTCTTGCAGCAAAACGATGCCCTTGCTCAACTTCCATGGACTATTGCTTTGATTCTGGTGTGACGTAGGCTACCCATGTTTCATCGCCCGTAACATTTTGGCTTAAGAAATCATCACCGTCGCTGTGGTACCGCTCAAGGAAAGCCAATGCACTGTCTAAACGTTTGGTTTTATGCACATCCGTCAACATTTTCGGTACCCAACGTGCGCGTAATTTTGGGTAATTAAAGTGCTCGGTCACAATGCCATACAAAACACTACGAGAAACATTAGGAAAGTCAACCCGCAAGGAGGAAATCGTAAAGCATCTGATTTCTCTCACCTTATTGTCCACTTCCTGCACCAAACTTTCGTTAACGACCGAATGACGCCCACTCCGTTGTTCATCATGCACATTTGTGCGGCCATCTTTAAATGATCTCACCCACTTTCTTGCCAGTCCATCACTCATAATGTTTTCTCTGTAAACTGCACAGATCTCACGATGAATATAGATCTCTTTTAGGCCTTTAGCACTAAGAAATCTTATAACAGCCCGTACTTCACAGTCGGCGGGACTCACGATTATCGGAGGCATCTTAAACACTAGAGCATCAGTGTGCATTGCAATTGCCAGCAGTGAATATGGGTCTGGAGAAGGTGAGCAGGGCATTACTTGTGAAGGTTGTACGGTGGCGGTGTAAATGAAGGTCAATTTTGCAACTTACATAAGAGTTTTACACATCGTAACGTGAAGGTGAATATGACGCCTAACTTACTTCGGCGGTAATGAGCAGATTTGCCTATAATTATGTAATGCAAAAGGGATGACACTCAATCGACGATATTAACATACCGCTTCTATATAATGCATGTCAATGAGCAGAAGGTGAAACAAGCAGCGAGGGGAAATGTTTTGTGTGGAAGCAAGCGTGGGCAGAAGCAGAGGCCGCACCACGGGAAGCACCACGAAAAGCTCTTAGGGGGCGTCCCGCAGTGGGAGTCAACGACCGGACAGGTGACGCATACTGGAGAGCAAGTAACAGGCCACCAGAGGTAGGACAGAAAGACGCTTTAGAAAACTGCGTTTCGGAATTCCAAATGGATACGAACAAAACCAATGACGAAGTTGATCACGTGAACAGCGAATGGTACACATGTGATGTACGCATGTAACTTGTAGGCGCAAAACGTCCGATTAGCGGAAATGACCTAGGAAGGAGTAAAGTGCCGAGGTTTCGACGCAATTCAATGGTAGGACCCATGCGATTGGCAGAGAGAATTTCCACAAAATAAGAGGAACGCTCCTATTGGTCGAAAACAACCGTGACACGAAGAACGAAAGAGCCGAGGTGGGGAGTCAGTTCGACTACGAGAAAGACGATAGCGAAATTTTCGGAGACTCTTCTCTGAACTGGCGTAAAGTGCAAAACGGAGCGCATAATGCTCTGTACGACGCAGAGGAGAAATTTGAGTGAACACTGCATTCACTGCGGCTGACATTCAGCTGGATATTTGCTGTAGTGTCGTTGAACTCCAACTGTGGAGAAACGAACCAGCCAGTTACTTAATTGTTCTAACGAGGACTGAGAGGGCATTATAATATGCACGCTGCTCCAGCCATGCGAGTGCATATCCCCATATTCCAAGACTAGGGTGAGTACATGTTTTCTTGCATAACGAGAAACATAGGGTGTCTTCTGGAAAAATCAGCAAAGGCTTAATTAGTTTTTATAGGAATTTCAGAGGACGAGAGCAGCCATGCAGACGACAGCTCATCACAGCTAAGGTAAATACCACGAGCAGAGGCGTAAACTTGTTGGTTCACCAGCTTGCGTCCAATGTAAACTCAAGCGACCTTGGGTAATCTTTTGCTCAACTTGTCACAAAACTAACAATCCTCTGTAGACTTGATTGTCATCCTAAAATACTACAGAACTTTGAACCGGAGTCGAATGATTTATCGTAGTACTGGCCAACATCATGACGTAGTCATAAGAATGATTTTGTAAAGAAACTTCTAGTTAAAATTTACCATTGTGGTGTTTAGGATTATTTCACTTTCTGAGGACGAGATGCGTTCATTTGACAACTGTCGTAACATTGTCACATTGTAAACTGTGTAATTGCGTGTATTTCTGTGATTAGAGTGCAACATTAAACCAAAATTGTTTACAGCTTACACAGTTTTTGTTCTGATCCCAAAACCTTACAAGATGTTTTATCAAAACATCAGCAGTCGTGCTGCCTCTGTTCGTTGTTTTAATAAAATTCTTCAGGGTACACAGTAAAACGTGGAATACAGGAAGGTCTTCATTCTGCACCGAGATTGAAGAACATGATTAGGAAGTTGGAATTAACTGGTGATATGAGAACTGCTCCTGGGAGAGGCCTACGGCCAATTGCGCCACAAATTGGTGAAGAAGTTACTGTTGCCATCGCTAAAAATGCTGCGTGCTTTATGCGATCATCAAACAATGCACGAGCTGTGTCTTGACAGTTGAACATTCCATCCCACCCGAAATGTTTCGAGCAGCAGTAAACCAATCTCTAGCGCTGTCGCGGATGCAGATAGTCGTCACTTTGAGCAACGTTTGTAAACTGGAACGTAAACATGGTAAGCAGTTAACAAATGTTAGCCTCTCATGTGGAAATTAAAATGTTTCTTTCAATGGTTTGTTAATTCTCCTCCGAATGTCCGTACAAATGTTTTCACAAATTTCATTGTCCTACGATAACTCGTTTTTGATGGGGCCAATCTCAAGGCGCGAAAGTTTAATTATAACAGCCGTGTACATAAACGACTTGTGAGATATAATAGGCAACAACCTGATACTTTCTGCTGATGACGCTGTTGCGTACGGGAGAGTATCAACGTTGAGTGTCTATAGCGGGATTCAGAATGGCTAGGACGTAATTTCTATTTGGTACGATAAATAGCTGCTACACATCTACACTACGAAGGCACATGTGGCACAACGCTTTGTATTGCTTGGTTTACAGAAAGACTGCCGCTCATGGAGCAAAGATTGTGTCCCCTGCCATAAGTGCAAAGTGGCATGCCATGTACAGGCGCCTCTCGGAAACTTTATTCCCGACGCACCTTTAACACGTCTGCATGTGGATGCCCGACCCGCTAGCTGCTTCTCAAAACTACTTCTACTCCCTAAGTGATCGGCAGGTTCAAGAGATGGGCAGAATTTTTACAAGTGCGAGATCAGATAGGGGAGAGTGTGACCCACGTCCTTACGGTCAGTTGCATAATGCGTGTGGGCTGCCTGAAATAGATCGCTAATGGGGGGCGGAAGTGTTGCGCACCAGGCGCGACTGTACGGGATTCATGTCAGAAGAATGACACCACATCACACAGTGTCTAATGACATGATAGAACGCATTCACCATTCGCTGAAGTCCGCAGTCGTGTGCGAGGCGACGAACACATGCCAAACCGACCTTCTCAGTCTCTAAAGGTTTGTCGGTGTTGATCCGACTCAACTAGTGAAGTGGCGTTCGGAATAGAAATGTAGATCTGGATTTGACATCTTATAAGTGAAGAACCTGATTAGTTCTGAATGACATGTCCAGTATCCGTGTCAAAATGATTTGCAGATGAATAAAACAACAACAACTATTACTACAAACTGTAAGACCACTAGACTGTTCGAAATGTCGGAAGATTGTTCTATTCCTCTTCGGTGCGATGAATGGCAGCTGGATGTTCCAAACTGATAAATTTTTCCGTTTTTTGATGCACATCCCACGTCCCTGAGACTACGTGGAAGCCAGACATTTGTCATGGTTCTACATTTACGGCGCTTCTCCAGAAAGTAGCTTCCATTAGACTATGAGTAAAATTTCTTAGAAAAATCTGAAAACTACTTCTTTCTATCATTTCTCAGCATAATCACGTTCACTTTTGTCAAATTCGCAAATCCTCTGCTTAAAATTTGCCACCTGAATGGAAATCAGCCTGTGACAACATCTTAAGCTTTGTCGTCGGTGTCAAAACACTGGGAGCCAAGCCTGTGCCGCAGGGCCGATGTTCAGTAACGTCGTGTCTGAGTTGACGCAATAGTTCTTGTGGTTACTGTGCGGGGTGTAAGCGTGTATTGTAGCGCAAACACATGACACCGGTGGCGAAGAGACCGCATCACTTCTTTCTACATCTACATCGATACTCCGAAAGCCGCCGTACGATGCGTGGCGGAGGGTACCCTGTATCACTACTAGTCATTTCCTTTTCTGTTCCACTCGCAGACAGAGCGAGGGAAAAACGACTGTCTATATGCCTCCGTATGAGCCCTAGTTTCTCGTATCTTACCTTCGTGACCCTTACCGCGCATTGTATGCTGGCGACAGTAAAATCGTTCGGCAGTCAGCTTCAAATGCCGGTGTTCTAAATTTTTTCAATACTGTTCCTCAAAAAGGACGTCCCTTTGCCTCCATAGATTCCCATTTGAGTTCCTGAAACATCTCCGTAACATTTACGTGTTTTTCGAACCTACAGGTTACAAATCTAGCAACCCGCCTCTGAATTGCTTCAATGCCTTCCTTCAATCCGACCTGGTACGGATCCCACACACCCAAGAATAGGTCTCATCAGCGTCCTGTATGCGGTCACCTTTGCAGGTGAACCACTGTTTTCTAATATTCTCCCAATAAACCAAAGTCGACCATTCGCCTTCCCTGTAACAGTTCTCACTTGTTGGTTCCATCTTATGTCGGTTTGCAACGTTACGCCCAGATATTTAAACGATTTGAATGCATGAAGCAGGACATTAGTAATACTGGATCCGAACATTACATGTTTGATCTTCCTACTCATCCGCATTAACTTACATTTTTCCATATTTAGGGCTAGCTGCCATCCATCACACCAACTGCAAATTTCTTCCAAGTCGTCTTGTATTTTCCTACAGTCACTCAACTTATACTCTTTACCGTACACCACAGTATCAACGGCAGATTGCTGCCCGCCCTGTCCGACAAATCATTTATGTATATAGAGAACAACGGTCTTGTCTCACTTCATTGGGGCGCTCTCGACGATATCCTTTTTTCATGAACACTCGCCGTCGATGACAACAGACTGAGTTCTATTATTTAAGAAGTCTTCAAGCCACTCACATGTCTTGAACATTTATTCCATATGCCCGTACCTTCGTTAACATCCTGCAGTGGGACTCCGTGTCAAATGCTTTCAGGAAATCTAGAAATATGGAATCTACCCTTCAGCCATAGTTGGCAGTATATCATGTGATAAAAGGAGAAAGCTGAGTTTCGCAAGAGTGGTGCTTTATAAAATCATGCTGTTTCGTGGACATAAGCTTTTCAGTCTCAACAAAATTTATTGTATTTTAACTGAGAATATGCTCAAGGATTCTGCAGCAAAAAGAAGTTAGGGAATTGGTCTGTAATTTTGCGGGTCCGTTCTTTTACCCTTCTTATATACTCGAGTCACCTGCGCCTTTTCCCAGTCGCTTGGGACTTTGTGCTGAGCGAGAGATTCACGATAAATGAAAGCTAGGTAAGGGATCAATACCGTAGAGTACTCTTTGTAAAATCGAACTAGGATTCCATGCGGACCTAGTGATTTGTTTACTTTCATATCTTTCAGTTGTTTCTCCACGCCAGCGAAGCTTATTACTATGCCGTCCTTAAGGGACTCTGTCCGATAGTCGAATGACTCTTCTGGGTTTTCTTAACGTGCCACAGTAGGCTTCAGAATTAATTGTCCTTCCACATTCAGTCTACAGACAGTATTCCTTTAGCATCCGAAAAACAGAAGCCATAACCTTTCTAAATGACGCAGTTAGATGTGTTGGTTTTGGTTTGTTGGACGAAGCAGTATAATGCTGTACAACTGGCAGCTGTTTAGTCTCCGCGTAGCATGTACCAAAGAGGCCCGGTTCTGTTCAGTAGGGTCTTCTCCTTTCTCGTCCCAACGAACAAGAAAGACCAGAGAACCAGTCATACGCTATGCTTCCGAGAAATCTCTCGGAATCCGACAACACTGTACTTACGACATACTAACTGTTTAGTCTCATGCAAAGCGCTTCCAGAATTTTGCAGAAAATCATCCGGCTGTTGACATATCGTGAAACACCGGCTTTCGCAGTTTTTTTCGTCAGTTTACTATACCAGTGGGGTGCTGGCAAGACAGACAATCCGTTCTGTCATCATTATGAACGTTTGTCGTTTAACTCTTTTAACAAAAAACACGACTGATGCGCATGGACGGTCACACATCACATTCCGTCCTTATCCAGTACAAATTTCACGTTGAAAGTTCATATCTTTGAGAATTTTTTCATCATAAAATTGGACAAAAGAACAGAGTTCTCATTTGGCAGGATTTGCAATTGCTCATTGCGAACTGCACAGATGGCGAACTAGAAACAATGTCACTTTCTCGCTATTGCCGTCCTAAGCACGCTAATATACTGCGTGAATCAATGTAACATTCTGTGACCCGATTATTTCGAGTTGCTAAACGGATGTTACTTTACGGGTAGCACTCGCTTAATCTTCGGTATGCTCTGTCTCATTATGAATTTGATGCCAGTATAATTGTGTATTGTGGATCGTTAACGATACTGTTATGTTCGTCAGTGTAAGGGTGTTTGGTAGAGGTTTAAGGAAGCCATTAGTTGGTTTTTTAAGTATAGGTGCTGTAGAGTTTGGCGGGTTGGGAGAAGCGAGGAGTTTTGCCTGTCACCCACAGATTAAAATGTTCTCACCTGTGAATATTCTGCACCCTGGAATTCAACTGGCGACCTAAATAACTTGAATGGAGGGAACAGGAGGAAACTACAGACGAGCAACAGACAGACAGCTGTAATTAAATTACTTATATTCTGTGCAAAACACAGAAGCGTGGCAGTCTCGTCATAAACAAATGAAAATATGTCAGCCCACAAATTTGGACTTTATGGCGATCCGCAGGCTTGCTATGAGTAAGTCCAAATCTACACGAAAAGATATACAAACGCATGGGAAGTAATGATAACATGACAAATCCCTAGAAAGAGTATTGGTTAGAATACAAGAGATGAATCTCCTGAATTTAGAATCACGAGCAAAAGTAGTGAGTCACGAGTAATCACGTAATGCGTATATACAGACAGAGGCGGCTTGACGAAGCTTACCTCTCTAACATTGATGGAACCATAACTTTGACATCATGCAGTGCAAATAGTGTATTTGCATCTTAATCACGTCGGATGTACAATGATCATTCTATCGTGAAAATACTGATAAAAGCTTAACATAATAGTGCATTGTTGCTTGCAGGATGGTGGAAACCAACGTAATGTATTGCGAAAGAGGTGACAGCTACCGCACTATTCCTAGTCACGAAGTGATGCCTACCAAGAATTGCAACGAACTGTAACCAAGAGTGCGTATCTCGTCAGTTTTGCTTCCTCTGAATCCACACAGTTGTGTGCTTTTTTCGATAGAAAAACGTTCCTTTAGGCATACTGACTGGTGGTGGCAAAGTAGACGGCTCCTACAGCTTTCTGCTGAGGGGCAGTTCGACCCGTTCAATGCACAAATTGGTGGTCCTGGGGTGGCGCCAGTTCTTTGACCGCGGTGGGAATCGTTGATTTGGCTTGAATTTGAAATTAATTGAAATTAACGGCACTTCTGCTGTATTGCATCTTGTGTATTTTATGAATTAAATGATGGATGATCATGAAAATTCGCACTATTATAGCCCCTATTTAGGCAAGCTATCGGTGGTTTCAGTTGTCTGGGGAAAATTACTTGTAATGTGTAAATAAGCTGATTAAATCCACTGACTTTCTAATTGATTCACAGGCCTGTGCATGTGAAACGAATCTTTGTAATGGGACGCAGCTGGTCATCTGCTGAGATTTCAACACGTCCTCGAAAAGTTTCTGGGTCACAAACGTTATGTACTGAAGCAAAGAAGAAAGATTAGAACTTAACGTTCCTTCTTTAGAGACGGAACACAAGATCAGTTGAGGTACGGATAGGGGAGGAAATCTGCCGTGTGCTTCTCGAAGGAACAATCGCGGCATTTTCCGTTGCCGATATACAAAAACCACGGAAAATTTAATTTCGGGTAGCTGGACAGAATGATATTTACTTCACAAGACTTGCTTGTACTTTTGATAAAGATTGTTGTTGCCCTATTATTTCGTGCAGCTTCGCGAAGCGGACCAACCTCCTCCTTACGGTTTACTTGTGGTGGAAAGGCACATGATTCGCGCATCAAACTTCCAGTCATTAATGTCTACTTTCCGAAAACGGAGCTACGGTTTCTATAAGTAGATTCTCAGTCTCCCTCACAAGTTAGTACCACTTCCAGTTGTTCAATCTGACAAGATAGGTAGACAGGAACGAAAGAAAGAGAAGAGAAGAAATGATGAAAAGCCAATGTTGAATCCCTTCGACCGTGAAGTTATTAGAAGAACTGGCAAACAAATCAGCCTCGGCTGTTATTTACTAATTTCTATTACTTGACATAATTTTTTTATATCAACATGTTGATTTGTATTTTTGGGTTCAATGTAGAGTGTGTGAAAAAAGTTATTTTCTACATATGTAAGGAGCAATCAAAAAGATTCAGTTTGGCGGCGTTGACGCAACGTATATACAGCGTAACGCGACTCCGATGCATGTATATAAGCACCGGCATGTAGGCAAGGGATTAGTATGGCATTTGTCTAACCGACGTGATTGCGATAACAGCGGAAACGTAAACTATGGCAACGTTATTATCAGATGCGTCCAGACAGGACCAATGTGCTGTAATCCTTTTCTTGACTGCTGATAGACAAACATCAGTAGACATCCATCGGAGAATGAAGAACGCGTATGGGACAGTATGTGTGTCGAAATCCGTCACTGTGGAACAGTGCGCCACGTCCCGTGGTGGTCGCGATTCGACACTCATGTCCCCATTTTGCAAATGTCGTAACGCAAAAGTTTGTCAATTCAAGTGGGGAATACTCGAGCACCTACCCTATAGTCCTGATCTCGCCCCTTGCAATAATCTTGCCTTCGGCCCCTTAAAAATGGCGTTGAAGAGTCGACGATTCCTGTCGGACGAGGATGTGCAACAAGCAGTTACTGGTTCTTTCACGCAGCAGGATACGGTTTTCTTTTTTGGTCATCAGTCTACTGACTGGTTTGATGCGGCCCGCCACGAATTCCTTTCCTGTGCTAACTGCTGACCTCTTCTCCTCAGAGTAGCACTTGCAACCTACGTCTTCAATTATTTGCTTGACGTATTCCAATCTCTGTCTTCCTCTACAGTTTTTGCCCTCTACAGCTCCCTCTAGTACCATGGAAGTCATTCCCTCATGTCTTAGCAGATGTCCTGTCATCCTGTCCCTTCTCCTTATCAGTGTTTTCCACATTTGCTTTCCTCTCCGATTCTGCGTAGAACCTCCTCATTCCTTACCTTACCAGTCCACCTAATTTTCAACATTCGTCTGTAGCACCACATCTCAAATGCTTCGATTCTCTTCTGTTCCGGTTTTCCCACAGCCCATGTTTCACTACCATACAATGCTGTACTCCAGACGTACATCCTCAGAAATTTCTTCCTCAAATTAAGGCCGGTATTTGATATTAGTAGACTTCTCTTGGCCAGAAATGCCTTTTTTGCCAGAGCGAGTCTGCTTTTGATGTCCTCCTTGCTCCGTCCGTCATTGGTTATTTTACTGCCTAGGTAGCAGAATTCCTTAACTTCATTGACTTCGTGACCATCAATCCTGATGTTAAGTTTCTCGCTGTTCTCATTTCTACTACTTCTCATTACCTTCGTCTTTCTCCGATTTACTCTCAAACCATACTTTGTACTCATTAGACTGTTCATTCCGTTCAGCAGATCATTTAATTCTTCTTCACTTTCACTCAGGATAGCAATGTCATCAGCGAATCGTATCATTGATATCCTTTCACCTTGTATTTTAATTCCACTCCTGAACCTTTCTTTTATTTCCATCATTGCTTCCTCGATGTACAGATTGAAGAGTAGGGGCGAAAGGCTACAGCCTTGTCTTACACCCTTCTTAATACGAGCACTTCGTTCTTGATCGTCCACTCTTATTATTCCCTCTTGGTTGTTGTACACATTGTATATGACCCGTCTCTCCCTATAGCTTACCCCTACTTTTTTCAGAATCTCGAACAGCTTGCACCATTTTATATTGTCGAACGCTTTTTCCAGGTCGACAAATCCTATGAAAGTGTCTTGATTTTTCTTTAGCCTCGCTTCCATTATTAGCCGTAACGTCAGAATTGCCTCTCTCGTCCCTTTACTTTTCCTAAAGCCAAACTGATCGTCAACTAGCGCATTCTCAATTTTCTTTTCCATTCTTCTGTATATTATTCTTGTAAGCAGCTTCGATGCATGAGCTGTTAAGCTGATTGTGCGATAATTCTCGCACTTGTCAGCTCTTGCCGTCTTCGGAATTGTGTGGATGATGCTTTTCCGAAAGTCAGATGGTATATCCCCAGACTCATATATTCTACACACCAACGTGAATAGTCGTTTTGTTGCCACTTCCCCCAATGATTTTAGAAATTCTGATGGAATGTTATCTATCCCTTCTGCCTTATTTGACCGTAAGTCCTCCAAAGCTCTTTTAAATTCCGATTCTAATACTGCATCCCCTATCTCCTAAATCGACTCCTGTTTCTTCTTCTATCACATCAGACAAATCTTCACCCTCATAGAGGCTTTCAATGTATTCTTTCCACCTACCTGCTCTCTCCCCTGCATTTAACAGAGGAATTCCCATTGCACTCTTAATGCTACCACCGTTGCTTTTAATGTCACCAAAGGTTGTTTTGACTTTCCTGTATGCTGAGTCTGTCCTTCCGACAATCATAACTTTTTCGATGTCTTCACATTTTTCCTGCAGCCATTTCGTCTTAGCTTCCATGCACTTCCTATTTATTTCATTCCTCAGCGACTTGTATTTCTGTATTCCTGATTTTCCCGGAACATGTTTGTACGTCCCCCTTTCATCAATCAACTGAAGTATTTCTTCAGTTACCCATGGTTTCTTCGCAGCTACCTTCTTTGTACCTATGTTTTCCTTCCCAACTTCTGTGATGGCCCTTTTTAGAGATGTCCATTCCTCTTCAACTGTACTGCCTACTGCGCTATTCCTTATTGCTGTATCTATAGCGCTAGAGAACTTCAAACGTATCTCGTCATTCCTTAGTACTTCCGTATCCCACTTCTTTGCGTATTGATTCTTCCTGACTAATGTCAGGAACTTCAGCCTACTCTTCATCACTACTATATTGTGATCTGAGTCTATATCTGCTCCTGGGCACGCCTTACAATCCAGTATGTGATTTCGGAATCTCTGTCTGACCATGATGTAATCTAATTGAAATCTTCCCGTATCTCCCGGCCTTTTCCAAGTATACCTCCTCCTCTTGTGATTCTTGAACAGGGTATTCGCTATTACTAGCTGAAACTTGTTACAGAACTCAATTAGTCTTTCTCCTCTTTCATTCCTCGTCCCAAACCCATATTCTCCTGTAACCTTTTCTTCTACTCCTTCCCCTACAACTGCATTCCAGTCGCCCATGACTATTAGATTTTCGTTCCCCTTTACATGTTGCATTACCCTTTCAATATCCTCATACACTTTCTCTATCTGTTCATCTTCAGCTTGCGACGTCGGCATGTATACCTGAACTATCGTTGTCGGTATTGGTCTCCTGTCGATTCTGATTAGAACAACCCGGTCACTGAACTGTTCACAGTAACACACCCTCTGCCCTACCTTCCTATTCATAACGAATCCTACACCTGTTATACCATTTTCTGCTGCTGTTGATATTACCCGATACTCATCTGACCAGAAATACTTGTTTTCCTTCCACTTCACTTCACTAACCCCTACTATATCTAGATTGAGGCTTTGCATTTCCCTTTTCATATTTTCTAGTTTCCCTACCACGTTCAAGCTTCTGACATTCCACGCCCCGACTCGTAGAACGTTATCCTTTCGTTGATTATTCAATCTTTTTCTCATGGTAACCTCTTCCTTGGCAGTCCCCTCCCGGAGATCCGAATGGGGGGCTATTCCGGAATCTTTTGCCAATGAAGAGATCATCATGACACTTCTTCAATTACAGGCCACATGTCCTGTGGATACACGTTACGTGTCTTTAATGCAGTGGTTTCCATTGCCTTCTGCATCCTCCTGTCGTTGATCATTGCTGATTCTTCCGCCTTTAGGGGCAATTTCCCACGCCTAGGACAAGAGAGTGCCCTGAACCTCTACCCGCCCCTCCGCCCTCTTTGACAAGGCCGTTGGCAGAATGAGGCTGACTTCTTATGCCGGAAGTCTTCGGCCGCCAATGCTGATTATTTATCAAAATTTAGGCAGTGGCGGGGATTGAACCCGGGACCGAAGACGTTTTGATTATGAATCAAAGACGCTACCCCTTTTTTTTATTTTTTTTAATCTCATTTTGTTCGCTTTTGTTCGTTATATCTGCTCGGGGCGGACGTCGTAAGACATCCGTTTAAGTTCGTTGTTGATCGATGAACTCAGTTTTTTTATTACAGAGGGCAGCTAACCCTCTGACCGAACACGCTGAGCTACCGTGCCGGCTATCTCATTTTGTTCACTTTTGTCCTTTGCATCTGCTCGGGGCGGACGTCGTTAGGCATCCGTTTAAGTTCGTTGTTGATCGATTAGCTCAGTTTTTTTATTACAGAGTGCTGCTAACCCTCTGACCGAACACGCTGAGCTACCGTGCCGGCCGACCCCTAGACCACGGTCATTGTTTTATCTAAAGGGTGTCTCCAGACTGATGGGCATAGTGATTCTGGACTGTACGGCCTCCGAACGGAAACATTTTGACCACATCGTCATATTATAATAGAAACTTGGGGTGAATTTGAACTTACGCATCGAACCAAAAATTTGACCTTGTCGGCAGCTGTACGCTGACGTATCATGTGGTTGACGGTAGCGGTCTCCTTGGAGCAGCCAACTCACTCGTCCGCTCATTAGCCGATGTGCGACATGTCAACATCGCAACAGCAACTAAAGACGTTCTGCGCTCTTCGTTTGAACAGGTGCAATTTGGTTACCAGTGTGCGGCGTGATTTTCGTCGAGAGTACCGTACTACGTTTCCTATAGCTCGAAGCTTTGTTGGAGGGGTGAGGGGGGAGGCTGTAAGTGTGAAAAACTCCGTCTGTTTCTCCATTTCCAACAACTATGTATGCACTGCTATGGCGCATAGCAACGGCTGTGTATGCAGCAATTCAATATATTCTAGCTAAAGTAAGGAACGAGTTTGACTGTCGTCTGGGAGTTTGCAGGCAAATTGCACATTTGTGAAAAGTAAGTGAAAAATTTGACCTAATAGTAATTGAAAATGTTTTATATGCACGCATGTAAAAGATATAAACATGTGAAATTGGATAGTTGCTTTTACAATAAAATTAAAATAAAAACTTTGAACGAAATATTCCGGACACAAGAAAAGAAGTTAAAATTAAAACTTTGTAGTTTTACCGTAAGTTAAAATATTAAGACTGTGCACTACAAATTACGCTATATTAACTATTAAAATCGTGACTGTGGGTTTAAGTGGCCAAAACGTTTCAGTAATGAATATTTTGGCACTCTTTCACTTCCTTTATATGCGCTGTAACTGGGAGTGCTAATAATTTTATAGAAATATTCGTACAAATGCCGGGATGGCTCCTTTGAAAGGGCACGGCCGATTTCTTTTTTCATCCTTAAAAGCAATGCGAGCTTGTGCTCCGCCTCTAATGACCATTGTCGATGGGGCGGTAAACCTTCATTTTTTGGCAATGGACTCCTTCACACACCTAATCAGTCGGATTCATCAGGCGTGTTATCTAATGCTAAGAGGTGCCGAAGCACCTACATATAATCTGCAAGAATTGTGTAACCAAATGCTACTATCTCCTTCACACACAAAGTTATTGTAGAATCGATCGCAAGATGAATTAAACCTCTTTATCTATCACGGGCTACTGGGCTGTCATAATTTTCCAGCTGATCAATTTGAAATATTCCCTTCTTAGAAGTGGTCGAAAAATATTTGTGCATCCACCCACAAGGTCTATACATTACGCGCTATTTCATTAAAAGAAAAAGAGTACGTAGCTTTCATAGTGTATACATTTTATTTTTCTCAGTTTATTGCTACTCTGGCAAACCTAACCAAGTAAAGTCTCTCGTAGCTTGTTGTTAGAATTACAACCTAACATAGAGTTCCTGGCGAAAAGTAATGGACTACTTAATGTGAATCAAAACTCTACTTCAGAAGTTACTTCTTACACACGTGTTGCCTGAAACTAGCTTATCAGGTCCCTCCGAACCACACTCATGCCTTCGAAATCAGAACTCCCAAAATGTTCATACGTGGTTCCCTCGCCGTTCGAGGTTCCCTCTATCCACTTCACTCGCGTGAGCTGTAGAACCGCGCGAGGTGGTGCAGTGATTAGCGCACTGGACACGGTTCAAACCCGCGTCCGGTCATCCTGATTTAGGTTTTACATGATTTCCCGAAATCTCTCCGAGAAATTGGCAGCAGGGTTCCTTAACATAATTCTCTAATGACCTCGATGTCGATGGGATGTTAAACCCAATCTACCTTCCGTTCTTAATTGAGATCTAGACCCGAGACCCCGTTTCGTTAAATTCAAAGCAGTTCTAAAAATCTCTTCAACTTTCGGTGCTTCAACCAGCCAACACTGCAGTTGTTATTATTTTCTGTCTCAGTAACAAACAACCTGGCAATTGCTGCCCTCCTACTAATAAAATAAAACTTCTGTATTTAGTAGAGCCTTCTGACAGGACTTTCCCACACCGTTATTTCGTCTAGAAATGTATCCATTGATAATGTAGAAAGCCATCTGACATTTAGCCTAAGACAGGAGTTACCAAAACAAGCCATAACTGGCGTAGAGAAACGTTCCTTTCATTAATGACGAGACAAGAAATCTGGTGTGGTGGGAAAGTATCCTTCCTGAAACATCATGGTCAGCCTCAAAGACTGAATCACGTGACACTCTCTTAACCTTCATGTATATATGCAAAATGCTTCGCCCCACTAAAATATGGACTGGAATCTGAGTTTCGAGCATGATATGTTAGAAGTGTGTAGAGTTTGTGAAGTTCAGAGATTTAAGTTAGTACGTGTCAGATAACAAGTTCAAATATTGGAGCTTTCATCCTCAGTCGGTCTTAGAATCTTATGACACTCATCGATTGATTCACGTTTGGTGATCATTTGTATTTCTGAAAAAAGCCAAGTTACGTCGTAATTTGGGGTCCACAAGACACTCTTCATGGGATCTTCTGTATCTGTTCTGTTCTGTTAAAACTACTTAGTCACAGTCCCAGACTGATGAACAATAATCAAGAATCGATGGAACAAGTGTTTAGTAAGCCACTTTTCGTGGGTCAGTCATAGTTCTTTAAGATTATCACAATAAATTTCAACCTCTTCTTTTGCTGCCATTTGTATTATGTGGTCATTCCACTTAAGGTCCGTCCACTCTGTATGGTTACTATTACTTATTTTACCGTAGTTACCTTTTTTAGTGATTTGTTGCCAATAGTATAATAAAACAGTAACATGTGCTCTCGAATAGAAATAGTTCAAACATATATTGGTGGATGAGAATAGTTTTGTTGTGTGTGTAGTCCAGTTCGTCGAGGGATAGTGTGTGTGAAAAGGAATTCTTCCCGTATTTCCGTGACATAGTAGTGACCCGCAGAACGGGCTCGAAGTGCGACGGTAATGCATGAGTCGCACACCGATATTGTCCGCGCTGTCCATACAGAACCCTCCTGGCTGCGCGGCCTGTCCTGAGGTCGTATCAATAAGGCGCGCACGCCTCGCTTATCGTCTTGGGTCGTGCTGGTTCCCGCCGTACGCAGGTCAACTGGGCGACGCAGGGCCAGGCCAGTCAACAAACTGTGGGAGGAAGCGGTCGCCATGAATATGCAGCCGTCGCGGGCAAGGTCAGCCCGTATTGTACACGCAGCGCAGCGCAGTGCGGCGCGGCGCGGCGGAGTTCGTCTGCGCGGTGAAGACTGTGCGCAGGGCGCTTAGTTGTGCTTGCGCCACGTCAGATAAGACCCTCATACAACACAAAAAAGCTCTACTCGTAGCTTCTAAAACTCATCTTACCCCGACGAGCTTCTCTGGTACGCCCAGTGTCTCGAGTACATCCACCCCGATACCTTAACAAAAAATTTTTCCTCGTTTATTTCTTTTGACTCTCGAGACTGCTGTGTCATCTAGGAAAAATTATATGATTTTAGTCTTGAGCAAGTGAACCTTATCAGGCTCCACACGATATTTCACAGCATCTACGTACTGGGCGAAAATTATTAAAGTCGACTAAACTCTGGGAGGTTGCACGGGACACCAAAACAAACATTTTTCTTTAAAGCCATTACTACCTGGGAGCATTTTTAATCTGATTGCACATAATATGGGGGCGAATGAGAAGAATGTATTAAACGTCCCTCATTAGCAACTGTTATACATTTCACTTACAGTGTGTACTCAACCTGGAAACAGATGATTATCCACTCAGAGCACAGTTTTCGCAGTGGTACCTTGAACAGTGTCAAATGCATCCTACATTTCCGTCCTCTGTACTGTTTACAGATGAAGTAACGTTCGGGCGTGATGGGGTCTTCAACATCCGCAAATTGCATGTTTTGCGTGAGGTTAATTCACATTTCCTCGCGCTCATCAGTTACGGCTCTATGTGAATGAGTTGGCAGACGTTGTTGGTGACTATTTAATCGGGTCGTCCTCTACCTAGTTCATTAAATGACAGGCATTATCACAATTTCCTCTCCAGAGTATTGCCATAGTTGCTGAATGACGTGCCACTCGCTACAAGACAGAATATGTGCTTCCAGCATGACGGGGCGCCGGCACATATCAGTCGTCCTTTGCGTCGGTTCTCGAGCAGACAGTTTCCAGGACAGTGGATGGGCAGTGATGGTTCTGTACAATGGCCTACTCGATTTCTTGATTTGACCCCTCCGGACGTCTTTGTTTGACGAGAGGTGTACAACCTTGTTTACAATACCCCTGTTGAATCAGATGATGGTCTGGTTGCTCGAATAGTATCAGCAGCAGGTGGAATTAAGGACACTCCTGCAGTGTTTGACGGAACATGACCTACCGGTGTAACATTTGTTTACAAGTAAATGGACTATAATTGAAGTAGTTGTGTTACGTTAATATCGTTGTCTCTTCGTGATAAAGAATTAAAACTTTTTTGAGTTACTTTTCGTCTTCAAAGGACAGCACATTATAAAAACATGTTTTCATTGTTCCATGCAACCTCCCAGAGTTTGTTGGTTTAATTTTCATCCAGAGAAAACTCCTTGAACCGGTTTAAAAAACCATCACAGGAAATTATGACATTAGAGAAAAATATTTGTTCTGTTGTCCCGTGCAAACTCCCAGAATTTATCGGTTTAAACGAGTTTCATCCTGTATACATTCTCTGACGCAGTCAGGTTATGATCTTCGATGCACTGAGATTTCTCTTTATCTGAGAGCAGCTGTCCAGGCAACGCAGATAAATTGACATAGCGTAAATATTTTGAAATCATGCGACATCCATATGCTGGTTAACGAAATTACACTGTCACTGAAACTACAACTGCATGAAAGCACCTTGCAAATGTTGATTGTATGTGACACGATCGCGTTAAGTATTGTATAGGAAGAAATTTCTTCTACCAGTATGTTTGAGAAACGAGCGGCAGGACCGTACCCTTCCGAGACTGCAATTTATGTTTCCGCGGTAGTGTGTGTCGCGTTGGTCGGTATCCCACAACTGTCGTGTGAGTATGGAATCGATGGCTTCAAGAGGGCAACACTCATCGCCCTTCAGGATATCAAAGATCCAGCAGAACTAGCGCTAAAAATGAAGACATACCGTGCGCTCGGTCGTGAAGAATCGTACAGACACGCCACATACCTTGAGCCAGGAAATGGACTTGTTTGCAGCAACGCAAGTATTCAAGCCGACAGTGCGACGACATGTGGAACACCACGAACTGTCTGCACAGCGACCATTGTTGCAGCTTTCTTGAACGTGGTAGCCAGATTGAGGCCCACAGACTGTGGTGCGCCCAACGCTGGACACCCAAGTGGCACTGCGTCGTATTTTCAGATGAGTCCTTGTTACGCGTAGAGCGTGTCGATGCTGTTAACCGTGGGTGGAGGCTCTGAGGGGAACGATTGTTGACAAATTGCATTCGTCATCGTTCTATGGCCTAGTACCTGGTATGATGATACGAGCTTCCATTGGGTACACAAAACTATCTGCTCTGGGACACGTACCCGGTATTTGTGACAGCAGACGTTACAGTTATGATGTGTTAATGCCGGTGGCTGTATCATGTGTTCGAGGTCTCCGTGACATTACCTTTCAGCAGCATCACACAAGACCTTGATAGAGAGGGTGTTAGACTTTTGTCCTGGTGGCCAGCATGTTCTTCTGATCTCTCCCCACTGAAAACATCTGATCGTGGGTTGCGAGAGACTAGCACACTATCACTGGCCAGCCACTACGATTGATGAACTCTGGTACAGAACTGAAGCATTATGGTACGGCACACCCTTATCTGTCAACCAAGCTCAGCTCGACCCGATGCACTGCCGGATTAGTGCTGTTTCTGCTGCCAGAAGTTGTATCTCTGTGTACTAAATTTTTTCGCAACCTGTATACCCCCACATCACCTACAAATTTTATCGTGCATTTAACCTACTAATACTGTACACGCACAATCAATATAATTTCATTACTTGCTATCGTCACTGGCGTTGCAATTTTATGGCCAGTAGTGTTTCCTAGCGAAACATATTACTGTACAAGAGGCCATAGAAATTCTTAAAATTAAGAACAGCCTCAAAAGTAAAGGGGAAGGCCTGAAATAAGTTGATTGAGTTATGCGCATTAGTGTTAAAGCAAACACTGTTTATTCATTCACTAGAATAGCTCCAGTTACCTCCTCAACCCTACTTGGCGACCTTTGACAGCGTTCGCATACTTATTGCTACGAGTTTCCGCTTATTGAAACATTTAAACGTGGAAGAATTGTAATAATAATCATCCTACGTTCGAGTAATGTCGGGGGACGAATCCTTATTGCACGATGTTTTACCTATGATCCAGCCTAATACCTAAAACATCTCACCAAAGAAGTAAATATTTGGCATGCCAAACGTCATTCTCTGATATGTACGATGTAGTTTTAATCGCCCCTCGTATAAGTCCGTTGTTTTGGTCATCAGATCTAAAGTTGGCTTGATACAGGTCTCCAGCCCTGTCGCTTGCCAGCATGTTCTGCATTTCAACGTAAATTCTGCGCCTCATGCAGGGTAAACTTCAATAAAATCGGCAAACTGCATGTGCGGATTCGTGACTGGAAATGGATGAAAAAAGGTCCCATGAACATATATGCGGAAATGGACGGTGTGCGTGCAACAACAAATCGCCCTGGAACACAGTGCAGATCTACGTCGCATCTACGTCAACACATACGTTCAAAGTGGCATCCATTGCTTGGAATGCACTCGTTCACACGTCGCATCATGGACTACCGCACTCTTTCGCACGTTCCGGTCTGTCTCAGCATAGTGTCACAGGCGTTGGTCTGCACATCGGAAACCGGTTCAGCATACACAACGCTTTTCACAAGCTCCCAGAGGTAAAAATCCTATGGGTTTATGTCCGGTGATCTAACAGGCCATGCTACAGGGCCTCAGCGTCCTGTGCAACGTCCGGGAAGATGCTGAGATGTCGATTAATTGTAATGCAGATGTGGGGTACTGATCCGTCATGCACAAACCACATAACCTACCCTATTGCCAAAGGCACATTCTCAAGCAGCCCAGGCAAAGTATTCCGCAGGTAGTCCAGGAACGTTCCTCTATCGAGGCGTTATGGAATAATAACCGGTCCAAGTATGTGGTCGCCAAGAATCCCTGCCCCCACATATTAAGGCTGAACAGATGCCGATGAGACGCCTCGGCCATTCCTCGAGGATTGTCTGTAGCCCATAGATGATGATTTTGCAGATTGATGATGTCAGGTCCGGTAAAGGTTGATTCATCTGTAAAGAGGACTGATGATAGAAATCGCATAATTGTAATCGTATGGTACAGAAGTCATCAATAGAATTCTTCCCGTAGAGGGAAATTCGCTGCTGGTAATCCTTGCACTCGCAGACGATAGGGATACCATCGGTTGTCATGCAGGATCCACATAATCGTACTTTCGCCATGTTGGCGGGCAACTTGCCAGGAGCTTGTGCTAGGGTTCGTCCCGATATGCTGTGGAACCTGGTCCTCCAAATCAGGTGTACACAATCCGCCGCCTTCCTGTACGTTCGTCTGTAGGAAAGGACCCATGATCACACAAACCTCAAAAAGGGCTTGAAATGTGTGACGTGGTTGGTGCTGTGAAGGTACTTGTTTTGGTATAGTCGTGCTGCCTGTCGACCGTTTCCATCTTCTTGGCCATGCACAAACACCATGTCGGCTTATTCCTTACATGAATACCGAACCATTCTACTGCTTACGGTGCGCTGCGTCAATCTCACAGCCTGCAACGTGCAAGGAACACACGGCACGTGGTCAGAGGAACTGTCATTCGTCAGCGCCATCTTACCAGGGCAACGTTGCATTCCTGGACACGTAATCAAAGCACCTTTTTCCGCCATTTTCAGTCAGGAATCGGTCCGTGCAGTTTGTCGGTTTTATTAATGTCCACACTGTATAATCGACGATCAGGCTTAAATACTCATAGCTAGGCCTGCGTACATAAGCAGCTTGTTAAAAGGATAAAATATGAAAGGTAATTTTATTTTAGCCACAACTTTCCGCCTTCAACGTTAAGCACTTTCTTTCAGCATTCTGAGTAGTGAGCCGTTTCAAAAATATCAAAATAGTTCATGGATTCTTCGTAAGTATTTCAGATTGTCACAGTCATTGTCTGATAATTAACCCAGATAAGACAGAATTAATTTTTATAAACTTTTGTGTATTACCTATAGAAATGTGTTACATAGGCATCATATAACCTGTCAAAGGTAGTTTAATGCTTAACAACTAATTATTATGTGGTTAACAGGGTATGCTGTATCCAGGATATCATTCATATAAGTAATAAACTTATCATACTTTGCACTATGTTATTTATGAGACACGTAGTGAAATTTATGACATTCCAAAGTTCATTGCAGTTAACAATGGATCAAGAACAGCTTTAAACGATACCTTTGTTTGATTTGTCATGATACACTTCAAATGCTATCCAACATCGCATTTTACATTCCTTGTAGTGGTTTTTGTGTGGTAGAGCCTGCAGCGAGTTTGTTTGTCTTTGCTAATCACTCAGTAACCATTGTGTCATATCTGGAGTCTCCATGCTCTGTCTTTGACGGCCTCCCTTTAGACTTGCATACTTGGGCATTTGTTTCCGTCATGGAAGTTGCAATACGGCCAGGATGATCCAGTTTCTCATTACCTTCAAGCCTACGTAACTGCCATGCATTTTGATCGAACAGTCCACAAGTGTATCGCCGGTCCGTAATGTCCAACGATCACAATATTTCGGCGATCCGGCTTTTCGTCAATGCGCCTGACTATGGCTACATGCGTGATCGCCGAAATATTGTGTCCGATGGAAACTATTGACCGGCAGTACACACGTGGACTGTGCGAACAATAGATACTAGAGGAGAAATTGAAGAATGATGCCATGCATTTTGTTCGGCTGCATCAACGCAGTGCGCTATGGAACTGAAATACAATTTCTTCCTTCTGATGGATGTCCTGTAGAGGCATACGTTTTGATCAGTCCGATCAACTCCATCCATTTTTTCATTGTAAAGAGAATCATTTGGGGTTGTTAGGTACTTTTATACTCACTGTGTGTAGTGACTTAACATGTGTCTAGTGCGAAGCTATTGTAATCAACTGTTGTCATTCCATTTTACAACTTCTATATTGCTAGACTTGTCTCTTTTGAAATTAATGATTCCGCGAGGGGATTTCTTCATCTTCTTACTGTCCAATAGGGGACATTTAGAAATCTTGCTTTCTCTAAGTGTCTTCGTTCCCTGGATTCCTTCGTCACTTAATTCAGCAAGGAGGAGAAATGATGTGAAGCAATTGTCAAAAACAAATGATATGAATATTTCCCCAAACACAATAACACTTGCTCCTAAGGACCTGTTTTTTGCAGTTCTCCGGTAAAGTAATGCTCAGTCCTGTTAAGGCTCCATCCAGACAATGTATCCAGTCCTTGTAGCTCCAGTCCAAATTTTGTAGCCGTACGGTGTTGGTTTTCCTCTAAAAAACTGGTTGCTAGCATCCATGTTTACCGGAATAATGAACCATTGTATTATTAACGCTATTTTTTTCTTCTTGGGGTGCATTTTCCTGGAATCGTATATTGAGCATGTCAGATAATTGCATCATCTTAACGTACCTGTTTGATTTGGAGTGTCATTGTCACGTAAGTTTAAGATGGGCGTTATGAATTTGAATCTATCGCAGAAAAGTGCCCCAGCAACAAGATTATTATGGAAATCTGATTGTTTTCCAATATATATTTAACCTTGGTACTTCACTATAACTGCTAAGTAAAATTATTGCAGTAAATTGATATTATTTCAGTTGTAGTCACATCACACATTCTATTAAGGTTGACACCGTATTTATTTGTGAATGTATTAATGATGGCTATAATATTATCATCAAAATATGACCAAAATGTTTGTGAAGAGCTTCAAGTGTTCGGGAACATAACTTTGCGGAGGCTATTCATTACTGCATTCTCTAAAATCACATTTCTCCCAATGATACACTTCTTCCTCTTTGTATCACCGTTTTATCCTATTTGGCTCTCTTTGTCCCTGTATTTTCTCCTCTTGCTCACACCCTTCCATTATTTTAACTTCCAATAAACAGTCGCATGTTTTCAGATGTTATTTTATTTAGATTACCAGTTTCGGCATCTCATTAATGCCTTCTTCTATGCACTCCATGTATAGAGAATGAAATACATCGATACATGCACAGCTGGAGTTATCAATGCCTGGATTCCGTGAATTTTTTTTGAAATGTGTACTTCGAAGATTTGACAACTTCTTCGGTAGATATCTGACCGTCCGCTGTCCCGTGTCCACGATGGATCAACAGAAAGTTCTGTTTCAGTTCCTAACTGACTTTCTGGTAACTTATCTAAATTTGGAATATTTTTATTGCCTGAATCCTCATCAGTCACACAATCACAAACATTATTGGGAGGCTTTTGCTGAAAGCTGACAGTTGGCATCCATTATGTTGAAATGTTTCAAGAAATGTTTCGAGTATTCTCAGAGCTTGACTGAGATTAGAGCCCCTGTATAAAAGAAATAATAGTAAATTATCATTTGTTATAAATGAAACCCTCTTTGTGATTTATATACATGTATTTAGTACGGCAATATACAACACTGTATACTGTGTATCATTGTTGCTATTATGCTAGTTTTACACCAAAATATAGTAAATTTTGCAGTCACAAATACAAATCAGTGCTGCAAGATTCTGACTGTTAGCTCCAGTTCAAACTTCTAACATTGGCTTACAGTAGGTACCAACCATTGATCACATTACTTATCACGCAGCAGGGTTAAAAACAAAATGAATAATGCATATACCGTCATAAATAAATGTAGGACGTCATGCTGCCACTAATCATCGCAGCAATGGTTCAGTTGAATCGTAGTAATGGTAGGAGTTCCGACGTTGAGAGATAAAAGTTCTTAATGTAACATAACGGTACGCCCATTATATGAGCACATCGCCGGAAACGTGGAACTAGTGCAACCGCAGACACCGCCTACGGGGGACACAGCGACCGTTAGGAATTGACGTACAGACAAATCGCGGCAATTCGCGTGTTAGATGTTAACTGCCCTGATGACAAGACGTTAAAGATCAAAGCTCCGTTCAGGAACATAGTCAACACAATAGTGCTGAGAGTTACTAGACACGTTCTGATTATTACATGTTCACTGACCCGGTGTATGTTCCAAAACACAGTTGGCTTTGTTTTTGAAGATTTAAGCTAGTCGTAATAGATAAGTAGTACAGGTGGAAGCATGGCAGCTGTAACATTAAAAATACGATCAACAAGAAGTATAAAAACCACAATTTTAAAATAAAATATACCATAAATTTAAAAACATCCAAATTATGGGTTGACAAAAGACAGTACGTTCGTCGGGAAGATTCTGTTTATCGATCCCGTACACAAGGCAGTCTCCATGTTACAATTTAGCAATTGTTGTCCTGTCATCACATTGCAAGGAAGACTTAGTCGGCAATACAGTCGAGCCGGCCGCTGTGGCCGAGTGGTTCTAGGTGCTTCAGTCCGGAACCGCGCTGCTGCTACAGTCTCAGGTTCGAATCCTGCCTCGGGTATGGATGTGTATGATGTCCTTAGGTTAGTTAGGTTTAGGTAATTCTAAGTCTAGGGGACTGATGACCTCAGATTTCAAGTCCCATAGTGCTTAGAGCCATTTGAACCATTTGATACAGTCGAGCACCTCCAAATACCAAGAACATTCCCAGACGGCATGGACGGTTCGAAGATAAAGGATAACTTGTATCAACACACAACTTTGAAAAAATTCGTCATTCATTTGAACATAGCCCACGAAAATCTACGCACAAAGCCAGTGGGGAGCTACAAACGCCACAAAACGAAGCCGAATTTGATACTGCAAATTTCGGAGGAATGGAAACAGGAGGACAATGCAGGCATTTATGGAAGATGAAATTTGGTGCACGTATAATTTTTAGCGATGACGTAACCTTCAAAACCGAATATGGGGCAAAGGAAAGCCTTGGTGTATAACTGGATTTGCGCGTGAATCACTGAAAGTTGTCATTTTAAAGTTGCAGTTTTTATACTTCTTGTTGATTGTATTTTTAATGTTATAGCTGCTATGCTTCCACTTGTATTACTTGTCTGTTATGACTAGCTTAAACCTTCAAAAAGAAAACCAACTGTGCGATTCAGCAAAAAAATTGTACGATCTTTTGTACTGCAGTGAGCTAATTGTTTTCAGGAACATTTACTTGGACACGCTTGAGGAACGACTGATGCCACTGCTTCATACGGATTCCTCAGATTACATCTGTCAGCGAGATGGAGAATCCTTGCGTTCGACTTGGAGATTCACATATTTTGAAATCAACATTCCAATCGTTGGATCGGTCCAAATGCTCTTGGCCACGTATACACTAATGAATTTCTTTTTATGAGGTTATGTGAAAGATCTTGTGTAAGTGCCTCCTCGACCGAACACAATCCCAGAACTCAAAATACCCTCGCCTCGGTAGCTCCACATATCATTCACAAAGAATGGCGCGATACAACCTATCGCTTATATTTTGATCGGTTGACGAAGGAGAGCATCCAACCAGTATGTGAAAAAAACTGAACTTCCTTTTACACTCTCCGTAATTCTCATTGTTGTATTCCTTTGCTTTAAGAAGTCCTTGCATTTCTAATCGGTATATTCATAATGGTTTGCCTTCTGTCTGTGTAACAAATAGTGGATATGACACGAATTCGTGTACTTACAAATTTAGATTTAGAAATTAGTCTGGAAGATGAAACATGTTGAGACGAGAAAAAAAACACCTATGTAGTATGGGACTTTGTCTGCAAAATCTATTTATTATGTCCGATAAAAAAGGTGATTAGCAGTTACAGCTCGTATTCAAACAATTACGATGACTATTTGGACAATCAGATATTTAGATTTGAACATTGTCTGGAAACGACCTGTTATTCTATAGTAAACAAATCGTTTCAACGAACACTTCGAAAGCTTTAGAATGAATACAATTAATACAGATTTTGGCATTGAAGGTTTTACTAGTGATGAACTAGTGTAGGATAATAGAAATTTCACGAGTTTGCAACATTTATATGTGTGTTAAATAATTAGATGCAAACTGTGGCTACGGGGAACTACCAAATATTACGTAGTGTACAACTACCAGTTTTATTCGTATACTCATGGGAAGTACCAAATACATTTTAATGATTACAGATTAATTATTTCAACTGAGCAACAGGTGAGTGAATGGGCTTCTTCTTTTCGTTTTGCCCATTTGTGGACCACGTTAATTCGCATCAGCTTCGTTTCTTCTGGTCCTTCTCCTTGCCAAGCATTCTTTAATTCTCATATATGCAACTTCTTCGCTCTTCTTTTCATGATGATTTTGTTCTTGGTCTAATTCTGTTCTCGAAACCTGTGAATGCCTGAATTTTTTTATTAAAAATACAACCTGCTTTATGTCTCCGGCTCCTGTATTCCCATATCTTCCAGATCCCTTTGTACTTCTTGGATCCAACGCACTTTGGTTCTCTTGTTCACGAGAAACTGTATAATTTGCCATGTTAACCTCCTCTGGTGCATGTCAAAGATGTGTCCGAAGAACACGCTCCTTTTTACGTGTGATGCAAGAGTTTCTCTTTCTATCTTGATAAAGAGTTCTTGGTTTGCTCGTCTTCAAAACTGACCAATTCTGTTCTTAGAGGCCCCAATATCATCAGAATCTTTCGTTCCAACTGTTCTAGTCCTTTAAATACCCCTGGTCTTACTAGACTAAGAGTTTCTACTGCATAAAAGGCTTCCGTCTTATAGTAATGCCTCAGTTTTGCATTGATCGAAATAATTTTTTTATAGTAGATGTTCATAGCTAATTTGTAGTCTGAATTCATTTTGGTTGTTCATGCTTCCTTTTCTGTCACCGTAGCTTCTATCCATTCTCCCAGGTATTAACATCCCTCCACTCTCTGGATCTTCCATCCTTCTATTGTCATCCGTCTAGGAAGTGCTTTGATGTTTGTCATACACTGCGCCTTCTCGATAGAAGTCTGTTGGCCTGTTTTAGTCGCTTATCTTTGTATTTTCGTGTTTTTTTTTTTAACAGTTCACCTAATGATTCCGACAATGTCACTTTTTTCACTCCAGTCATATTCCACCCAGTCCTTTCATTTATGGTCGCTACTCCCTGATCACCTCATCGAGTACCCAGTGAATCCGTCTCCCTTTCTCGTTCCGGTTTTAATCTTGATGGCCTGTGAGGGCGTTCCTCTGATCTTGACCTTCGATATTGTGTTGCTTAAGATCTGTTTAATCAGTACATTATATTTCCTGTCCAAATTCGTCTCCACTTAAATTTGGGACAGCGTTCGTCTATCTCCTGAATCGTTTTGATACGCGAGTACCAGTTTCAGATTCAAAATTTGTTGTGCGCCTGGTCTTCCCATTCTGAAGCCTCCTTGGCAATCTCCGATTTAGTTGTTTTTCGGCTTTATTCAGCAATATGTTTGGGAGTACCTTATAGATCACTGGTATTAATGATATTCCTATGCAGTTCCCAGGCTCCCACTTATTTCATTTTTTGTGTGTAACATGTTTTGTGCCAACGTCCATCCTTCTGGAAGCTGCTCTTCTTCGCAGATTTTAAGTGTAATGTGTCTCAATTAACGTTGAATGCTCTATAAAAGTCTTGTGTATTTCTCCGTCGGAAGCCTTCTTCTGTTTGAGTTTGCGTTCCTTCTCATATTTTCTCTTGCGATTTCTGATAGTTCTCGCAGTGTATTTCCTTGCCCGTTGGAAGTTCTTTAGACTTTCTGGCGTTTTCTGGGAACACAAATCAACCCATGCTTTTCGACACTCTTCGATTGCCTTATCTCCTTCTGTCGACCACCATGCGTATCCCGTCCTCTTCTCCAGGCGAACTGTTTCCTTGGAAGTTCCAGTCAGTGAATTTTTTAACTGTTCCCATCCGTGATAGTCCTTCTGATTCAAGATTGTCGTAAATTATCTTAAATCTTAATTGTATTAAAATATGTGCTAGTTCTGTGTTTCTCTGTATCAAGCTTTACGATACGAGTGCTGTTTTTAGTTTATATAGAATTTTGAACTCAATTTTGGAAAGAAACTGATTTGAATCTAAGTTTGGACCCCTGAAGACTTTGACAACTAAGTTTGGACCCCTGAAGACTTTGACAACTTGAATTTCTTTCTTTGCACGTCTCGATATTGTTACGTGACCGATCTGGAACTCTCCTAATAGAAAGTTGGGAGATACCCACTTTTTCTACTTTCTTTGAATGAGTTTAAATGCTGTCGATTTCATTATCGGACCAAAACTCTTAGAATTCCCGCTAGGCATTCACCATTCCGATTAGTCCTGTTCCACAGTATTTATTAAGAAAAAAAATTTCCACGATAATTATCATGCGTCAAATCAAGTTTCACAACTAGTTTTCTTCAAATAACGAATGATCGATACGCTTTCAGGTCGCCTTCAGCTATTCTATCGTAATACGAAAACTGTCTCCAATTGTTCCTCGCAAGTAGCTGGTGGCTGTTTCAGAACTGCGAGTGACACCGCTGTGATGTTGAGGCCTCATCACATTCTGAACGCTCACAACTTGATCGGCAGGCAAGGTCAGTGCTCTCGCCCAGCTACAGTCAGCTATCGTGCCGCCTGTTCAATGTCGTTCTCTCTCTTCGAGCGAAGGGACTCCGCCGCCGTGCGTGTCCTGCTGCCTTCGGTACTACCATGTCCACTATGTGGCTCGGCGGTGACTCTGGCCGGAGCCGCCGGGAAACTCAAATGCCCTTGCGAACAGCAACGGAATGGTGCCATGCACATCACGGCACAATTGTAATAATGGATTGTAACTGTTCAGTTTTGATTTTATTATTTCCGTCCCTCTTATGGCAATATTTTGCACCACTCCACCAGAAATACATCCTTCATGTCGTGCGATTTGAAACAGTGATAAGAAGATGAGTTGTGCACCGTTACCATGTTGGTAAGACACCAGTTTCTATGCTTTGGCAAATGAAAAAGTTCTGTGTGGCGCTTTGTTGTGAGGTAGTTAGATGTTGTGTAACTGTAATCGTACATAATATAGGGATGGCAAGACATTTCAAAAACTCAGTGCATTTGATCGGGGGGGGGGGGGGGGCGGTAAGATCGCAGGAAACATGCACTGGGGGCCCTTCACCATGTACACTTACGTAATTCGATTCGGTAAAATCACCGCTGCCGTAGTCTACAATATCTAAATCTACATATACACTCTGCTAGCCACCAAGCGGTGTGTGGCGGAGGGCATAATTCGCGCCAAATTCATATCCCCCCCCCCCCTCTGTTCCAGTCGCGGATCGCGCGAGGGAAAAACGACTGTCTGAACGCCTAAGTACGAGCTCTTATTTCCCTTATCTTTGAATGATGATCATTACGCGATTTGAAAGTTGGTGGTAATAATATATGCTCTACATCCTCGGTGAAGATTGGATTTCGGAATTTAGAGAGCACCCCTTCAGTTTAGCGCGTCGTCTATCTGCAAGTGTGTCCCACTTCAAACTTTCTATGAGATTTGTAACGCTCTCGCGATGGCTAAATATACCATCACGAATCTTGCCGCTCTTCTTTGGACCTTCTCGATCTCTTGAATCAGACCCAACTGGTAAGTGTCCCATACAGACGAACAGTACTCTAAGATTGGACGAACTAACGTATTGTAAGCTATTTCCTTTGTTGAAGAACTGCATCAATAAAAGTTTCGGGTCACCTCGGTTCCGAGAGTTCCGAAACCTGTGCAGAAAATTGGAACAGAGATCAACATGAACATCAGTTCCGCCCTTTTTATTGCCCATGAAAACCACACATCGCATATTGTACCACCAAACAGCGAGACCTTCAGAGGTGGTGGTCCAGATTGCTGTACACACCAGTACCTCTAATACCCAGTAGCACGTACCCTTGCAGTGATGCATGCCTGTATTCGTCGTGGCATACTATCCACAAGTTCATCAAGGCATTGTTGGTCCAGATTGTCCCATTCCTCAACGGCGATCCGGCGTAGATCGCGCAGAGAGGTTGGTGGGTCACGTCATCCACAAGCAGCCCTTTTCAGTCTATCCCAGGTATGTTCGATAGGGTTCATGTCTGGAGAACATGCTGGCCACTATAGTCGGGCGATGTCGTTATCTTGAAGGAAGTCAGTCGCAAGATCTGCACGATGGGGGCGCGAATTGTCGCACATGAAGACGAATGCCTCACCAATATGCTGCCGATATGGTTGCACTATCGGTAGAAGGATGGTACTCACGTATCGTACAGCCGTTACGGCGCCTTCGATGACCACCAGCAGCTGACGTCGGCCACACATAATGCCACACCAAAACAGCAGGGAACCTCCACCTTGCTGCACTTACTGGACAGTGTGTCTAAGGCGTTCAGCCTGACCTGATTGGATGAAAATATATGCGACACTCATCGGTAAAGAGAACATGACGCCAATCTTGAGCAGTCTATTCGGTATGTTGTTGGGCCCATCTGTACTGCGCTGCATGGTGTCGTGGTAGCAAAGATGGACCTTGCCATTGAGGTCTGGAGTGAAGTTGCGCACAATGCAACCTATTGCGCACAGTTTGAGTCGTAACACAGCGTCCTGTGGCCACACGAAAAGCTTTATTCAACATGGTGGCGATGCTGTCAGGGTTCCTCCGAGCCATAATCCATAGGTAGCCTTCATCCATTGTAGTAGTAGCCCTTGGGCAGCCGAGTGAGGCATGTAATCGACAGTTCCTGTCTCTCTGTATCTCCTCCATGTCCGAACAACATCGCTTTGGTTCACTCAGAGACGCCTGGACACTTCCCTTGTTGAGAGTCCTTCGTGGCACAAAGTAACAATGCGGACGCGATCGAACGGCACGTATTGGTCGTCTGAGCATGGTTGAACTACAGACAACACATGTCGTGTACCTTCTTCCTGGTGGAATGACTGGAAATGATCGGCTGTCGGACCTCCTCCGACTAATAGGCGTTGGTCATGCATGGTTGTTTACATCTTTGGGAGGGTTTAATGACATCTCTCAACAGCCAAAGGGACTGTGTCTGTGATACAATATCCACAGACAACGTCTTTCTTCAGAAATTCTGGGAACTGGGGTGATGCAAAACCTTTTTTGAAATACAATCTTCAGTCTTCTGACTGGTTTTGATGCGGCCCTCCACGAATTCCTCCCCTTGCCAACCTTTCATCTGAGAGTAGCACTGGCAACCTACTTCCTCAGTTATTTGCTGGATGTATTGCAATCTCTGTCTTCCTGTGGAGTTTTTACCCTCAAGAGCTGCCTCTAGTACCGTGGAAATTATTCAGTGATGTCTTAATAGATGTCCTATCCCCCTGTCCCTTTTTCTTGTTAGTGTTTTCCATACATTCTATTCCTCGGCGAGTCCACGGAGAAACTCCTCGTAACTCACCTTATCAGCCCACCTAATGTTCAACAGTCTTCTGTAGCATCACATCTCAAATGCTTCAATTTTTTTTCTGTTTCGGTTTTCCCACAGTCCATGTCTCACTGCCATACAATGCTGTGTTGCAAACGCACTTTCTCAGATCTTTATTCCTCAAATGAAGACCTGTACTCGATACTAGCACGCTTCTCTTATCCAGGGATACACCTTTTGCCAGTGCTAGTGTACTTTTTATGTGCTCCTTGCTCCGTCCGTCATGGGTTATTTTGCTGTCTAGATAGCAGAATTCGTTAACTTCATCTGCTTCATGATCACTAGTGAAGGTAAGTTTCTCGCTGTTCTCATTTCTGCTAGTACTTCTCATTACCTTCATCTTTCTTCGATTTACTCTGTCATTATTCTGTAGTCACTGGATTGTTCAGTCCATCCAACAGATGCTATAGTTCCCCACAGCAATGTCATCAGCGAGTCTTAACATTGATATCGTTTCACCTTGACTTTTAATCCTACTCTTGAAGCTTTCATTTAGTTCCGTCATTGCTTCTTCCACGTGTAGACATTGAACAGCGGGGGCTAAAGACTACATTCGTGTCTGACAACCTTTTTAATCCGTGCATTTCGTTCTTGGTCTTCCTCTTTTATTGTTCCCTCTTGGTTCATGTTGTATATTTCCCATCTTTCCCTACAGCTTACTCCGGGATTTTCACAGGATTTCAAATACCTTACACAATTTTACATTGTCGAAAGTTTTTTCCAGATCGACAAATCCTATGAACGTGTCTCGATTTTTCTTTAGTCTTGCTTCCATTGTTAACCACAAAGTCAGAAGTGCCTCTTTGGAGCATTTACCTTTCCTAAAGCCAAACTGACCGTCATGTTACAGATCCTCATTTTTTTCCCATTCTTCTGTGTATTATTCTTATTAGCAACGTGGATGCTTGAGCCTGTTAAACTGATTGTGCGGTAGTTCTTGCACTTGTCGGTTCTGACAGTCTTAGCAATTGTGTGGATGATTCTTTCCGAAAGTCTGATAGTATATCGCCAGTCTCATTCATTCTACATACCAACGTGAATAGTTGTTTTGTTGCCACTTCTCCCACTGATTTTTAAAATTGCGATAGAATGTTATCTATCCCTTCTGCCTTACTCGATTTTAAGTCTTCCTAATCTCTTCTAAATTCTGATTCTATCACTGGATCCCCTATCTCTCTTCCCTATCGACTCCTGTTTCTTCTTCTTGTCACGTCACACGTCATCAGGTAAGTCCTCCTCCTCATGGAGACCCTCATTGTACTCTCCCCACGTATCCACTCTCTCGCCTCAATTTAACAGTGGACTTCCCATTACAATCTGATGTTACCGCCCTTACTTTTTATTTCACCAAAGCTTTTTCGACTTTTCTATGTGCTGAGTCAGTCCTACCGACAACTATTTTTTTTCAGATTTCTTCATTTTTTCACGCACCGTAGCCATTTCGCCATAGCATCCTTGCACGTCCTACTTCTTTATTCCTAAGTGACCTGTATTCCTGAATTTCCCTGAACACATTTGTACTTCCTTATTTCGTCGATCAACTAAAATATTTCTTCTGTTACCAATGGTTTTTTCGTAGTTATCTTTCTTGTACCTATGTTTTCCCCCTCCAACTTCTGTGAATGCCCTTTCGAGAGATGTCCATTCCTCTTCCTCTGAACTACCAACTGAGCTGTTCATTATCACGGTATATATAGCCTGAGAGAACTCAAAGCGTATCCCTTCATGCCTATGGTGCAATGGTGTGAGGCGAAAAAAAATTCGAACTGCCAGTGCGCTTTTGTACGAATCCGAATTTCGTGCATTTTGCGATCGTGGTCATGACGCGAAATTTATATTGGAAGTAGTAGTAAACTTAAGTTTAACTACTGCATCTACATCCATACGTAATAAACCACTGCGATGTGCATGGCAGAAAGTATTTCACATAGTAGCAGTTAATAGGGCTTCTTCCCATTGCCTTTACCTATGGAATGCAGGAAGGGTAAATTTTCTAACGCCTGTGTGCGTCCTGTAGTTAATCTGATCTTGCCATCGCGATCCCTACAGGCGCGATACGTAGGCGATTGAAGTATATTCGTAGAGTCGTCATTTAAAGCTGGTTTTTGGAATTTTGTAAATGGACTTTCTCAGGATAGTTCGCGTCTATTTTCAAGCGTGTGCCAATTCTGTTCCTTAAACATCTCCATGGCAGTCTGCCCTTTATCAGACCTGTGATCATTCCTACTGCCCTTTTCTGTTTATGTTGAGTATCCCCCGTTGGCCCTATTTGGTACGGTGATGATGATGTTAACGATTTTTGGTTTGCTGGGCGCTCAACTGCGCTGTCATCAGCGTCCGTACAAAGTTCCAATTTTTACACAGTCCAATTTTTCCACGACCCAGTGTAGCCACTGTCGCGAATGATGATAATGATATGATAAGGACAACACAAACACCCAGTCCCCCGGCAGAGAAAAATCTCCAACCCAGTCGGGAATCGAATCTGGGACCCCGTGATCTAAAGGCAGCAACGCTAGCCACTAGACCATGAGCTACGGACATTTGGTACGGTTCCCACACGCTAGAGCAATATTTTAGGATGGATTGCACGAGTGTTTCGTTAGCATTCTCCTTTGTCGAGTGAGTGTATTTCCCTAGTATTCTACCAATGAACAGAAGTCCCACACCTGCTTCACCTACGACTGAATCTATATGATCATTCCATTTCATATCCATAAAAATTGTTACACCCAAGTATCTGTATGAGTTGGCTGTTCAAGCTGAGACACGTTGATATTGTAGTCAAGGATTCTACTTTTTCGTTTGTGAAGTGCACAGTATCACTTTTCGGAACATTTAAAGCAAGTTGCTAATCTCTGCACCACTTTCAAATCTTATCAAGACCTGACTGAAAATTTGCGTAGCTTCTTTCAGACAGTACATCATTATATACAAAAGCATCATCTGTGAAAATTTTGAGGGTATGAAGTTATTAGGGTGGTCTACAAGATAATCAGTATACCACAAGAAAAGCAAGGGTACCAAAACACTTTCCGGGTCACGCGTGAGGTTACTTCTGCATCTGTCGCTTATTCATGCAAGATAAAATTCTGCGACCTCCCCCCCCTCCCACTCCCACCCCATCAAACCAAAAACCCCACAATCCAGTACAAATTTCGCTTGACACGTCACACGATCGTACTTTCGATAATAATCATAGGTGTGGCGATCATGCTATTCGGAAATGAAGAGATACTGCATCTATCGAACTGCCTTGATCCACAGCTTTCAGCATGTCATGCCAGATAAGTGGAAGATGGATTTCATGTCATCTATGTTTTCGGAATACATACTGGTTAGCATGGACGATACTATTCTTACGAAATATTTCATTACGTTTGGGCTCGGAATATGTTCTAAAATGCTTCAACAAATGGATGTTAAGGATATTGGATGGTAGATTTGTGAACCGCTTCTGCTCTCCTTTTTGTAGACTGGTGTGAGCTGTGCTTTCTTCCAACTCCTGGGCAGGGTTTTTGTTCGACGGTTCTACGAGGGATTATAGTTAACAGAAGGGCTAAGTCAGCCGCAAAGTCAGTATAAAATCTGGTAGGTATTCCGTCAGGCCATGGAACTTTGGTCAGTTCCAGCGATCGTAGCTGTTACTAAACACCTCTGACACTAAGATCAGGGTGGCTTCTGAAACCTGAGGAAAAATTCCCTGTGAATTCCGAAGAAGCTTCTTGCAGATTAGTGGTGGAGGTGGGGGGGGGGCGAAGAGGGGGGGGGAACACCACAATAATGACTTTTCTTTCCTCTCAGCTGAGATGTACTAGCCATAAGTAATGGTTTAAACGTAGATAATTTATGTGGAATAATACTCATATAATTAACACACTTTGAAATATTAAGTATTTTAAAACATGTGATTTATAAAATTCAATAAAATTAAAATTCAGTGCTAGATTGAAAACACAGAATAACCTGAGATTTTATGGCATTCCCCGAGATTTCCCTGATTTTTCCAGGTAAAATGTAATTCTCTGAGAATTCCAGGTTTTCCTGAAAAATTGCCAGCCTGAACATCTGTGCCACTCGTCTTTGCAGTGGTGCGAAAATTAAGTGGGGGCAATAGCCCCAGATTTCCCTACGTAAAGGAACATTTGAAAACGGAGCTAAGCATTTCTATTTTTGCTTAGATATCCTCAATTTCAGTTTCTGCCGCTTAAGTCAGTGTTCTGTCACGAACTTTAGTACCATTAACAGCCTTTACATATGATCAACAGTTCTCTGGTTTTTGAGAGAGATCCTTCGACAGTATTCTGTTGCAATAATCGCTGAAGGGTTCATGCATTGCCCTCACGATCGCTAGACGTGTTTCATTTAGCACTCGTGATTATAGCCCTATGTTTTGTTCTACGCCTGTTATGCAGCGGTCCCGGCTTCTTTAGAATATTCTTTGCAGTGATTGTACACGATGGAGGGTCGCCGCATCAGGAGCTTTTCTACTACGTGTATATCTGTCCAGTACAACATTAACTATTCTTGAACCACAGTTCGTCTACTAGCTCCGAAAGAGAGGTTCTTCTGTGAAGTGTGATACAGGGTGTTTCAAAAATGACCGGTATATTTGAAACGGCAATAAAAACTAAACGAGCAGCGATAGAAATACACCGTTTGTTGCAATATACTTGGGACAACAGTACATTTTCAGGCAGACAAACTTTCGAAATTACAGTAGTTACAATTTTCAACAACAGATGGCGCTGCGGTCTGGGAAACTCTATAGTACGATATTTTCCACATATCCACCATGCGTAGCAATAATATGGCGTAGGCTCTGAATGAAATTACCCGAAACCTTTGACAACGTGTCTGGCGGAATGGCTTCACATGCAGATGAGATGTACTGCTTCAGCTGTTCAATTGATTCTGGATTCTGGCGGTACACCTGGTCTTTCAAGTGTCCCCACAGAAAGAAGTCACAGGGGTTCATGTCTGGCGAATAAGGAGGCCAATCCACGCCGCCTCCTGTATGTTTCGGATAGCCCAAAGCAATCACACGATCATCGAAATATTCATTCAGGAAATTAAAGACGTCGGCCGTGCGATGTGGCCGGGCACCATCTTGCATAAACCACGAGGTGTTCGCAGTGTCGTCTAAGGCAGTTTGTACCGCCACAAATTGACGAAGAATGTCCAGATAGCGTGATGCAGTAATCGTTTCGGATCTGAAAAATAGGCCAATGATTCCTTTGGAAGAAATGGCGGCCCAGACCAGTACTTTTTGAGGATGCAGGGACGATGGGACTGCAACATGGGGCTTTTCGGTTCCCCATATGCGCCAGTTCTATTTATTGACGAAGCCATCCAGGTAAAAATAAGCTTCGTCAGTAAACCAAATGCTGCCCACATGCATATTGCCGTCATCAATACTGTGCACTATATCGTTAGCGAATGTCTCTCGTGCAGCAATGGTAGCGGCGCTGAGGGGTTGCCGCGTTTGAATTTTGTATGGACAGAGGTGTAAACTCTGGCGCATGACACGATACGTGGATGTTGGCGTCATTTGGACCGCAGCTGCAACACAGCGAACGGAAACTCGAGGCCACTGTTGGATCACCTGCTGCACTAGCTGCGCGTTGCCCTCTGTGGTTGCCGTACGCGGTCGCCCTACCTTTCCAGCACGTTCATCCGTCACGTTCCCAGTCCGTTGAAATTTTTCAAACAGATCCTTTATTGTATCGCTTTTCGGTCCTTAGGTTACATTAAACCTCTGTTGAAAACTTCGTCTTGTTGCAACAACACTGTGTCCTAGGCGGTGGAATTCCAACACCAGAAAAATCCTCTGTTCTAAGGAATAAACCATGTTGTCTACAGCACACATGCACGTTGTGAACAGCACACGCTTACAGCAGAAAGACGACGTACAGAATGGCGCACCCACAGACTGCGTTGTCTTCTATATCTTTCACATCACTTGCAGCGCCATCTGTTGTTGAAAATTGTAACTACTGTAATTTCGAAAGTTTATCCGCCTGAAAATGTACTGTTGTCCCAAGCATATTGCAACAAACGGTGTATTTCTATCGCTGCTCGTTTAGTTTTTGTTGCCGTTACAAATATACCGGTCATTTTTTAAACACCCTGTATGAATTCATCTTTGTCTAATATATTAACCATGTAAATCATACTACTTGTTTCCTGTTTCCCTTTGTACTTTGGTAATCATTGTTGCTATAACTACATCATACTGTGCTTCCTACGCTAAAAAAGATGCTATTCTTACACCTGTAGCCATCGGTATTTTATTACTCATGACAGTGCCTCTTCTTCTATTGGCCAGCCAGTTTACCTCTCCCTCTCCTGTTGAGGCAAAGCCCATGCATAGTATAAGCCCATCTACTAACAGAATCACCAGGGACCCTCCAATATGGCCGCGCGGGATTAGCCGAGCGGTCTTAGGTGCTGCAGTCATGGATTGTGCGGCTGGTCCCGGCGGAGGTTCGAGTCCTCCCTCGGGCGTGGGTCTGTGTGTTTGTCCTTAGAGTAATTTAGGTTAAGCTTAGGGACTGATGACCTTAGCAGTAAAGTCCCTTAAGATTTCACACCTCCAATATGTGACCCTGCACCTGCTATGAGCAATCATTCTTTCTCCAACTGAGTTCTCCCGGCAGAACAGTTTAAATGAGGACGGTCATGGTGTTTCGGAACAGATATTGGTATGTCACAGTGTTGATGCTTCCGTTCCATGTCACACTTGATATTGGATGCAGAATGTCTGTCAGTACTAGTGGCCGACCCATGCACTGTATTGTTCATTCCATGGTTAAGTACTCACAATGCAATCTTAAATTCTCTGTCACATGCTCCAGACCAGCACTAGGTTTAAAAGAAAAACTTGGTGACCTGTTATTCTGGTCCTATTTTACGCTGCAGAAGTTGACCTAAACCTCTATCATGAGAATTGCCTAACAACAAAATTTCCTGACTCTTTACTGGCTTCCCTACACTTTTACTTTTCTATTCACTGCTTTGAGTTTGTTGTAACCTGCCTACGCCTACGTCTGCCTGAGGCTCCTCAGTTTCGAACTGAAGCAACAGGCCAATCTTATTTGTCACATTCATCTTAAAGCTATCAAGTGGAGTTCTGAGCCACTACCCGCCTCTCTTTACGTTCTGCTTTTGTAACCTCTTCATATTCTTCCTAGCCTTGTCTAATTTAGCTGAAGGGCACAAATTTTCTCATGCTTTACCACTGTCTTCCTATCTTCACAGAACCACTGATGAGCGTCATTTACTTCCCCAATTCCCACACCAATATAATCACCTCACTGGAAATATCTAAAACACCCACCACACCAAACCCCGGAACTAACAATTCTGAGGCAAGTCAGGCACTTTCCATTCATGATAGAAATACTACTTTAGTAAATAAGAAAACACGTTTGCAAAAATTATTCCTACGCACAACTATATGTAAACAAAGTACTAGTATAAACAACTTAAAATTTACGCAACTCCCGAAAATAAGAACTAACTAATTATAGGATACACTGTACTTAAATTTTTGAATAGATAAAATAATAATAAAACAAGATTCTGTACGTTTACTGTGCTAAAACGATAAGACAAAATGCGAGACAACCCGACTTTTGAATCTTTTCGCATTTTCTGAAATAATACGAGGGTTGACCAGAAAGTAATGCACCGCAGTTTTTCTTCAACAATTTTTTATTGGGCATAATGAGAATTATATACAAGAAAGAATGCTGTCTTATCTACACTTCCTATTTTTCCACGTAATCTCCATCCCTTCCTCCAGCGCGATACAAGGACGTGTATGCCCTGTCGGTACCAATCCTAGCCCTGGCGGTGGAGCCATTGTTCACTGCATGAATCACCTCCTTATCGTCCTCAAAATGTCTTCCACGAATACCATCCTTTAATGGGCCAAACAAATGGAAGTCCTAGGGGGCTAGGGTAGGTGTGTCAGGAGTGACAGCCATTGATGGTCTCCCCGACCGCTGCAAATCGTAGAGCTCCGCCGAACCGCCTTGTGATGACCTCATCCTCTGTGCCCAGCGACCAACTGCACTTCTGTCAACAGCACATGCTCCACAGACTTTTCACAAGCGTTTGTGAATATTCTCCACAGTTCATTTCTCTGCGGTGAGAAATTCAATGAGGTCACGTTGCTTGTAACGTACATCACCTACAAACGCCATTTTGAAATTGTCTCTCAACTACGCTATGTGTCGGAAGTGACGGAAACTTGGCGCGCTCACTCAGGAGACTTAAATAATACATACGTAACGTTTCGCATTCGTAGCATTCTTTTCGACTGAGAAAAAAAAATGCGGTGCATTACTTTCTGGGCAACCCTCGTACGCAACAAAAAGTGAAATATTTAATAGTAAGCTTAAAAAGCGCAATAATACACGTATTTAATCTGTACTGAACTAATTATTATTACAATCTCAGTAACTTTCTATACGAGAGCACAAAAACTCGCACGTCTCGCCTGGTGCAAGGCTGCCAACTTGGGCTTGGGTTCTGGTCAGAACTCGGGACAGGCCAGTCCGTTTCAGGAGTGTTATTGTCCACAAACCACTGCGCCACAGATGCTGCTTTGTGACCGGTTGCATTGTCATGCTGATAGAAATAGCCATCGTCTCCAAACAGTTCCTCTACAGTACGTAGTACACAGTGCTCTAAAATGTATTCACATCCTTTCGTATTTAGCGTTTTTTTAAGCGCAATAAGGTGACCACATCCTAAGCACGAGAAACACCATCTCCTCCGTATTTCGTTGTTGGCACTACACATGATGGCAGGTAAAATTCTCCGGGCATTCGCCAACTACAGACCTTTCCATCGGATTGCCACAGGATACAGCGTGATTCATCACTCCTAGTCGCTCGTTTCCAGTAACCCACTGTCCAATAGCGTCACTTTTCTTCAAGCGTCGTTTAGCATTGACCACATAAACATGTGGCTTGAGGAGCCGCATTCTTTGTAATTCCCATCAGTGTGCGAGCTGGACTGCTGCTAGCACTTTGGAACTCACTAGTGATTGCTTCCCCTGATTTCATGCGACTTTTACAACCAGCCTACGCGGTGCTCGACGGTCCCTGTTCGTCAGTACAAGTGGACTGTCTGGTCTTGGTCTACTGTGGTTGTTCCTTTGCGTTTCCACCAAAGTCACATCATTAACACTCAATTTGGGCATCGTTAGATGGACTGAAATGTGCCTAGTGGATTTGCTACTCAGGCGACATACAATGATTAGTCCATTTTCGAAGCCACTGAGCGCTTCTGACAGTCTCTTGTGCCATTACTGCTTCTCTGCTGACAACATAGTACTCCCCCCTGCCTCCTTTTGTATATGGGCGGACATGGCAGTTGGTTTTAAGTGATCGCAGTGAGCGTCAGATGAAAATTTTATGTGTTATTTTCGTTGCAAGATACTGGTTACAATATAATTTTTCTCTTTAGCTTTCACTTTTTAATGTTTCACAACTGTGTACATTCGATAGCAGTTTTGCATTTTTGTCTTCTCTAGATTTTTAGTTCTGTTGACGCCTCATTAGAGTGAAACCGGTTGACTGTAACATACCTGCCAAATGCGAACAAGGCATTTGTAACCAGAAGAATGTGTTTAAAATAGATCGCTTTCTCCAGTGTGACAGTATCGATCATTGTCAATAAAGTTCTTCTGGGTTTGAGGCCACATTGTCAACTATAAAATTCCGACGTTTCGGCATCTGTTGCAAGGCGCCTTCCTCAAGGTGTCCTGCTAACTGACTGTGACAACGGCTGCGGAAGCCTGAGTTTTCAGTATCGATTATTATTATTATTATTGTTATTATTATAGTTGTAGTAGTATTACTGTATAAAAATATTCTTTCGATATATCTGAGTCTGACATCTGCTCTTCTCGTGGTTAAATTATATAGTCATTTCGCCAAAAAATAATTTCGGACGGAAACCCCTATATACTTTAAGACTTGCGACGTCACGCTAGTCGGTTTGTCCGCCGCAATTAGCGAACCCTGGCTCCGTGCAGGGCCCACTGGAAATCAATATGTAGTTGAAAAGATACCCACTAAAGATCTTAACTCTGTCGTGTGTTATCGAGAGCTTGCGTGCATTGAAATGTGTAGCCAAGAATTGTTAAATTCGACTCAGTAGTTACTCGATCCCGCTAGAGACGGCTGCTGGCACTTCTAAGACCTACAGTGCCACATGCTGCGCCGTACACGCCACGACCTGTCTCTCTCGTGGGTGTTGGGTTGATACCTGTGCCTGATCGCCAATCGTTAGTCAGATGAGGTTGGATCCGGACGTCTACTTTTGTGTTTGCTGCAGGTACTGATCATGTGCAAGTTCGGGACTTTTGGTCTCAAGTTCCTAAGCATGTCACCTCCCTGACACCCAAGTGCCTCAAAGGGCTACAGACTTATAAATGTTGTAAGCAAAATAAAATTGCGTTTAAAACTTGCTAACATGTATTAAATTTTCGGCTTGAGATATTTTTAGGTTCGCTTTGTCTAGATGCTTTATATCTCTTCAGCCTTGAGGCATACTTTTCGAACCCGTCGGAATAACTCAATAGTGGCTGCCGTAAGGCCAGTGATATCGCGGTAGTATGTAATCTCCAGAGGCGGCAAAGGGACGAGTTAGGGTTCCAAGTAGTCTCAATCCCTCTCGCTCGCTCTCTTCCCCGCCCTCCCGTTGAATTTCTCTATCGGTAAATCTCTGCCTCACTGAATGATACTTCAAGTGTGTCTCAACTCAGTCCAAGTGACAGACAGCAATACGAAATATTCAGCATACTAAGGATTCCAAGAGCGACAGTGGCTAGGCGACGCAGTTACCACAGCACCTTGGAATACAGCTACTTTACTGGACCATCACATCAGCTGTACTTCTTTAAACGCCTTCTTATTCATTTTGTCACTTTTCCTGTAATTTGCGGCCAAGTATTCAGCCAGTCATGGAGATACACTTCAAACCATCATGTTTCATATGTTTAATATTTGTGTAACTGGACAATCTCAGAAACGGAGGAATAGTATCAACAGCTTGCAGGTTCGTGCGGGAAGTAGATTCATTGCCATTATTTTTGGGAATGTTTAACACAATGACATTACATAACGTATGTGCCCTTCAGATCAAGGCGGAGTGCAGCCTCGTACAAAACGTCGACACGTGCGGTGGTATCGTATCAGTATTGCACTGAAGTAGGGAATTTTTGAATTGACACCGCTACAGGGCAGAAATGAGGCAGCATTATGTCAGCACTCTTTCATCCAGAAGCAAAAGTCTTACCTATTAATGGCGGCGGCAAAGACTAAATGCGAACGGCGCACAAGGCGTCTCCACAATATAGGAAGGATCTTCTTATGTACGTAGTGATATATAACCAATTCCTACACTGCCTTAAAGGCGTAAATTGTGGAAAACATGTTGAAGCATGTTCTGGAATACTTTCATTCCAATACTTCGCTAAGAGCTTGGAAGATTGCAAGCTGACAGTCGATAAAGTGTAACTTCAAATCCTTTTGTTTTCAGTATTTATGGCACTAAACAATATAACGCTGGTCCGTTCAGCAGCGTGAGCGAAGAAGCTGTATATCCACTTCACGCTTTAATACAAATAGGACAGTATCCTTCATGCTATCCCGTGAAATTTTTCATAACTGTGAGACAAAAACTAGAAAATACTCTTAAACGCAGTGACACACTTTCAGCTGGCTAAGTGGCAGTTATTTTATTGAGGCCTTGACATTAGCTGCAATCGTATTTTATCGAGTGATTAGTGTCAATAAATGAATGAATGATTATGTCACTAAAATTGAAAATTTCTGCTAGAACCGTGATTCAAACCCGCATTCCTCCCGCAAGTCATTCGAGCACGTCTTCGCAATGACTAGAATTTTCAATGGCACTAGTATTTACCGCCAGTGTTAAGATTTCCGTGGGGCGTATGTAGGCACAACTACGAGAACGGATTCGGTTGAAAATGTCCATTAAACTGCGCCCAGATAGGTCGAGAGAAGATCCTCTAATCCCCGTGTCCGACCTCCACAAGTTGCCCCACTGGTAGATAAGACGAGGGTTCTTACGTGATGTTTAACTATACAATAACTACCGATGAAGAGAACTGGAGATGCTCGAACAAGAACTATAATACCAAAATTCTTACAGTCAGAAGTTATAATAATTTATTTCATTTTCTGTCTGATACAATCACAAAAAATTTACTTATGACCAGGTTTTTGGGAAATGGAAAACTTAAAAACCAAATTAAAAACATGAAATTTAAAAATCGCATATGTTAATAAATATAAAACAAAATATGGTGTATATTTGTAAATTAGTGTAAGGTAGGCCTACATGTAATGTACGTAAGAAGGCGCTGCTATACTAATTAAAAGGCCAGGAGTTTGCACATATTTAGGTGACGTAAGCTGTACAAATCTTTCCCTCCCACTCGTAGCACAACATGCGAGCCTTCTCTACATGTGGCTTCGGAATATGAAAGCAGTTTTTTGTGTAGTTATGATTCTGCATATCATTGTCAGTAATGGGGATATGTAAGCATTATAAAATAGTACATTAAATAAATCTTTATAGGGCAGAGTATCCGTCATAAAAAACTTACTTAATAACAAACTAATATTTTACAATATGAGAATGTAACAATAATTTTCGTAATAGGACAGTCCAGGCGCCATAAGAGGAAGAGCAGAATTTAAACGTTAAAACAACTAGAACCAGTGTAATTTGCATATGTAAGATGGCATATCGTAGAACGTTATGTCGACCATTGGTGGCGCTCTTCTTCCGGCAGCAGGGTGTTTACGTGGCAGGACATTTACGTGACAGCGTCGACGTGACCCAGACTGGGTGGCGCAGAACTTCGCTGCGGCCACTAGTCAACCACGGCAGAAGTGAACCGCAGTACCTGACCCAGCCAAGCCAGATCGTCTAAATGTTAAAGTAGGCATTACTAGCAAATCGATTTTGTTCATCAAGCAGTCTTTTTGGCTCATTTCTTTTTGCAAAGTATACCTTCAATTCTTTTGAAACGTAGTCACCTGCCATTTTCTATTTTGCATTATCATTTTTATCTGCTATTCAATGTTATCAATGTTAAGTTTCTCCTCATCAACATGCCAACCTAAGCAGTTTCGTCTCTACTGTAGTTTTTAGTCTTAAATCTACTGTTGAAAGACCTCACTGTCTCGGCGATGTAGCTCTTGTCACAATTGCGGCAAGATCTTATAACTCAGGATTTCCACATTATTCTTTCTTTTGTGGTAGATACGTGGCGCATTCGCCCGTCCGTTCTTCTTTAGCAATTTTAACACTATTCTTCCGGAATATAGGTTCTATTGAAGGCTAGCTGTAACGGTTCCAAAGACTGACGAGAATTTTATTTCCCACCATCTACGCATAAAATAGCCCAAAAACTGACAAGGCTTGAGACTTCCATCGAATGTGAATGTATCTAGAACCGGCCATCATAGGCATCTTCAGATCGAAGTAACGCCAGAGCCACACACAACTTACAGGGTCTCCCCCCCCCCCCCCTCCCCACCCCCACCCATGTAGGTTGCGTCGTAAAATAGTTGTTAGTCCGATAATAGTAAAATGTCAAATATGTAAAATGTTTTAGTATGGTAATGCTAATAACAATTGGATTAGATCACTACTCAGTGCGTCATTTTAGCATGTTGTTGTGGTCTTCAGTCCTGAGACTGGTTTGATGCAGCTCTCCATGCTACTCTATCCTGTGCAAGCTTCTTCATCTCCCAGTACCTACTGCAACCTACATCCTTCTGAATCTGCTTAGTGTATTCATCTCTTGGTCTCCCTCTACGATTTTTACCCTCCACGCTGCCCTCCAATACTAAATTGGTGATCCCTTGATGCCTCAGAACATGTCCTACCAACCGATCCCTTCTTCTAGTCAAGTTGTGCCACAAACTTCTCTTCTCCCCAATCCTATTCAATACTTCCTCATTAGTCACGTGATCTACCCATCTAATCTTCAGCATTCTTCTGTAGCACCACATTTCGAAAGCTTCTATTCTCTTCTTGTCCAAACTATTTATTGTCCACGTTTCACTTCCATACATGGCTACACTCCATGCAAATACTTTCAGAAACGACTTCCTGACACTTAAATCAATGCTCGATGTTAACAAATTTCTCTTCTTAAGAAACGCTTTCTTTGCCATTGCCAGTCTACATTTTATATCCTCTCTACTTCGACCATCAGTTATTTTGCTCCCCAAATAGCAAAACTCCTTTACTACTTTGTGTCTCATTTCCTAATCTAATTCCTCAGCATCACCCAACTTAATTTGACTACATTCAATTATCCTCGTTTTGCTTTTGTTGATGTTCATCTTATATCCTCGTTTTAGACACTGTCCATTCCGTTCAACTGCTCTTCCAAGTCCTTTGCTGTCTCTGACAGAATTGCAATGTCATCGGCGAACCTCAACGTTTTTATTTCTTCTCCATGGATTTTCATCCTACTCCTAACTTTTCTTTTGTTTCTTTTACTGCTTGCGCAATATACAGATTGAATAACATCGGGGAGAGGCTACAACCCTGTCTCACTCCCTTCCCAAACACTGCTTCCCTTTCATGCCCCTCGACTCTTATAACTGCCATCTGGTTTCTGTACAAATTGTAAATAGCCTTTCGCTCCCTGTATTTTACCCCTGCCACCTTCAGAATTCGAAAGAGTATTCCAGTCAACATTGTCAAAAGCTTTCTCTAAATCTACAAATGCTAGAAACGTAGGTTTGCCTTTCCTTTAGCATAATGACCAAGAAATTTAAATTCACAATAATTTTGTATTTGAAACGAAATCTTCAGAAAATGAGAAGTCATTCATCTGGTATTTCAACTATAACAGCAACAAACTCACAGTTCGGAGAAAGTCATAATGTATAGAACGTATTAGTGTGTGCACGCGTCGTCATAATTTGTACAACATGCAATCGAATTACTCATGCGTCGTTACCAGTATTTTACTAAACACTAAGATTATGAACATGAGCCTGCAGAGGATACGTGTGCGAGCACGTAAACGAGGTGAATGCTGTTTCTTTGTCGTTTCTGCATACATCAGTGTCATTATTTGTCCGTGTTTTCTTAATTGACGATCTCTTTTTCTTTCTTCCGTTTCTCAACTTCCTGTTTGTCAATTCTACTTGTGGACTCACAAATCATGTCCGAATTTTGTTGACATGAGTTAGTCACTTTGTGAATGGACGCCTTCACCTGGCTAGAGTATCGCCGGTGAAGCGGAAGTCCAATCTACGTGCGCAGGCACTCACGCCTGCAACTGGGAAAACATTCATTGTTAATTCCTTTCCTTTTTCAAGCTTCATAGATTTCTTGTTAAGTTATTCTTTGGAATTAAGCATCTTAAGTTGGAAACTGATATATGTAATTCTTTTTTTTTCTAGCCATTATCATTGGCATCCACTCCTCGTGATTACGTATATAGCAGTGTTTTGGTAGTGAATATTGCTGTTAAATTCAACCCTTAGCTGGGAACGTGTACGATACTTTAAGTTACATAGAACATCCGCCTCTGACTGCTAAACCAATGTCATAAATTATCGGGGTTTTCACTTTTTTTGTGGTTGAAGCGCCATATTTTCTTTTTTAGTACTTTTATATTATATTAGACAAAAAATTGAGATTTGACGAAATAGGAACGTGCGACATGTTGGTAAAATGTGGAAAAAGAACCTTACGAATCTTTTGTGTAAATAACAGCTATGCGAAACATAGCCGCGCGCGGTCTTAAGGCGACTTGTCACGGTCCGCGCGGTTGTCCCCGTCGGGCGTGTGTGTGTGTGTGTGTGTGTGTGTGTGTGTGTGTGTGTGTGTGTGGGGGGGGGGGGGGTGCGCGTGTGTGTGCCATCCTTAGCGTAAGTTTAAGTAGTCTGTAAGCTTGGGACCAGTGACCTCAGCAGTTTGGTCCCATAAGATATTACCACAGATTTCCAAAATCTGCAAAACAGAAATACCTGCATCACAAGCACTTAATTAGAAAAATTACATAAACGGAGAAGAGAATCACAAAACCATTGTAATAAGTCTGTAACCATATGGGCCTTCAAAGAACTAGACTACGTAATAGTAACGGAAACATGACACTAACTTAAGTTAGTGTGAACGCTAGGTACTGAATATTACATTGTAAATATAACTGATTACACGAAAACATAAACTTTGCACTATAACACTCAAGTATGGACCCATACGTGAACTAGAGTGAATTTCAAATAAATGAGCTATTTCTGGCAATCACAATCATCGGTGACTATCTTCAGAGCTGGTAGATGAACGCAAAATATATTTTGTTGTTTTCGCTACCGATACAAAAGTATATGTACTCTATTACAAATCAGATAAAAGCGGCGAAAAAATTAGATAACTGCTTCCCAATAACAGCTTAAAACCCTGATAAGTACGTGTTGCATAGCTTTTCGTTAGAGATGACACTACCCCAGTTATGCTACTCATTGTTCACCTAAAATGCCAGAAAAACTTCATTACTACTTTTTATGAGATGAATGTTTATAAAATGTAATTACTGCTCATAAACTGGGACATTTATGACTGTTACCGTCATTATGTGAAATCCCTGTAGTGGATAAAATGCTTAGATAACGTATAGAATGCCTGAAGGCTTTAGGCAAACTATGAAATAAGTTTTTAGTGAAAACGTTACATACTTTTCCTAGGCATTCTAAACAGTTCCAGCATTAAACAGAATGACCAATACTCCTTACACAATCTTAAAAGGGCACAAGATAAGGCTTTGTTACTTAACCCTTAACTGCCAGAATTTTTCAAAATTGGATATTTAAATTTATTTTCAATTTTTTGACTCCTTGTGCTTGTAAGTAGTGCATGTAAGCTATTATTTGACTCTTCTGTCTTAAGTTTGTCTGTAACATAACGTGTCCATATGGACACGCTGGGCACTTAGACGCATATCGTCATCATCATCATCATCATCATCATTTGAGACTGATTATGCCTTTCAGCGTTCAGTCTGGAGCATAGCCCCCTTATAAAATTCCTCCATGATCCCCTATTCAGTGCCAACATTGGTGCCTCTTTTGATGTTAAATTTGAAATATTTTCTGTGATATTGAAATATATTTGAAGATGTTTTATTAATCAGATTTTTAATACAAGGAAGGCGAAATTTGAACAAAATAATTCTTACAAACCAATTTATAACACCATACACAAAATAATTCACAATCATTTGTTTTACTGACTTTCATGGTACACTTCAAAGTATTCTAGAAACAGTCCTACATCACATTTCCCACATTTTGAGCTAACAGCTGATTATTTCTGTTTGCAGTACAAACCTACACATCTTCTCTTCTCAGTTTTCTTGATATAGTGCTTTATACCATCATATCTGATATCACTTGGAACACGAGATTTGTATCCACACATAGGACTGATAGACGGCCTGCCTGCTCCTTTTACGGGATTCATATATCATTTTAGGTATACTTGTACAATTTCTCTTCTAAATTCAGGCTGAGTAGTCCTAGCTCCTGTTCCTTTTTCAGCTGCCACGCATTATGTACAGATACGTCAATCAGCCAAGAAAGTAAAGCCCAGTACCACTTCTTGTTTCGAATGTTTATTCTGCACATGGCAATGTTTTCATTCATGCTATCCACTCCTCCCATGTGTTTATTATAGGCTGTGATAATTTGAGGGCGTTGTACTTGAACTGTCTTCTCCTTTGCGGAATATCTTTTTACAAATGATACAGGTTCAACTCCTTCACAGGTAGAAGCTACAGTAACCACTGAATTGTCCACCCATTTTGTGACTATAACACCATCATCCTTGCAAAGTGAGGATTCAAAATACCCCCTTTCCTTTTTAACTAGCGCTTTCTTTGAGGAAATTGGGCACGATTTGGGAACTCTGTTTTCTCTGATAGTGCCTGTTGCTCCATAGCCCTTTTCTCTCAGGTATGACAGAACAGAAAAACCTTTAAATAGGTTGTGAAAGAAGTGGAATGGCAGTAGCTTTACATCTAGTGTCAAATCATCTATCATCTATCATCTGAACGAGTGGGGCAGTAGCCTTACCGAACTATGCTTCATATACTGCATCTGGATTGGGTGATTTTCCTTGATAAAAGGAAAAATTTACCAGATATCCAGAAGTAGTGCATAAACACCATGCTTTATGTCCAAATCGTATCGGTTTCCCCCTGATAAATTGCTTGCAAGAGTACCTCCCGAAATATTTTATCATTGATTCATCGTAAGACATATGTTGTTGAGGAACAAACAGCTTATTACATTCGTCTCTTACCATTTCAATAAAGGATCTAATTTTCCACATCTAGTCCTTTTCATCAAATTTATTGTCGTTACAGTGCAGAAATCTAAGAATTTGTTCAAAACGATTTCTCCTCATGGCATTGCATACAAAATCGTTTCGTGTGTCTAAATTGGAATCCCAGTATAACCTCTTATTAGGGAGAGGGTTATAACTACTTAGAATGAGGATCCCCAGAAAACACCTCATATCTTCACAAGTTATATTAGGATTTGGAAAGTTCTTGAAAAGTGCGTAGTTGTTTGACTCATCAACTAGGAATTGTATCAGATCGTCATCAAAGAATAATTCGAAAATTTCCACTGCAAACTTATCAACATACGTGTTAAAGCATGGATCAGGAAAAGACTTCAAATTTGAAATTAGTGCACTATGAACCAAGGTTTTTGCATATTTCTGTTCCTGTAATCTATATTTCTGAAATCTATTTCTGTGTGTGTCTGTTAATCTTATTTCAGCTTCAGCCCGGAGTTGTCTAGGATTGAGATTATCTGCTATTCCTCCTTCATCCTCATCACCCGAATCCACATCCGTGAGGACTGCTGGATCAGCGGGCGTGATGTAAATTCCATCAGCCTGAGGAGCGTTTGAATCCTCAAACAGGATGTCTAAAACATCCTGCACAGTCAAACCAGGCTCTAAAGATTCTGCCAGACCTCTTACGATATGAAAAGAGAAAAAGAAACGAAATCATTTTTTACCCTGCAACTGCCCAGCGTGTCCATATGGACACAGCTGAAATAATCACTTCATAAACAGAAAGTGAATCGATGTATAACAACTTTTCTCAAATGAAAATCTCTATAAACATATTTAGATATACTGCAAACAGTTTCACATGCCACAATGAAGAAGTTCTTTACGAAACATTACTTACTTTATGTCAACATGCTCCACAGCGGACGTCAAAGCACTCCCTGAAATACAGGCTGTCACAATCAAAGTGTAAATGGTAACAATGAAGTGTTAACACAATGTACGTAAAATTCAAACCCCCCCTGAAAACAATATGTGACCGCCAACGCTAAAAATAATTGTAAGCCAACAGTGAAGTAAAAACAAAACTAGTCAACAATTGTCCATATGGACACGCTGGGAAGTTATGGGTTAATATGCATTTGAAACTGAAAGAACAGAATTGCGAAATAACGCACAGGATATGGTTACCGGAAAACAATGACAGGAGAACTGAGACGGAAGTACTTGTTGCAGTGAGCACTAACTTTCCTTCTTCACAAAAACATTTTTACAATTTGATTTTGTACATAAATTTCTCGACTTAAAGGAGAATGCGAACAGAATATTGTTAAAGGCAAAACAAGCAGAACTGGCATAACCTACTTGTTGAAGCAGAGAAGGCTAGAGTGACAATTTGAATTGCACTTCTCTTTTTGACACAAAGGCATCTCACATTTTGGCATTTCGTGTTGCACGTACGTGACAAATCCTTGGCCGCTTCCTGTGGACTGAGAAGTAGCTGCAGTTAAGAGGTATTTCGTCTTCTATTCTCATTAAGTTCTTTGGACATAAGAATTTTTATCTTGAGTGGATGTGCTTCGAGATTCCTTCTGCAGTTCCAAGTCTGTAAATGCCATCTTCCGCCACGTTTTTAACAACTGCCAAAAGATTGGATGGAGTCACCTCACTCTTTGTCGACGCAGGGATTGGGAGCTCGTACAGCGAACCCAAAGGTACACGACGATTTTGTATCAGAACTTTTCATTTTTTTTTTTAATCTCAAGGTTCGATTTAGATTCAGTTTTACTCTGGATAGCTTACTCAATATTCAAACACTGCACAAAATGTAAACCCCTTAATCTTCTACTTCTCTTCCGTAATGGTCCTTAAGAGAATGTACACAAACGGCAAGAACGTTTCAACCATACTTTTGACATGTATTAGCTGGTTTCTTTTAAGCAGTCGCAGCAGGTATCGGGAAAAGGATTTTAAGGTAACCACAGAAATGGAAGTCTCTTCAATAACCATGGCTTCATCATGGTTTTGGTTTCCTCCATCATGGATTTCATTCTGATGTGTTTGATGCAGGGAGCTGTGCGTCTTGCGGTGATTCATCTCGTCTTTCTATCTGCTGTTGTATTGTTCGCAAGCTCACTATTTTTTCCTGCTGGTCTACCTTCTCTACGACTTGTAAAACCTCGTCAGGCAGGGACGACGTAGAAAGACCACCTCTAGATTTACAGCCTAACAGAGCTTCGAATGGTGACCAGTTAATCTCAGAATGAAAAGCTTTATATTTCATAAGCTGGACGAACCGCAGTCCGTCACTCCAGCAGCTAGTCTTTCCGTCGTACATCCAAGCACGCAGCATATTTTCAATGTTCTGATTTGCTCTTTGCACTCTCCCCTAACTTCATGAGTGGCGCGGCTTACCATGGACGATGTTAAAGATGGGCCAGTACTCCTTTAGGGTGCTTACCACATTGTTCAAAAATTCCCTGTCGTTATCGGACTGTAGAAGCACCAAACACTGTTGAAGCACGAAGCAACGTGGTGATAACGTTGTACGTTGCTTCTTCCGCTATCTTTGATTTCAGAGTTCCGAAAACTACAGACTTAGCGAGATGATCAAGTTAGAGCATTATAAACTTGTTTTATATTAGGATGGGCCTGAAAATCGACGAAATCGACCTGACAACGCGAACTGAATTCCGAAAAAACCATTGGCTTGACCACACCTTTATATCTCTTCTGGCAAGGTTCATAAAGGTGAATCTACAGCTCAGTATTATGAAGTGCAATGTTCTTATACTTGGGTGAAAGTTCTTTCAACATCACGTCCCGCCCTCAATGAACAATAGCCAAAGGGTCCTTCAGGAGTATGTCAAATAATTCGGAGTCCGTAGATAAATGGCTGCTGATTTGCGTTTCACAGGATTTGTATCAAGCGAATTTGGTCACCGAGACATCGTGAGTTCACTATAATGCCCCTCAAACAACTGTAGCTGCCCCGTGTGTGTCCAAGGGTTAGAATTGGCCCAAGGTATTCCTGCCTGTCGTAAGAGGCGACTAAAAGGAGTCTCTCACGTTTCGGCCTTTATGTGATGGTCCCCTGTCGGGTTTGACCTCCATCTTTCTAAATTTTTCCAAAGAGCGAGCCAATTGGGGAAGGGCGCCTTACATGGTCCATTGTGTCCATCGTGCATTGAGATCCTTAGCTCACTTTCTCGTCGTCACGCCGCAGTCCAGCTCATTCTCCATCTCTTGGGCGAGGACACCTTCCTGGGTGCCACTATGCAGTGTCGCTTTTTGCGCCGACGTTGACCATGGAATTTTTTGCACCTCATATCCAGCACGGCAACCCATTCGTTGTGGTGGGGCCACCATGTACCCTGTTGGTCGTAGCCCTCTAACAGGGGGGTCGCTCTGCTGATGCCTGCGCCTTTAACTCTCCATGTATACCTAGGAGTAGATGCCCGTCACCCTGGGGCATCGGGACTCTGCGCAAAGGCCACCCTGCCAGGTGACTTTTGCTGCTGCTGGGTGGCACCCATGTAGAGGACCCCTGGTCGGATTGGGTGGCATCAGGGCGGATGACGCGCGATGAAGTGTACCATCTTAGAGTGCTCGCGTTTGATCACCAGTAAGTGATAAGTGTTCTGAGTCTCAATACATTTCAAGAAAGTACGACACTAAATCATTCCCCTCCCTTGCCACATCATGGGAGGAATGCCAGACTAAGGATGTCAACGAACCTTATTCACCCCAGTACCTCGTATGTACGAGAACGGATGGGGACTCCGTTATTTCGAAGAAGCCACAGTTTTTTGTAGAGCATTTAGAGGAAACGCTTGGGGAGGTGGAGGGCTTGTCCAAAATGCGATCTGGGTCAGTCTTGATAAAAACAGCAGCCTCTGCCCAGTCACGGGCTTTTCTTGCTTGTAAAAAGTTGGGGATGTTACTGTTACCATCACGCCACATAAGAGCTTAAATATGGTCCAGGGGATTATATTCGACAGGGCCCTTCTTTGTCAGTCTGACGACGAGCTGCGCGCCAATTTAGAGCGGCGAGGTGTTAATTTCGTGCGGTGCGTCCATTGAGGTCTGAGGGATAACCAGGTTGCCACTGGTGCCTTTATTTTAGCCTTAGGGGGTGACACATTCCCCGATAAGGTGAAGGCAATGAACCTGTGACAAGCTGATCTTCTTTGGATTTTCATTTGCTTTATCGATCCTATATGGTAAATATCCCATACTGAAGTGCGGTGTTACCTTATTGGTAGCAGAGGGTTTTGTAACCTACCCCCTTCATACATGTACCAAACTTCCTCCAAGTCTCTTCCATTGAAAGTGGCACCTTCGAGGGTTGGAACTTATATAGCGGCAACTATTTTTTTCACAACCGATACAAAAGAGTTACATGTTTGCACCTGTTACTGTCCTTCAAAGTAGTTACCAGCGTTGTGTAGAACCCGTTGCCAGCGATGTGGAAGGCGTAGTATACCGTTAGCAGAGCCTGTTCTGTTTTGATGTTGCGAATGGAGCGGTGTACTGCCTGTCCAATCACTGGAACAGTTGTGAAGCGAATGCCAAGAAGTGGTTCCTTCATCTTCGGAAGCAAATCAGTCACGGCCGCGCATTGTCGTGCAAAATGATGGGTGGGTTGCGCAGGAAGTGTTGCCGCTTGTTTCGTAAAGCTGGTCGCAGGTGATGCTCCAGAAACGAACAGTAATACTGTGCATTGACGGTCTGCCGTGGAGGAACGTAATGCGTTAGGATAACACCATCACAGTCGTACACGAGAATCACCATAACTTTCGACCATTCCATTCGCACCATCAACAGAACAGGCTCTGGTAACGGTTTACTACGCCTTCCACATCGCTGGCAACGGTTTCTACACACGCTGGTGACTACTTTGAGCCGGCCGCGGTGGTCTAGCGGTTCTAGGCGCTCAGTCCGGAACCGCGCGACTGCTACGTCGCAGGTTCGAATCCTGCCTCGGGCATGGATGTGTGTGATGTCCTTAGGTTAGTTAGGTTTCAGTAGTTCTAAGTTCTAGGGGACTGATGACCACAGATGTTTAGTCCCATAGTGCTCAGAGCCAATTGAACCATTTTTTGACTACTTTGAAGGACAGTAACAGGTACAAACATGTAACTCTTTTGTATCGGTTGTGAATAAATAGTTACCACTGTTTAAGTTAAAATCCTCGTATATTAACTGCGATTAGTTCTGTGTGGTCCCTCGACCTTAAATTGCCCCGTATGTTGATTTAACTGATATCAGTCATAATCTGGCGGCATCAATTTCATGTCAGTATGTTAGCAGGTCGTGGATTTTTCATAAATTAACACTACGTTTAACTCTCTATCCCATGACAGTTCCATAACAACACATTTAATGTTGCAGAGAGTAATATTGCATTAATTGCTACACGTACGACGCTTGTGGTTAGGCGTTGTAGATAACGGAAACTCAATCTGGAAACAGTTGTGTGTGCCATGGAGCTTGTCTGGAAAGTTCTGCAGCTTAGGCACTAGGGGTGAATGGTGGATAGACATCTGCTGGAGAGGTTAATGTCCTACGTATATCATAAAAAAACCGCTATAATTTGTGAGGAATCACTTAGAAATGCAGTGCTGGCCTGGACATTAGATAACCCTGAATATGGAGCTCAACGATTCACTACATAGATATCAAGTTTTCATCATACCAAGACGTACGTTGAGTGAAAAAATCTGTGTTCGTCAAACAAATAAGCCACCCAACAAAAGTGTTGCAGTCGCTGCGGCGCAGCTGGCTGAGAATCTTAGGTTACGACTGTACTTCTACAGCTAGTTGGGAATCTATTGCAGTCAGAATTTTCCACGGGACCTACTGTTTGAATCTACTACTGCTGCTGCAACCGTCACTATTATACCAACTGAGCCATAGCGACCCACAAATATGTATGATATATTATAGCACATTTTCTTGTACAGGATGGATGACTTACGTTTGTGTCCTACAGGTCAGTGCAATACTGTTCTATTGATTTTACTTCAACATGTGTACTTTAGGACTGTTGGATGGCGTTAAATCATCAGCACGTTTGCACCCAGAAGACAACAAAAGAAATCTGCTGCATGTGTTGGATGTCGTACGTAAAATGTAAAAAAACTTGTAGTTTCGTGAGGTTCTGTTAGTTCTAAGCATACATTTCTCTATCCATATACTTGACAGTTAGGACTTCGCTTCAGTGGCGTTGGTTTTATAATTTTTTTAATTATATATCGGCTCGCTTGAATCGTTTCTTTGACTTTGTAAAGTTTGAGAAGTGGATGGAAACTTAATTTGCTGGTAGGCTTCCGACATGTAGAGTGAAAGACTACAGATATCGAAATTAATCACACATTCTTATAGGATTATAAGTTACCTGCACTGCAACTTGCAGCTTTCGTGGAACGATAGTCATGGCATTGGAATGTGATTAGGGTGCGCGTTTCCTGCATTGGATGGTGCAGAAATTTGTCATTTGCCAACATCCTGTGCAGTAGCGAAAGGGGCGTAGCCTGCGGCAGCAATCACTCCAAGTCAGCTCTACTATGGCCGCAAGCGTTCGGTCCACGATTGCGGTGGAATCGCATGTGCACAACGAGGGATTTGTGGTCTACTGATTTCTCACAGTTGTTAAGACTTGTTGCAATCGTGAAGCAAGATACTGTGCCGTACAGCTCGTAAATGTGACATAATGTAGCAGGCTGTGTCGAGGCATCCAACTCATATAGAGCAGTAGGAGACTGACTGACATCTACCTGCATTCCTAAGTATGACTTATCGACGGCCAGTTCACATACGTACCTACTGCAGGAGTAAACTGTCACTCGCGTGGGGCGATGCGTCATCATGCGATTCGCTCCGGGAAATATTGTGCTGGAGTTACACGTGGTCTGGCAGCCTGGGTGGTTGCCTTCAGCGCGGTGCGGCGTGCCGTGAGCGGAAGTTGACGCCAGCGAGCGCCTGCGAGTCTACCTCCGTTCGGCGCGGCACTGTGTGGAGGCCCAAATGTATACCTATCCGATTCCTTGCCACCCCGCCTCCTCCCCTAAGTGAGAGACAGTGATGAGCATTTGACAACCATACGGGCTGCATCAGTGGGCTATTCAGTTTTATAATACTCTGATGTTGCGTCGGCAGATATCGCACCATTTTAAACTTGGGGTAAGTAAACATATGGTAACTTTAGTGGATGGGGTGTTTAAACTTTCTCATGGCACTAATTACTGCGTTTCGTGTTAAAGTGCCTTGCATAGGAAGGGAAAGGCCCGCTACTCTCGTAAGATGTCGTTGTTTCGTCACATACATTTACTGCCGTTGACTATTTCATTGGAATGATGTGAACATACCATAATATTCGATCCGTGAATTTCGTACCCAATTGAAACCTATAAATGCGTTGTGCACAGAATCGACATCGTATTTGGTGTAAGAGGTAGTGGGTTCACACACTTAGTTTGCGATCATAGTGTGTGGAAAACGCTAGCTGAATGTGTCAGGCATTGGCAATAGATTTTCTACATTAGAGCGTTAACAGCGTCGCATTCTAGACGAATAAGTCAGACCTCGGTGTGGTTGACCCTTGCGTTTTGCCAGACCTGCAGACAACTATCGGATATTTTACTATGCACAGCCGAGTTTAAGCCGAACCAACAGGCTTACCTTAAAATTAGTTACACCAATGTGTTTCTTCTTTTAGTCTGCGGTAAGCTATATGGAGCAATTTGGTGTCTTCGCAATGAACTGCTCAATTCAAAACTATATAGCTTGATATGTATTTGTCTGATGTTAATGAAATTTTAACAAGTTACAGGCACATTTTTGGTAGTGGCAATCTCAAGTTACAGAATTTTTCAATCACCCAAAAAGTTATGTTTTTCTGAAGTAACTTTCTCTCTGCCCTGGATAAACATATTAAGAATGTATGTGACCGTAGGATGTGACGCGGATTTTATAAAGAGTTATTTACGAGTAGCTCTGTGCATGCTAGACATTGGGAATATCCGTGGGCGCAGTGGTGGAATCAAGTGCTACGCTGCAAGTCGCAGGTAAACCATTTTCCAGCAGCCTTGATTCGCGGCAACGACGCATTCATTTCCACGGCTGTGCACGCTTGTTAATTGCTAGGTCTAGCACGCACAGTACCAGTCTTAAATATCACTCTTTATAAAATCCGTTATCACTCCGTACGGTCCCACGGTCACAGTGGCTGTAGCTTCTAACAACCACAAGGACCTTCAAAATAAACCCACGCTTTCTGTTGTGTGTTTATCCTGAGCCGAGAGACGGTTACTTAAGATTTTCTGTACCAGTACAAATGCCTATAACCTATTAAATTTTATTAACTCAGATAAATGCATTAAAAGCTATGTAATTTTGAAGTGGGCAGTTCGTAGCGATGACGCCAAAACACGGACAAACCTTACTACAATATAAAATGTAAAAAAAAGTACTGAACTTGAAAACCAAATTGCTCCATACTGCCTAACGCAGAATAAAAGAAGAAAAACATTGGTATAACTTATTTTGCCGTAGGCTTATTTGTTTATAATTGAGGCTTAAACTCGTCGCCACAATAAAAAATCCGATAGTGCACCTGAAGGTCAAACGTGCGGAGGAGTGCACTTAGTACTTTACAATAAGTTATTTTTGCAGGTAACTTTCTCAGCTCTTCTTACTTGACTTTCGAATAGTGTGTAAAACAATGCTTTCACACATGGTAAGGAAAGGAATTCCGAATAATCCACGGAAAAATGGAAATAACAGGTACATTTAAACGGTCGCCAGTCCAATTGGACAATCCGTTCGTTACGTGATCGATAATCTGAACAAAAATATTTGCGTATGTTTTTCAGTAAATGTGTGCTAACAGAAGGTTCGCACACAGGAACCAACGCAACAGCTCGGTACAAAACAAAAGATGTTAGAGACTGTTTTAAAATTGTTAACAAAATCAGAAATATTTTCGAATAATAAGTAATTGTTACTGAAATGTTTGACTGGTAAAAACTTTCTATTATACGAGAAACAGGAATAAAGTAGCAACGTACACTTATGTAGAACTCATGGAATTTGCAAACGAAACTCACTGAAATATTGCAAATAATTTAGAAGTCACTTGAAAGAACAAATAGCTAAGTCAGCAATATTGCAACGTTTGAACACGAACCAGAACAGATTAAGCTAGCATAAAACATCTGATGAGCATGCAAAAAAGTATAGTGTTTATAGAATTATAGCTAGAATCTCACTTTGTTAGTGCCGGCCGCGGTGGTCTAGCGGTTCTAGGCGCTCAGTCCGGAACCGCGCGACTGCTACGGCCGCAGATTCGAATCCTGCCTCTGGCATGGATGTGCATGATGCCCTCAGGTTAGTTAGGTTTAAGTAGTTCTAAGTTCTAGGGGACTGATGACCTAAGATGTTAAGTCCCATAGTGCTCAGAGCCATTTCACTTTGTTAGTATTAGTTACGTTAAATTTACTTCAAAGTTACATCGGCCAAGTCTTAATAGTGAACGTTGCTTCTCGTTATTGTGGAACAAAAAGGCTAACTGAGGCGTCAGTACTTACCAATCTCAGCAATATTTTTAACAAGAAAGCAAAGTTGGCAGCATTATCGTTTTTTAAATGTTTCTTCTGTTTTAATGAATCGATGACACTGTTCGTATATGTTAGAAAAGATTCAGGACCCTAGGAGAATGAAGAGTATGGGAGATAGAATTTTAACGTATAACCGTTATTTAGAAGTTCGTTGAGTCACTGGGTATGTCTCAAACATTTCTAATGCGAGGGAAAACTGAAGAGATTTACAGTTAGTCGGAGACGTTGACACGATGACGACAGTGCCCCTTTTACTCCACATTTCGATTAGCAATAATCAGTTATGGGGCAGAATCTTGATTCTTGCAGCCGCATACATCTGCCCACATTTAACACGCCCTTTATGCCGCGTAATTTGTAATTCGGTCATACATGGATCCAACTTTTCGCTATGCACGCAACAGGCGCATCCACGCTATCACTAGAGCGCCGTCCACAACTCCGTCACAGAGCAGTGCTTACAGACTGTGCTAACCCTTCACCCAACGAGCTTAAATTTCGTACTGGCTATATGTCCGCAATGTCTGAAGCAATTCAGTTCCCGTCAGAATTTTTTCTCCAGTTAGGACGGTATCTATTTTGCCATGCCCCGTAAAATTACCGTTAACAAACTTGAAAAAGCTCATGCTAGTTTTATTTTTTCTCAAAAAGCAGTGAACATCGGCGATTTCTGTGTACACTGGTAGCTACAAGTTAAGGTTTAATCGAAATATGAATAAAATTTTCGATCTAGATAAAACTGCAAGAAGGCTCAAAACATGTTCGCCTATTCACCATAACCACTCGCTGCTCGCGAACTAAACGTAAATCGATGCAATTTCAGGAGGTAACACCTGAAAATTGTGTAGTGAACTTCAAAACGCGGTATGGTTAGCTACTATTAAACTGTGTCTTCCACAGAAATTCTGTATTTTTGTTTGTATTTTGAGCGTAGACACAGCCTCAAAAACCAATCCAGTACGAACGAGAATACATTTAAAATTGTTAAAAGTATCAACAAAAGTTGTACATGACGATGATGATGACTTAAGACAGTAAAATAATTTATTGCTATTTCATTTTTCATTTTATTGACGTTTCATTTCTGTTTTTTCATGAGAATTTCATTTTTATAGTGTTTTCATTGATTTTCTATTTTTGTAATGTTTTCACTGACCTTTAAATAAAATAAGCTCGTTAAAAAGGTGTCTTGCAAATTCACTTGCTTGCTGAAAAGATTCAGATTTACATAAATGATTTATTCTGCTGATAAAATAATGCTCGTGGTGTGTGTTTGTTTCACGAAATTTCGCTTGTTCCCCAAATTCAGTTGCTGTGAAGAGGTGGTCATTGTTTATTAATGAGGAACTTCTCAGTTACTGCAATGAGATCATTTAACTAACTTCGACATGTTCCGTAGCTAAGTAACTATATGCTTTAGCAGTTCGTATATCTTCGCAGAATAAAAATGTTGGGTCAGAGCCAGTTAGTTATTTTCTGAAATTGTTCGTACTTTACTATAAGACAGTATCATCACCATATAATAGGTGTAAAAGGTTGTTTTATTGCATAAACAGAGAAGTTACCAGGACCCGTCGGAGTCCACAGACGTAATAAAAACCTGGAATTGACCAGTCGAATTTTAACTCGTTGGGCTTTTCTTTAAGGAGCGACTCCACACTACAATATTTTTCAAAAAGTCTATTTAACGTCCTCGGAGTATTTCCTCTTAGATGTCAATACTGGATGACGTACGAGGACTTCAGAGATATTATTCACACTCCTATTAGTACGAATGATTTGTTCAAGATAGTATCTGTCGATCAGAGACCTGCATCTCGTGCACTCCTGGAAAGATGCACTGATGGCAAGAGCCAAGACGCAAATAAAAGTTTGGACGGTGTCATCCGCTCCAAGTGTCCCAAAGAAATTTTTGTTTCCTAAAAGAAGACACTTTTGGGTCTTGTACAATCTGTTTCTCATTTCAGTGTGGGATTTGGAAATATTATGGTAAGGACCATGGGACTAAAAACACGCGCACGCGCACCCGTGGGAGGACTTCGAACCTCCGGCGGGAGGGACCGCGCAATCTGTGAATGGCGCCTCAAACCTCGCGGCCACTCTGCGGTGCAGGAAGCAGTCTTGAAGTTGTATAGAAATGTTTAACTATGTTTTGTGAAAGTATCTAAAAATATGGAAATTGAAAATTGAGATGACTGCAAAAAGTTGGTTTTCAAACAAACCATTAAAAATTGAAAACTCAAAAACCACGGAACTTCTGAACTTCAAACTTGGTTATCGCTACATCTTTACATGAGACATAATTTTAAAATTTGGTTGAAATCGACCAAATAGAAGAAAGTTTTTTTTTGTGTGTGTGTGTGTGTGTGTGTGGAGCTCCCTTTAATGTTCTGACCGCCGTGGAATGGCGGCCGAGTTAACGTTGGTTGCAGGAAGGTGCGCTGTAACTCGTTTGTTAGCTACTCTGAAATTTAACTCAGTGTTTTCACTTTACCTTTGACTGACAATACAAATTTAACCAACATTCCCTATCGACATTGACCCAATGTAATCGTATTAATATACGCTATGTTACGAAGTTAGTGGTTTATCGCCATTACAATAAATACAAGAACATTTCAGTTTGTCACTGGTGATGTTTCAGAATTTGCGTAAATAATAATAATAGTAATAATAGTAATAATAGTAGTAATAGTAATTTTTATAGTATACAAAACGAAAATACTAGGTAACATATTTGTATTCTAATGTTTCAGTGCCACATATTATGAATCACAATGTATACTGAAATACTTCACGCATTAGTTGAAAAGAATACCATCACTCAAGAATGACACAATATCCAAACAATTTTTATATTTTCGATTTTAGTTCTTTGCGTGCTTACTTTTACAAACTGTCATGCATTGTTGGCATTACGCTTTTTCACATATTTCATTCGCTTTTAAATGGAAAGGCCTTTTTCAATTCGCGAGACAGTTGCCTGTCCTTACGCGGTAATCGCTAATTTTCTCTTTGAAAATTTGTTATATTGATTTGCGTATATTTGATGTAGTTTTTTCGTGAATTGTATTAAATCATTTCTACAGATTGAAAAAATAAAATGTTGTATTACACGAAAAAAGTTGTAGTCAGGATGAGAATTTCATGATAGACCTTCACGACTGTCATTCCAAGCAAGCAAAGTCCTTGTTGTTACTGTTTGCTTGATTGTCTCATGGATGACAAGTTTTCATTAGAATTTGGCATAATCTTTCTTTTTACGGAACCATTCCTTCTGAGACAGTAGTTCCTACGGAACTGGTTCATCGGACTATTTCAAGTGAACTGTAGAGTTTAAGATTACAAGTAAGAGCACTTAGAAAAACGCTTAAACTAATAAATCAAATAGCAGCATTTTATTGCCTACAAAAACTGAATGGCGTTTAAGGAACAAACCCAGTGTGCTTATTTTTAACAATTTTTTCAAAGATTTCGTCTCGTATGGTGCTACTGCCAATATGTGCGGCCTAACAGCAGTTATATTACGGGTGGGGTGGGGAAGGGAGGATCGGAACTAGAGACTGAACCTAAGTGAACTAACTGAACGGTTTCGGTCCTTGGATAAGTTCACCGTTAGGAATTCAGAACTTCGGGCACTTAGGTCATGGGAATAGGGTGTACTCGGCATCAAAGGGGGGAGATTCGTGCATGCGCATTCTAGCATTCAGTAGGCAGGGGAATCGAGGGGTAAAAGAACGATAGTTCACTAAAAGACCGGGCCGAAAAGTTCCTTTATCGAAATATTTCATCTGAACTAGTTCAATGAACTACACATCCCTAATTTTCATATTTACATACTACACGTATAAATCATAAGGCCCAAAGGCCACAATACTGTTGTGAAGACTTGCCTGGCAAGCACACACTAAAGTACTAAAAGTAATTGTCAGAAACAAAATCAAGGACCACTGTATGTGTGTGTGATGCGGTAGCGCACTTGTCACGTGCAGTGTCTCCTATTGCAAGAGTCCCCCGCGCGCTCTCAGAAGCAGCGGTCGCGTAGCGCGGTAGCGTTGGTGGTTGCGGGTATCGTGTCGGGTTCCGCAGAAAATTCTCCCGGGTGCAGCGGGAGGCTGCTGGGCCGCGGTGTTGCCACCCCGCAAGGGCCCATTTGCAGCCTTCCAGTCGCGACGCATTTGACGCCACTAGCAGTGTGGCTCGAAGTCTCGCGGAGTCAGCCAAAGGTTCGTAGCACGTGCGGCGGCCGCGTAGCTCAGATGATCACAGTACATCCAGCGACTCCCTGGTTGGGTCACGCAGCCGTTATTCTGCAATCTCCTTAGACTTGAAGGCTGGGCCTACTGAAAGTACGAAGTCAATATTTAGCCATAATTTATCAATGAACATTTTGAATTTGCAAGATGATTAAATTTTCAAGTTCAGCTTTTTCTTGCCCGTGTGTTATGGTTATAAACCGATCTGATTTACGTAATATGAAAAGTGTAAGGCGGCGTAGCGTACTCATATTCTGGATGGGCTGTGTTTATGTCGCGTTCAACCACGCAGCTTTCCAGCTCGTGAACTTCTGAATGATACAGAGAGCTTAGGAAGGAAGCCCACCTCACCCATTGTCTCCACGAGATAGGAGTGGAGCGAAGAATTCATTTTTCACTTTAACCGAACCCCAGTCACTGCAAGAAACTTGCAGTTATCGCTGGAGATCTGGTATAGCCCTAGAGCCATTATTTAAAGCCGGTTCTTGAAACGTTGTCACTAGACATTCTCGGGATAGTATGTCTTCAAGACTCTGCAGTTCAGCCTTTACAGCATCTCCGTGACACCCTCCCGCGGATGAAACAAACCTGTGACCATTCGTGCTGTCCTCCTGTGCGTACATTCAGTATTCCCTTTAGTCCTATTTCCTACGGTCCCGCCCACTTGAGCAGTATTCTGGGCAGGGTCACACGTGTGATTTGTAAGGATCTCCTCTGTAGATTGACTGGATTTACCTAGTATTCAACCAGCGAACCCAAGTCTGCTACTTGGTTCACCCACGACTGAGCGTATACGATCATTCTACTTCGTATCCCTGATAAGGGTCGCGCACAAGTATTTGTAAGAGTTCACAGATTCCATCTGGGACGCACTATTATGTTTATAGGATACTGTTTTTTCGTTTTTTGAAGAACGCAATTTTACTTTTTTGACATGTACAGAAAGTTGCCACTCATTGCACCATTTTGAAATCTTACCAATATCAGACCCAATATTTACGCAGATTCGTTCAGACAGCACTTCATTGTGGATAACTGACTGCATCATCTGCAAAAAGCCGGAGGTTACTGGCCCGCAAGATCATTAACATAAAACATTAATCACAGGGAACCCAACACAATTCCCTGGGGTACAAGCGGAGTATTTGTACATCGTTCGATGACTCTCCATCCAAAATAACATTTTGCGTCCTTCCCACCAAGAAATTCTCATTCGTCACATATTCAGTCTGATGGCCCACAGGACCGTACTTTTGATAAGCGTAAGTGTGCTACTGAGTCAAATGCTTTCCGGAAAACGAGAATAGTACATTTACTTGACTGTCTTGATCTATGGCTTTCAAAGTGTCATGTGTGAAAAGTGCGAGTGGGGTTTCACATGAACTATGTTCTCGAAATGCGTGCTGGTTGGCACGGAGGAGGTAGTCTTGTTCGAGAGAAGTCATTGCGTTTGAGCTCAGAATATATTTTAAGGTTCTACAACAAATGTATGTCAAGGATATTAAACGGTATTTTTATGGATCAATTCTGCTTCCCTTCTTGTAGACGGGTGTGAGCTGTGCTTCCTTCCCTACTGGGCGTAGTTTTTTGTTCGAGGGATCTAAGAGATACAATTAATAGAGGGGGCTAACGGAGCCGCGAACTGGATGTAGAATCTGATACGGTTTTCATCGGGCTGTGGGTCTATGTTCAGATTTAAGGAATTTAGTTATTTCTCAAGGCCACTGCCAGTCTTATTTTCAGTGGTACGAGGTCTAAAGTGGGCAATTCACCTGCGTTTTCCTTTGTAAAGAAATATTGGAAAACGGAGTTAAGCATTTCTGCTTTTGCTTCGCTTGCCTCAGTTTCAGTTCGTTGCCTCCTCGAGTGACTGTATACAAACTTTAGTGCCAGTCACGTCCTTTACATACGACCATAATTTGAGTTCTGTGAAACATCATTTGACAAAATTCTGCTACCGTGGGATCGGTAGCCACTGAATGCTTCACAAATTGCTCTTTTTACACCTATTGCTCAGTTTTGCCCGTTTTTAGCAGTTTATTTACAGTGATTTTTATACCGTGTAGGATCTCTCCCATAATTGTTTTACTGGGCACATATCAATGCTGTGAATGGTTAGCTATTCTTTTAAACTTGAGTCAGTTCCTCTGTAAGCTTCTTTCATGAGCTATAAGTTTGAAATTCCTCGTAGAGGAGTTAGCTAACATAGGGTAGTGCAGAGACCCCTGTAGAGACTCAGTTCCTTTAGCAGAGTGGAAGCAGAGCGGCGTGCTAATAACCCGACTCTACACCACATATCCAGTAAGATCCTAGACTTACATGTAAAAAACTTTTGATTGACGTTTACATGAATTGGTGGTAGGGGCCAGCCAATCGTAGTTCTTTCTCGAGCGCCATTTGTTAGCTGTGCTGCTCATGTGCATCTGTCAGTCATAAAATTATTTTATTCTAGCTACAGTAGAGTGGTGTAACCTGTCCTCGGAGTAGTCCGTTGACAATGCACAAAGGCTCTAAATGCGTAGCATATAACGTTATATAATGCGTGTTTTGTAACCAATGAAGGCATTGTAGTTTCAGCAGATTTTCATGGCACAAGAAAGTGGTAATTCATACTCTGTGTAGTTCAATAATTTTGTTCACGACTTGTAAATAGCATTGTTCTAAATCTGCTTCTAAAACATTCTTGTTCTGTTCCTTCATTCAAATCCAGTATTTGAATATAATTTTAGTTATTATCTTGTTCATTACGGAAATTGGGCTGATTGTCACCAGCTTGTACAAGTTTTCCTTACAACAGTTTCAGCTTCGTTGATGCTTCAGGGAGTAGTGTTTATCCGAAGACATCGTGCAAAAAGTTAATTTTTCTATTACCTAGTTTTCTGCTTTAATAATTTATGTTGAAACCCCCTTTTCCAAACTCGTATTGCTTTCTACATTCGTGCCCGTTCGTGTGTGCGGTGCACAGCGTTGTGACATTTCAGGTAACGCCAGCTATTGCTGTTATGCTTTGCTAGTGAGTCAGCCTCACCCGTCCTCGCTTTTCTGAATGAGATGACTAACTCACACTTGAAGAAACTGCCTTCTTCATAGAATGATCTCTACACATCTTGTCTGGTGGAAATCGTACCCGTCTGGAACCACAAAACTATTCAGTTTAGGAATAAGAATCTTTATTCCAATTTCTAAATTGCACAATAAAAAAATTGTCTAGGTGTTAGTACGGCTCGTGTACTGATGGTTTCTTACAAACTTAATTATGTACAGTATATAGAAAATTCAACCATTCCGGGAAACGAGAAACTGGACCACTTTTGCCTGTTGTCGACATCGGCACTGGCAGGTTATCGCTCCCAGGGATTCAGATACTTTCGAAAATCGTTTAATGTCAAGGTTGACGTCGGATAACAAATGGCAAACGAAATATTTTTGTGTGATATAATTATGGATTGACAATTCTGATTTGTTTCCCTTTTCTTGTAGTGTGAAACTTTGCTTCTTGCACATTTCATAATTCTACGTTAATGGAAAGTACGCTATAGATTTTGATGAGCGAGTTTACGCTTATCACAATGTCTGACATAAATGGCCGTGTCTTTCGGTTGTATTGACTTAGAAGCCTCAGTTTTTTACGCCGTCACGGACCCATTGGCCTTAGTATGGGACATAAATTTAAACTTGATACATGTACCTGTTTTGGGGAGAAAAAAGCTTTTAATAGACAGACAGACGGACAACAAAGTGATCCTACAAAGATTCCATTTTTACCAATTTGAAGTACAGAAACCTAAAAAAGGTACCGTAAGATGGTTTGAAGTAGCAATGCTGTTAAGAATATTAATGCCAACACTGCTTATGATTGCAGTTCTGACATGATCTGTATCCAGCATTGGAATCAACAAGATGGGTAGAACTTTCTTTCCCATTTGTTACAGACAGCTTCGTATCTAAAGGCAAGAATAAGTTTTCCTTTTCTTCTACCCAACAGGTGAGAAAATATTCTGAATGTTTACTGCCTTGCAATTACTCATCTGTTTCTTCTTTACATGTAGGTTGCAACTGATATTCGTTAGTTGGAATAAGGAACCTGAGTTACCGTACCATTGAAGCAAGATTCTAGTGTCAACAGTTCCTTCTGTAAAAGGAACTATATTTTTCCACATGAGATGATGATCGAAATAAATCTTGAGTGACATCACTGCATACTATCAAGTTGATGCTGTCACTTCAGAAAACAGTTGCACATCAGAGGACCCATATATCTTACATTATCAGATGTTTCAGTGCGAAGGATGGTTTGATGGAGCTTTCCACTCTTGTATATCCTGCGCAAGACTCTGCGTCTCTGAGTAACTACAGCAATATACGTTCATTTGAAATTGCTTACTGTATATAAGGGTTCCCAACTACGATTTTAACCCGGAACCCTTCATGCCGTTACCAAATAGACTATTCTTTCATGCCTCAGAATGTGTCCAGCCAGTCAACCCTTTCTTTTAGTAAAAATGTCCCACAATTTTGTTCCCTTTTTGGTTTAGTACTTCTTCATAGTTATTCGATCTAGCCATCTATTCATCAGCATTCTTCTGTAGAACCAAGTTTCAAAACCTTCTGTTCTCTCGTGGTTTATAATGTTTATCGTGCAATACTCATGTCCAGAAAAAAACACATTGAACAACTAGGGACAGGACATTAATATTAACAGGACTAGTATGGCCTGCAGAAATGATCAGCATCACCCCGGTTCAGCATGTATCCTCTTGCTTAGTGGGCACAGGGTCCGCCATGGGCCCTGATAATTTGTTCCATGCGTGATGGCAGCGACGCGTATAAGGTGCGAATGGCGTCCATGCTGCAATCACCTGCTTCCAGAGTTCGTTTGTGGTGACTGGCATTGGGTCACAGCGCTGCACCCGTCGTTTCACCACATACCACACCCTCCTGCAGGTCCAGAGATTAGAATAGGACCGAGATGTTCCAATCTGTCGTAAGAGGCGACTAAAAGGAGTGTCTTACTTTTCGGCCCTCTGAGTTCAGGTCCCATTCTATGGTTTGACCTGCCACTTTCCAAAATCTATAGAAGTGCGGTCCATATGGGGAAGGACACCTTAAGTAGTGCACGAGTTATCCATAGTGCCCTTAGATTCGATCTCCTGAATCTCTTGTCACGGCTTTGCATCTCCACCTGCGATTAAACTATTTGGGCGAGGACACTTTCCAGGATATGTCATCTTCTTCCGTTGTATGTCCCTACTTCTGTTGTCTCCTGTCATCTTTCACCCCCATGGCAATATAGGATTTTTCTGCGCCCAGTATCCAGTATGGTAACCAGTTCGTTGTGGTGTGGCCGCCATGTACCCATTTGGTGGTAGCCCCCTCACAACACAGGGATTGTACTCCTGATGCCTGTGCTGTAAACTCCCTGCGTATGCCAAGGAGCAGAAGCCTGCCTTCCTGGGCCATCAGGATTCTTGGAAACGACCATCGTGCCAGTTGGACTTTGCACTGACTGGCAGGGTGGCTGGCGCCTGTGGGGAGAGCCCCTGATCGGAGTGGGTGGCATCAGGAGTCACGTGGCCTACTGGCTCCGTGCCTGGGCGCTTTCTGCCTGGGTCGCTCTACCACTGATTATCTTGTCCCTTGAGTCTGTCATCCGAACAGCCTTTTCCAGACGCCAACACCTTGTTGCCGTCTTTTTTATTTACTAAAAATGTATGACACCACCTGGCGAAATCATATCCTTGCCACATTATGCAAGTGGAATCTCTGAGACCCGACGATTTTTATCCAGAATTTCATATCGCTTCGTACTTTGTGTCCAAGTTGGTGCCTCCTATGTTTTCCCCAGTATCCAGGAGAATGGGGTCCTGCAGGGCTCTGTATTGAGTGTATCTGTATATTTAGTGGCAATTAATGTTCTAGCAGCAGCTGTAGGGTCTCACGCTCTGTGTATGCAGACGATTTCTAAATTTTGTACTGCTCCACTAGTACTGGTGTTGCTGAGTGGCACAGTCATGGGCTCTAGCCCACGGCTTCCAGTTTTCAGCTGCGAAGTCGTGTGTCACGCCCTGTCGGCGTCGCACTCATCTGGAACCCCTAACTGTAGTGGAGGCATATCGATTTTTAGGACTGGTTTTCGATGCACGATTGACTTGGCTTCTTCGCCTTCGTCAGCTTAAGTGGAAGTGCTGGCAGCACCTGAATGCTCTCCACTGCCTGAACAACTACTACTGGGGTGCACATCGCGCTACGCTGCTGCAGCTCTATAGAGCCCTTGTTCAATCGCATCTTGACTATGGGAGTCTGGTTTATGGTTCGGCGGCGCCCTGAGCGTTGCGTTTACTCGACCCAGTGCACCACTGTGGCGCTAGACTAGCGACGGGAGCTTTTAGGACTAGTCCGGTGACCAGCGTCCTGGCGTTCGTAGTTGTCCTGCGCATCCGAATTACCGTCTCCTTTTCCCACCCACGGCGGCTCGTCTCCCGCACCGGCGGCGCAGGTCAGGGTTTACAATTGCAGTTCGCGTCAGATCCCTTCTATCTGAAGTGGAGTCCTTGCCTTCACCACCTGTACTCGAGGTCCATTCGCCTACACCTCCATGGTGTACACATAGGCAGCGGCCTCACCTGGACCTTTCACATGGCCCAAAGGACTCAGTTCACCCCGCGGCTCTCCGCTGTCATTCCCACTCGATTCTTGACATGTATAGAGGCCACGAAGTGGTTTACACCGACGGCTCGATGGCTGATGATCACGTTGGCTTCGCATATGTCCATGGAGGACATACTTAACAGCATTCCTTGCCCGATGGCTGCAGTGTTTTCACTGCAGAGCTGGTGGGTGTATCTCGTGCACTTGAGCACATCCGTTCATGCCCTGGGGAGTCGTTTGTTCTGTGTACTGACTCCTTGAGCAGCCTACAAGCTATCGACCAGTGCTACCCTCGCATTCCTTCGGTAGCGACCATCCAGGAGTCCATCTATGCGCTGAAGCAGTCCAGTCGTTCAGTGGTGTTTGTCCGGACCCCAGGTCACGTCGGAATCCCAGGCAAAGAACTTCTTGACAAGCTGGCCAAACAGGCTACATGAAAACCGCTTATGGAGATCAGCATTCCAATAACTGACCTGTTTTCGTTTTTAAGCCGCCAGGTTTTTCCGGCTTTGGGAGACTGAATGGCTTAGTCTCAGTACGAACAACAAACTGCGCGCCATTAAGCAGACTACGAATGTGTGGCATCCTCCAAGCGGGCCTCTCGCAGGGACTCTGGTTCTCTGCCGGCTCCGCTTTCGCCACGCTTGGGCTACCCACGGTTACCTCCTGCGCCGTGAAGACCCCCCCTCAGTGTCGATGCGGCGCCCGGTTGATAGTGGCACATATTATGGTGCACTGTCCCACTTTGACTGCCCTGCGACGAAATCTTCGGTTACCGAACTCGTTGCCACTAATTTTAGCTGACAACGCCTAATTGGCTGATTTAGTTTTACGTTTTATTCGTGTAGGTGGGTTTTATCATTTGATCTAAGTTTTAGCGCATGTCCTTTGTCCCTGTGTGTCCTCCACCTTAGTGCTTTTAGAGTGGAGGTTTTAATGTGTTGCAGAGTGACTGGTTTCTCCCTTTTGTTCTCATGGTCAGCCAGCCGTGGTAATCTGTTTTGTTTTTCTGTTGTTTTCTTCTCCCCTTCTGTTCATTTAAGTGTTCGTCGCACTTCCGTCGTTCTTCTGGTTTTTCCTTTCTCTGCGTTTTGTGTCGTCAGTCTCACTTGTTTTATTCTTACCCTTGTGGCATTGTTTTATTTGGAACAAGGGACCGATGACCTAGCAGTTTGGTCCCTTCCCCCCCTCTTTTAAACCATCCAGATACTACACATTTTAGATTGGCTACAGTTCAGGTGATCTTGCGGGCCAAGGCAAAAGGCTGACAACCTGTGACACTAAGATGGCACGTGTTTGTGCAGGAACATGTGGTCGTGCATTGTCTTGCTGAAAAATGGCTCTAGAGTTTTTTGTATAAAGGGTGTGGCTACAGGGCGCAGAATGTCATTCACGTAGGTCACACTGGTCTCAGTGCTCTGGACACGCACCGACTGTGATTTGTGGTTGTGCCCAATAACACCTCACGCATAAGGCCTTGAGTTGGCGCCTGTATGTCTTGTGCGAATGGTGTCGCTGTGATGCCTCTGCCACCGTCTGCGGCGAACCATATTGTGGCCATTTTCAAACAAACGGAACCTTTATTCGTTCGAAAACACTACCTTTTGATAATTTCTGGCCCAGTGAAGTCGTTCCATTCACTTCTTTCTGTCTAGCATGTTTCTACACATTCGTCAAAGATAGGCGGAGAAGTAGACGACGCGCACTTAACCCATGCCATAATACACGCGACCGACTGTCATCCCTGATACTATACGGTGTGTTAAATCGTTCCACTGTTGTTGCAGAGCCGAAGAAGACGCAGATCTGTACTGCAATGGCATTCGGATATGTCGATCTTTTCGGGGGCGGTCTGGGTGACGCGACCAGACTCATCTCGCCATGTTCTATGGCCTTCCGTGAACCATTCTGCTAACACTTGTTGCACTGTCGAAACTCTACGTCACACACGAGAAGCAGCTTCCCGGATGGATACAGCACATAATCTCATGCCAATAATGCGCACTCTTTCAGACTCACTGATTTGACGGTGCGGTTTGGAAATACGTCTGCGGGGCATCCTGCACGTCTGCTCAAGTTACGCTGATCCATTACCTTCGGGTTCAGCGATGAGAGCCGCATGCACGTTTTACCAGTAGGTGGTGTTCAAATGCTAATCATTTCTGCGGAACATACTAATGTACATGTGCTGTGAATATGAACTCCTATCCCTAGTTCAAGTTGTTTTTTCGGAACTTGAGTGTACTGCTACGGTCGCAGGTTCGAATCCTGCCTCGGGCATGGATGTGTGTGATGTCCTTAGGTTAGTTAGGTTTAAGTAGTTCTACGTTCTAGGGGACTGATGACCTCAGATATTAAGTCCCGTAGTGCTCAGAGCCATTTGAACCATTTTTGAACTTGAGTGTATATTAGGTGTTAGAAATTTCATTCTGTGAAATGCTATTTTAGCAGCTGCGTATGCATTTTGTATCCTCTACTTCAGCAATCGTCAGGTATTTTCCTGCCGAAATAGCATAACTCATCTGCTACTTTGTCTTTCCTTTAGTACTTGCTCAATGTACAAATAAAATATCAGGGATAGGCTACAACCCTGTCCCACTTCCTTCTCAGCTACTGCTTCGCTCTCATAACTTTCGATTTCTATAACTGCAGTTTTTCTGTGTAAATTGTAAATATCCTTTCGCACCTTGTAATTTATCCCTCTTAGCTTCAAAATTTCAGTGTGTTCATTCCAGTTAACACTGTCAAAAGCTTCCCCTACATCTACAGAAGCTATAAATGCAAGTTTGCCCTTCTTCGACCAGCCTGCTAAAATAAGATCACATTACTGTAGCCTCGAGTATTTCTTCGTAACCGAAACTGATCTTCTCCAGGGTTATGTTCGACAGTTTTTCCACTCATTTGTGAATAATTCATCAATATTTTGCAACAGTGAGTTATTAAGCTTTACTTTTTTATTTTTCAAAGCAACTTACTCGTCTTCTGTTAAATTCCTTTCCCTTATGTCGGTCCAATGGCACCCAATGCTTCTTTTGAAACACTCATCATTAGTTTGTTCTTTCAGTTCATACAGGTCCCATTCCCGTAATATCTACCTTTTTGCATTTTTTCGGTTTTAATGTGCAATATATCATCAGTAAATTACGCCCAGAGTCCACACCTGCCCCTTTAAATTTGTTAGTTTAAAATCTGATTTCAAATCCCTTTCATATAATTGTATAATGAATCTGACATCTTCCAGTGTTCTCAAGTCTCTTCTTCGTATACAACCTTCTTTCATGATTTTTAAACTAAGTGTTAGTATTTATCAAATTACGCTCTGTGCAAAATTCTGACAGACGACTTTCTCTTTCACTGATTCCCCCCAGACTGTGTGCACCTATTATTTCACATTGTCTTCCTTTTTCTTCTTAGAGTTCGTCGCCCATCACAATTAAATTTGTCTCCATAAACGATCTGCATATTTTCTTTTATCTCGTTCCACATTCTTTCAATCCTTAGTATGGTCTGCGGAACTAGTTGGGACATAAACTTGAACTACTGTTGTGAGTGTTGGTTTGTGTCTATTTGACTACGATAATTCGTTCACAGTGCTGTTCATGGTAATTTACCCGCGCTCTTATTTTCTTGTTCATTGTGAGGTTTACTCCTACATTACCTCTATTTGATTTTGTGTTGATAACCCTGTATTGACCTGATCAGAAGATCTGTTCGCCCTGCCACCGCACTTCACTGTATCTAACTTGTTACCAGGCTCTGACACACAAAATGTCAGTTTTTCTGGTGAGATCCACTAGCGTCCCCACCCGGAGATACGAAAGCAATCGTCAGTTTACGGTAGAGCTGCATATTCTCGGGTAAAAAAATAACGGGTGTAGTTAGCTCTTGCTTTCAGCTGTTCACAGTACTCGGGCAAATAAGTCAGTGTTGGCGGATGTTACAAGGTCATGTCAATCATCCATAGTATTGACCTTGCAACTATTCAAAAGGTCTCTGCTCCTCTTCAGGAACTACACGTTTCTGTGGCCTGTCAAAGATAATCCTACGTTGTGGTTGCACCTACGGTACGTCCATCTTTATCGTTGAGGCACGAAAACCACCCCATTTCGTATAGCGCCGTAGTTCATGCGGGTAGGGATTTCAGACACTATATTCTCCCTTGTCAAACTTAGACCCGCGGTCTGAGATATCTTCCATAACGTTATTCTACAGCTGACGCTGTTGATAGCGCGGAGTTTTTTTAAGTCGCAATGATAGTTGACAAAAGAAAACTGCGATCTCGTTAGGACGCTGGTGACATAACCTTCCGCTCACAGATAACAAATCCGTCATTTCCATAATATAGGAGTTGTGCCCAGTTGAATACGCTACTTTGCCAGAAGCGAGCCCATCAACATTACCTAACCAAAGCAGTGGTTAAGAACACAGCTGTGCTCAGCTCTTTTGTGTGAATTCCCAGAATAACATGCTGTAAACCGCGAATTGACAGTTGACCCAAATTCTTGTGCCGTTAAGTGCCTCGGATGATCTCGCTTGATAGCCGAAGTCGCCGCTCAGGGATCCTGGACCGCCGGCTCACGATTTGTTAGAAACTCAGTTCATAAGGATACAAAGTTAATTGCAAAAGCATGGCTTTTGTGTAGTGTCAGACAGGAAAAAACTAGAGCTTTGTTTCTGTACCCTTTGGCACATTATCTTCGATGGTCGCTTTTTGGAAGCATTTCTTTCATGACGCCCCGAGTGTTTATCCTGATTTTGTTTAGTAGTCATTGTTCGTTTTGTAAAGCTCAGAGACTGTTCAAAATTTCTATCCTATGGCTTCAGTTCCGTATTTTATCACCATCTAGCTAGGATTGTTATTCTGTTACTTAGCCTGTAAATCAGTTTATAAGTTCTTAACCTATTTTGTTGTCAGTACAAGACAATGAATGTATACAACTCGCTCATTTCGTTGAATAATATGTTCCCACGCCCACTCACACCCATCATAGTAGGGAAAGCCTCGAAAAACAATATTTTTGGTCTTTTGAACACTAAGTCACTATAGTCCCCCTGCCTGTAAAAGGAATAGGGATTTATCCGTAACGTAACTGAAGTATTAGTTTATTGTAAAATAATAGAATGAGTTGTGCACCCTCTGGATACTCGGAAATAATTACAACGTAAATAAACGGCGTCCATTTTGGTTTGCAACCACAGAGTACTAACGTGATTCGTTGTACTTTTCTTGAGGCACTTGCTGAACATGAAAGCAGCAGAAGCAAAGCGTCAAGAAGATAAATGAACGGAAATTATCTATTGAAGCTCAGTTTAATACCTACAGCTAGCAATGTAACAGTGCACAACTGCATTGTAAGAATCCCCTTCAACAACTAGCTTATTATGAACACACTTTCATTTCGCAAAATTTTCTTCAGATCCTCAAAAACCTACTCCACCATTAGGAAAGAAATTCCTAAGAGAAGTACTTATCATAATGGTTGTTCTTTATACTTAGCAGTTACTCTCGAACGATAGTGGTATTGGTAAGTTAAATGACAGATAATTTTTAGCACTATCGGAAATCGTATAATGAAACAGATAACGATGTAGATGACTCGTGTATCTCGAATTCCGAAAGTCTTTTATACATTTCCGCACTGTTGATCAAAGAACTGCTCTTCAATGGATATCGTATCAGAATTTCGATTGTACTAATAGCATCCTGTCAAGCAAGATCCCAGTTTATAATTACAGACGGAGAGTAATCATCACAGTGAAATGTAAATCTGCCTTGCTACAGTGGAGCGTGATTGCAGTTGCTACTCGTAATGCAGTGGTGTCCAAAAGTATAGCATAATGACGGCAGCCCGGTTTCTCGTACAGCAGCACTACAGAAACTGGTGTTAAGTGCAACTAATTTAGTAGATAGAACTCTGGGTAAGCAGTTGCGTGTGTCTGAAGTGGTGGAGCTGTGATGAAAGCAGCATACTAAACCTCGTTAGAAATCTTCGTTACGTGAAGTGAACATCGCTAAGTTGTTTTCTACAGCATGCTATGAGGAAGTAATTTAAACCCAGTGTTTGGAGGGTGTAGTAGAATCTACAAATGCAAGTGGGACACTATGCCAGGCATTACGTGTGCTACAAAGTAGAATCTCCTGGCTGTGATAACGCTAGCAAACTATGAGAGATGTCCAGCGTACTGGGTCGTTAAAGGCACATGACACCTCACAACCGTTATCTCGCTAACATCAGGTCAAGTTTTTCAAAGTAAACACTGGCTTCATTCTGTGGTTATTTAACAATTAAAGTTAAGCCGTATTTACAATGTGTCCCGTTCGCGAATACTGTAACAAATGTATTGAAGGTCGAGTGAAGAACCTCTGTGCTTCGAAATGCATCATCAGTAACATGTCTGTCCCCAACAATATGAACCTTTAAATGTTGTGTGTGTGTGGGGGGGGGGGGGGGGGGCGGATTAACAAGGTTCTTTGTTTACTTGTACTGAATGTTTCACCTGAATAGTGTCCATGTGTTGTGGTACAGGTTCATCAGTAATAGTCCTCTTGCAGACAATACCGGTAATTTGCTATTACAAACTGTAGTCTCGCTGTAGTCAGTCACTAACCCGGTCGATATGGACTGTCATAGCCTGTGACAATACTGACAGACGCCAAGCTGAATGCGTGAGTCAGTGAAGCCCTCCTGTCGTCGTCGTCGGCGGCGGCCTCTACACATACTGTCGAGAGGACGTTGTCGGCATGTTGCTTGCAGGTGTCTCTCTGGCCGGTGTGCTGGCGACTACTTACGCCAGCACTTCCACCCCCCGAAATGCCGCACCATTGTAGTGTAAGGGGGGAGAGAGAGAGAGAGAAAGGGAGGGGGGGCAGGACGCTGGACGTAGATGAGCCGTGACTGTGGAGGACGGCGTACTCCCGACCATACTCCATCTGACTTGCGAGGCAACAGAAACATCCTCTGCAAACTATTGCCAGGGCACACGTCCAGGCCTGAGGGCGTGTCCTGAGACGATGACGCCGACGGCAGGTCCACGTGGATCGGGTCGGCGAGCGGGAACGGCGGGAGCGAGAGCGCATCGTACATCCGCTCCTCCTGGGCTGCTCTGGTGGCACCAGCGGGCGGCTGCGAAGGCCGCGTGGTCCCGTGAGGCCGTGAACCTGGGGAACAAAAGCAGCAGAATCACGGGGCAAATGACACGCACGAATTTGTTTCTGGTGGCGGCGCTGCAAACCATCGGCACCTGCAATGAAGTACGTAAGAGCCAATGCGTTCCTGGATCACGCCTCTTTCTCAGCGCCCACAGCTGGCATAAAACATGAAAACGAAATCGCGCGGCGCAAAGCGATACTTTCGGACCATTGGCGGCGCCGGATGCTGCGGTGGGTGTAGCAAGTGTAGCAGCGTCCGATGGCGGCGGCCATGCAGAAGTTCTGCCGCCGATAGTCCGTCTCGCGGGTGAGAACCATAGGGGGGGGGGGGGGGGGGGAGAAAGAGTTGCAGCGACTGTTCCCGTGTGTGGGTGGTGCGAAGCTTGGCCATCAGTTGTTTGAAAGTGAGTACGAAGCGTTCTGCTTCTCCGTTGGACTGGGGTTGAAACTGAGCGCTTGTTAGATGATGAATGCTATTTCGTGCACAAAACTGTTCAAAATCACGTGAACTGAACTGTGGTCCATTATCCGACCGAAGCGCTTATGGCAAACCTTCTACGAAAAATATGGAATACAACGCTTGAATTGTGCTACGTGATGGAGTAGAAGCCATAGGCACCGCAATTGAGAACTTGATAAGTCTACCACTATGAGCCAAAATGGTCCTGCAAACTTTGTGCACTCGTTGCCGTGGGGATTGAGTCTTAGGCCAAGCTGAGAATTTCTGTGGCCGAGCGGATTGGTTTTCGCGCAAACGCGACACACTGTCATGTGTTCAATGTGAGCGTTCATGTCCTGCCAAGTACTGTGTCGTCACACTAACTGTTGAGTACAAACAGTTCCCCAATGTCCTTGGTGGAGCAATCGCAACACATCCTTTTGCAACACTTTGGCAATAAGCACACACGATTGTCCAGTGTTATTTTGAGTTAGAAGCACACTCTGTTGAACTGAAAGGTTATCCCGACGTGCAAAATATAGCGCGTAACTGAGTTTTGGGTGCTGTAACCGAAGATGTTCTTAGTGACGGGTGACAAGCACGTAGCTTACAATTTCTTTTTTCTTTTACGGCTGCAAATTGTGAAATTCTCATCAACATCGATATCTTCAGCTAGTCCTTTTTTACTAAATGCTCAGACAGCCGTACATGACCCAAGGTAATTCTTAATTAATTTGACTTTTGAAAAACAGAATTAGAATTCTTCTACATGAATCTATCGAAACGCACAAAGTTAAGAAAAATATTATCGCCAAAATAAATTTGGGAACGGATTCAGAAATGTGTCAACATGATTTTTTTAATCGTGAGAAGTTTCGCTTCTGAAGTTTTAATCAAAGGACTTGGATCTGAAACAGCATCTTACAGACTTTCTATAGTGTATCGATTTCTTGTAAAAAGCTGTCGATGCACCCTTAACACTGACCTCAGTTCGTAGCGTGCTGTTCAGTATGGCTTGAAAATGCGAACTCTGAAACCTCTAGGTAACGTCTCTCAGCTGTCCTACCTGTCGGGCAAGGGGGTTAGTCGATCCTTCCTCGACCCTGTCTGGGCGCAAATTTCAGGGGGCGCAGTTTTTAGTACACCACCCAAAAAACCATCTATCGCTGTGATCAGTAGAGCATGACATATGACTCCCTGAAAATCGCATTTTCTCGCGCGGCTTTTTGGAACATATTAGTATCGTGCACTGTTGTGCACGAACCGATTAATAGATAGGATTCACAGCAGAATGGTTCTCCAGACCCTTGCAGGCGGAGGTAAACTCCATTCTGGATCCTTTATCATACTAATTATACTCCTGCAGTGTTCCTGTGTAAAGTCATTCAAAGCAATAGACATTGACCTTGCTGGCCAATTCAATAAACAGCAGCTTACTGGTGGTCCAAATATCTTTCGTGGACTGAGAATGCAGTTCGCGTGTGATGTAGAAGCTGTTTTTGGAGGCAGCACATGGTTGACCCTGGCTGTTGTGTGGGGGGAACCATGCAGACTGTGGTGGCCTTGAAGCTTTCCCGGATGTAAACATTTTGGCTTGGAAGACTTGGAGTAGAGCGGAGAGAAAACAGGTCTACTAGCGAAGGTTCCCTATGGTACTTTGGTTCCAGACAAGCCATTTAATTTGTCCCCCCCCCCCCCCCCTGCTCGTGCTCTTTCCACCGTTCCGTTCCGAATGGCACGTGCGAAGAATGATTATCAGTAAGCTTACGTAAGAGGCCTAGCATCTCCAATTTTCTTTGTTGTAGTGTGTGCCACTAGTGTTTGTGTTGGCCATCTCCATAACGCTCTTGCGGCGACCAAACGATCCAGTAACGAAACACGCCGCTCTTCGTTCGATCTTCTCCATTGTAATGTGTCCCTTTATTTCATTTCCCTTGCATTTGTTAAAAGTCAGTGCGGGTGTTTAAATTTTATAGTTTGCAGTGCCGCGAATTGACACCAGCGTACACGACTGTCGCTAAATTCAAGTTACTGACGATTGTCGCGAACGGTGCTGTCTCAAAAGGAGCTCACATTAATTGAGAACTAAAATAAAGTTAAAGAAGGAAGCAATATTATAATCGCCCCTTCAGTAGAAAAAATACAGACTGATGCGCATTGGCAAGTGAAAGAAGCCCCCGATGTTTCAAAATATTACACTGACAAATCTTTATCCCACTGTACGTGTGTATCGCAGGGACAGTACTTTCAAAATTTCAAGTCTATTGCTTTTCCCGTGCATTTACTTTTCGCCATGCAGCGCGCAGTCGCAGAAACATTTGAAATTTCAGATGATGTGTATTCTCATGAATTCTGTACCAGTCCAGTTTCAGTGTGTGTTAAATTTCCAGTTAGTATCTTTTCGTTACCCACAAGATTACCAAAGTTAAAATTTTTGTATGGAATCTATAGTTAAAAATTCTTCCGGTAGCGAAATTGTAGAAGACAGTGATACATGAGATGAAGTATGGGTTAAGGAACGGAGTTGGTAGTCTTGAAAGAACCTTTCAGATTTTCACGTAGTTTGCTTCTAGAAGACTTTGGAAAGCGATAAACGCAGTGATCTAACAGAAGTGTGAACCTCGCTACTGCTCATTGTGGTCACCACTGCTTCGACTATCTCCATCCTCCATTTTAAGGGCGCCCACACCGTGGGCTGGGGGTGGGGGGAGGGTGGTGAGACTCGCCGCCACTGCCCCCCCCCCCCCTCTAATTATAAAGGAAAAAAAACAAATATAGTGTAGCCAAATGTTTCTCTTTCAAGAACATGATTTAAGTCGGTATTTCGTAGGTTTTTAACAGGGTCCCAACTGGAACTTTTTACAGCTATATGCAAGTCGCCATTCGTCCTCCAAAATATTAAAATTACTTCGTACCCCTAGGTCTAGCCTTTACCCCACACCCCCTACAAACTGTCGTATGGGCGATCTTGTTTCCATCACGATTGTTGTCTGGTCGGCTGAGTTTGGAACACGCATTTCCTATTGCTGTTACTAAGCTAACAAAACTACCCCTTGTCCACGTCGACTGCCCAAACGGCCCTGCCGAGAACATACCGGCGGGGCGGTTCGGACGCTGAAATACGCCTGGGCGGACAAAGATCCAGGGCGTCCTCCGTTGACATTAAGTGGCGCTAAATATACACCTGGCAGGCACGCCAGTCTCCGGTGCAGCTCTGTCGTCCAGTCAGCTGCCGATGCGGCCCACGGGGATGTAGGACACGCTGGTTAGCGAGCACTTATCGGCACCATGCCAACGCGCGCCAGTTTATTAGGCGACGCTGCTCCCGGGGATTGCCATCTGTCGTCTGTCAGAACGGACTGATCGGTGTCAAAAACAGCGCTGACTTAAGAGGCTCTTGGGAACGAGATGGATTTTATAACTGTTACCAGCCACAAAGCATAGTGTACTAGAGAAGGCAGCGATGAAGCCCTTCCTCCATGGAGCCAGACGTGGTATCAGATCTCGTGTTATTGTGCTTTTCGCACTGAAGTCTGGTTTGATGCAGCTCTTCGCACAAGTTCATACTGTGCAAACTACTTAATCTCTGCAGCCTCCATGAGGTGACTAGTCATTGCATACCTCCTAATATCGTGTCGCACCTCATTTTGCCCGACGTAGTGCAGCAACTCGACATGGCATGGACTCAACAACTAGTTGAAAGTCTCCTGGAGAAATATTGAGCCAAGCTGCCTCTCTGCGCCGGCAACACTTCCGTAATTATTGATGGCTAAATGTTCTGCATGAACTGACAGAGTATTATCCCATAAATGTTCGATGGGATTCATGTCTGGCGATTTGGGTGTCCAAATCATTCGCTCCGATTGTCCAGAATGGTTTTTCAAACTAATCACAAGCAATTGTGACCCAGTGACATGCCGCATTGTCGTCCATAAACATTCCATCGTTATTTGGGAACGTGAGTGGCTATAGATGGTCTCAAAGTATCCATCAAAGATCTGCTCAGATTAACCAGAGGACTCGGTCCATTCCATGTAAACACAGCGCACGCCATTATGTGGCCACCACCAGCTTTCACAAGGGCCTTCTAGAAAACTTCGATCCATGGCTTCGTGGAGTGTGCGCCACACCAGTCATATCAGCTCTTACCATCTGAAATCAGGACTTGTCAGATCAGGCCACGGTTTTCCAGTCGTCTGTGATCCAACCGATATGATCTCGAGCCTAGTAGAGGCTCTGCAGGCGATATGCTATTAGCAAACACAATTGTGGCTGTCGTCTGCTGTCGTAGCCTATTAACGCCACATTTCGCCACTCTGTCTTAACGGATACGTTCGTCGTATGTCACACATTGATTTCAGCGGTTATTTCACGCAGAGTTGTTTTCTGTTAGCACTGATAACTCTACGCAAACGCCACTGCTCTCGGTCGTTAAGCGAAGGCCTTCGTCGCCCACTGCGTTGTCCGTGGTGAAGAGTAAAGCCTCAAATGTGATGCTCTCTGTATTATGTTAACACTGGATCTCGGCGTATTTAATTCCCAAACGAATTCCGAAATGGAATGCCCCATACGTCTAGCTCCAACTACCTTTCCACCTTCAAAATATGTTAATTCCCGTCGTGCGTCCATAATCACGTCGGAATCTTTTCACGTGAATCACCTGAGTACAAATGACAGCTCCGCCAATGCACTGCCCTTCTACACCTCGTGTACGCGATACTCCCGCCGTCCGCGTTTGTGTCTATCGCTGTCTCATGTCTGAGTATACACTGATGAGCCCAAACATTACAACTGCCTCCGCGGTACTGAATGCCGCCTCGTGGCGCTGAGGACACGTGACGCGGTAAGGTAGTATGTAAGCGGAGTAGAAACGTATGGGGAATCATTCTAGCTGCGATATGGGGTGCCAATGGATAAATATACTAACATGTGTCATTGACACGTAGCAGATCGTTATGGTCCAGGAACGAACCATCATGGAAACGGCAAATCTGGTCGGCTTTCACGTGCATCTGACGTGAGCACATATATAATGTGCTTGCAGGACGGCGAAACCAAGAGTAGGCGAGATGTTGGACGTCCACGTCACTTCTGAGAATAGGGAGGTGGGAGGCTTGCCCTCCGTGTGAAACAGGATTGGCAGCTATCTGAAGATATGACGGCAGGATGCAGAGTTGGTGCATGCACAAATGTCTCGGAACACGCCATCCAGCACACAATGCTAAACGAGGGGCCCTCCATCAGACGACCACTTAGTGTCCCCATGTTGACCCAACGACGTCAGTTGCGATAGCGGTGGGCATGGGCTCATCCACGTCGGATCATGGTTCAATGGAAACGTGTCGCCTGGTCGGATGGATCACTTTTCTTCTTAAATCTGATCGATGATCGTGTCAGGATGTGCAATCATCCTGGTGAACTGCTGCTCGACCCATGCACCGCGCAACGGACACAGGCTGCTAGGGCAGTATTATGCTATGGAGGTCGTTTACCCGTGCTCTCACGGGGCCTGTGATAGCAGACGAAGGCACAGTGACAGCTTTGTACTACCAGAACATGACTGCGGATCACCTGCATCCCTTCAGGCTTGATGAAGACACTGTCCATTCCATTCAATTGCTCTTCCAAGACCTTTGCTGCGCCCGACAGAATTACGATGTTCTAGGCAAATCTGAGTATTTATTTTTAATTCCTTTCCCAAATTTTTCATCCGTTTCCTCTACTGCTTGCTCAGTGTACAGATTGAATAACATGGGGGGTAGGTTACAACCATGTCTCTCTCACTACTACCACTACCACCCTGTAACTGCAGTTTGGTTTCTGTTATAGATAACTTTTCGCTGCCTGTATATTACCCCTGCTACCTTCAGAATTTCGAAGAGTCTGTTCAGTCAACAGTGTCACAAGCTTTCATTAAATCTATCGAAGATGTAAATGTGTATTTGCTATCTTCTAAGGTAAGTCGTGTTTCTACATTTCTCCGGAACTCAAACTGATAGAGCTCTGCTTTTGACTGTTTTCACGCTATTCTGTAAATAATTCGTGTCAGTATTATGCCCCTTTTAGAAACCAGACATAAGACTTCGTTTTATCCAAAAATACCAAATATATAAACAACCATTGCAGGAAAAATATTTCTTGCTTTACAAAAACTTTCTGCAATAAACAGCAGTTTTACTTAATGCAGTCCGTAATTCTTAAGCTTGTGCAAGCTTTCTAAAAGTCACATCAGTTTCTTGCTTTTGAGCATTTAATCTCATACATTAGACGATTCTATACATTAGACGATTCTACCGCATAAGAAGTAATGGATATTGAAAACTGAGTTCAGAGACTCTGGTCACTAGCTAGAGGTGATGGATACGGTAATGAAGATGAGTTAGCCACTCTCAGCAAGCATCTTTTTGGTGCTGCACCTCCTTACGCACTTCCTTGTGGGTAGAACACGATGAACACATTACTCTGTATATGAAGCAAAAATTGTTACTTTAATGTGAGGCCCAGAATTAGTGTCACCTAGCCAATAGTGTTTCACTAGGCGGTTCACCACCTGGCATTTATGGTGCTTGCATAAGTGTCTAGGGAAATAATTAAAAGTATTTTGCTAGTAAATCAGATATTCAGGGTTGGCTCACTTGTTGGTTATTGGATATTTTTCTGACTCGTGACGTGAATTTCCTGTATGGCAATAATTTATGCGCGTTTGTTATTATCAGTCTGGTCGCTACTTGTGTCGCTGATATCTTTTACTCGTAATTGACCAGTTTAGTCTAGTGCTGACGTGCTGACTTCGAAAACATTACGTCACGGTGGAGGAGATGTTCGCTTTACCTCTGCATGTGAGTCGTGAATAAAATAGTTCAATTGAAAGGAGACACTGAACGTGGCAACAGTTACATTGTGTTCAGCTAAATGTGCTCGGGTGGTTCACGGTTCGGAGTGGTCAGTAATACAGAGTCAGTTTAATAGAAAGAGGCTACAGCGGTAAAGTTATCTTTCTTTACGCTGTGTTCTCTCGCAAAGTATAATTCTTCGTCCGATCTTCATACTCCCTGCATATTGTGTTACGTTCAACGTCATCAGACGTTCCGATTAATGTCATCTAGACGCTGGTGGCCAGCTGATTATTTACAGAAAACTGAAAGTTACAAATGCAGATTAAGCTTCCGTTGAATTATCTTAAAGCGCGAGATAAAGATGCACCAGCAAAGGGTCATAGCTGTCCTTGACTTGTTGTTTAAAATTTTGAGGAGTCTTTGCTGCAAGTAAATTGTTCGTTATGCAGTCCGACCAGTCGTGAGCCTGTTGGACATCTGCACTACTGTCTTCTTCACTGAGCGATGAACTGAACATTTTTCAGAAAGCGTATTAAATTGGCACACATTGCCTGGTTCTACGTCAGTTATTTTTGTCCGAGATTGATGTTTCTCTTAAGACTCAATACCTCAGTTCAAATTGATATATGCAGTCCATGATGGAGTGGTATCTTGGGTATAACAGTGTATGTCAATTTGCCATTCGTGTATGTTATGACTGGTGTTTTTCCTCAGTAGCATACATGCATACATACATACACACATACATACATACATACATACATACATACATAAATCCTTGTTCCATTGATCATGAATACATTTCGTAGTGATGTGGAACGTGTCACTTTAACATAAGTTTTCTTTACACAAAATAATTTTTTTACAGTTACTACTTCATATCTAAGAATTCATCTATTGAGTGGATGGAGTTATCATTCAGAAATTCCTTTAATTTGATTTTAAATGTTGGTTTGCTATCGTCAGACTTTTAATACGATTTGGTAAATCACCAAAGCCTTTTGTGGCAGCATAATTCACCCCTTTCTGTGCCAACGTGAGATTTAATCCAGAATAGTGAATATCATCCTTTCTTCTAGTGTTGTAGCTATGCACCTCGCTGTTATTTTTGAATTGGGATGGGTTATTAATGACATACTTCGTAAGTGAATATATGTATTGCGAAGGTACTGTGAATATCTCGAGTTCCTTAAATAAATGTCTGCAAGGTGATCTTGGGTGGGCTCCAGCTATTATTATGATTACACGCTTTTGTGCGATGAATACTTTCTCTCTTAATGACGACTTACCCCAAAATATGATGCCATATGAAAGCTGTGGCAATTGTTATATCATTCCGCCCGTTCTAAATGACAGCAAAATGAGCAACAGATGATGACCCTGCGTTGACGTGGAAGGAAAGTGGATAGCTTCCTGTAGTAATTGCTATTCTCTGTATATCTCGCGAATGCTGCAATAGATTCATGAATAAATCTGTTCCTGGTGGTGACAAGGTCGACGGGATGTTTCCTCTAATATAGGGATTTCTCCCCAGTACCAGCGTACCGCGTAACTACTGTAGGTTCTGTGTTGGTGAGGTATTGGATCTGACGAAGTGTAACAGGTTTCTTGTGTGGAGGTGGTGTCCTATAGTTTTTGTGTGTTTTCAGTTCACCGCCAAGAGCTGGTGATGAAATACTTCTTTATAGCAACCAGTTGCCGTCCTCAGACCACCATCAGGTATCATAAGATATTTAAAAACCCTTACATGGCGATATAAAACTTACGTCAAATAGTATAAAATCTATCATACGAGGGAACATTAAAAAGTAAGTTACACTTGCCGTACAATGCTAAGACTGTAGCCCACTGTCAGAAGGCACTATGAGGTATGGGTTTCCTGCAGAGGCGGTTCTGCTGACGGGCGGACAATAGGTGAATCACTGTGTGGGAGTGAAATGGCCCGGCGATTGGAAACTTACTCCAGAGTTGAAGTACGCGGGACTGAAGACTGTTGTGGATAAAACGTCTAAATTGCACACCGATCAACTGCGAAACTATGGCAGTGGCACCTGTATGGACCATATGCAATGACTGTTGCAGCTGTAGTGAAATGGTGTCAGCTATTTGACCAAGACAGAACAGACATAGCTTACCAGGAAGAATGTCACCGACAGCGACCACAGACGGCAACTTCCAGGCGGTCGAAGTAGTAACTGATCAGGCAATCGAGGAACTAAGTGACTGGCAGTAATCGCAGGTGGAATTTTGAAGAAAAGATACTTTTGTTATTTGCACCAAAGCTGCTATTTATAAGTATGTATTGGCTGAACAGGTTCAGGCTTTCGACATTTTCAACGCCTTTCGAATGTACTATATCACCTAGGAAAAATAAGCCAGCGTGACATACACTGAACTCAACGAGAACAAATTCTCCGTTATATATGAAATATCGTTGTCACGTGGTTCACATCATGCGGTATAATGAAGCTCTGAGCTACTTCTGAAGTGTAATGACATAAACAGGACTGTCCACATCGAGTGGCCTGTAAAAATGGGCCAAGCCCGATGCTAGTCAGCCAATAAATAAACAGCACCTTTGGTGCTAAGAATTGAAACTGTCTTTTCTTCGGTATTTGAGAGCTGTTAGACGGCACGTTCTGAAAACCTCTAAATTGATAGAACACGCCCACCGTTGATTAGACACTTCGTGACGATGTTGAAAAGTAGCGACATTTACCTGCGACACTTCAAAGTGTAGTGCAGAATTCAATAGAAGTTACTTGACCTGCCATATTAATGTGTAACTTAATTTTTGAAGACCCACGTATATATGTAATATATTTTACTACCGGTACTTGACAACATTGACGATGGATCTTACGCTATACGGCGCTAAAGGGTTTATAAAGTCATTAAAGCTGTTTTAAATGGCATATGATACCTGATATTGGACTGAGGACTAAAACTGGTATGATACATATTTATCAGTTCTTGGGGGCAACTATGTTTTCCTTAAATTATGTCCCTGACCTGCTCAAAACACACGGAAGGTAGTCCATTTGTCGTGCAGCAACTACCCACAGGAATTAAACAAATCGATCTCTGTGAACGATACACAGAACCCTTCCTTCTTAATAGGGTGATGCAGTGGCTAATAACGTGAAACAAGGCATGCTAATGGGGCTCTAATTTCGTGCTGTATTATAAGACGAACGACAGAATAACTTTGAGTTTGCGTGGTTGGTCACATGAGATAGTGCTTGCTTTGGGGTTAGGATGGGGGAAGGAAACTGTCCATGGCCTTATTAAAGGAACCCTCCTGAATTTTCCCCAAAATCTAAATAAGGTTGGCCAGACGGGGATTCTGATCCCGTACGTATCGAATAGGAGGCCAAGGTCTTAGTGAGCGTGCCATCTCGATGGTTGTGCAGATTTACATTCAAACGGCCAATATACAACATTTAAAAATAAAGTTTCATGCCATTTGTATTGTTGCGGTGTTACATATGACGCTGCAACAAGATTTGAAGAAAAGAATTGTCGAGAGATGAGCGAGAACCGAACCAAAGACTTGAGTTTCGGTCGGCAGCAACTCTAAGTGCTAAATCACTGAGACGGTCATTGACAGCAGGAAACGCTATGACACTAATCGTTAACATCTTTCTGTGTATGTTTGTATGTATGTATGTGTAATGTTTGATCACAGTTTGCCAGACACCCCTATGTTATGCGGAGTTGACGAGTAGGTATCTATAGACAGACCCGCCAGTATAAAAGGAGGCAAGGAGTAAAGAGTTGTCGGTATTCAGTAGAGAAGCAGTAACAGCAGACTGGGTCATTTAGGCGGGCGCGGTGGCTTAGAACGTGGACTAGTTACTCGTCGTCACCTACGAAATAAATCCATCAGGGATATTTCGACCCTTTTAAAGCTGGCAAAGTCGACTGTTGGTGATGAGATTGTAAAGTGGTAACTTGACGGAACAACAGCTCAACCAAGACCATACAGACATGTAGTGACGGACAGGGACTGTTGGTTGGTGATCGTAAGAATTTGAATGAAATCATTGGAAGGAATCACACGTCAGTTTCAAATCGCTACCAGCAGTCCGGCTATAAGATATATGTATAGATGGTGAAGGGTATACGGTCGCCATATGTAAGGTATCTGTATAGATTATGGAAGGAATCTATTAAAATTTCGCGAACAATAAATGATTTTAATTCACCCCTCGGAGGCCAAGGCCCTCTCATCAAACGGGAGTGTTCTGTCAGGCAATCCATATATTCATAGGGAACATACTTTATAGGGTTGAAATTTTACTTAAAAAGCAATTTAATAAATAGACCTGCATGAATTGCACAAGGGAACCCTGTAGAATGTATCCTATGAAACAGATCGGGTTATGTGGGATAAAACGTCAACAGTGAAGTTTAATTTAAACTAAATTTAACGTTATTTTACTTAATCAAATTAGAAAAACACTACACATTTATATAAAAACATAACGGTTGATGATGCCTGCTTTAAATAACGTGAGCGCAACAAATAGATACTTTGCCTGATGGGCTTGTTAATCCGCAGTGTCATAAAACAGGTATCATTTAATGGTAAGGAATCACACACGCACTTAAAGTTCATACTAACACCACAAAACAGGCAGAAAAAGAACTAGAACAACATACACCACAAACACATACTGTAGCCTGATCGAGGACTACGATCGGAAGTGAACATCAGATCAGGAATCTGTTAAACACAACACACACTTGAAGGCAGTGCAATGAAGGCCTTAAACGTGTAGAATAAGAACGGAAAACCGACGGACTGAAGGCTCATTCGTTTTTTAAACACGTTGTTCTGTCTGTCAGACCAAGAAAAAATATGGAAGTTTCGAAAAGTCAGCTAATCCTTGGGAGGAAGTATCTATATAAGTAAATTATCTCAGAATAATTGCAAGATGAAGCAGATTACGAGAACTGAAGGTTCTCCAGAACAACCTCGAACACGTGGGATTGAGCAAATAAAGGCACTCGCACTAACGGATGTAAATCACGGAACACCGATGACACTAACGAAACAGAAGTAGTAATATAAATATAAATACAAATACACGCACATTTAAACTGGGAAACACGAATTCCAATTTAAACTTAGTAGTTAGCAAACCATGCTCCCACATTTCTAAGTTCTGGTTGGACAAAGTAACTACTAGTAAAATCGGGCAATTGCAAAAAACCCTACCACTTCCCAGTCCGAATAAAATATTGTGCATGTTTATAAAGTTCTGAAGCTATAAAAGAAATAGATTAAAACTTCAACTAGGCCGAAATTTAAAGACTCACCGTATTTACTACTGCAAACGAGCTGCCACAAGCAAACTCTGTCTTCAGAATTTCAGCATCGATTGTCCAGCATCGTAATGTAATAGGGATCTCCCGACACTTGTTGCGGAAGTTGTCTGAGAATACAGTACCCCTACCACACCTTGCCACGAAGTTTACCCGCCACCACACACTATGAAAACCAGATATGCATCCGCATTCACTCACTCTGCCACCCCAAGATGGTGGGAATGGGAAAGGAGGATAGCGGTACAATATATCTACATCTACATTGTAATTAATTGTGACGAAGGTATAAGAAGCACAGAAGCGTAATAAATCAATACATGGATGTAACATGGATATAAATATGAATTCAGCGAATGTATGCAGTTGTGGCTGATTCGAGCATGCTCAGCTGCCGATTATATCTCCGGGCATGTTTATTGAATGCACCGGAAACACAAGGTGCTAAAGGACATGTGAAACGATGTTAAATTTTATCTAAAAGTTATGAGGAGTCGCTAGACAGTTTTAGACCAATCTTAGCCGCTTCATAAATCACACGTTTCCATAGTCAGTGCTAAGCCACGCTTGAAGTTACGAGCGTGAGCGATGCCACTGAACAGCGGACGAATGGAAACGAGCGAAGTGGAGTGATGAATCACGCTATATCCTGTGACAGCCCGATGGAACCGTTGGGGTTTAGCGAATGCCTGGAAACCGTTACCTGTCATTTTGTGTAATGACAACAGTTTAGTACGGTGGAGGGTGTTTTTCGTTGTTAGGGTACAGTCCGCTTATATCGCCTAAGAAAACGGTAAATGCCTAAAGATATTATTACATTTTACCACATTGTATACTACGTACAATTAGGAATAGTTAGACGGTTATTGTTTGTATCAGCATGACAACGCACACTACTGTGAAGCAGCATATGAGGCAATTGTTTCTGGACAATGATATTCCTGAAATGGACTGGCCGCCCAGAATCCCGACCTGAACCCAATGGAACACCTTTGGCATGAGCCAGAACATAGACTTCGCTTCAGACTCTGGTGTCCAACAACACTACTTTCTGCGGTTCCATTCTCGAGGAAGAATGGTCTGACATTCCTCCATGGACACCCCGACAGCGTATTGTGTCTCCAGCAGAATTCGACCCGAAGGCGAAGGGAGGTCACACGCCATTTTATTGTTAAGTAATATATGGCCCTTACTTTTGGTCAGGTGGTGTATGTACGCGCTATCGTCAAATGTTGGAGAGTACTAATGAGAATCTGTTTAGATTTCTCAGATCTCGAAATATTATGTATTGCAGGTACGTGTGGAAGAGCATTGTACGCGAGAGTGTAGGGATTACAGCACAGTAATAAGTCACCGCACTCGTATTCGGAAGGACACTAATTCAAACCAGTTCTGACCATTCAGATTTAAGTTTTATGGGATTTTCCTAAATCGCCTAAAATGCCGAGATGTTTCCTTTAAAAGGAGCTTGTGCTCACTTTCTAACGAGCTCTTAGTTGACGGGACATAAAATACTAATTTTCCCCTCTTCCTTTCTTGTGTATACGGTTCATAATCTGTGTGTGGTTGTCATTTCTTCTCGGTGTCTTCCAGTCCACCAAAGTAGGTGGGCAAGTTACTGTGATGTTAAAATAAGTAGGCAGAATTAAATCTGAGAGGGCAAGTCTTGAGTCATGCCTGAATAGCTCATTTGCTATGAGCATTACCTGCGGAATTAAGGTTCTGGTTAGAGACCGGATTTGGCGTACACTTTTGATCTGGCAAGAGATTTCCAAACATTGCACACTCCATTGCAGAGTGAAGGATCTATTCAGGATTTTCAAACCAAACATTATGAATTTTGTGTTCAGTCTCTCGTCGCCCACAACGTTTATAAATTCTGGAAAATCTATCTTCGTTAACAATGGCCATAACTATATTTTTTGTTGCACAACCCTGTGGGTCTCCTTCAGAAGTTCAGAGTGATATTAATATCCTTGATGTATAGCGAAGTTATGGAATTCGTGCGCGTTCTTATCTTTCTGTTTACATGCTGATTACTGGAGACTAGCAACGTGGACTCCTGGTGACTTGAGTTTTTTATACTCCTATTCTGTTGCCTAATCCGCATCTATGCAGCTGGTTTTACACAATTGGCGGTTACATACTGCTTCGCGCGATTGTCAACGAACCAAGTGCAGCACTAGTGATTTGGAGACCTTTCGGCGACTATGGTCTCGCTTTGCCGACGGCGTGTTTCTCCGGCTGTTCGGTACCGGAAATTTACAGATTACATTATGACTGTTACGGTAACGTTGCTACATCTGTGTTGCACGTAGCAGACAGCCGTGAACGTTCCGGCTGCTGGTTGCTTTCTCGGCTCGCGAACTGATCTGTTTACCGTTTTGGCGGTTGCTTGTCTGTGACGCAAGAGGACGACCCACGTCTCGCGTCTCGCATCTCCGACGGCAGCGAGCAGCGCAGTTTCAGAAACTCAGCACGTGGCGCCAGTGCGTGGAAATTCTGCCGAGCGTGCATGATGGAGGATGGTAGCGAGACGTCCGCAAGAACGTTGTTCGTTTCGCTGCACTCCTGTTTTCTACTGTCGTATACTTAAGCAGACGAGAAATGTCATTGTTTCACTTACAATTACTAAGAGACATAAGGACGTTCCATCTCCTGCAAAGGCTTACACGAATATTTCGAAAAGAAGTTAACGTCCCGTCGATGGCGAGCTCATTAGGGGTGCGGCACAAATTTAAACTGGGAAAGGATTGAGTAGCAAATCGGTCGTATCCTTTTCTGAGAAGCCGTGCCTTATCAAGTTAAGGAAATAAGGAAAACCTAAACCTGAACGGCTGGAAGGGGTTTGAACACCGGTAGCACTTTTGCAAATGGATCGTAGCACAACCTCTCTTGATGCGTTTATGTGAGTTAAACTCATTAGATAAAAAATTATCTATTGTTATTTGGTACTTATTGTCTTAAGCGTAATGGAAAATTAAGATTTTCACTAGCCACGTTTCTTTCTGTTGGTAAGGCACCGTTAGTGAAAACTGGCATTTATTGTACTTATTTACAGGTTTTGTTGAGCAGTAAACGCTAATCACATGCGCCCCCCCCACCCCTCCCCCCCCCCCCCCCCCAGGGCCCTCGCTGATCTTTGGCGGGGACGTGCTTGGCTACCACGGGGCCCCAGCCGTGACAGCATCTTTTCCCTTCCATGCTGCATGTCTATTCTCTTGCTAATCTTTTTCCCCTCCCTTGGGGAACATGTCTGGGGTGTTATTGGGAATGTTCTGCACTGTCTATCGCTGAAGTAAGAACAGTCTTACCTTTGTTTTTCGTTCCCTTTTCCTTTCTTTATTTTCCTTCTTTCGTTCCTCCGTTTTGGCGTTTGAAGCTTCTCTTTTTCTTCTTCCTCACTGTGCATCCCTGAAGGCCGACCCACGTGTGTGACTCGTTACAGGTGACTGGGTAACGCGAAATTCCCACCCCTGGGTCGACAGGTAGGGTGCGCACGTACCACGTGGTACCGGCCAGGCCAAGGGACGGATGATTGCCCGAGCTGCTAACTTCCCAAATTGCCGATTGATCCATTTATCAGGTGTGCTGGAGGTGTGAACAATCGCCTAAGGCGGATGCTGGCCCCCAGTTGAAACAGCGTGCCATTGGAGACGCTGGCTTTCCGCTTCACTTCTCCATGGCCATCCTGTTCGTGTCGAGGCCCATAGAACTATTAACTCTTCCCGTGTTGTTTACACTAGGTTGCTCGATGGTCTGACAGAGGCCAAAATCCAAACATACCTCTCTGGTCAGGGTGTCATTGCTGTCCCTCAGGTGATTGAAAAGATAGATGCCTACTTAGTGCCCATACCCAATCTAACCTTTGATAGAGTGGTGCTTCCGTTCAGTATCAAAGGAGACTATGAAGTTATCACAATCCAACTGTATATGCCGAACCCGACACACTGCTACAAATGTCATCATTTCAACCACATGAGAATGTCTTGTCGATACCCGACCAAATATGTAACCTGTGGAAAGGATGCGCACAAGGACGAATGTCCGCCTCCTTTTCCCCACTGTATCAACTGCAATGGCGACCATGCCACTGCCTCTCGAGATTGTCCCGTGTATCTCGCTGAGCGAGCCGTCCAGGAAATCAGAGTAAAGGAAAAAGTTCCTAGCCCAGTCGCTCGCAAGTTAATGGCTATGCGCAACTGTGCATTCTACCGTCTGGCACTTTTAGTACTGTACTTGCTACATCTCGCTCTATGAATGACATGGTCACGGAGACATGCGACCTCAAATTCTGCTTGTGAAATCGCCCAATGTCATGGTAGCATCGCCGTCCCCTAGTCCAGCTGTGCAACAAACCATCAAACTCTCGCCTCATGGGCCGAAGTCACCAGCTGCACAACTGGCAGGCCGGAAAGGAAAGAAGTAATACTCCCATGAAGACTTCCTATGTCCCTCCAGCCAACCAACATCTGCGTCTTCCTCTGCTAACCAGAAAAGCTCGAAGTAGTCCAACAAAAGCAAAAGGTCTTCTCTTTTGCCGAATCGAAGATCCTCTTCAACGGTGTCGCCACGTAATACCTTCGCCCAGCCGGCCGGTGTGTCGCCGGTGTGCACCACCAACAGTTTTTCCACGTTTGACTCCGCAGGCCGACAGCACAAGACAGCTGAAGCTTCTGTGGATCTCATAGGCCAGGATCCTCCTGCCTCTGTGCCCTGTAGCATAGTCTTTTCAGGCTGTTTCTCGGCAGCTGCCAAGGTGACACCCCTTCATTTTTTCTCATCATGATTCTCCTCACTGGAACGTTCGTGAACTTCGATCCCACAAGGATGATTTATAGTTCATTGTAGAATCGCAACGTCCACTGTTACTTTCCCTTCAGGAAACAATTGCGTCCTCACGACAGTTTTGAGCTTTCGCATTTCTTCCCAGTCCATTTCAAGCTTTTCCTTCCTCGCTTGACCTTTTCCCTATGTACCGTTTACATGCCTCCGTCATTCGATGTCACCAGGGCAGACTTCTTCCAGCTTACTAGACAACTACCTCACCCATTTCTGCTGCTGGGTGAATTTAATGTGCACAATCCCCTTCGGGGTTCTCCCAGAACGTATCCAAGAGCTGCCCTCTTGGTTGGCCTTCTTAATCAACTTACCTCTTCTGCCTTAACACAGGAGCATTCCTTTACAGCTCCTCGAACACCTATTCCCATTTGGGCCTGTTTTTCTGCACTGACCAGTTTGCCCATCGTCTCGAGTGGTCCATTCTGACACCTACTCGTGCGACCATTTCCTGTGTGCTATCTGTTGGCTGACTCCTACCCCATCTGCATGCACATCCAAGTTGCAGCTTACTAATCCGACTGCCAGCTTTACTCCGAGCTGGCGACCTTCGACAAACAAGATTTCCCCAGTTGTGGTGACCAGGTGGAATATCTTAAAAACGTCATCCTTACCGCTGCAGAAAGTTCCATTCCTCGGACTTCATCTTTATCACGCCGTGTCCCAGGCCCTTGGAGGACTGAGGCATGCCGCGACGCAATTCGCGTCCAGAGACGCTCTATGCTTTTTTAACCGTCATCCTACGGTGGCAAACTCCACTCGTTATAAACAGATGCGTGCACAGTGTCGTCGCGTTCTTCGGAATAGCAAAAAATGCTAGCTCGATTTCATTCACTAGTTCTTCATCGTGGTCCCTGTTCTGTCTCCAACATCTTGGGCCTCCATTTTGCGGAAATTTCAAACTCTTTCCACTCTCAACCTGCCTTCCTCCATCGGAAACGAGCGGAGGCGGCTCTGGCCTGTCTCCTTGCCAGAATCGTGAGTGCTAAAATTCCGCCTTTACTATGAGGGAGCTAGATCATGCTCTCACTTAATGCCAGTCCTTCACCCCAGTGCCAGACGCTGTTCACATTCAGATGTTGCAGTACCTTTTTCTTGGGGCCAAGCACTTTTTGCTTAATACGTACAATTGCATCTGGGCTGAGGGCATGTTTCCCAGCTGCTGGTGGGAAGCCATTGTCACACCCATACCCATACCTAAGCTCGGTAAGGAGAAACACCTTCCTTCTAGCTACTGCCAGATCTCTCACTAGTTGAGTTTGCAAGGTGATGGAACATAGGATTAATGCCCAGCTGGTATAGAGACTAGAGTCCTGCAATTTACAAACCACTGCACAGTGAGGATTTAGAGTTCGCCGTTCTGCAGCTGACCATCTCATCACTTTGTCCACCCATGTCATGAATTGTTTTCTTCGGAAATCCCAGACTATGGTTGTATTTATCGATTTGGAGCTGGAGGGCTGGTATCCTCCGTGCACTCCACATGTGGAGCATACGTGGCCGCCTACCCCGTTTCCTCGACGAATTTTTGAAAGACCGAGTTTCCAAGGGCGGTGTGGATTCTGCCTTGTCAGACGCCTTTATCCGGGAATATGGTATGCCTCAAGTTTCCGTCCTGAGCGTCATCATCACTATCGCCATTAATCCTGTAATGGCCTGTCTCCCGACGGGCATCTCCGGCTCCCTCTTTGTTGACGATTTTGCCATTTATTGCAGTTCATCACGGACCTGTCTCACTGAGCAGCGTCTTCAGCGATGTCTTGATCGTCTTTACTCCTTTTACTCCTGGAGCATCAACAATGGCTTTCGTTTTTCCACTGACAAAACCGTTTGGACGAATTTATCGCGGCGCAATTGGTTTCTCCCACCATCTTCACATCTTGGGCCTGTTGCCCTTCCGTTCTGTGAAGCTACGAAATTCCTGGGGCTCATGCTCGTTAGGAAACACTCTTGGTCTCCCTTTGTATCTTACCTGGCAGCCCGCTGTACGCGGTTCCTCAGTATTACATGTCCTCAGTGGTACTCCTGGGGGTGCCGATTGAACCACCCTACTCAAGTCTGTACCAGCCCCTTGTCCATTTGGAACTAGACTATGGGTGCTTTGTTTAAGCAACTGCACGTCTGTCCCCTCTTATGCCGTCTCAATACTATTCAGCATCGTGGTATCCATTTGGCTACTGGCGCGTTTCACACTAGCCCGGTTGAGTCTGTATGCAGAAGCTGCTGAACTACCACTGTGCTACCGCTGTGACTTTATCCTCAGCAGGTATGCATGCATGCCATTTGTCTGCCATGTGTGGCCACCCATCCTATGCCGCCTCCTTCAACGACTCATTTTATCGCCAGCATGGGGCGCGTTCATCTTCTCTGTTAGCTCCTGGAGTTCGCTTTCGGCTCTTGCTCCGGCAGCTCAGTTTCACGCAACCTGCAACTTTCCTGGTGGGTGTGAACCCTTCACGATTTCGCATGGAACTTTGCGATAGTACCTTTGTGTACACTGATAGCTCTCGGACTGACTGGTATCGGGTGCGTCTTCGCCGTTGGAACCGACGTTTTTCGGTATAAGCTTCGGCCACACTGTTCTTCGCCCTGTATCAGGCCACGGAGTACATCTGGCGACACAGACTTTTCAATTGTCCTCTGCTCACTCTCTCAGCGCCCTTCAAAGCCTCCGAGCGCTATACACAGCCCATCCCTAAGTGCAATGGGTCCAGGAATGCTGTCACTTGCCCACTATTGATGGAGCCACTGTGATGTTTGTTGGTTCATGGTCATGTCGGTCTGCCAGGAAACGAGGCTGCTGACTGCTGCGAAGGCTGCAGACCTCGTACCTCAGCACACAAGTTCTTATATTCCCTCCGATGATCTCTGTGTTTGCCGTCTGTGAGGAGGTGGTGTCACTTTGGCATCACCACTGGTCCTCCCTTCGTGGGAATAAGCTCCAGGTTACTAAGCCTCTCCCAGTGGCTTGGAACGACCTCCTCTCGGCCCTCCCGCCGCGAGGTCATTTTAACTAGGTTGCGTATTGAGCTCTGCCTTTTTAGCCATCGCCATTTCTTAAGTGGCGCTCCCCCAACACTTCGTGCACAACTTTTAACTGACCGCCATTTCCTGATGGACTGCCAATTTTTAAACCGTTTACGTTCCTGCTTGGGTTTGGAGTCTGAGTTATCAGACGTTTTAGCGAACGACGCGCGGGCTGTCGATTGCGTTTTACTTTTTATCCGTCGTAGCAGTATGGCGAAAACAATTTTTTAATTTTTAGTTCTGGACCCCGTTTCTCTGTAGAGCTTTCTCCACGTCCCTGTTTTCAACTGTCTTGTCGTACATCGACTGGGATTCACTTGTTTTTAGCTCCTCTCTGTCTTCGTGTTCTATAGTTTTGACATGGGCGCGTATGGCCCTAGTTGTTTTTTGCGCCCTGAAACAATGCAAAATAAACAAACAGCTAATCTCGTGTAAGAGCTGCTGCTGAAGATAGCCAATCAAACAAGGACACTCTTAGTCTACCTGTGCTAAAAACGAAGTTGACGCTATCCATAACCATCTTTGCACCACCTTCTTGAGCTTTCATCATCTACAAGCAGGTGAAAATATTGCAGCCAAGTTACACCGAAATCCCACCTCAGTGTTCCAGTACGCCTCAAAACAGCCTTGAAAATGTCAGAAAGTTCGCCTTCAGACTTGCGACGAAACACTCTTTTCAGCTGGTTGTCAACATTCGATGGCCACCTTAGCGTAGACACCACTGTCACTAAGGATATCATCATAGACGCATCAGAATCATGTGTGTCACCAGTATGGGTTACGTCTGTTGATGATTGTTTCCACGCTGTTTTAACAAACTATACGGCTGAAAAGCAATTTCTGTTGCCAGCCAGTCCTACTTTGAAAGGGGGGAAAAATCCGACGTGAACAGTCACAACGTACATCCAGTTAGTATTAGTTCGTAGTCAATCTGCCGCTAGTGCTTCAAAGTCGACATGGTTATGCTAGGACTTGTTCGCTTCACTGTCTCCATCTCAACTTTCTTCAGTCCCCGTTCCTTAATTTTTAACGAACCAACTGGTCTTGTATGTAAATTTTTTGTAGCATGTTTTCTCGCATTTCTTAGTATTGCGCTTTACGTTCCGTACCGTTGCAAATCTGTTCTCAGTTATTTATCATCAATTGAAGTGTTCTTCCTTTGTTGCTGATTCGGAAATTGGCCGTTAAATTTAAGATATACAAAACTTTACAACAGTTTCTATTTGGAGACACGCTGACGAGAAAGATGGCCATACTAACTATAAAACCCCTTTTACTTTGCCAATGACACGTGGTTTCCCTTATTATGCCTATTTTTGCTTTATTGCACTCAGCTGCTCTATGCAAATATTGGACGCCGCTATCACAAAATGTACGCGTAAAGGCGACACACTCGAGAACAAACGAAAAGTGTGTGTAGCGTCTGGCTGAAGGCTGCTGTTACGCGGGACTCCCACGCCTCAAGGACGCTGACAGTCGTCGTCCCCTGCCCCCTCCCCCGCCCCCCCCCCCCCCTCTCCACCTGCCCCTGTTATGCTGCTGCCTGCGTAATCAACTATCTGTTCGCCACACTGCGATTAGCCTGTTTGCCGAGAGCCAGCCAGCTATTTTGTTTCCTTCCGCTGCAACATGAAGGCCGGCATCAGTCGCAGAAACTTGGCCATCTCTATAGACGATTAGGCACAGAAGAGGCCATAGTTATGATATGGCAGACTTTAGTGACAGGCCGAAATGGTTCGATGCTGGCGATGATGGGAACACACAATGCAATGCTAATAGGTTGTGCGTAGGTGAACGAAATGGGGAGATGAATCAACTTTGTTTTAAATGGAACTGCAGCGTGTTGTGGGTCTAAGTGGCAAACTCTTTGATACAACTACTGCATTTAAGGAGTTACCAAGTTTGGTATTGCTTCTGTTGTTTCTTGTGGCACCTTGAACGAAGCACCATCTGCACGTCTATGTCCTGTCAACGGAAAAAAAAATCGCCAACATAGACTGGAATAAAAAAAGTCATGTAACTCTTATCTATACAGATGAAGTTGATAGTCAGGTGTGCGGAATTTGTTTACAGTATATTTGTCGTGAAATATACATATTGTCAAAGATTTTTAATTTGCGAGTATTTTGTAGATGTTCAGTGACATTTACAAATGAGCAATGTCCTGACAGTAATGATGTATTGAAAATATCGAACTCCAACAAGAGCAGCATAAACATTATCCTTGTAAATGCAGTTCCTATAGTTGTTTTAGTAATTCAAAGGAAGATTGTTTTCTGTCCGAGTAGTGTCTTTGGTATCTTTGATACGTATAAATAACACTTGCAATACATCACTAAATCAAGTATTTATTTCGCATCATAGATTTCAGTGCTGTCAATGAGTAATCGAGCTTCGTAATAATTTTGTGGCGAGCTTACTGTTAATTAAAATGTTTGCCCCAAAACAAACTATCTCTGTATAAAATGCACTTCATTCAAAACCAAAAAATTGGAAAAGAGGAAGGCAAGCTCAGACATGCCACGTTTAATATGCGGAGAACGAATGGATATATCAAGATGCCGATTTCGCTTAGTTATAGTGGAGAATATGGCTAATTTCCTGACATACTAAAGTCATTTGTAACGTTCATAGCTTGTGCATTATGTCACCGACTTATGAAAAATGTAATTGTACTTATTTTCTGTGGAAATGAATAGAGCTGACGAAGTGGATCACTACCGTCAAAAGACGTTGTGTGTGCGTTCATTGCTGCGTATTTCATATCAAACGCTTAATATGTTGACCTTGAACGTTGATACTTTTCGTAAAATTTTTCTGAACTAAAAATACTGCGCTTTTAATTTCAGCTGCACTTCTTGCAGCACATGTCTGTGTTATGACATCCCACGTCATCGGCAGCAGTCGGTGTTTACTTGAAGACTTCTTTTTTCAATTTTTCCCACAGATAAAATCGCAGATATGCTTAGTGTGGTGAGTGTGCAGACCATTTTGTTTTGCGTGAAAGGCCGATACGAGGGTCATCTAAGGTCGTGTTACAGATTTTAATTACATTATATGTTCGGAAAGGGCGGGCCATCCATCAGGTTGTTACCACAAGAGTACCTTATGTTTAGCGTCATCATAATTATTTGTTAGGAACAGAAAATAATTGTCTATTTGGAATTGCATTTATAAAACAGGACCTATTACCAGATATTTGAAAAGACCTCATAATTCATTAACAGACGAAGGTCATTGTTTACCATCTCCTCTCAGCCAGCGTTTATTTTAAACTGAACAGTTGTGCATATTGCGAAGACTGATTTAACCATGGTTTGTAAACTTTCGTGTAGAAACAAAATCTTCCTTAGAAACGACACATAACTTTGCAGTTTTCCCGATTACCATTCGGAGAACCTTACCCGATTTAGAGTTATTGCCTTGAAGCTGCTGATGAGGTAAACAGAAAAGGATGAAATGTTTGCGAATTTAGTATTCGCAGAACACTCCTTTGGGTGATCCCATTCGCACATTGAAGCTGACTCGTAGGGCCACGCGGTTTGTGTGTAACCACTACTAAAATTGTATTCTTCAGAATTCTAGTTTCTTGTTATTTTCTTTATAATATGGGAGAATTGGTCGCTACCAGAATACCTCTCAGCATGCAGCTGCAGAGCTACATAAACAGTCTCGCGATATTTGTTACAAACGCAAAACCACATCAACTGTATCGATTGCGGTATACGTTGTGGAAGTCTGTAGCCTCAGAAGCAAGTTGTCTACAGCAACAGCAGAACACACTGATATGCTTCAAGCCGGTAGGTAAACACACGAGCCGTATCTGGGTAACATTTTTCCTAATTGCATTGGAGACGTTTGTGAGAGGTACTTTCCTGGCGGCGGGACAACGTTTTGCGGCCTTTTATCTTGTTGCTGTTTGATAAAGTTACACACGTGTTTTGTATTTTAAGTCAACAGAAAAACGTACATACTTAAGTTGATTCGAGTTAGTGTCATAATTTACAACTATAATCTTTAAAAATTAATTTCGTACGTCAGAAAGTGCGATACGTTGTTCACCAGAACTTGACTTACTACGTTTACTCGTTATGGATATGTGGGATGCCTGCCCCGTATTAATAGAACTGTATTCCACATAACGTCTATGAGAGTACTTTTCATTGTGCCGGCCATCCTTGTTCCTTATTGAAATATTGTCTTCTGGTATATATGAAACGTTTACCAAGTAAAAATTAATCCACCCATTTTCGATGGTCTTCATTGAACCGGAAAACTTTTTTACTACATCATAAACGTTAGTTATCCCCTTTCAGTTCAACTTGGCATGTCCCTCGCTTATTTAAGAATTTTTCTGGAATAATCCACGATTGGTGTCTCCTCGGTAGTGTCGCGCTGTGACGACCTGCAGTTTTCCCGTAGCTAATCAATCTAAACTTGGCATTAGCCTCACATGCGACTGAACGTGATTGGTTTCGCGTCATAGGCCCACATATTGTTACTCGTAAATGTTTGACTGAGACTGTGAATCATTAATTGTGCAATCAAAAGCGATTTTATTCTAAACATTTACGAGGCCCAGAACGTAATTTTTTTTCTATAAAGCCAATAGTCTTTCATTGTATTGAGCTGAAACCCTGTCTTAGTAATACGGTTGACCGATCTTCTGCCTATTTCACTTTTTTAGCCTCACATGTAGCATCTATCAAGTCTTTAATCTGTGGTCAGAGCAACAGCGTTATTGTATACTCTCCGATAGTCCTGTGTCAGGCGATCTCTCCATCCAACAAAGTGTTTTGTCCAAGTGTATCAGTCAAACCACAAATTTTTCTACATATCCCAATGTCAACACATTCTTTTTTATTTTCTAGGATACGTTGATGCAGGACTGACGCTAGTTTTTCTAAAATTAAAAATCTTTTCATCATTTTTTAAAAGATGTACGTGGTATTCTGAAACACTGCAGTTCGTAAAGATAAATGTGTTACCTAGCAGATATAGGCGTATTTAAATATGTGATATTCTTCATACTCATATGCAGGATCTGTTCTAATGTCTGTCCATGGGACCCTATGATATGTGTATATACAAAGTTTGAAAAAGTCAGGTGATGGTGGAGGAATTAGATTGAAAATGAGATGCTGAATTAACTCAGGAGTTTATCTGAGCAGCAAAACTGACGACGGCAGAAGTAAAGGAAATGAAATGAAAGTTAGCAAAAGCATTAAAATACTTCCTGCTAAAGAGAAATGTATTATCAAAGAAAAAAATGTAAGAGTTAAGGTTTTTCTGAGAGTATTTTTTCGGAGACTAATTTTATATGGTAACTAAACTTCGATGATAAACAGTATAGAGAAGACCACAATAGAACTTTTTGGAATGTAGAGTCACTGCATAATGCTTGAAGATAGTTGCATAGATCTGAAAACTAATGAAGAGCTGTTGAATCGAATCAGGGAAAACAGAGCTTTATTGTACAACCTGATTAAAAGAAACGATAGGTTGATACTCGATACATCCTGATGCTACGTGGAATAATTGATATGGCGAGGGAAAAAAGTGAAGAGGGAGATCACAACTTGAATACAATAAGCAGGTGCAGACTAATGTGGGCTGCAATAAGGCGCGCACAGATGCAGAGTTGCACAGAACAGAATAGCGTGGGGAGCTGCACGGAACAAGTCTTAAGCGTCTACGGGCATAGGAGATCGATCTGTCGTTGAGGTATACCTCCAAGTACATACTGCTGTGATTTTCCTGAAGTATGTCCTTAAGTGCAGTCATATTTAGGGCGTGTTGTATAACCGGTCATGTAACGTTCGTCTTCACTGTGAATGTTGGTTTACTTAGTTCAGTTGCTTTCCAAGTAAATGTTCAGTAGAATATCCGACTCTGTTCCTAGTTGGCCTCTCTCTACCTTTAAGTCGTAACAGCATTCCCACTGTGTGCTATGACCTGTGCTGTGCCATTAATTTTTAGTCGACAACATTAAAGCACATGGACTGTGATAGGAGAGCTGCGAATTGACTCATGTGAGAAACGGACTGCAAATCCCCTTAGAATCCTTCTGAGTATTTTCCCATTTTGCTATAGAAACTCGTTACTCATCTCTCCCGAACACAAATGTACTAAGCATCTGTAAGTTTGTTCATAGAGGTAAGCTGGTTGAACCGCGCAAATAGCGAGGATCACTAAAGGTTGGACAACATACCGGACTTCGATTCCTGAAGTAGTCTGGAAATTTAGATGATGCATTTTTGCCTAAAGTAGCCGCAGGTATTTGACTTAAATTTCGGTGACAGAAGACTGTTCCAGGCAACTAAGAAGCATAAAATCAAATTATTTGTATATGTTTCCTTTGAAAGATGGTCGATTTTCACTGGGCTTCACTGTTAAGGACCCGCAAACTGTTCCACACATGCAGCATATTATCTTGACCGGTAAGACAGACGTAAGCTTTTGGTAGAAACGAATCTTGAGATCCATAGCTGCAACATTGCAACGTATTTGAAGTAGAAAAACGTGAAATCTAGTCTGTTTGTCGTCATGACAGCGCAGCTGTTTATCTCCCAGAGGCTCTTGAGTAAACAGTATGCGATCGAGGTGACAGCATATCGCACGTCAGTGTGTGTAACTACCTAGTTGCGACTGACCGGGAGTGTGATTTCAGTTAATTCACTGTGTGTGTGTGTGTGTGTGTGTGTGTGTGTGTGTGTGTGTGTGTACATCTACATTATACCATTCATACTTTACGAACTGACTGAATTGCGTGGTAGTGGGTATTTCCGATTGTTCCATTTGCGAATGTAGTGAGAGAAAAACAACCATTTCATTACCTCTGTGCGCGCGGTAGTTGTATTCGCTGTCCTTATGACAGCGTTACGTTGGAGGCAGTAGTGTTCAGAGATTCTACACCTGATAGCGTTTCCCGAAAAACTGTAAGTAGGTTTCGCGGCATAAACGTCCTCTAGTTCGGGTTTTTCAGCGTTTCCATGATACTCCGCCGTGGGTCAAACATACATCTCACCATTCGTGTGGCTCTTCGTGTTCGTCACTGTCCATGTTAGATCTATTTGGTATGGGTGTCTCACCCTTGACATTATTTTAGGACGGGTCACACGAGTGTTTTGTAAGCTGTTTTCTCTGCAGACTCTTTGGACTTTTCCAGAAGCCAAACAGTAAACTGAAGTATGTCACCTGCTATACCTGCGATTGAGCCTATCTGATCATTGCATTTCATATCCCCACAAATTGTTATATGGGTATTGTAAAATGCTATTGGATATCAATGTGGTAAGTATTTTGGATTCACTCTTGATAGGAATGTCAAGCTATATTTTAAATATGAAAGTGCTATCGATGTATGAAGACATTAGTAAATAAATATGCATTAGTCAATACAAACACACATTGCAGTGAAAACAGCAGTGACTAAAGTAACATAAAACGAACACAAACCTTATGCCCTGACATCTGTGTACCAACTACTGAGGTTCTGTAGCCTCTTACCACCATACTTCCTAAAACCAGTTGCAACCAAGTTTCAGGACTGACGAAAACTCTTTGGGTTGTCCTAGATTTTAGTAACCCACATGGTGACACTAACGCACGTAAGTTACAGGAGGCTAGAGATCCATAAACAACGCGAATAATGGAGGTAATTTACGCACTGAAGCTTTTCTGGCATCTGTGGTAAAGCGAGAATGGTCACATGCGGCATTTACTGTGTGTAGCGTTCCTTCTACAGTAACATACAGAACGTCATTATGTGGATGTAGTGCTCCACCATGGCAGTGCAGAATGAACAGTGGTTCCCTATACTGTGGACCAGATCACACAGCACAACTTTCGGTAAGGCAACCTGTTTTTGGTCAAGCACTCTCTGCAGACCAGCGATACTGTCGTGGTGGTGGTGTAAAATCGTTAGGGTTAAACCTTACCACGCATTTTAAATCGAATTTAAGCCTGTAGTGCAGTTGTCCACTGCAGTGGATCGTTGTTAATGTCGTTTCTTTGGCGTTTCTGATCACTCCTGTTGCTGGAAATGTACGCCGTCCACTCCAGTGGATACTCCCTCCTGGTGCTCTGCCCTCTGTGCATTTGCAGCTATAGGACTGATTTAAAACACCAAAGCAACGACATCAACTATTGTTCACTGTAGTGGGCATCAGCACCACAGGGTTAATTCCGGGTAGTGAGCTGACCACACTAGCTTCGTGATGCTCTCATCTTGCACGTCCTCGTTCACCAGGCCAGTCCTGTATGATATGGCGTCGTCATGCTAACAGATGGAACCAAGGTCATGCACAGGAAAAACGCGCTCCTGTCATTGGAAGAGGAGGACGAGGAGTCGTGTACTTCAGGATCAACTCCAGTGCCACACCTGATCCTAACATAATCTTGTTGCGTAAGAGGACAATGATGTTGATAGATCAATCATTTTACACAATATTGGCAGAACCGTACACTGTTAGTCATTAAAACTGCAAAATCATGAACATGCCACTCAACAGACTTACAATTGGCAAGAAGTTTACAAAATGTATGGATGTGCAGGAAAATACGAGTAGTATTGCGGCGCTACCACACAAAGTAGATACAGATTAACGCCATCTGTATACGAAGAGAGTCCACCAATGGCAAAATAGACCTTCGAGGTTGCAGTATACCTTTCTACGATATTACTACTGTCATTTGTCGGGAGTACATGAATGTTATGCGAATATAGAATCGAAGACATCATGAGGGTCATTTAAGATCTTTCTCCGCGTGATTAGCATTCGAAAAGACACATTTTCGCACAGCAGTATAGAATTGCACAGCCACCTCACCTACATTGACCGAGGAAATGGGACTGATTGCACAAGACACGTGTCCACACAGACAGTGCGACGAAATGTGGAGTACCACGGACTGTCAGCACGGTGAACATCGTTGCGGTGTCCCATACAGAGGCAGCAGTATGAGTCACGCCGACAGGGGTGTGCACAGCGACAACGCTGGATACAGGATTGCAAACACGTCATCTTTTCTGCAGAGTCGTGATTTTGCGTACCGCGTCACGGTTGACGTATCCACGTTTGGAGGCTCAGAGGTGAACAAATGTTGCCAAATTGCAATCGTCGTCGTAATTCGGCCCCCCGACGTACGGCGTCATGCCATAGGGTGCAACTAGGTACACAACACGACGGACTCTGGTTCCCATAGCCGGTTATTTGGATAGCAGGCGTTGCATTACTGACGTGTAAAACCTGGTAGCTGTCCCCTATCTTAGATAACTCAGTGTTTTATTGATAAAATTTAAAAAGGTGCGATGAACGCCATTCGTCACATTGTTTTGGCAACCAGACGAAGCTTGTCTGATGATAAGCTTCCGTAATTTGATGTACGCTAAAGAGAGGAAACACCAAATATTACTAGTCAATTCAGATTGCCTCCGTGGCCGAATGGTTAGCGTTTCCGCGTCCCATGCGGGAGGACTTGATACGATTCCCGCTACTTCAGATTTTTGAGGTAGGCATATCTGGGCTCGGGTCTACTCAGCCTTTAAAGCCCAGATGATTAGCTGCTTGAATACAGAAGCAGCGGAACCATCAGGATTCATCTGTCAGTAACGGCTGCTGGGATTGATGACGTGCTTGTGACATGTACCACGATCATAGATCAGTCCTCGTACTGCCATGTAGGTAGCAGGCGTCCAGTTGGAACACGCCTGGGTCTTCATCCATGAGTGGTGTTCACGTTTTTACTAGTTAGTTCTTTTTATACAGTGACTTGAGCTCGTGTAAATACACAGGGCGAGTGTGTCTGCGGTTAAGACACTGCATTCGCATCAATACGACCAGGGTTCAAAACCCCGTCTCGTCGTCCGGATTTAGGTTTTTTCATACTTTCCCTGAATCGGTTAAGGCTCGGGTGGTTTGAAAAGGACATGGCCAATTTGCTACTCCATCCTTCCACAGTCCGAGCTTGAGCCACACCACTAACGATCTCGTCGTCGACAGGGCGGTAATTCCTATCAGACATTTTCGTGTAAACCTTTGCAAGATACGTAGCGCCCCTTTATTTATGAGTAATTACGAATGAGTAAATTGTTTATTTGCGACGTTTCCCGTTTCGTGAAGTGCAAGAAAGTAGAAAACGGATGTGCATCTCTTTACCATCCCTTATCATGTAACCTGTAAGAGCTCGGGAGAATTTCCACGCACTGGCGCCATGTGCTGGGTTCTGGAGCTGAGCCGTTTGCTGCTGTCGGAGATGCCATATTTCAGCAAGATAACGCAAGACAGCAGTTTGGTCGCTCTGTTGAGCTACCTCTACGCAGAGGATGTTAGATACTTCCCCCGCTCAGCACGTTCTTCAGCCGAACAACCGAAACCACCTCTCGATACAAATTTTGACAGAAGTGTGGCGCTCATGTTGAAGTGAGGTCTATGGCTAGCGCAGGTAGAATCGATAATGTCAGTTTATTCATCTGTGCGTACCTGTTACGGTCTAAAACTGTCTAAACCTGCTTCACTGTATTCAAGCTTTGGTCTTCCATTTATAGTATCAACCCCAAATTTTCCCCGTTACTAAAATGATTTGTATCTGACGGTAACAAATTTCTGTTTTCAGAAATGCTTTTACTTGCTATTATCGGTCTGAATGTTATATCCTTTTTACTTGGGCCATCATCAGTTGTTTTGCTCCAAAAAAGGGAGAGGAAATCAACAAACACTCGCAAATCGAATCTGGGAATTAATCTTATTCTGCAACCCAAACAGTAAGAGTCCTCTAACATTGTTTGTATTTCGTTTCCCAAGCTAGTTATGCTAGCGTCACCTTATTTAATTTGGTAACATTCGATTACTATTATTTTCCTTTCGGTGGTATTCATGTTATAACCGATTTTCAAAATATAATCCGCTCCATTCAACAGTTCTTGCAGTTCCTTTACAATGTCATCGGCAAACTGAAAATTTTTATTTCTTCTTCCTGAATTTTAATTCCTTTTCTACATTTATCTTTGGTTTCATTTTCAGCCTGCTCAATGTCAAATTGTATAACATCGAGGAGAGGCTACAAAACTCACTCCCTTTGGACTACTTCCCTTTCATGTCCTTAGATTCTTAATAGTTTAATCTGGTTTCTGTAAAAATTGCATACATTTCGTTCCCTATATTTGCCCCTTGCTACCTTAAGAATTTCAAACAGTGTATTCCAGTCAACAGTCAAAAGCTTCCAATAAATCTACCAATGGTATAAACGCAGGTTTGCTTTTCTTCAGTCTGTCTTCTAAAATAAGTTATAGCTTGGCCTCGCGTTTTCATACATTTCTGTGAAACTCAAACTTGTCTCCCTCGAGGTTGGCTTCTACCAGTTTTACCATTCTTCCGTAAGTAGCTAGTATTTAAAAAAATTTGCTGGTGCTGAGGCACAAACGTACAGTATCTTTTGAAAGACTATACCCCCATTTGACTGCACATTACTGTATTTTCCTTCTGTACTAGCTAGATTTCGGATTTTACGCCATTAAAGAACACAGTGCTACAGGTCTTAGATCTTTAACACATACTTGGTACTGTCAGCTGATAGGTATACTCGCTTAAAGGAAGTCCCTCTAAGGGCTCAACTTCAGAGGATGTCTCGTTTCCAAATGGAGAAGGAATTAGCATATTTCATCAAAATATGAGGTATTAGAGATAGTTAATGAACCGCTTATAGACGTTGACTCTGAAATTATTGGTATATCGGAGCACCACTTAATTTGTCAATTTAGAGGTTTCCTTTACCAGGCTACAAATTAGCTAGCTGTTTTTCAAGGAGTTCCTTCCGGGGTGGGTGAGTGGCTATGTACGTAAAAAAAAATCACGGCACTGCACTGAACAGACATTTGAATGTTGTGCAGGGGCAGTTGAATTTAGTGAAAATAAACTTCTAATTGTTGTTTAAAGGGCCCCTAACTCTGACTTCAGAGCAATTTTGCACAAGCTGGGGGTTCTTGATTCACTTTGTAGAAAGTACCAGAAATTACACTACTGGCCATTAAAATTGCTACACCACGAAGATGACATGCTACAGACGCGAAATTTAACCGAAAGGAAGAAGATGCTGTGATATGCAAAGGATTAGCTTTTCAGAGCATTCACACAAGGTTGGCGCCGGTGGCGACACCTACAATGTGCTGACATAAGGAAAGGTTCCAACCGATTTCTCATACGCAAACAGCAGTTGACCGGTGAAACATTGTTGTGATGCCTCGTGTAAGGAGGAGAAATGCGTACCACCACGTTACCAACTTTCATAAAGGTCGGACTATAGCCTATCGCGATTGCGGTTTATCGTATCGCGACATTGCTTTTCGCGTTGGTCCAGATCCAGTGACTTTTAGCAGAATATGGAATCGGTGGGTTCAGGAGGGTAATAGGGAACGCTGTGCTGGTTCCCGGCGGCCTCGTATCACTAGCAGTCGAGATGACAGGCATCTTATCCGCATGGCTGTAACGCATCGTGCAACCACGTCTCGATCCCTGAGATGGGGACTTTTGCAAGACAACAACCATCTGCACGAACTGTTCGACAACGTTTGCAGCAGCATGGACTATCAGCTCGGAGACCATGGCTGCGGTTACCCTCGACGCTATATCACAGACAGGAGCGCCTGCGTTGGTGTATTCAACGACGAACCTGGGTGCACGAATGACAAAACGTAGTTTTTTTCGGATGAATCCAGGTTCTGTTTACAGCATCATGATGGTCGCGTCTGAGTTCGGCGACATCGCGGTGAACGCACATTGGAAGCGTGTATTCGTCATCGCCATACTGGCGCATCACCCGGCATGATGGTATGGGGTGCCATTGGTTACACGTCTCGGTCACCTCTTGTTCGCATTGACGGCACTTTGAACAGTGCACGTTACATTCCAGATGTGTTACGACCCGTGGCTCTTCCCTTCATTCGATCCCTGCGAAACCCTAAATTTCAGCAGGATAATGCACGACCGCAAGTTGCAGGTCCTGTACGGGCCTCTTTGGATACAGAAAATGTTCGACTGCTGCCCTGGCCAGCACATTGTCCAGATCTCTCAGCAATTGAAAACCTCTGGTCAATGGTGGCCGAGCAATTGGCTCATCACAATACGCTAATGACTACTCTTGATGAACTGTGGTATCGTGTTGAAGCTGCATGGGCAGCTGTACCTGTACACGCCATCCAAGGTCTGTTTGACTCAATGCCCAGGCATATCAACGTCGTTATTACGGCCAGAGGTGGTTGTTCTGGGTACTGATTTCTCGGGATCTATGCACCCAAATTGCGTGAAAATGTAATCACATGTCAGTTCTAGTATAATATATTTGTCGAATGAATACCCGTCTATCATCTTATTTCTTCTTGGTGCAGCAATTTTAATGGCCAGTAGTGTAGTTATATGTGGTGACTGCAATATAAATTTTGTATATGACGGCGCAAGAAAAATGATGTTGGTAGATCTTCTAAATTAGTACGATCTGATGCAGATTGTGTTTTTTCCAACTAGGGTGTAGGGGAACATTACTAGATGGGCATTCTGTTAATAAAATGGTGAATGACGTCTCAGACCATGATACACAAATTTTAACACTCAAACAAATGTCACATATAATTACAAACTGTGCAGGAAAGTTATCCAGTGGCAATAGAATGTTTATTAACCTGGTCAAGGAACAAGAGTGGGAGGATGTTTATATTGCTGATAACATAATGACAAATGCAATGCTTTCCTTAACACATTTCTCGTGCTCTTTGAGACCTGCTTTCCATTAGAACATTCTAAACAGGGTACTAGCGGTAATAGGCAGCCTTTGTGGCTGACTAGTGGGATAGGGATATCATGTAGAACAAATTGGGAATTATATCAAAATGTTAGCAGTCACGATCAAGCTACAGTAGCCGATTACAAACAGTATTGTAAGGTGCTTAAAAATGTTATTTGGAAGGCAAATAGAATAGCTAATTCACAAGATAAAATTAAAACCATATGGTCAGATGTGAAGGAAGTGTCTGGTCAGCAGCACAAGATCTACGATATGAAGTTAGTTCGTAATAAAAATGTTTGTTACTGATAAGTAAGATATATGTACAGTATTTAAAAATTTTCTAAACATTGTGGTGAATTAAATAAAAATTCAGCTTCTACAGGGAATTATATAACACTCTTGGCAAATGCCTTTCTGAGATTGTCTGAAGTACTCCTCTGTTATAGACCCAAGAGGGAGATTGAGTCATCAATTAAATCACTGAAGACTAAGGACTCTCATGGATATAATGGAGTGCCTAGCAGAATATTAAAGTACTGTGCTGCACATGTTAGTCCATATTTAGCCATATTTGTAGATTTTCCTTTAGGAATGGTCAGTTTCCTGAAAGATTAAAGTACTCAGCAGTAAAGTCTCTTTATAGAAAGGGAGAAAGAGATAATGTAGACAGTTTTAGGTGTATTTCTGTGCCATCAGTGTTTGCTAAAGTCATTGAAAAGGCAGTGTATGTAAGGATAATTGATCATTTTATATCATACGTTTTGCTGTCAAATGTACAGTTCGGCTTTAGAAGTCGTTTATCAACTGAAAAATGCTATATTCTCTTTTCTCTGTACGGTACTGGATGGTTTAAACAAAAGGTTTCGAACGCTATGCATATTTTTTGATTTAACTAAGGCGTTTAATTTTGTTGATCACAAAATATTGCTCCAGAAGTTGGACCATTACGGAAAACAGGGAGTAGCTCATAACTGGTTCACCTCTTTCTTTAGCAACAGACAGCAAAATGTCATTACCCATGGTGTCGAGAATGGCTGTGATGTGGGGTCTAAGTGGAGTACAGACAAGTGGGGGGTGGGTGCCCCAGGGACCAGTGTTGGGGCCACTCCTGTTCCTTATTTATGTAAATGATATGCCCTCTTATATTACGGGTAACTGTAAAATATTTCTGTTCGCTGATTACACTAGCTTGGTAGTAAGTGATTTCGTGTGCAACAGTGGCTCGGTTTCAAATACTGCAGTTCATGGCTTGTAGAAAATAAACTAACGCTGTATCACAGTAAGACTCAGTTTTTAGTTTCAACACACTATTCAACAAAACTGAACGCTTTAGTGTCACAGAACGGGCATACGTTTAGTGAAACTGGACAGTTCAAATTTCTAGGTGTTCAGATAGATAGTTCACTATCGTGAAAAGCCAACGTTCAGGATCTTATTCCAAGACTTAATGCTTTCAGTTTTAGTACTCGAACGGTATCTGAAGTGAGTGATCGTTAGACACGAAAATGTCTACTCTGCCTATTTTCATTCGCTTATGTCGAATGGTATTATATTTTGGGGTGACTCATCCCATTCTAAAAGGATGTTTTTGGCTAAGGAAGGAGCGGTTCGGTAAGTTCATGGACCTCTTGTCGACCCCTGTTCATGAGTGGGTATTTTGACATTGGCCTATCAATAAATATATATAAAAAATTTTCCTTACTGTCATTTCTTGTTAACAGCTTTAGCTTATTCCCAAGAACAAGAAACTTTCACTTAGTTAATACTCGGCAGAAATCAGACCTTCATTTGAATCTGACTTCCTTAACGCTTGTGCGGAAACGTGTACAGTATACTGCTGCATCCATTTTCAATAAGCAATCACTCGAATTAAAAAGTCGTAGCAGTAATCTACGCGCTTTCAAATCGAAACTGAAGAGTTTCCTCATGGGTCACTCCTTCTATTCCGTCGAGGATTTCCTTGAAAAATTAAGGAGATTTATTGTTGATTGCGTTTACTTAAACTTATGGATTGACTTTTTCAGTTTCATAAAGATTTTATTTTCATCTGTTATTACTTTTGTGTTATTTCTTATACTGACACGTTCCATGACCTTAGAGATTTCTTGTACAAGTTCATCCTGCGCTCTCTCAATGATTTCAGCAATTATGAGGAAATGTCTACTCACGACTTCATTTTGACTTAGGTTATTCAGAACTATATCAAATTATTGTCGTAGTATTCTCTCTTCCATCTCATCTTCATTTACTTTTTCTTCTCTTTTAAAGTTTCTTTTGTTTAAACCCTCTACGTACTCGTTTCGGCCGTTTGCTTACTACTGGCGTGCCATCTAGCTCGTAATATTCATACATACTTTTCTACGAAAGTATAGTTCTATACCCTGCGTCTATTTTTCAAATAGTCATGCCTGCATCTACAGCCTTGCGTTTCTCGCCTAGCCATTCCTACTGTGCCTTCGCGTGTGACATTTCCTAAACTTTTGTACTTTCTCCTTTCGTCAGGTAAATCCAGAATCTTCTGTACTGCCCCGGGGTATCTTCTAGGCCTTGTCTATTTGCATACGTGACCCTCTGCTGTCTATTTGCATACGTGACCCTCTGCTGATTTCTCTATTTAATCCCTCAAAACTTACCCATTGGCTCTTTATTGTATTCTTTTCTCTGTTTTAGTGCAGTACTGCCTAAAGCTCCCCCTGAAGTTCTCAACAAAGCCTGTCACGTCATCCAAGTCCCAGCTCCTTAATTTTCTATAGTTCTCATTTTCTGTCTTTTCATGACCAATAAAGTTCTTTCAGGCGACTTCTGCCCCTGGAAATTTTTTGTTAGTTAAAATTTGTTTTCGAAAAGTCTTTCTCGCCGTTACGTAATGTATTGAAACTTCCCGGTGTCTCTAAGTCTCCTTCCCGTATACAACCTTACTGCATTATTTTTAAAATGAAGTAATAACAGTGATTAGATTGTATTCGGTGCAAAATTCTACAAGGTGGCTTTCTCTTTCATTCCTTTCCTGCAGTCCGGGTTCTCCTACTATTTTCCTTCTCTTCCTTTATTTACTACCGAATTCCAGTCGCCTACCAAGTAAATTTTTCGTCTCCTTGTCTGTCTCAGTAATTTCCTTTATCTAGTTAAACATTCTTTTAACATATTCAACATCTACAAATACTACTAAGATGCATGTTTCAGTAGTGTCTGTTTTAGCTACGATAGTGCATGCCCTAGGCTGTTGTGACAGCTCACTTGCATTCCTAAATTCTCACGCAGTGTTAGTTTATTCATGCAATACCCTTATTTGATTTTCTGTTGAAAACGCAATTCTCTTACCTACCCCCCCTTACCTCCCCCCTTACCTCCCCCCTTACCTCCCCCCTTACCTCCCCCCTTACCTCCCCCCTTACCTCCCCCCTTACCTCCCCCCTTACCTCCCCCCTTACCTCCCCCCTTACCTCCCCCCTTACCTCCCCCCTTACCTCCCCCCTTACCTCCCCCCTTACCTCCCCCCTTACCTCCCCCCTTACCTCCCCCCTTACCTCCCCCCTTACCTCCCCCTCCCTTACCTCCCCCCTTACCTCCCCCCTTACCTCCCCCCTTACCTCCCCCTTACCTCCCCCCTTACCTCCCCCCTTACCTCCCCCCTTACCTCCCCCCTTACCTCCCCCCTTACCTCCCCCCTTACCTCCCCCCTTACCTCCCCCCTTACCTCCCCCCTTACCTCCCCCCTTACCTCCCCCCTTACCTCCCCCCTTACCTCCCCCCTTACCTCCCCCCTTACCTCCCCCCTTACCTCCCCCCTTACCTCCCCCCTTACCTCCCCCCTTACCTCCCCCCTTACCTCCCCCCCCTTACCTCCCCCCCCTTACCTCCCCCCCCTTACCTCCCCCCCCTTTCCTCCCCCCCCTTTCCTCCCCCCCCCTAACCTCCCCCCCCCTAACCTCCCCCCCCCTAACCTCCCCCCCCCAACCTCCCCCCCCCTAACCTCCCCCCCCCTAACCTCCCCCCTTACCTCCCGCCCCCCAATTACCTCCCACCCCCCAATTACCTCCCGCCCCCCAATTACCTCCCGCCCCCCAATTACCTCCCGCCCCCCAATTACCTCCCGCCCCCCAATTACCTCCCGCCCCCCAATTACCTCCCGCCCCCCAATTACCTCCCGCCCCCCAATTACCTCCCGCCCCCCAATTACCTCCCGCCCCCCAATTACCTCCCGCCCCCCAATTACCTCCCGCCCCCCAATTACCTCCCGCCCCCCAATTACCTCCCGCCCCCCAATTACCTCCCGCCCCCCAATTACCTCCCGCCCCCCAATTACCTCCCGCCCCCCAATTACCTCCCGCCCCCCAGTTACCTCCCGCCCCCCAGTTACCTCCCGCCCCCCAGTTACCTCCCGCCCCCCAGTTACCTCCCGCCCCCCAGTTACCTCCCGCCCCCCAGTTACCTCCCGCCCCCCAGTTACCTCCCGCCCCCCCAGTTACCTCCCGCCCCCCCAGTTACCTCCCGCCCCCCCAGTTACCTCCCGCCCCCCCAATTACCTCCCGCCCCCCAATTACCTCCCGCCCCCCAATTACCTCCCGCCCCCCCAATTACCTCCCGCCCCCCAATTACCTCCCGCCCCCCAATTACCTCCCGCCCCCCAATTACCTCCCGCCCCCCAATTACCTCCCGCCCCCCAATTACCTCCCGCCACCCCAATTACCTCCCGCCACCCCAATTACCTCCCGCCACCCAATTACCTCCCGCCACCCAATTACCTCCCGCCCCTCAATTACCTCCCGCCCCCAATTACCTCCCGCCCCCCAATTACCTCCCGCCCCCCAATTACCTCCCGCCCCCCCCCCCCCCAATTACCTCCCGCCCCCCCCCCAATTACCTCCCGCCCCCCCCAATTACCTCCCGCCCCCCCAATTACCTCCCGCCCCCCCCAATTACCTCCCTCCCCTCCCCGCCCCCCCAATTACCTCCCTCCCCTCCCCGCCCCCCCCAATTACCTCCCTCCCCGCCCCCCCCCCAATTACCTCCGGCCCCCAACATGATTAAGGGATCTAACCCTGACCTGTATGATGCCAGTTATATCTTATCCAGATGACATAATCTTCTGCGTAGTCGCGCCCTGAGAGTCGAATGGGGAAGTGTTTTGCCTCCGAGGACGATATCATCGTTATTAAGCCACACAGTAGAACTCCAAGGAAAACTGACGGTTGTGGCTTCCTTTTGCTTTGAACAGTTCGCTGATACATCATCAGGGGACCTTAGAGACTGGTGTCCATGTTTGTACCGAAAAGGATACTACCCCTCTTAAGGAACGGGAACCGCACACTTTTGTCCTCTCCACGGGTATCCGCCCGATGTTGTTACTTCTACGGTGGATCTGTGTGGTAGAAACAAGCGAGATATTCCACCTCTGCCAGGTCCTTGGTTCTCGGGAGCTGGGGAAAACTGATATACATAAAAGTATAATCGCTTGTTCTAAAATTTAATTTCTTTAGTGGGAGAGTGGGGAAATGACTCCCATGATTCCTATGCATCACATCCTTGCACCTCCGTGCGCATAGCGATCTTAGTTGAAATCCACCTGCGTGTAATTTGTCTTTATAATTGCAGTTATCATGAACGACAATGTACTGTCATTTTTTCTGCATCACTTACGATATAGTAATGTCAAAGTGTTTGATTCTACACTGAAGCGCCAAAGAAACAGGTATACCCATGCGTATTCAAATACAGAGCTGAAGGCCCACTCGTATACCCTTAATGACTGCACGACACAAAGCTTTATGCCTCGCCAGGGCCCGTCAGCACCGACATTGGACTGTTGATGACGAAAAACATGTTGCCTGGTCGGACAAGTCTCGTTTCAAATTCTGTCGAGTGGATGGACGTGTACGGGTATGGAGGCAACCTCCTGAAACCATGGACCCTGCATATCAGCAGGGGACTGTTCAAGCTGGCGGAGGCCCTGTAATGGTGTGGGGAGTGTGCAGTTGGAGTGACATGGGACCCGTGATACGTCTAGATACGACTCTGACAGATGACACTTACGTAAGCATCCTTCCTGATCACCTTCATCCATTAGCGTCCATTGTGCATTCCGACGGACTTCGGCAGTTCCAGTAGGACAATGCGACACCCCTCACGTCGAGAATTGCTGCAGAGTCGCTCCAGGAACACTCTTCTAAGTCTAAACACTTCAGCTGCTCACCAAACTCCTCAGACCTGAACATTATTGAGGATATCTGGGATGCCTTGGAACGTGCTCCTCAGAAGAGCTATCCGCCCCCCTCGTACTCTTACTGATTTATGGACAGCCCTGCAGGATTCATAGTGTCAATTCCCTCCAGCACTACTCGAGACATTTGTTGAGTCCATGCCACGTCGTGTTGCGGCACTTCTAGGTGCTCACGGGGGCCCTACACGATATTAGGCAGGTGTACCAGTTTCTTTGGCTCTTCAGTCTATACGAGATTAACTTATGACATGCTTGTCGTAATGGAGGCAATGTTTTGGCTCTTCAGTCTATACGAGATTAACTTATGACATGCTTGTCGTAATGGAGGCAATGTAAAGTGTGCTGAATGCCTAATTGGATGTAAGAGATGGCCTGATTACCGTGCATTTGCCAGGGTAAACCAGTAAATAAATAAAAATGCTAACGAATAACGATGAATGTTGACGAATACTGAGACTTTGATGAATGTTCGTTACCTACCGTGAAAAGAAGTTGGAAACTACCAGGAAAATTGGCAAATTTGTCTTGTCAGAGGAATAAGTGCGCAACTTTCAACATGAAACAGCGGTAAGAAACATTTTCTCTTAGAGGTGGAAGCTGAATGAAACACAGTACATTACTATTTCTCGCATCTCAGAACTGAGTTATGTTTGCCAGTGACAGAAAGTACAATAGGGCACACACAGTATTTGTGACGTAATCATTGTATCCAGTTAACTGAACGTTCCCTTGCCTTATTTTTCATTAAAACAAACTACGGCACCAACAACATTGCGAACCCTAACTCCACAGAGAAAATTACGGAATTTGTTTTGCAATATTTCCTGGGTTTATTCGTATTGTCAAGCCTTCGTCTCTAGTAATTATCATTTATTTCGTTTTTACGCCAGTTACTCGTTTCTTTAAAAATACCTTCACATCAGTGAAAAAGCCTGTAATATACAATCATTGTATCACAGAAAGACCTGGTTTCCCGTAGGCACCTATGTACTGATTCCACGTAGGCACCTATGTACTGATTCCACGTAGGCACCTATGTACTGATTCCACGTAGGCACCTATGTACTGATTCCACGTAGGCACCTATGTACTGATTCCACGTAGGCACCTATGTACTGATTCCACGTAGGCACCTATGTACTGATTCCACGTAGGCACCTATGTACTGATTCCACGTAGGCACCTATGTACTGATTCCACGTAGGCACCTATGTACTGATTCCACGTAGGCACCTATGTACTGATTCCACGTAGGCACCTATGTACTGATTCCACGTAGGCACCTATGTACTGATTCCACGTAGGCACCTATGTACTGATTCCACGTAGGCACCTATGTACTGATTCCACGTAGGCACCTATGTACTGATTCCACGTAGGCACCTACGTGCAGATTCTGAAGTCCTGTGATGATGCAGTCACTGCGGGAACAGCCCAGCATACCGTCCTTGTGCCATTCTTCCATTGCATTCGGTGAAACCATCCAGGAGATGCATTTTGGCCAGTTGTTCATAAAGAAACACCTCCACACTACTGTGTACCACTAGACAAATTTACCACTCCAGTGCACACGCACAGATAAAGCGTTAAGCCTGTACAAATGACACAGCGATAGTCAGATTCTCAACCTCATATGCACTGATTCTACGGGAGCGTAAGGCAGTAGGGATCAGTGAGACATTTATGTTTAAAGAGGACACTGTACGAAAACGTGATAGTGACGGAGGGATTATCTTATTTGGCCATGCCCTCAGCTGTAAGTCTTGTGAAATTGCTGAATTTATTGGTGTTTCGCGGCGGACTGTTAACATGTCTGCAAGCAGTGGCCTAACACTTGTGGCCACAGAACACGACGTCAAACTGTGGTCGGAAAAAGATCCTCACTGAATAGGCCCAGCGACACGTTTCGCAGCGTGGTAATCAAAATCACTTCCTGTCCCGACAGGACTTAACGTAGGTAGCGAATGAAAGTCCATGACGGGAATTGCACGCACTGAACGTCGGGAGTCTGCCACCTCGCGAGAGGCCATTGCTCACGCGGACACATAAAGATAACAGCTAAGTTCATGGTGCTGGAAGAATGTGTGACTGATTTTTTGAATACTTCCCCACCCTAGTACATCCCAACTAGCCTGTAAAATACCCTGATTTCATCCCCATGGAAATTTGTGGAACATGTTGGAACAGCGGGTAAAACGCCACCATCAACATCCCAGCAATTTGGTGGGAAGTGCGCAATCATATCCTCAGTGAGTGGGGTAACCTGTGGACCCACTTTATAACTGAATACAGACGGTTATAAAGTCCAGGTACAGAATGACACAACATTAAATGATGCTTGCTGTGAAGCCTCTAGTGGTGACTAATTTTTTGTCCAGTGAGCTTACAATCAGTACTGCCGGGAAAACGAATTCGAAACAGTAACGAGCAGTACTGAATGCAAGCTTGAGTGCGGAAATTAAAATGGGCATTACCGTGAATGGAACTACTTCATTTCCGAACAAATAATACAGCACATTCCACCTACATTTGCACTGTTCAGGTATTTCTCTGTACAAAATAGATTAGAAAATAAATGTAGGTGAAAAATCGAAGGAAATGCAATTACTGAGTGAACTACCGGTCACCACAGGTCCTTTAGACCAAAATGTTCAGGAAAGAACACCGAAAAACATCCGAAATTTTGTCGGCAGAGCTCGGGCTTCCCTGTAATATCTGAGTGGACGACATTTTCGCTACAACGAAAGGTGCAAACAGTAGATCTCAAATGGGTCTACGTCAAGCCAACAGATTTCAGTCGGAAGTACGTTGAAATATATTTGAAAGTACAGACGGCTATCTACGTAAACCAGGTGACTTAACGAATAACACAGCGATTGTGTCATACTGTGTACCGCTTCTGAATACTGCACGCACCAGGAATACAGTTGCCTTGTGACACCATTCCCAGTAACGTCATCCAGGCTAAGGATTTCCGTGGTTTCACTACACCGCTGAAGGCGAAAGATGGGATGGTTCCTTTAAAAGCACGCCCTTGCCCAATTCGGACTTGTGATCCGCCTCTAATGGCCTTGTCTTTGATAGAAGATTAAACCCCAATTTATTTTCCCTCCTCTATTTGTTAATCACGCTGGAGACAAGAGACTTCACGGATTGGAGATAATAGTAAATTCCGCGTGTTGGCGGGCGCTGAGTCGTGACGTGTTTTGTGTATGCTGGCTGCGGCCTGCGTACGGCGTGGAACGCTTGTCTGGGACCACAGTTGTTGGTCGACAGCTGGGAGGCTACGGTGCCGCTGACCGTTCAGCAAACAGTTCGTCCGCGGCGCCTGCTTTCATTTTTTAGTACAGATGCAAAGGGGTAAAGAGACGACATACTAAACCGATTTTCTATTGTAGTTATATTACCTTGTAATTCTGAATATTTGACCTGGCAGACTGCGGGAAATACACTGAAACAGGAGAATAATATAATGTAGTCTGTATATAGTTTGACTGCGGCCCTTAAAAATCACTGTTTGGACATCGCAGAATCATAATACTTATACTGACGCTCATTTCCGTCCGTTTATCATTAGTTAAGAGAAGTTCCTCGGCGTCGGTTGAACAAGGCATGTCACTTTGCTTTTCACTGAGCCAGAGCAAAACTCATACGTCTTGTAGTCGCTAGCTGGAACGGCTGAAAATGAGCTTAAAAGATAGTGCCGTCCCTGTTTAAATAGCTAACAATGCTATGCTTCTGTAAAAACTGGCCTCCGGCCCCCTATCACCGTCGGAAGATCAGTTCACTAGCCACGCTGTGTTGTAACTATCCACAGCGATGCGAGTCAGACTTGCAGTGTCTGGTGATAACAGGGCACTTACCAGCGACAGACATGAGTAGGCTGAAGCCAGTTAATACTGTGAACGTTGTAAGCTGCCACGCGAAAAGGTACGTCGTATTTACACGCTGGAAAATGGTGAAATTGAGGTGGTGACTGGACTGGTTCATGCTTTTTCTTTGATATCTTAATGCAAAAATTTTACGGTAACGTAATCCCTTTACACCTTATAAATTTCCACACTAATGAAGTGTTGAAGAGTGTATAAGATCAAATGTAAGACACGGTATGTTAGACTTGTCAGACGTAAGTGGACATGTCGCGTATTTGCGATAATAGACATTTGAGAAATGGAAAACTTCCAACGCTTCATTTAGTAAAAGATTTTTTAAATTTACCATTTTGATGATGCATTGATAGGATGCACATGGTTCAAAATAAAAAATACGTGATGGCATACATTTGAAGTAATTAAGTCTGGTACAATATAGCTTTATTTAAGAAATTCTCAGAAACAGCTTATCTTTTTTTACAATGATGGACGTTACTCTTACTACGCACAGATACTGCCTGCCCTAAAATTCGTGCATATTTGGCACAGAAAGAGGTAAAATATGGTGCTGTAAAACTGTTCGATAAATTACCAGATAGCAGCAACAGTTTAAAAAAAATTGAAATCATATCCCTTGACAACTCCTTCTATACCATAGATCTATTTTTTAATAGGAATAAATAGATCTATAGGTATAATATATGTATTTTGTGCCATTTAAGCACTTGACACGTTCCGCATCATAACGGTTACCGTGAGTCTGATCAAAGAAACACACAACTACCTAACCAACATTTAGGTCTATTACTTCTGTGCCACATGTCTATAACCTGGGGCCAGTACCCTGCGTTATTATTTGGGGTAGACTTATCTGGAACCGCTTTTGTTGGACCCTTATTTGAAGAAACAAGCTAATGTGTCCTTGAGGCATCGCCGAAGAAATTTCGCATGTAGAGAACAGACGTCGTTACAACCACAAAATGTGTGTTGATATCTAGAAAGGCTGCTGATAACCATGCCGTTAAGCGCCCTAAATCCAATACCATCAGTCATCAACTGAAATACGTACTGACACATTTGAGAGGATACCACGTCGGTATGAGAGTTCCAACGCTTGTGAAATTTCATATGCAACAGCTGTAGGAACTAAAAGTCAATGTGAATACGCACCTTCACCTCAAAAACTATGAAGGGTGCTACGTAATATCGATGACCGAACATTTAATAATATTTGTGAAGATTATTACGACCACGATCACAATTCTTACAAGAAAGAAATGAACCGTTACAGATGCATCCGTTTGAAATCCAACTGAAAGGCTATTTAGATTGTGGAGTGCAAAGTGCAGGACCCCGGTCACTTAAAGGGAAACAAAACACCAAAACTGAATGCTTTAAAAGAGTTTGTAAAGAAGAATATAACATTTTGCGTAGGAATCTCGCTTTGGTCATGTGCCGCAAAAAGATTAAAGCTGACCATATTGTTAGTCAGACAGCAGAAACATTTGTACTCATTAAAGACCGAAACGTAAGTAAGGCACGCTTGTGGATTAGTGACCAGAGTCGACTTTTATTATGAAAAATTGTCTTCTGCAATATTATCACACGGGAAAGGGGGGAAGGAGAATCAACGGCTGGCGTGTTAGTTTGTTCATAAGCGCACGCGCAGTTACGTAGTAGGTGTGGCTGCGTCCGTGGATGGTGGATCAGCGAACATGCTTCATCTATGCTTGCAGGAGAAACAGGAGATATGATTTTCAGGGTACAAAGAAACTAGCGCGGTATGTTAACGGAACGTCTTTGTTAGAACGAGTGAAAGTAGAAAAACGACTAAGACACGACGTAATTCGTAATTCTGCGAGTCTGTTAGTGAAGGAAACTCATCATTTTGTGATGCCTAACCAGAACCCAGACCACAGTTCGGAGAATCCTTTCCCAAAAAGGATATTGCTTTAAGGGTACTGTTAACAGGATAACAAATACCGTCAATTCTAAATGTATGGTTTTCTAGGCAGTCCGATTTCTTTCGGATGCGTTGTTCATTCAGTACGTTTGAAAACTGACAAACCATAGGTGACGTTGGGTGACACTTTCATTAACCACCGGCACTTTGTCATCTACAATCCACTTTCCTGAACCGAGATAACAGAGCTGTGTCAACATATGCATGAGAGAGATCGTTACAAACTTGATATTCATGTAGCATCATTTGATAGTGTGATCATAGTGTATGTTGACATTTCGCTACTTAAGTGCGAATATATCGAAAATGACGTAGCATGTCCACATCTTGCAATCGCAAAATATGTTTGCTGTTTCATGTCGCTCTGTTTTAATCACTCCACAGTAATTCTACATTTACATTTCGTTGACAAATAAATGAAGAGCGCATCACTACACAGCTTCTCCTATTTTGGGATGTATGAATAATTACTGCGTATGTTTACAAATGAATGTTTCCCAAATAATACCCCATTTACGACTCTTGTAAATCGCCTACTCAAAATTGTCTATTGCATGGCACTTCCTCTTCAGTGACATGTTGTGCTTCTATCGTCTTTAGATTTGTTGACCAAAACAGCGTTGCATACAAATCAGTTTTTACAGATAAAGGGCCTTGATGGATAATAGGACACTCATCTCCGTATTTTAAAATCATTTTTTTTCTGTTTTATCCATTCGAACTAGGGTGCTTTCTTTGTCAGTTCCTCCATTTGATCCTAATTTTATTTTTGGAAGTTCTATGGTTTCTCACTCACTTACTGTCAAGCTTTGAACATATTTAACTGACCATGCATGCTTAATATTCTACTTTAAACTGTAGGCCGCCGTACAACTTGCTTAATCAGCTGATTCAGCGGTCCCACAAAACCAAGAGCCTACTACCTCCAATTTAAAGTACTTACCGCTTCAAATCAGTTTTCTTCTTGTTAATTACATTTTAATTAGTACCGTTTTGGATTTAGAAAATGTGATGTCCCATAGTGTCACTAGTCTGTAACGAAAACTCTTCAATGTAGTGACCAGTAATACGGCATTATTGTTATCAAAATATTATACCAATGGATAATTTAGATGCCGTAATTTCTCAATGTGCACAGTGTAAAAACAATCTGTGAATAAGAGCTGCATTACTGTTTAAGAGATTTGGGTATTCCAGTATATAATTTGAAATAGAATGCTATTGAAGCATATTTACAAGGAGTCCCCACAAAATTAACAGCAAAATCCGTGTGCTACTGCAAAATTTGTTATCGAAAGAGATTAGCGGCCCTTGACTGACATGACAGTGAGATAATAGAAACAAAGAAATTCATCTACCATCTATATCACTGTGTGAAAAAATCTCTATGAAAGCTTTAAAAGGGAAGCTACGGCTCTACGAAGGTTCATGTTTGGGGTGATTGTATCCCACACCTGGGTAATTTTTCCGTTAGTTATTGCAAGGTGAATGAGTCTGGGATATTGATTACCTCGAATGACGAGAGCTTCAAATTAGATCCTTCTCTCCGTGCTACAAGAAACAGAACTGAACCAGAAATACTGATTTGAGCTTATTTTCAACCAACAGTTCGTGATGTTACACTCTCCAGTGGTGGCAAACTAATATCGCTACATCAGTATTAAGTTACTTATTCTTTAAAGCTAGCAATATTATTTATTTTGACTATAATTTGATTTGTGGTTTTGTGTCTCTTGAGGTAATCTTTCAAAGATTGCCGAAGGTGGTGCCTGAACATCCATATTACACTTTATTAGCGGCTGCACATACCTGATAAATGCATAGCAGCGCACCTCTGAACACCTCAGCTAGGCAACTATTTACACACATTCGACAAAGCAATTAATTTTTTGTTCCAGAGCAGCAGTATAGGCATTTATGAACACACAATCCAAAAAGCGTTAAAGTAAACAGAACAAGACAATTGCAGTTCAGTGGATAGCGTCTAACAGTGGCTTAGATGGCAACCAAGAAGCAGATTTTGTAGCGAAAAAGTCCACAAAAATTAAATAGTGGAAAACTAGCTTTGTATTTTGTAGTGAAACGCATTAATAATAATTTCAAGAAGAATTAAAAAGACCCATTAAACTTTCACGTAAGGAAAAGATCTGGAAATGCCTCATGGACTACTACTCGTTAGTGCCCTTGGACCAGGAATAATAGGTGGTGGTGGTGGTGGTGGTGGTGGTGGTGGTCTTAGAGTATCATCAGACGACACTGCTTGACTATCGAAGGATTTTCGGAAATATAAGTAGACCGAATTCGTCCTCTCCCCGCCGGCCTCCGCTTTCCTCCGTTAACGGACCGTGTGGTGTTTCCTGAACTCTTAATGAATCCCCTTGTGTGGAGTTGGTTTTCCTTGAGGAAAGAAACTCTTCCTTGAAGAAAGTAGCAAAGATAGTTTGTGGCTGAATTCGTTGCAGCCTGTTACATGCGGAAAAGGAGATGGGCAGAAGACGCGTGTTCTCTTGATAATCGCAGCAGCAGCAACGGGGAAGCCCGACGGGAATGTCCTAATGCCGGCCAGCGAGGGCAGCTTGCCAGCCGCCTTCCGCGGAACAGGATACGTAAGCAGCGTGCATGGTGTCTGGCGCCTCGCTGCAGGTAATCCTCTGACGCCACACCTCAGGGCAGTTTACTGTCGTTCTCGGAGCCGCCTCCGCACCACACTTGTAGAGCGGAATATTAATCGACCAAACATGCAGTCAACGCGCAACGTGTGAATGTATGTGAGCAGGTCGCACATGTGAAACAATGCTTACGTCAAAGACGTGTAAATGCACGGATTTTAAACGTACAGTGTTGACCACCTTGAAATGCTACGCCACCTCCTACTGTATACTCGTAGTGATTTTTGCTTCATTACTTTTACTTCCTTGGTCTGTCAGTCGATCCAGACTGCTGACGATTGCATAAGAATCTTTTCATTTTTTGCGATCACATGGCAGTTAATCAACTTCGTAATATTATGGAGGACAGAGTTTAACCAACGTAGCAAGAGTACTTCTGGTGATCAATGAATAAATTTAAACCCAACTTTCGCTTCTGGTCAGACACACTACTGGCCATTAAAATTGCTACACCAAGGAGAAATAAGATGATAAACGGGTATTCATTGGACAAATATATTATACTAGAACTGACATGTGATTACATTTTCACGCAATTTGGGTGCATAGATCCTGAGAAATCAGTACCCAGAACAACCACCTCTGGCCGTAATAACGACGTTGATACGCCCAGGCATTGAGTCAAAGAGAGCTTGGATAGCGTGTACAGGTACAGCTGCCCATGCAGCTTCAACACGATACCACAGTTCATCAGGAGTAGTGACTGGCGTATTGTGACGAGCCAGTTGCTCGGCCACCATTGACCAGACGCTTTCAGTTGGTGAGAGATCTGGACAATGTGATGGCGAGGGCAGCAGTCGAACATTTTCTGTACCCAGAAAGGCCCGTACAGGACCTGCAACATGCGGTCGTGCATTATCCTGCTGAAATGTAGGGTTTCGCAGGGATCGAATGAAGGGAAGAGCCACGGGTCGTAACACATCTGAAATGTAACGTGCACTGTTCAAAGTGCCGTCAATGCGAACAAGATGTGACCGAGACGTGTAACCAATGGCACCCCATACCATCACGCCGGATGATACGCCAGTATGGCGATGACGAATACACGCTTCCAATGTGCGTTCACTGCGGATGTTGCCAAACACAGATGCGACCATCATGATACTGTAAATAGAACCTGGATTCATCCGAAAAAATGGCGATTTGCCATTGGTGCACCCAGGTTCGTCGTTGAGTACACCATCGCAGGCGCTCCTGTCTGTGATGCAGCGTCAAGGGTAACCGCAGCCATGGTCTCCGAGCTGATAGTCCATGCTGCTGCAAACGTCGTCGAACTGTTGGTGCAGATGCTTGTTGTCTTGCAAACGTCCCCATCTGTTGACTCAGGGATCGAGACGTGGCTGCACGACCCGTTAGAGCCATGCGGATAAGAAGCCTGTCATCTCGACTACTAGTGATACGAGGCCGTTGGGACCCAGCACGGAGTTCCCTATTACCCTCCTGAACCCACCGATTCCATATTCTGCTAACAGTCATTGGATCTCGACCAACGCGAGCAGCAATGTCGCGATACGATAAACCGCAATCGCGATAGGCTACAATCCGATCTTTATCAAAGTCGGAAACTTGATGGTACGCATTTCTCCTCCTTACACGAGGCATCACAACAACGTTTCACGAGGCACAGCCGGTCAACTGGTGGTCGTGTATGAGAAATCGGTTGGAAACTTTCCTCATGTCAGCACATTGTAAGTGTCGCCACCGGCGCCAACCTTGTGTGAATGCTCTGAAAAGCTAATCATTTGCATATCATAGCATCTTCTTCCTGTCTGTTAAATTTCGCGTCTTTAGTACGTGAACTTCGTGGTGTAGCAATTTTAATGGCCAGTAGTGTATCAGGCGGAAAAAATGATATGACAGGAATGAGATTCGTTATGAATGAATGGGAAAGTATGGCAGAGTGTGTATGACTACGAAAAATTGTGACAGGATTCTCATTAGTTCAGGTATGCATTCCGATGTCACAAGCAGAAGACGTAGGTATATGAGGACATTCAACGGGTGTGGGGGGGGGGGGGGAGGTGGGAGAATGGGGAGAATTGGATCGCTGTAGTAGGGGAAGGAATAGAAGAAAGAATTACGGGAAAATATGGGCTTGGTAATAGGGATGAGAGACGAGGATGACTAAATTAGATCTGCAATAAAACCCAACAAGCAATAGCGATTACACGGCTCAAAAAATCACGAGAGTGATATACTTGAAATACGCCTGCAGTTACGGGAAGATTCTAGCTGGATTACATCACGACCACACACTGATTCCGCAATCACATATTGGATTATAAGGCGTACGCAGGTGCCTGTTTGGGCTCGGACCATAAAATTCAGTAATGAGGAATACACTGAGTGGAAGAGAAGTGACTTAAAGAATCAACGCGGAAGTGAAATATTAAATTACTGAGGAATAATGAGATGCGTTCGAAATTGTCGGGGATTATAGATACTGCGATAATGGCGACGACAACAAGGAAGCTTGAGAGTCCGCCCTGATGCAAAACACTCTGAAGAATGCCTAGCTTTAAATTCGGGAGGACAACGCGTGCAACTGTGCTCTAGTTTGTGGTTTCAGAACTATTGTGCTTCAGCACATATTGATCGTTAGACTGCCTTCTCTGGCTTTATGCGAAGTCCTTTGTGCACTAAAAACCAGTAGAAATAGAACCAGAACTTACTGAGCATAACTTTACTGCATTTGACTCCATCAAAGGCAGGCTCTTACAGAGAAACAGACAAAACTTGGTTCTTCGTTTCACATCATTTAACGAAGTCGACGATCGTCCCGTTGACGATTTACAGTAGTGAAACCAGAGACACAGTTTACAGTATTTGACTTCATTCTACAGTTAACAAACATTTCCTGTTTTGTTTAGTCTGCCGAATGCGTGGAAAGTGCATATTGCTGTAAAAACTATTTCACATTTCCGGATACTGGTTCTTGATTGCAAAATATTCTCAGTTTCATTCTCTTCAATGTCCTAAATGTCTAAAATGTCATTCTTTAACAGCCTGTATACATGTTGTCTTTATCTTTGATCAGCAATGTAAGTTGTTGATACTCTGTGACGTACGAGACCTTGTATTTCTACATGTATACAACGCTGGACTGTTTTATTCTTTCGTGTATTTGGTATGAATTGTTTACATTCTAAAATTTATAGAGATCCTCGGGCTTTTTTCTACTGGAGCATCTTGTAAATGGCTTTGTTTATTGTTCAAAATTTGTAAATCCAGTGCAATATTCGGATAACGAATGCAAATTCTCAGATTTGTAGCGAAATGAAATTCAAAACAAATGGCTACATCCAAAGTAACGACAGTAATGTGAACTACTGATGCACGTGAGGATGAGGATTGAAGTCCTTGAAACTCGTTGTAGAATAAACGAAAATAATTCACAAAGGTAATTTATCTTATGTTACAAACAGTCGCACTTTCCAAACTATACTCCAAAATGGACGAAGTAATGTTCAGCCTATGGTGGTTACAGTGTTGCGTATTAATATTATCTACTACCAGTAATGTCATACGGTGTTCCCTAACGGTTTTAGTAGATTTATGACGTTTTTCAGGAGGTTCGATGTGTTAAACTAAACGAAAAGACAAGTGACAAGATTCTTAAAATCACTTCAGGTAGCAACGGCGATTCAGTACAAGAGTGCTGCGTATCACAAGATGGCTACGGACGGACTTGACCAAGATCGCTTTGATGAGAATAGAACATGTTCAGCTTGGGCTGATGATAAGAACAAAATGCAGAAGAATGGAAAGGAAAACTGAGGATCTGTTAGATGATCATTCCGAAAAGCTACGACCTTTAGAGAGGTCATTCTGACGTTGTGGTTGGTAATAGAAGCAAGACTATAGAAAATTAAGACACGTTCATAGGATTCGTCGATCTGTAAAAAGGAATCTGCTATACAAAATGGTGGAAGCTGTCCTAAATCTGCGGAAAATAGCGGTAAGTTATAGGTAAAGGCTGCTAAGAATAAAAACTTGCAACAAAACTGGGAAACATAAAAAGACATGCTAGGATTGAGAAGGGTGTAAGACGGGGATGTAGTCTTCGGTCGCTGCTGTTCAATTTAGATGTCGAAGGAACTATGACGAAAATAAAGGATCGAGAATGGGACCAAAAGTCAGGGTGGAAGAATATCATTGATAAGAATCTCTGATGATATTGCCAACCTCAGTGAAACTGAAGAACTACAGGCTCCGTTATCTGGAATGAACAGTCTAATGAATACAGAATATGGATTGACAGTAAACTGGAGAAAGAACAACGTAATTAGAAGTAGCAGAAACGAGAATTCCGAGAAACTTAACATCAGAAGTGGGGAACATGTTACAGCGTACAGTCAGTGCTGACACGCCAATCAGCGCCGGCACGATAGTAGGGAGAGATAGGGAAGAGAAGGCTGTGAGAAGAAATCGGACAATCGCACACTGACAGACCTACCTTCCAGGACGACAATGCGACAGCAGCTGCCTCTAGGTGAAGAGGACATCAGCGCCGTGTTCGACTGGTGGCGGCACACTTGGATATCAGCGTCAATGTTAGGCACTTGGATAGTAGCGTCAACGTTAGCGACTTCGTTAGGAAGGAGCGAGGAAGGCATAAAAAACAGACCAGCACTGGCAAAAAGGGCATTTCAGGTCAATAGAAGCATACTAGTTTCTAATATGGGCGTTAATTTGAGGAAGGAATTTACCGAGAATGTACGTTAGGAGCACAGAATTGAATGGTAGTGAAACATGGACTGTGATAAAACCGGAGAAGAGACGAATGGAAAAGTCTAAGGGATGGTGCTACAGAAGGATGTTGAAAAGTAGGTGGGCTTAACGTGGAATGAGGTGATTCTGCGCAGAATCGTAGTGGAAAGGAACACGTGGTAAACGCTGCCAATAAAGAGACAGGGTGGCATCGTGCTTTGAGGCATCAGGGAATAACTTGCATGGAAGCATAGCGAGCTATAGAGGGTAAAAACTGTAGGGGAAGACAGAGATTGGAATAAATTCATCAAACAATTGAGGGTGCAGGGTGCAACTCTTGCTCTGAGATCAAGAGGCAGAGTCACAAGCAAGGAATTCCTGGCGAGTCGCACCGAACCAGTCAGGAGACAGAAAAAAGCAGAGAGCAGAAAACGTTTCATTTCGTCATCGAAGCTGTTTTCGACAATTCCATCCGAGGCCATCTAGTGATACGCAATACTCCAGCACTGAATCGCCGATGTTCCCTGAAGTGATTTCAAGAGTCTTATCAATTGTCTTTCCGATTAATACAACCGTGATAAATCTGCAAAAAGCGTTAGAAAACCCCATCTGACATCAGTTTGAAGTTCATTGACAGCAGAAATGACGCAACAAGTATCACAGGCTTAACCTAACGACGTCCATTTTGGAAGATGGTTTGGAAAATACGACTTTTTATAACGTAAGATAATTTATCTTTGGTGAGTCATTTCTGCTTGTTCTACGACGCGTTTCAAGGACTTTTACTCTCATCCTCAGGCGGATCAGTGGTTCACATTACACGTTAGTTTCGTTGGATCTGTGGCAATTTGTCTATTTTGAACTTCATTTCGCTACAAATCTGGTATAATTTGCATTAGTTATCCGAATACGGCACTGGATTTATAAATTTTAAACAATAAACAAAGCCGTTGTGACTCTTCAGGCTTTTCCGGCGGATATGTTGTAAATAGTCTTCACGGGTGTGCCGCCAGATGACGTTGTGCAAATCCCACAATATTTCCTCGGAGCAACTGTCCGACATCATCAGGTGGTTGAACCTCGCTGGTGGCTACGTACGACTGACAAGATCCGCTTGTCGACGCCGCTGTATATAGAGCACGCGCGTGAAGATTGTGCAGGCGCGGGAACCACGCATGCGCAAAAATTTGCAGATAGATGGCGCCAGATTCAAACGCCCTCTGCCGGGAAACGCAGAGCGGCCGTTCTGCGATTGCGCTGACGCTGTGTTTACTAACATGCTGCCAAAGTTATGACGGGTCTATTATCGAAAGCTCTTTGCTTTCTCGTCGTGATTTAACAGTAGCCAGTGCAGGGTTCCAGGCTGTACTCAATTGAAATCCCGCATCCCTGTTGATAAGATTATCAGCTGTACGGATATGTATTGCTTCCTTAATGACGCAATCCCAGAAAGATGATGCTGGGGATAAAACTTCCGTCTTTTCATAAATCATGTGATGTCCTGTGTTCAGACAGTGTTCTGCAATTGCCGACTTCTTCGGTTGGCGTAGACGTGTATGACGCTGATGTTCATCGTAACGTTTTTGTACTGTGCGACATGTCTGACCTATATATGCCGCCCCACACTGACAAGGAATCTTGTACACACCACGTTTCCTCAGACAGAGATCATCCTTAACCGAACCTAACAAGTTCCTCAGTTTTGCAGATGGTCGGAAAACACACTTGATGTCATCCCTTTCGAGGACTCTTCAGATCTTGACGACATGTCACCAAAGTACGGCAAGAAGGCCAAGGTGGTGGGTGTCTTTGTATTTTCATTCTGCTCCATAGATTGAACTCGCTTGGCCCGAATGCATTACGTATCTGTCTCTCAGAACAACCGTTTTGACTGAAGACTGTCTTCAAATGTTGCATCTCTCTCGGCAGGCTTTCAGAGTCAGACACCACACGCGCTCTATGAACTAGCGTACGTAATGCACTACCACATCGTGCTGGATGATGGCAGTTTGTGGCCTGCAAATACAGATCTGTATGCGTTGGCTTGCGGTATACGCTGTGTCCCAAGGTTCTATCTGCCTTCCTTCGTACCAAAACATCGAGAAAAGGTATAAAGTGCCATCTTTTTCCACTTCCATAGTGAAGTTAATATTCGGATGGAGCGAATTTAAATGTTGAAGAAACGTAGGTAGAGTATCCAGTCCGTGTCGCACACCACAAACGTATCGTCAACATACTGCAGAAAACGAGGGTTTGAGAGTGGGTGACTGTAGTTCATCTTCAAAGTCCTCCATAAAATAATTGGCCACCACAGGAGAAAGAGGGCTCCCCATGGCGACACCGTCCACTTCTTCAAAATATTGGTCTTGAAATAAGAAGTATGTTGAAGTAAGCACATGTTTAAATAGTGCCACTATGTCCTCCTCAAACTTGTTACTAATGAGCTCTAAAGAGTCCTGCAAGGGCACCTTTGTAAATAGACACAACATCGAAACTTACTAAGAGATCCGATGATTGCAGTCAAAAAGTTTTCAAGCGTCCTATGACATCCTCAGAGTTGCGAATATGATGGTCGCACTTGCCTACGAGACCCCTAGCCACCAGCGAGGTTCAACCACCTGATGATGTCGGACAGTTGCTGCGAGAAAATAGTGTGGGATTTGCACAACGTCACCCGGCGGCACACCCGTAAAGACTATTTACAATAAGCAAAGCCGTTTACAAGATGGTCCAGTAGAAAAAAACCCTGAGGATCGCTATAAATACAAATTTTAAACGATGAATAGCAAACACAACAATAAAACAGTTCAGAGTTCGTACAGATGTAGAAATGCAATATGTAGTTCGTCAGAGACCAATATCAACTTACATTGCAGATCGAAGATAGACAACACGTATAAGGCTGTTACAGAATGATATTTCAAACATTTAAGACACCATAGAGGCCAACGGCCTTGCCGCAGTCGTAACACCGGTTCCCATCAGGCCACCGAAGTTCAGCGCTGTCGGTCTGGGCTAGCACTAGGGTGGGTGACCATCCGGTTTGCGGAGCGCTGTTGGCAAGCGGGGTGCACTCAGCCCTTGTGAGGCAAACTGAGGAGCTACTTGATTGAGAAGTAGAGGCTCCGGTCACGGAAACTGACATACGGCCGGTAGAGCGGTGTGCTGATCACATCCTCCTCCATATCCACATCCAGTGACGCCTAATGGGCTGAGGATGACACGGCGGCCGGTCGGTACCGGTGTGCCTTTTCCTGGTATGTTCGGGAGTGGTTAGTTTAGGACATCGTAGAAAATGAAGTTGAGAATATTTTGCTGTCAAGAACGTGTATACGGAAATGTGAAATAGTTTCTACAGCAACATGCACTTTCCATGCGTTAGTAGGCTAAATGAAACACTGGAACATTGTATGTTGGGAAATGTATTTTTACTGTAGAGTGAAGTCAAATACTGTAAACCGTGTCTTTGGTTTCACTACTGTAAATAGTCAATGGGACCATCTTCGACTTCATTACAAGATGTGAAACGACGAACCATGTTTTGTCTACTTATCTGTAAGATTCTGCCTTGGATGGAATCATTTTCTGTAAAGTTATGCTTAGTCAGTTGTGGCACTGTTTCTACCCGTTTTTAGTACACAAGGGATTTACATAACGCCAGAGGAGAAAGTCTGACGATCAGTGTGTGCTGATGCACAATCGTTCTAAATCGAAAAACTACATCACAGTTGCAAGAGTACGTCCTCCAGAAGTTCAGGCAAGGCATTCTTCAGAAAGTTAAAGTACCATGCACCAGTCAAGCGATCTACTAAGATGTGTGGTCCAGTAAGATAATCACCAAATGTTCACTGAGCATCTCACTTGGTAACTTCTCGAAAAGATGGTTTGTGGATTGGCAACAGTCCAGTAGGGGCCGTACAAAATGAATTTCAGAAGTTCTTTACATCAAACGGTGACGAATTTCATCCTCTACAATTGTTTATTTTCCCTGTCTATCAATAATGTCATACATACATCACCCGCAAACATAGTATGGTGCTGTTAAATAATTTTTGTACAGTGTGATTTAGGAAGATACTAGCTATGGTTCTAGATACGCTGAAGCCCATTACTAGACCAGCTTGCATTTGTACATAATATCATTCACTGAAATTGAAATAGTTGGAATTAGTATATTCCGAGAAGTCAATGAATTGAATAGTTCGTCATTGAAAGCTCTTTGTGTTTTGTAAAAATGTATTTAATAACTTCTACTGTTTCATGTGTAGGTATATTTGTTTATAGATTAATGACATCTAGTGATAACATCTGGCTCTTGTTAGTGACAGTTTGCAGACCACGCTATTTATGAAATTCACGACAGCTCTGATTTCACTGTCCTTGTGCACCTTGAGTTGCGGTACTTCCGCGTTCATGGATATATATTGGGTTTGTCTTTCTCAGTAAGTAATAAGTCGGCTTCTTGAAAAGTGCCTTGAGCTCAGTCTAAAATTTGTCTGTTGGTTCTTCATCCTCACATTATTACTATTTTGCTCAAAGAATTCCAACTTTTCTCAATGCATGTTCACGTACAGTTCTAATGACTGCCTTTGACTGCCTTAGTTGCTATTGCTTTATGTTCTGTTGGTTTAAGGTTTATTGCTTTCAGTATTTTGCTGTCATTATTGAATTTAAAAGTGCTGCCGTTCTTGCCTCTTTCACACAACCCGTTTACTTTGCAAATTTTGTATTGTTTTCAATCTTACCAGCAAGTGCTGCATTAATTTATCGCTTATAATAGACGTAGTGGTGGGTCAGAATATTTCATGAGATACTATTGTAAACAGTTACAGAGAACATTGCTAAAGATATGCCTGTAAAGAAGCAAAAATAACATTTGTTCCAGGAAGTTCGCATCATGTTATCCATTTACTGTCCTGGGATGTTAATTTTAGATCTGCCGCATTTCTCAAATCCTCTTACACTGACTCTTCAGCTGTTCATAGCATTCTCAGGCTACAGCTGTTCATAGTATTCTCAGGCTAGTTGTGCCTTACTTAATGTGTTTTTCCTTGCTAATACGTACAATTTCTACACGATTTTCTGCAGCGCAACAGCTAAAGAAACAAAAAAGGAAATCTGACACGTACGTTGATAAGAGCGATGTTCAATAATCAGTAAATGTGTGAGGAAAAAAAATTGAATTGAAACTTACACTACTTCTTCCTAATGTAGTCTCCATCAATATATAGAAACTTCTCCGATTATTATTCTAGTTCAATTCCCCAGTTTTTGGTCTTGGTATCTGAGCCATTTGTATATAGCAGCCGGCCGCAGTGGCCGAGCGGTTCTAGGCGCTTGTCTGGAACCGCGCGACCGCTACGGTCGCAGGTTCGAATCCTGCCTCGGGCATGGATGTATGTGGTGTCCTTAGGTTAGTTAGGTTTAAGTAGTTCTAAGTCTAGGGGACTGATGACATCAGATGTTAAAATCCCCATAGTTCTCAGAGCCATTTGAACCATTTTTTTGTATATAGCATGTGCGAACGCATTGTTGCCTTCTTCCTTAGAGCCACGAAAAAATTCTTCATTGGATACTTCTCGAATAAATTTTGTGTTTATTAAATTTAAATTGAAAGATAGCATCCACACTTCCCATTAACTGTATAGAAATCAGCATTTGACACCATTTTTAGGCGACTATCATCGTGAATGTCATTTATTCTGTTTTTGCACTGCGGTCGGTCGAGATGTAATGTTTTCATGTGCGATCAATAAGATGTGTAGATTTGTTCTACATAATCGTAACTGTCCCATTCGCTTAACACACGTTTCCGCCACTTAAGCACTGCTGTTTCCACATTCCAGAGTAAATTTTGACTGGTTTTGCTTTTTCGGATTATAAAAATCTAATCCCTTTGTTCCGATAAGGGCTGACAACTTGAAGTGGATGAAAAGTGATGTTTACTTCAAACAGCTAACTGTATTTATCAGCAAGGTTACAGACGTTGACCTACAGGATGTTTCACCTAATAATACTTATTAGTTTTCATGTTTATGCAATTGTCTCGTTAATTGTTGAAATCACTTCTTAGATCTATCTGCTGTTCATTGTTTTACTTGTAACTGCGAGTTACGCTGTGGAACGGCACGATATGTCACTGGCTGGACTTGAAACACTAAGCATTTGTGAGTGCACTTTCAGTATACGTAAAAATAATTACCAATGCTAGAACTTTACTTTCACATATGTGTGTTGAAATGTATACCAAGCAGTTCTGCAGTACATAATACAAGAAAACTAACCATGGATTAATATTTGTTGCTTACATTTATCGTAGAGTGTATTCACTCAACTGAGAGAGTAATGTTGTTGTTTAGAAGCTAGGAAAACTTGTATTTCTCAGTAAGATACAGAGAATAAAAATCAATGGGAGAGAGAAGAGAATGTAGTAACACTCTGCAATTGAAGTATTTGGCGAATTGTGGAATCTACTCTCGTGCAAATAATTAATGCACTTTGCCACAGTATCTTGCCTATCCGTCTACTTCCGCAAGGTCATACTTACGGCAAACATCGCTACTTCGCGAGACTGTGCGTCACAGGGGGGCTCGGTCTGGGAACGGTAAAACGCGTATAAATTTCGTGCAGCAGTGTTAGACTCAGTGAAAATCGTAAGAGGGCATGTAGTACAGCGCTACCATAATAAGTGATTTAAGTTGCGGGTAGGTGTTACGTACGTAGACCCAAAAACGCCCTCTTGTGTGACCGGACAGGTCAGTGTTACCCAACGCTCAAGTGGAAACATGTAGCAAAGTCCTGCTATGCCTCGACATCACATAGTGCGTTGAAACGAGGCGGAATGATTGGTCTCCGGGAGGCGGGCCTGTTGTTACGTGACATTACGGTTCGTACAGGGCAGGCTGCTTCAAAAGTGAGGCGTATGTGAAACCAGTGGAGAGAAGAGGGCCTTACACAGCTCCTACAGGGTAGAGGACGACACAATGTGACCACAGCTTGAGATAGACGCCACTTTTTCCGCTTGGCTGTAACGTAGAGAACAGCGCCGTCCACAGTGTTGGCGCGACGTTGAAGCGCTGCAATGGGTGTGGACATACCTGCGTCGACATCCTCAAATTCCTTCTATACCTTTCGTAGCAACATTGTCGGTGGTCACCACAGCAGCATTGATATGTTCTCTGAGCTGTTAGTGTTCTTGGCAGCGAGGGTATGCAAACACCTCCGTAATGTATCCCCAAAGAAAAAAGTTAGAAGGCGATAAATCAGGGGATCTAGGGATCCAGGGAAACGCTGCATGTTTATAACAGATAAACATCTCGCAAATTCCAACACAGAAAATACTCGTTTTGCTTTCTCGTCGTTTTGTCAAGGCACTGCACTTCTAACGCCAACTGGTGGGCGTAATGCAAATACGGTGAGTTCGTTTCTATTCATGCATCAATCATATTTGTAGGTATGATACTTTGAAAAATATAGAACATTGATTCATTCGTTTCCATTTATAGTAGCCTTAGGCCAATCAACTTAAAAGAATACTCATGTATCATCGTCAGAACTAAACTGTTTACAAGTATTAGAAAGATGTTCGCTATCTGCAATACGAAACTGCGTTAAGGCCTAAGTGCCCTAGTTTCAACAGGTAAACATTTATGCATTCGGTTCCATAGGAAATTGAAGCCTCCTTTAGTCTGAATTAGAAATATGGTTAGCAAAAATCCTTCTTTTTCATCCTTTCCTTCCCCCCTGATAGTCTCTTCATTCCCTAATATGAACCTGCTTCTATATCATATGTGATGTTTGAAGCACTACAGCTAGCTCTTCATCTTCCTCGTTGACTTTGAATTATTTCTCACATTGCATTAACAAGAAATCTGCACTACTTAAAAAATTAGAGGTACAACATTTCAAAAACCTGCATTATTTTTTTCAGGAATTTATGGAATGAAACGTATTTTTATTCTGGAAAATGAAACCTTTATTTAACAGAAATGCACATATCCTATTCTCATTGCACATGTTGCTGCTGTGGCCAAAAATTCAACACAGTGTCGTATACCAAAGTCGAAACTCCTTCACTTAACTCACATACGGCACGAAAAATATTTCAATATTGGATAGGCCTTCCGTGTGCCCGTATTACCGCCTCCATATTCGAGGCATGCTTCTGAGAAGACTGCGAAGATTTTCTTACGGAATTTTTTTACCACTCCTCAGCAAACACCTCTGCAAGCCAAAGCGTCTGAGGTGCTACAGAACGGGCCCGAAGTTGTCTGCCCAGCGTATTCCACAGGTGCTCAATAGGACTAAGATCAGGCCAATCTAATGGTTGAATCACGATGTCCTGTAGGGTTTCCATGGTGGCTGTTGCTGAATGCACTTTTGCATTATCTTGTTGCAAGATAATCTGGGGACCCATTACAACTGCAGTGGACATATCACATAGTACAATATCGTTGATGTATCTCAGAGCATTACGTCAGACTGATTATCTCAAGGTCCGATCGATCATCTATTGTGATGTCACGCCACACAGAGACTGAGTCGCAACCCAATCCGTCCATGTCGTGGACTGCTGCTTCGGTATAGCGTTCACCCGATGATACACACGTATACGACTGTTCTGTGTTTGACGAAAGCGGGATTCGTCTGTAAACAATACATTGCGCCAGTGACGAAGCTGCCAGTGCCTACGTTACTCAGCAAATCGATCTCTCATGTGCTGAGCAGTTAATCGAGGGATGCGATTGCTACTTGGTCTTAATCGGGCCTCTCCGAGTGTGTTGCGAGTTCTTTGGCCACTGACACTACAACCAATTGCTGCTCTTTGATCATTTTGTTGGTCCTGGGTAGTCGGAGTACGCCATAGGAGAGAACATTTAACCACATATCGGTCGTTTCTGGCCGATACTTCAGGTTTTTTGCCTTGTCCTGGGTTTCTTCCGTATGTACCGGATTCACGAAATAGTTTCCAACCTCCCCTCCCAACAACAGATGAAGCCATTGTAATGTTGATGCATTAAGTTGTTCTGAAAGCGGTGATGATATTCAAGACAATAAAAGCGGGTTAAAAGCTGTGAGCTATCTCAGGAAGTTAACCTTGCTTTACTGAGAAACTGTTTCACCAGGTATCCAGTCTAGCTTACCAAATTCCCAACCAGACTAACATTAATTATAATCTTTTAATAGTCATCTTACGACATCCGGTGATATATATGTAAAAAGAGAATTTAAATAAAAACAAATCAGTTTATATTTGGACGGTTAGTTTAACATTGGTCATTGTTCCGTTAAAATTTCAGCACATTAAACTTGATTCATAACTAAACTGGTGCCTTATTTAGGATTGTGAAAATGGGAGTTTGTAGTCTTACGGAACACATCAAATATGGAGCCAAGATTGGGAGACTGCATACAACACTGCATTCATAAAATAACACGTGAAGAACGTTGAAACATATGCAAGAGGAAATTAACCACAACCAACTGATTTAATTTTCACCCAAAGAAGTTAGTCGTAGCGCAATCCTGTCCGTCATGAAATGACCACACACTGGTATACTAAATTCATACTAACTCTGTGAAATCTTCCCGAAAAGAATAGCTGAGGGCTTCTTTGATGACTACACCACATGCTTCACGTGGTCAACTTGGTTTAGACAAAGAGTGTAACTCCACAATAATTTTGATAATTAAAATAAATTACATCGAAACGCAATTTACAAAAGAAAAACCTCGAACTAGTTACTGTCGTCTTACTATTAACCTGACGGGTCAAACAATTGTATAAGCACGTGGTACTGGTGTCACAAAGTACACCCCACGTGGGTTAAACATACAGAAAAGTTGTTATATTGAAAAATATTGTAAAGACGTTATAATCTCACGCACATTCGCATTTAGGATTGATTCTTAGTTAGGGTTACAGATCGTCCACACGTGGTTCCAACACTTGAATTACACTGCGTTGCAATTTAAGATAACATAAGATATTTTAGATCTAAACCTGAAATAAAGGTGATTAAATTTTCAGTTAGGCTGAACTTAACGAATCCATTGCCTTACGGACTTAGCAGAGACGCGCTTAGCCGGAGATCTTACCACTTCAGACGCTCGCTGCGGACAAACTGGCCTGTGCCCCTACTGAGGGTGCTTCACAGATACAAACGGAAGTGACCAGAGAGACAGCTTCCTATACCAACATAAGGGACGGACAGGACCATACTAAGAACAGAAACCTCTACGCTTTTAGAAAGCGTAGCTACATGTTCTGACGTTGGTCCTACTGTTCTCTAGCAGACAGGCTTGTCTGCTACCATGAAGCATGCAACTAGAAATACATTTGCTCATTCATCCTCTCACACAGAAGGGGAATGACAGTATCTTATCATTTACAGTATATAAAAGAAAGATGGAGGTTCCGTATGAGACTCTGTGACATGAATTACATATAAACTGTGTTTTAAAGTGTAATAGTGCAACAGATCGTTCTTGTTTGTGTGTAAAAGTAACACGTTCCACTGCTCAGTCTCCTCCCAGATAGTCAGAAACACCACAGTAAATTTAGAAGTGGAATGTATGCCGTAAATGACAACAGAGTTAAGAAATTAGCTTGAAAGAAATCCAACAGAGACCTTCCACCATATTAAGCACTATAGATACAAATAATCTAACCTTCCTGCAATAATGTCACTACTCGAACACGTTCTGCCTCAGTCCGATGCCTCACGTTGACAGATGTAACATACACAAAGAGTATACACACACTACTTACTTACATTCTCTAGACGGCAGACTCAGACGTTGCTCATTCATTTCACTCTTAGGTAGAGCACGATAAATCTGAATACTGTCACTAAGCCACGGCTTTCAAACTTATTGTGGAGGATTGTTCTCACTATCAAAACACCTCAGAAGACAAGAACAGTAGTATATGTAATAATCATGCGCTACGTACATGGTACTCTATCAAACTCCTGTACATCTAATTGTTTTGAACAGTGTAATGTATCGGCAGAGATGGCTAATGAATAGATATCTTTTCTGTATTTTCGGTAACGGGGACGTTTTTTCACTGCAAGAGTGAAACGTAAAAAGTTTGAGTGGAAAGTCTCATATTTGTCAGGAGAATGAAGAAACAATATGTATCTTTTTGTACATCATTTCTCTATTAAAAAAAAGTGAGAACGTATTATTATACCACAAATTATGCTGCTCATTGCATAATCGCAAAAACTGAGACAAATTACTGAAATTAATATTGTATGAAGGTTCTAACTGAAATACTAGGAAAATAACAATTCCGGGTGCCAATAAGAAAAGTTTTTGCAACGTGATTCTTGCAAAGAAGAATACGGCGAACAGACAGTGGCAATAATGCTATTTATTTACACAAACAGTGCTCGTCATCGGTTTCGATCCGACTGATCTATCTTCAGGCGGCTGTTCACGTTTATATGACATTTGTCGTTGTTTACATTAGTTGTTAAAAAAAGAGCCAAGAACTGATGTAAATAAAAGCATATGTAAGATAAAGGTGAACAGCCGTCCAAAAGGCGCATGTCGGTTCGAAATCTGTAACAGCGCTATTTCTTTAAATAATTAGCATTATCAACAGTGGCTGATCTTAAATTTTGTATGCACCAACAGTCTAAAAATGTCAGTCTTTGACAAAATGACAGGAAAGTTTTCGTTCCAACTTCCATTAACACGGAGGCGCTTGGTTTTCTTTGTGATAACACAAATACAGAAATACAGCATTACGTTTTTAACAAGTAGGCCAGTGGTCAACAAAAACTTCTCATGTCCGTTTAGATTTTCGAACGCCAGAGGGAAGCATAGCTTGGTACAAAGAAAATTTGCCTTCTACTAATGCGTGTCTGAAAGTCTTCCTCCGTGATTTGGCACCTACATCAAGTCGAGACACATGCAACAGAAAAGCGCTGTAAACGCATTTTTTGAAAAATAAAATAAAAATTCCACGTAGAACATCCTCAATTTCCACTCGTCACTTGTTCTAAGAAATTGTGGCCTTGCTGTCAACGAGATCCTGTCCACCCTCTTCCTACTTCGTTTCAAATGATTTCGATCGTCTCTCCTTTGCACGAGCCAACACCACGCTGCAGAAAAATCTCTCAGATTTCTATTTAATCTCTGCGTTTAGGTTCTTTGAAGCAAGAAGCATCAAGCACCTTTCCATTGTAACAGGCTACCTCTGCCAGCGCAATTTGCTCTATGTCAACTGATCTTTTGCCATGTAAAGTTCAAAATATTTGTGATATGAACCATAATTACTGTTTCTTAGTATTAATTTTCGTAGTATATTTATCTCTAAGATAACATTCATTTTTGTAAACGCTCTTGCAGTTTGTTTCTCTCCCCGAGGAAAGCTATGTCGTCAGCAAACATTATTATTTTGATTTCCACTCCGCTTATTTTTATGACTTCCATATCCTCGTTACATTCCTCAGAATACTCATTTAACAATATTGGTGACAAGTTATATCCCTGACATACTCCTTTCTGTATATATTTCTTCAAGAACATAAAATCTTTCAAATGTTGTGCAGAATTTCAGGGAAAGGTTATTAGGTCCCTGCAGGAACTGTTTCCATTCAGGGAAGTAATTGAAAATAAACTAACGAAGTTTAGCATTCAATTAGTGATACTCGATTGTCCTGCATGTAGCTTGTTGCTGCTCACATTGGGTCCAATGATTCATCAGTTGCAAACCATTCACTTGACGCTGTAACTGGCTATAACACACTTCTGCTCCCACAAACACTTTAGAATGATTCATAGCAGAACAAAAACCGGTTGTGTGAGAAAAATTGGTAACGGAAGCGTTTAAGGTAAAGAAATATGCAGTCAAGAGTTGTTGAACACGTTGCATCACGGAATGATAAATCTGTCAGTTTCTCATGTGCAACAATAAATACAACTAAGCATTAATTCAGTATGCTGCTGTCAAGTTTGGATCACATGAACATTACTGTGATGTGAAACTATCAATAGGTTGGGAAAGAAAGGGCAGTAGGAAACTTGGGGTATAAGGCCCAGTTGACTAGGAAGTCAGGCAACAGCAGCCTATTGTGACACAACCAACAACAGGGAAGTAACCAATTCTGTGACATTTTACGAATTCCTAATCAGTAGGGAATTATTTAGCAAAAACAGACATAATGTCTTATGGGATAACAGCAATCAGTGATTTTATAATGTTACTTTAAATCCGTCTTGATTGCAAATTTTTTATTGTTCATATGACCGATTTCGGTTCATTCAGAACCATCTTCAGATCTGATATTTAAGTTACAGGAGTGAAAGTTGCTGAATTGGACGGGTTACTCCTGTAACTTAAATATCAGATCTGAAGATGGTTCTGAATGAACCGAAACCGGTCATATGAACAATAAAAAAATTTGCAATCAAGACGGATTTAAAGTAACATTAGGGAATTATTTAGTCCCACTGGAGTGCTTCAGTTGTTCAGTTTTTGAATCCCTGCCTACTGGCCTGTTTTATTGGACATAGTTGTTGCATTTTCCCCCCATCTCTACAGTAGAGTTCTGTAGCGTGTCAATTGTCCTTGTTTGAGTAGGGTAGTTTTCCATGGTCTTTAGTATGGATAAGGACCGTGAGTGCTGTATGCAGATGCGAGCTGAATTGGTGACACTTCACTCCCAGCTCCAGGCTGTGATGACTTTGGTTGCATAGGTTGAAGCTGAAGTGGAAAGGCATCATTGTTCTGGGCCAGCTGTGCAGATCAAACGGACATCCAGCACGTCTGATTCCGCCCATCGGTCTGCACCGGTGGCCAGCCCACATACTTGTCATATTGAGGTTGAGCCCACATCCATGTGGGATGTCGCCTCTGGGTGTGGCAGGCAGCAAAAGACTTCTGAGGGGGCGCACATAAGGCCACCCCGGTTAGTCTGACAAACAGGTTCCAGGTACTGTCTGTGGTTAGCACTGTCGCTCAGCCAGATACAGTCGCCTGTCCTGTTTCAGAGTAAACCTCTCAGCCTGCAAGATGCAGGCAATCACAGAGGGTGGGTTTATTGGTAGTTGGGAGTTCCAATGTTAGGCGTGTTGTGGGGCGCCTTAGGAACATGGTTGCTAAGAAGGTGAAGAAAGCCAATGTGCACTCCGTCTGCATAATGGGTGGAGTCATTCAAGACATGGAATGGGTCCTTTCGGATGCCGTGAAGAGCACAGGGTTGCAGCCAACTGCATGTGGTGGCTCACTTCAGTACCAGTGATGACTCGCTTTGGATTGGAAGAAATTCTCTCTGGTTTAGAGTGGCTAACGGAAGTAGTAAAGGCTGGCAGTCTTGCTTGCGAGATGAAAGCAGAGGTCACAATTTGCAGCATAGTCGACAGGGCCGATTGCGGTCCTCTGCTACAAAACCGAGTGGAGGGCCTGAATCAGACGCTCAGACAGTTCAGAAACTGTGTAGACTGCGTATTCGACTTGTGCCATAGGTTTGTTGTGTTTCGGGTTCCACTGAATAGGTCAAGAGTCCACGACACGCAGCAGGCAGGTACACGGATAGCAAGGGTTATGTGGCATGGACTCTGCGGTTTTTTACGTTAAAAGATCTTGGGGAAACAGAAAAAGCGCATCAGTCTCGATGAGTGCAGGTCGAACACAGGAAGAACCCAGATCCAGGAACCATATAACAGTTGTAAATTGTCGCAGCTGGCTGGAAAAGTACCAGAGCTCTGAGCGCTCATAGAAAGTACTGATGTTCAAATAGCTTTAGGCACTGGAACGTGGCTAAAGCCAGAGATAAGTTCAGTCGAAATTTTTTCGAAGGACCTAACGGTGTACAGTTGGCGGCAGTTAATCTCATCGCGAAATTGAAATAAATAGTTCCTGTGAATTAGTATGGGCAGAGTTCATTCCTAGCAAACGAAATAAAATAATTGGATTCTTTTACTAACCTCCCAACTCAGATGAAACATTGCTTAAAGGTTCGAAGAAAACTTGAGTTTATTTTCAAACACCTATCTGACTTGTACAATTATAGTTGGTGGTGATTCTAATTTACCCCCGATACGTTGGAGAAAATACACGTTTAAATCCGGAGGTACGTATGAAATATCATCCGAAACTGTGCTAAATGCATTCTCGAAAAATAATTCCGTGCAGTTACTTTGAGCTAACGCGAATAGTAAACGGTTGTGAAAACACACTTGACCTCTTAGCAACAAATAATCATTAGCTAATAATGAGCACCAAAACAGATACCGGGTTAGTGAACACAGGTTTGTCGTAACGAATCTGATACTGTAACCTCCAAATCCTCCAAAAATAAACGATAAATATAAAAAAGCATATACAAATTCACTTCACGCCTTCCTGAGACAGTCTTATATCCTTCCAAATAAACAATGTAAGTGGAAAACAGATGTGGCCTGAATTCAAAGAAATAATGTCGACGGCAATTAAGATATTTATACCAAATAAATTAACTTACGGTAGAACTGATGCCCCTTGGCACACAAAACGGTTTAGCACACTGGACTCGCATTCAGGAGGACGACGGTTCTCAACTGCATCCGATCATCCTGTTTTAAGTTTTCCGCTATTTCCGTAAATCGCATTAGGCAAATGCCGGGATGGTTCCTTTAAAAGGGTGCGGCCGACTTCCTTCCCTAATCTGATGAGACCGATGATCTCACTGTTTGGTATCTTCCACCAAATCAAACCAACGTGGCGGCGGAGATTACTGCGCATAAGGCGAACTGCGATCGTATCAGTGCCGTGGAGAAAAATCGAAACGCAACGTACTTTCCGAAATAACCTCACATATTGTTTTCGAATTACCTCGAAGAGAACGGTCTGTTACTACATAGTCAACAGTAATTTAGAAAATATCGATCTTGTGAAACGCACTAGCTCGTCACACACACTAAGTACTGAGTGCTATTGACAAGGGATATAAAACTGATTCCGCATTTCTAGATTTCCAGAAAGCTTTTGACACGGTACCACTCGAACGGCTTGTAGTGAAATTGCGTGCTTATGGAATATCTTCTTAGTTATGTGACTGGATTCGTGGAAAGTTATCGAGTAGAACAGAAGTGATTTCTAGCGTTCTCCTAGGTAGTGTAATAGGCCCTCTACTGTTCCTTATCCATATAAACGGTTTAGGATACAATCTGAGCAGCCATCTTAGGTGGTTTGTAGATGATGCTGTCGTTTATCGTGTAGTAAAATCAGAAGATCAAAACAAATTCCAAAACTATTTAGAAAATATATCTGTATGTTGCGAAGATGGGCGATTGACCCTAAATAACGAAAAGTGAAATATTATCAACATGAGATGCTAAAAGGAATCTGTTAAACTTTGGTTACACGATAAATCAGTCAAATCTAAAGGCCATAAATTCAACTAAATACGTAGGAATGGCAATTACGAACAATATAAATTGGAAAGAACACACAATGTTCTGGGGAAGGCGAACCAAATACTGCATTTTGTTGACAGGATACTTAGAAAATGTAACAGATCTACTAAAGAGACTGCCTACTCTACGCTTGTCCGTCTTCTTCTAGAGTACTGCAGTGCGGTGTGGAATCCTTACCAGATAGGATTGACGGAGTACATCGAAAAAGTTCAAAGAAGGGCAGCACGTTTTGTATTATCGCGGAATAGGGGAGAGTGTGTCACTGAAATAATACAGGATTTGGGGTGGAGTTCATTAAAACAAAGGCGTTCTTCGTTGCGGCGGAATCTTCTCACGAAATTTCAATCACCAACTTTCTCCTCAGAACGCGAAAATATTTTGTTGACGCCGACCAACATAATAAAATAATGGAAATCAAAGCTCGTACGGAAAGATACAGGCGTTCGTTTTTCCCGCGCGCTGTTAAGAGATTGGAAAATTGTGAAGGTGGTTCGATGAACCCTATGCCAGGCACTTACGTGTAATTTGTAGAGTAACGCTTTAGATGTAGACATCATTAGATACAATGCGCAAATCCGTGTATGAGTTTGATGGGGAAGAAAGTAACTGGTGCCTTTTCAAAGAATCATCTCGATGTTTAGTATAACTATGGAAAACTTAAATCTGGATGATGGGACAGAGCTTTAGAAACAAGCCCACCCGAATGAGAGTCCCTTGTCTCAATCTCCGTGCCGTCTGGTATCAAACACACACAGCTTAGCACATCTGTGTGAAGGTATCTGAACAACAGATTACAACGTTTGCGGTGAATGGTAATTAAATTGGCGGATTTTGTACAGATCAGGATCTTGAGCCGTTAATCAGCTTCATCATCTACATTTACATCACTGTTCTGTAATTCACTCTCAGGTGCTTCGCAGAAGGTTCATCGAACCACCTTCAGAGTATTTATCTACCGTTCAGCTCCGGAGTAGGGTGCGGGAAAAGCGAACACAGTTTTTTTCCGTGGTAACTCAAATTTCTCTTAATTTATTGCGATGATAATTTGTCCTTATGTAGATGGGCGCCATCAAATTATTTTTGCATTCGGAGGAGGAAATTGGTGATTGACATTTCTGAAAAGGTCTTGCTTACCCAAGTTGCGTATCATATCCGTGACTCTCTCCCCGATTTCGCGATAATACAAAACTACTTGCCCTTCTTGGAACGTTTTCGATGTCCTCAGTCAATCGGGTGTTTAAGGATCCCGTACCGTCCAGAAATCCTCCAGAAGAGGACGGACGAATGTAGTGTAATATTCTTGCGTCTGTTAGGTATCCTGCCCCTTCCCTACATCATTTTCCATGTGATCGTTCCAGTTTAATTTGTTCATAATTGTTGTACCTAGGTACTTAGATGAACTGAAAACCTTGAGGTTTTTATAATTTATACTGTAACCGAAATGTAACGGATTACGTCTTAGTACTCATATGGATGGCCCGTACTTACTGTTTAGAGTCAATTGTCACGTTTCGCGTCATACATATATCTTGTCTAAATCATTTTGTTTTTGGCCTCCTGAATATTTTCCTGAACGGTAAACTACCTTTTAAAAACACAGTGAGGCAGAGTTATATTGTGTGTGATCTGAGGGATTTACTTCACTCTGACGCTCTTCGTTTGAAAACTAATATTACTAGCGAAGAAACGCCACATCTATAATTTCGGTAAGTAAATAGCAACCTTTTCCCTTTTTCTCTTACTAGTAACAGGTTAGACTCAACAGCAATCACTGAGATGTATCAACATTAATTAAATTTTTTTCTGCTTATCCTATTTGATCTATAAAGCTCAAATATTTTCTAAGCTTCCGATGGTTCCTCAGAGAATGTGTGGGCGTAAACTGGCGAAGTTTTGCCAAACAGCATGCAAAAAATCATGTCACCGAAGTTTTCCAAGGAGACCGTTCCGCCAATACAAGAAAAAGCCGTATACTGAGAATGGCGTCAGTGATCTTGAAGCTGACGGCTGTCTCGCGTGTGGATAGCTGGAACCTACAGCCTTTCCCTCGTTTGTCTCTAACGTGCAGAATATCCCTAATAGTCTCGTCGTATCTTACTACTGGAAGCTGACACCGTTGTAAATGAAACTGGAATCAGATTGCCGGCAAGCTGGAACTATATACGGTTCACCTAGCACAGTAGTTCCAAACCTCTGAGAACGTTAGATCCGAACGAAAACAATTTTCAGTAAATACTCCCAACGAAGTTTAACAACTCACTAAACAACGCATTGGAAAAAAATAAATACACCTACTTTTGGAGCGACGAAAGAAAAACTACGTTTAGTTAACGTTCAAACAAGTAAAATACATTTATTTTTGTACGTTTTCTATTAAACAAAGAAATGGGTCACAGTTTGTAGTGCTAAATCCTACTTTTTCTTCATTCTCATTCCGAAAACAGGATGGCAGCAACTGTTCTTCCCGACTTCTGTCCACTGTTAGGGTATTCATTTTTCTACATGGCCCATTACGAAAGTCTTCCCCCAGCCCCCACCCCCACCCCCTCCCCTCCCCCCTCACCCCGGCCACTTTTTTGGGTCGGTGTATAAAGGCTGATCTAATAATTAATGTAAGGATTTTGATACGCAGTTCAGTAACAGATGATTAACGAGGAAGTGTGCGTAATCGGGCCATGCTTAGCAATTGCGAAGTATGTATGAGAATTGCATATGCGTCCCAATGTCCTTTTCCCCTTCACCTCTGTTGTCCTCCTCCTCCTTCCTCCCCTCCCTATGTCCATCACCACTTCCTCTCTGTCTATCTTCTCATCCTCTCATCTGTCTCCCTCTCCATTTGTTCATCTCCTGCTTCCCCCCCCCCCCCCCCCCCCCCCCGTCCATTTCCTTCCCCTCGCTGCACATCGATCACCCTCTCTCTGACCTTGAGGCTTGTTTATTGTTGTTCCAAATGCAGATTCCGTAGATTCTAAACATACGCCGATGGGCCATAAATCCAACTTTCCTGTTTTATGTGAGAACTGATTGGACGGCGCGTTGCTGTGTCTGTTTCGTTCAAAAAATATATATAATGATTACATGGAAGAAACAATTTGTCTAATCGTTTACGTGATCTTGCTGTCGCAGTTAAAACTGAGTGAGAGAAATGAAACAAAATCACATATTTTCTCAGCGAAGCCAAGCCCAGCATTTTCTTTCTCCCACCCGGTTTCCACAGGAAACTGTCACATTGTTGTTGAACATACCTGTCTGAATGTTTAGTAGACTATCGTGTAAGATATTGAAGTAATTTGGCTGCGAATCATCGGAGATTTTTGCTAAAAGTAACAACGATGTTCAACGCAACTGGCAGGTGAGCACAATACGTCGCGGAGATAGTAAGGTCTTGCTGTTGTATAACTAACGCGATCACTACTAGAAAAACATAAAGAGGAACATATTAATTTTGTTGCGGAACATAGCTGTTGAAAGGTATTGCGCTGAATACCGCCATAGGTGACGAGCGTGACTCAGCGACTGAGCGGGCACTATCAGTTCACGGTTATCCACCTCTTGCCCGTAGAAAACATTTGCCAGCCGCTTTTACGGTAATACACATTGTATTTTTAAGCGCGCCTGTTATTCGTGAGGCTGTAATCAGTACAGTAACAGGGCTTTTTTCAGAAAACGTGACACTTTAAAGTAAGGAGACATCGTTAATAGCCCCAATAACGAATCATTTTAACGTACCGCTGCTGTGACGCAAATAATGACCAGTAATCAAAGAAGTTGCAGTCGGGAAATAGTTCTCTTTTCTCTCTTCTGCGTCGGGATGATCCTCCCCATTGCAGCTGCGGCAGTCTACAGACGATATCGCACGTTCTTATTGAGTGCGCCCTGCTGGCAGATCTGCGGCACTCTCTCAGCTTGCCTACCTCATTACCTCAGATGCTTGCGGATGGTGAGATAGCCTCTACCAAAGCGTTGCATTCCCTGAGAGAAAGAGCGGATTTTAAAACTGTAATACAGCTCCACTTTCAAATTCGAAGTATCACAGTATGTCATGCTTCTTATTTGTATTTTTCGTGTTTTCCCTCATCATCCCCCGCCCCCCCTTTCCCCAACACCTTGTTGTGTCTTTATATCATCTTGTGCACGATGTTGCCTGGGTCATCTCTATTTTCTTTTACCTATCGTGTTAAGCTACCGTAACGCTCTTTTTCAAACTCTTTGTCTTGCTTACATAGTTGGAGCAGCCAAGTCCCCACATTTTCGCCTTTTACCTTTTTACGTGTTTCTCTCATGAAATGGACTGATGACCCAGTAGTTTAGTCGCTTTAAACACACAATCGTCATGATCATCATAAACTCGTCTGTTAACAAAAAGCTGTTGCCTGTTACTCCCATCTGCTCTAGCTACAACCTATTCCTTCCATGTGTACCTCTCAGTTTTTATTGTGAAATTCGAAGTACTACAGTATGACATGCTTCTTACTTGTATTTTTCGTGTTCTGCTAAATTACTCTGATAACATTCCAGTATAATCGTCATTGCTACGACGTCCCCCCCCCCCCCCCCCCTCTCTCTCTCTCTCTCTCTCTCTCTCTCTCTCTCTCTCTCTCTCTCTCTCTCTCTCTCTCTCTCTCTGTGTGTGTGTGTGTGTGTGTGTGTGTGTGTGTGTGTGTGTGTGTGTGTGTGTGTGTGTAAGTAATCTCCTGAGTCACTACTAAGGAAGAAGGTGTGAATTAGTAATTTATTTCAGTAGTAACTCATAGTCAACATCAGTTGCATGTACATCCAGTATTCGGAAGGATGGAGGAATACCACTGTGCTGTCGTTGGCAAGGTTCTCTTGGTTTTCCTGTTTCAAGTATGATGTGGTAACTTAACTTCTTTGTTCCTTGTTGTGAAGAGTCAAATCTGTATCGTGTGGATGATTGCAACGAATGCTTGTGCAGTAGAAATCCAGTGCCAGCACTATCCCGGTCTTCCCAAAGGGTATCGTCAAACTAAGTGCTCTCAGCCTATGGACTGATGCAGTGGTTATCCCATTGGATGGCTGTTCGAATGCCGGTCTGGCAATACAAGTTGAAGTTTTTCGTCGTTTCCCGAATTCGCTTAAGGTAGATGCCTGGATGGTTCATTTTCAAAGGCCACGCTTAGTTAAATTCCTTATCCTGTCCTCACAATGACCTTGTGCTCCATCTCTAAAGACTTTGTCGTCGACGGGACGTTGAACTCTATCTTACTCCCTTCTGCCCTTGTATAGACTTCAAATATTACCACACACCACCATTCCACGCGACTGCGGGGAGAATTTAACCCAAGACTTTCGCACACAGTGTAGTTTCAGAAATTACACGTCGTTAGCTCGTCTCACCATGCCCACAAAATGATGCTGATGACAGTAAGTTCCCTCACTACCTCCAGGAAAAGAACCGGCTGTTTCTGCGTAAAGTGCCACGGCTTCAGCGTGTATCAGCGATGTCGGCTAAGAAAGTGGATTCAGTTTCATAACTACTATAATGAAATCAAACAATCTTAAAGTAATCGTCCTTTAATTTACAGAATCATTCATATGCTTGTAGCACTGAAATTATTTGCTTTGACATTTCATTGAAGCAGCTTCTCAATACATGGTGGGCGTTTGATTTCACTGCCGGTTGTCACAATAAGAATCCAGACAAAAGGAATATTTCTGTTTCACTTGACTGAAGAGAGGTAAAAATGTTAAAGTAGACATCGCAGGGTTTGACTACCGCAGTATTTCAGTAGGTAAGCTACTGTGTGAGGTAATAAGCGTGCTTTCACCTGACTTAGGAAACTCCTAAATCAACGGTTGTTGAGCGATGTACAGCTCAACTTTGAATACGAACAAATGTGCATTGTATTTATTAAGATTGTAAAAGATATACGTAGTCATCTAATACTTACGGCAGATGGCAGAATATAAATTAGGAGGGAGCTATTTGGCGAATTGCAGTTTCCATTAAGGGTAAAGGAAGTAAATTAGTTATTGACTTCTTTTCGTCTGAAGCTAACTGAAATTAAGGTACATTTCACCAGACTCGTTTCACTTTCATTTATAAAGCCCCTCCGTTGTCAATTAAGATGTAATGATATGAAATATTAGTGCTTACTTTTCACGTTTGCTTAACCTGCAGTGTAATGAAGTACAGATAACTGAAAATTTTTGTCAGACTGGACTCAAACTCGGATTCCTCGCTTATCGCGAGTAATCGCTTTAATCCAGAGGCTGTCTGAGCACTTCTCAGGCCCGATACAAAATTTCGCAAAGTTTATCTCCGCTGGAGACGTGGTTACAATCCTAGTGGTAAGGCGACTGCTTGCGATAATCAGGAAACTCGAGTTAGAGACCTGATCTGGTACAAATTTTCAATTGTTGCTCCGATGACACTCGCTAGAGCAGATTTCGCTGAAGTCGAAGATTCGGGCTGCAGTCCCCTTGACGCGTATTTTAGATTTTAAGCGTGGCGGAGGATACTTCGCATCAATGTTACCTATTTTCATTCCTAATGCATTCGCATGTTGAGGAACACGGCTATCTGCATCCGCTCCGACCTCTTACCTCGTTCTCCTGGTCTCTACGCGTGGACACACAGTACAGGCGGTGTACATTTACTCAGTAGGGTTTCGCGAAGAATAGTCATTCCTAAACAGATTCCCATTTAAGTTGTGATCGTGATGCGACGATTAAAAACTGCCAGTCTTGAAATTAAATCCACCGATTCGAAATCCACGCTAGTGTACAATTGTAGTTAGTGGGTGTAAAGGTCACAGCGTTCTGTAATGCTCAATACTTGAAATATATAATGGTCCCAAAAATAAAATAATTCGTTTCCATGTCTTTTACTGTAGGATTGTAGCTTCTTCCTTAGGTGAAAATTTTTCAGACCATTATGCGCACCCAAACCACATACCAAAATTCAACCTATATAAAAATTATGTTTCAACTTATAAACTGTGTTTAAAATAGTTTCCAGCGGCAACATTCGACTCTGAGTGGCAACTTTTAATAGTTCCGTTTCTTTGCCTAAATTCTATATGGACCCTGTTGTTTCACGTGCCCCTTACAGATCTTCATGATTCTTTCATTCATACACGAAAGGTGCAGCTTCACGGTAAGAAGGCCTAAACCTGGGGGTGAATTCTCCTGTCTCTTTATCGTTGTGCCTATAACAAAATCATTTGGTAAAATCTTGAACACTGCTATGAAGAAGAGCTTTCCTGATTGTTTATATCATAGTTTATCCCTCGTTAAGTTGATGAGAGGAGTCGGTAAATGTTGGCGTCATGCTCTAATTCTAGCAGGTGCTGTGGGATTTGGACAAGAGCCGACTTCTGCTCGCTTTATGCAGTGCGAGATATGCCCAAGCACTTGCACTGTTGGGTTGGTTTTTGATACTTCTGACACCATTAAATGCATAAATTTACTACATTTTCGGAGGGAGGTTAATGTTAAATTCTACACAATCGAGGAGAGTTCTTGTCGTGCTCCAAATAGAAAAGGGAACAAATTTGTTGGCAAGTTTAAGCCTAAGGTCGTGTGGATGTGTTATTGGCTTGTAATTTGCGGGATAGCGATTAAGTAAAAGAAGAAGCTACTGTTTGTGTGGGACAAATTTTCTCGTACCAACTATGCACCAACTGTTTGCGAAAGCGGATAAGGTAAGGAATACTTTTCTGCTGTTGGTAGCTTTCAAATGCGTTTAAGCACTGTAGGTTCAACCCACTGCCAAGATGCAAGAGAGTAAATTGTTGGTTGCGATAGAGGTACCGATGATTACGGATGCTTCTCCCGCAGGCTCGACAGACGACTCGCGTGTGAAACCAGATCGATTGACGGTGAGTATCGATCTCGTGTCCACAGCGATAGTTGCCGGAGCTGACCCACTGCTCCGGTTCTGCCGCAGCTTTCCATCTCCGCATCTCAGGCGACCCGCAAGACTGCCCGATGAAGCCTTGCTTATGCTCTACAGACGATGTGTTACCAGAGCCATTGTGTTAGTTCCATTGTTAGCAGTTTTATCATTACCTGGAACACCTTGCGTGGTGTCTCAGGGAGGGCATAGTCCCAGCTTTCCGGACGGCCATCCATAGATTTTTTAATTTACCTACTTAAAGATTTCGGTGCAAATCTTCGAAACGCATATTGATGTAGTAAATAAGAGATTATTTCACTTTTTTCTCTTTTCTTTCCCATTGCGTTCACTAGATGTGAGTGCCGGAATGGTTACATTCAAGGAAACTTCCGATTTACAACGAGACGTCATTTCCAATGTTCTTGCGTTCTCGTAGTCGAAAGAACTTCTCCGCTAGAGCACATACAATTACTGACGTATTATCTAGTACGAATTACGGATATCTGTTAAACTAGAATTTTTCAAAAACAGACGAAATAAGACGTTTATGCAGTATTCATAGCCCGAAATTGGACCTTAACTATTTCGTACCTACAAGTTGTTCAGTGTGAGTCCGAAACATTGGCACATCAGAGCGTCGGAGGCAATGTGAACGGATACTGTTAGTAGATTGCGAATTGACGAGATGTTGCGCGTCTAGACGAGTGTTGCAGATCTTTATGTACAATTGTGACGTATGTTTAACCATAACACACTTTCAGTTAATTTCAGATGGTTACTTGAACGAGGCAGTGGCCACTGTCTTCCCCAACTCACGTTGCATATTAATTTTCGTTACTACATAGAAGGCAACGGGCGATATAACCACACTCTTTTTTAGATTAGAGAAATTCTTCCACAGGCCCAATAAGGTACGTCCTGATACGCAGAGGAGTGTTCGTCATAACAGATCGGAAAAAGAAAATTTTAATATACACTGATCAGCTAGAACATCATGACTACCGACCTACTATCGATATAAATCCGTACAGGCGATAGGAGAATCACCTAGCGAGGAATGACTGCTAGTCAGACACACGCACAGTGCATGTGGTATGTGAGCGTGCTGTCCGTGTGTAGAATGGCGAAGGAGCGCTATCTGTCTTTGTTTGACCGAAGGCAAGTTGTGATGGCCCGGAGGCTCGGCATGAGCATTTCGGAAACTGCACGACTTAACGTGTGTTCGAGGAGTACTGTGGTGAGTTTCTTAAACACGGGGCGAAACCAAGGCGAACCCACGTCCAGACGTCATGGGGCTGGGCAGCTACCCGTCGTTACAGATCTCGGACGTAGAGGGCTGGGCAGCGTGGTAAAACACGACAGGGCGAACTGTGACGGAACTAACATCAGACTTTAATGTTACGCAGATTACAAGTGTGTTTGAACGCACAGTGCACCGAACATTCCTAACGATGGACCTCTGCAGCGGACGACCAATGGATGTGCCAACGTTAACACTACGACATCGGCAACTACGGCTGAAACGGGCACGTGACCAACAGCACTGGACGTTGGCGCAGTGGCAGAGCGTTGCATGGCCCTGGAGGATACCGAGACCTCCTTCGTAATGCCGATGGGAAGGCGCGTATCCGTCGCCTTCCAGGGGAACAGCTCCTTGACGCCTGAACCGTGGGACGGAGACAAACTGGTGGCTGCGGCTCCATTACACATGGGGAACATTCACGTTGGCATCCATGGGTCAAGTGCAGGTCGTGCAAGGCACCATGACGGCCAAGGAGTATCGTACACTAATTGCAGACGACGTACACCCCTTCATGGTGATCATGTTTCCTGACGACAGTGGCATTTTTAGCAAGATAATGCTCCATTTCACAAGGCCAGGAGTATGATTGAGTGATGCAAGGAACACCGTGGCGAGTTCCCATTGATTTTCTGGCCTCCCATATCGCCAGATCTGAACCAGCACATCTGGGATGTGATTAAACCTGGCGTCAAGGTTCATCGCCCACCTCTCCGGAATTTACGGGAATTAAGTGTCTTGTGAGTGCCGATGTGGTGCCAATTCCCTCGAGCGACCTACCAAAGCCTCATTGCTTCTATCTCACGATGCGTCGCCGCTGTTATACGTGCCAAAGGTGGACGGACGGTTCCGGAAGTAATCCTATTTATGAACGGTAACAATGCCCACATAGGACATGCGACAGAAAGCTGCCTGAAACCACAGGTTAACAGCAATGAGATTGTAAATTCCGATTAGTTATCGCAAAGCTAGGGCGAACGATGATGGTAGAGGCGTTTTTATAGCAATAAAAAATGCGGTATCAAGTGAGATCAGTACAGACTCAGATGGCGAAATAATTTGGGTGAAGATAAGTGTTAAGGCTGGGTCAAACATGGTCATCGGACGTTATAGATCCGCTGCCTCAGCAATAATAGTGGCTCAACAACTAAGGAAAGTGTGGACAATATTTCGCGTGAATTACTTTGTCATGATAAAGTTTTGGTGGAGATTTTAATTTACCAGCTATACACTGGGAGACTCAAGTGATTAGGACGGGTATTAGGGAGAGAGAACCGTGTGAAATTGAGTGCTTTATCCGAAAATTACCTTCAGCAGTCAGAGGACCAACACGTGAAGATTACATCTCAGATCTATTGGTGGCACAGACCTGAACTTTCCGACTCAATTTAGATCGGGGAATCTGTGATCATAAAGCCGTTACAGCATCATTGAAAACTACTCTACATAAGAATACAAACACGGACAGGAGGATATTTTTGTTTAGCAAGATCAAATTTCATCTCCAGCACTGACAATGTTTGAGCATCAATGGATGAACTTAGAGCATCGTGCATACGCCTTAGACACGTATGCCCCAATTACAATTGTGGGGAATGGAAAAGACCCACCGTGGTTCGACAACCGTGTTACGAATCTGCTACGAAAGCAAAGAGAGCTTCAGTGCAAATTTAAGCGTAGCTAAAGCCTCACATATAAACAAAAACTAAACGAAGCCAAAAATAGTGTAAAGCCGTCGGCATACGGGTGAGTAGCCGACGTTGACGTGGCGCTCAGTGAGTTTTGTGACAGCGCTTTCTGCTGGTTCACTTTGAGGAGCCATTTCGTCAGGTGAAACGAAAAATAAATTCTGCGATATTTCGGCAACGTGCCGCGTAAAGTAGAACCCTTAGGAAGCAATAGAGCTCCATACGTCACAAGCAGAAATCAAGGCCCTATACTGTATATATCGTGATCAGCAGAAGCAGAAGAAAAAAAAGTCCCGTAGTGTTTTAACATCTGAGGTCATCAGTCCCCCTAGAACTTAGAACTACTTACACCTAACTAACCTAAGGACACCACACGTCCATGCCAGAGGCAGAATTCAAACCTGCGACCGTGGCGGTTGCGCCGTTTCAGACTGAAGCGCCTAGAACCGCTCGCCACACCGGCCGGCAGCAGAAGCCCATATTTGGTGGGTTTTATATGCTACGCCCTAGAATATACACTGCTTGTAAGCACCAGCCTATTGCGTGTCTCGAGAACGTATCGTTATTGGTTCGATTTGTTGTAATAATGTGAGGGGAAATGTTGTATTTTCATATTTAGTCATGTTCGCGAGTTATGAGAGTAAGCCGTTTTAAGGCCACGACCCATTTAAGATTCATGAAAACTTGTCGTTCTTGTTAGGATTTAAATGTCAGTATTTCGGTGAGTAGAGCTTTTAGGAGACTGTAACATAAAGTAAGAACTCATTGCAGGTAAATTTCCAGTGTAGCGTAGTTGACTGAGACATCACGTTACGGGAAATGAAAATTATCATCTTTCCCTCTATCCAACATCTGCTCAGATTGGGATATCAATGATACTTCGCTGTAAACGACATCGTGGAACATTGAAAATAATGTCGAGGAAAAAAACTTGGGAGATGTGCAAAACCATGTTGGCACTGATAAACAGAAGCTCCCAGAAGAGATAAACATCGAGCTGTTGACCGTCCTGAACATAACTGTTCCTTAGATCAAAAAGACAAATCACCAATTGGATCTTGAACCAGACTGTGCATGCTATAATAGATGTGAACCACCAAGAGGTTATGGAATATCTCTCGTACTTATGGGAGGAAAGAAAAAAAGCTTCGAGATCCAAAATATACAGGAAAGATTCTTTGAACTACGCTAATATCGCCGTCGAGGCAGCCTTCAAGAAGGGAAGCAACTCTGTTGTCATAGCCTGCCGCGACCCCGGCGGACAGATACCAGCTGTGGGAGGATAGCGGCCTGCGGCCACGCCCATCGCCGCCTACAGCGCTCCAGCCCCCGGCCACGCCCCATTTACACGCCCACCAGCCGTCCCCGCATCATGTATTTCAGTAATTTTTTTGTGTTCAGCGCAGTGTTCTTTTGTACCAGTGTTTATCACTGTTCTTGTCAGTGGAACAGTGAATAGAAATGGAAATGAAAAACAAAAACCGCTAATATTCCCGATTCTGCCGAAAAATGAAAGCTTATCCCCCACGTTCAGACAGAATCAGCATAAAAAATCCTTAGAAAACTAAGAATGCAAAAGTCAATTATAAGTACAGATTCAGTTATGTGTTTAGTAATTTAATGGCTAATTTTGTTGACATTTATCGTTGCAATCACTCACGTAAAAATTAAGAATGGTTACGTCAGGCATATTGAAGTTTCCATAAAAACAAAGAACTCAGATCATCGTATAACTAAATGAAAAGGAAAACCCCTTTCAAATGAAACATACGAACTAAAACCGCCAAAAATGACACTAAAATGAAAATAACTACACGCAACTAAAACGGAAAACGAAAAGTAATGGAATTTTTGACATTTTGTGTTTATCACTAAATTAAATAAAGTTTATTTTCTTAAAAAAAAACCCAACGTTTGGCTGGTAGACGGTCCGCCTCCTAATGTCTGCAAATATTTCTAAAAGGTTGCGGGACTTCTGTAACATTTGGTGTTAGGTAAATATAAGTGCGTTGTCTGTCAGTGTGTTTCTTCGATTTGTTGAGCTTTTATAAGCTGATATCCTTACTGACTGGACATGTATGTTTTGCTTTTGTCTTACTTCACGTTCACTAAGATTGAAATCTTTGTGTCTGTATATCATGGACAGAACAAAATGACTGACTTTTGGTCAAGAACGGAATGTGTGTTTTAATAGGCTGATGTTGGAATTCTACGCGCGTTCATTTTCGTGAACAAATTGTGTGTTTTGCGGTCCAAATAAAGGCGACAACTGCTGCTGGCGAGCGCTAACAGCTAGCGCCGTGTGCCGACGGCAGTTCGTCTAGTGAAGTTAGATATCCTGTCTGTGTGCTCCACAACTTTAGCTGCCTCGTCCCGTGTTGCGACGGCTTAAGGAAGGCTATACGCGAAGCGCTCAACGAATACGAAAGTAAAAGTCTAACTACCAACTTGACAGAAAATCCTAAGCAGAAAGATCTTACGTTAAATCAGTAAACGGATAGAAGTTATCTGTGGAAACACTCTGTGAACATATTGGCAGTGAAATCGAATGACATAGAAAAGATCGAAATCCTGGGCATCTTTTTCCAAAGGTGTTTCACGTAGAAAATGCTCAGCAGAGGAAAGACCACTGGACCTGACGGACATCATTTCGATTCTACACAAATATGCAAAAGAAATTGTCCATCTTTAGGAGCGAAGCGTTTCTAATGATTGGGAAAAGCAGAGACCATTCCCATTTTTTCAAGAAGGGTCGTCGAAAAAACGCACAAAACTCTCAGCCTATTATATCTCTGTCGGCACGCTGTAGAAGTTTGAAAAATGTTTTATGGTCATGTATTGTAACGTTTCTAGAGATCGAAAATCTGTTGAACCCAACATGGCTTCCGAAAACCACAGTCGTATGAAGCCCGGACCACTCCGTCCGTACACGTGACACGGAAAGCAGCAGATACAAGTTCCCAGGTAGATACTGTGTTCCATGATTTCACAAAGGCGTTAGGTACTACACCGTACGGCTGATCAATGAACAACACACGAGATATTGATACGACTGCAGTGAAGAGTTTCTATCAAACAGAACACAGCATGTCATTCTGAACGGAGAGAGGTCTTCAGATGTAAAAGTCCCCAGGGGAGTGTTACAGGATCATCACTTTCATTTTTCAGTATATACGGGGTGAGTCACTAACTGTTGCCACCTAGAATAACTCCGAAAGTATGATAGGAGCTGAAAAGTGTGTGGGACAAAAGTTGCATGAGACGACGGGGGTCATAATAAGATGTTGGTTTTTTATTGCTAGGTGTGGTTCGCGTCAGAGATATGAAGGTCAACTTTTTTTTTTAAATGGGATGCTATAGTTTGGTACTTATTTTCGGCTATCGAGACGAATCCAATGATGTGTAACAGTAAGATCTTTGTGGGTCAACGAGGGTCAACGAAGGTCAAAAAGGTGGCATGACCCTCAGCATAAACATGTAACGCATTGCGAATACATATACAGAAAGACTATTTATTGTAGGATTATAAAATTAAAGAACAATCAATGGAAGCAGTTACTTCTTTCAAATATCTAGAAGTGATTTGAAGTGGAACGGCGATATAAAATTTAATCGCGCGTAAGGCAGATAACAGATTAAAATTCATTGGAATAAGTCTCAAGAAATACAGTCCATCAACAACGGAAGTAGCTTACAAAACACTTGTTCGACAAATACTTCAATATTGCTAGCCGGTATGGGATCCGTACCAGAAAGGACTGAAAGGGAAAATCGAGAAGATGCAAAGAGCAGCGGTACATTTCTCTATAGGTTCATTTAATAAGCACGAAAGCTTTACACAAATGCTCGCTCAGTTAACTTCAGTGGCAAACATTGCAAGAGAGGCGTTCTGCATTACATTATGGTCTACTGTTAAGAGTTCATACAGCGTTCATTTCTAGAATATTCAATCAATACATTGCTTCCTCCTTCGTAGATCTCGCACAAAAGACCATGAAGATAAAGTTACAGAGATTAGAGTCCATGTGGAGGCTTACCACAATCTTTTTCTTGCGAACCATACGCGACAGGGACAGGAACGGGAAAAGGGGAAGTGACACAGGTACACAAAGCACCCTCCGCCACACACCGTAAGGTGGCTTGCGGAGTTTAGATCTAGATGTAGATGATAACGGAGTCTCTCGTTTGTGCCATTTATTAGGGATAAGAAAATTACGATGTGATTGAAAGCGATAGTTACACGCATGACTGCGAAGAACAAATGCCTTTTCATTTAAAAAAAATACCGAACTCTCCAGCCCCTGTCCAGTATCCTTACTGTACGTTTTTCACTTGTGACCAACTTTGTATGATTATTTAAAGACACAGGACACATCTTGAATAATGAAAACAATACCTAAATAATTAAAGACAACTATTTTATCTCACCAACGAGCAAAAGAGGCTGCGTTTCACTATTGGTTGCGATTCGAAGAAGTACGAAGATTTCAGCGGAAACTATTGCCATAGCAAAGAAAAATTACGTTGAAAATATGTACAAAGTTATACAATGACTGACAATGTGAACTGCCATTCTCCATGCAATGGCTAAGAGCAGGCACCAAACGAAATTACAACTGCATATTATGTGGAAGCGTATCATTTCATTAATAATTTGTGCCAGACCAGACTGTCTACTCTTCCCAAGCAGTTGTTTCAACTATTGGGTCTTCAGAACTAAACATCCATTGTCGCTGAAGTTTCCGCATCTCATGTTGGAACACTACCACAAGAAGTTTTCCGTTAGAACATGTAGGAACAGTATTATAATCAGTAAACTGAGGAACGAGTAGCGCAATATTATGGTGGAGTAAGTAGCCTTTACCAGTACAGAAAAAAAAATCCCGTCTAGCATTGCAGTGTTTATGTAGATTCATTTGGATTTCTTCCAAGAGTTATACTACACTACCAGACCAAAAAATGTGAAGCCTACCGAAGGGAAAGAGAGAACAAAATGAAATTTTAGGTTTGAGGAAGTATGTCAGTGACCACGTTATTGTGTCAAATTTACAAAGAACTTAGTAGTATGAGCCCACTTATCAGTATGACGTTGCTCCCCATTGATGTGGATGCATGCATGCACTGATTTGGTTGGGATGGATGTCATAAAACCATTGTATTCTCTTCTGAGGCAAGGTGGCCCACAGGTGTTGTAACTGGTCCTTGATATCATGGATACTGGCACTGAGACGGATTTGACGTCACATCTGGCCCCACACATGTTCTATCAGGGACAGATCTGGGGATCTTACTGGCCACGGGATTATCTCAACAGCGCGCACACATTTCATAGATAAACGTGCTATGCGTAGAAGCAGCTTGTCTTGTTGAAAAATACAACGATATGGTCGCATGAGGAAGCACGATCTCCGTGACGTACCATTGTGAAGTCAGTTCCCACATCACTGCCATCCGTGAGCTGAAGTCAAACGCCATGGTTCCCCACATCCTTACGTCATGTCAGGTGTACCACTGCTGTGTTCTCCAAAACATTAGAAAAGTGCGACCTCTATCTACGTCGCTGTCATGCTCACCGGCTATGGTCATCCGTAGTAGTGCAGAACCGTGATTTATCACTGAACACAATGCGACGCCGTTCATATACAGTCCATGCTTCACGGTCACCGCACAACACCAAATATAGCCATTTGTGTTGTAATGTTAACGGCAGCCTACGTATGGGGCAGAAATTCTCTGTGCCTGTAGACTGATATGTAATGCAGCAAGGAGGGCCTTACTTGTTCTCGGATGACAGGCACAAATATGAAGTTATGACCTGCTTGATGCGCATTACGGGGATCCTTCCTCGTAGCGGTTGAGGACGTGGCCAACCGGAACCATGACGACGAGTATCTACATCTAAGTCATACTCCGCAAGACACGTAATGATGTGTGGCGGGGGGTACTTTCGGTACCATTATCTGATCCCTCCAACCTTGTTCCACTCGAGGATAGTGCGTGGGAGGAATGATAGTCGGTGAGCCTCTGTATTGACTCTAATTTCTAGAATTTTCTCCTAGTGGTTAATACGCTGGATGTATCTAGAGGGATTGGGGGGGGGGGATATGTTGTCCTGAAAAATGCTGTCCAGAAATTTCAATAGTATCCGTGCATGAGGTTCCCATGCAGTCCAACGTCGGGTCACTGTTTCACACGAATGGCCCAGATATTTGGATAGTGAGAGTCGTCCAGCTGGACAAATGGAATCCAACAATGAGACCCCTGTCAAACAGTCAGGTGCTGATAACGCTGTATCAGACAAGTACACAGCCTCTCTGCGTCACTAAACGTCAGACGCTGTTCACGCTCTTCATATATCCTACCAGGCTTGTTAATAACACTAAATACGAATAACACCAATGCACTGTGGTGACAGATCCACCTGTCAAAGAATTTCGACTCAAAGTATTTGCATACCCGCCCATGGTGTGTGCTTTTAAGAAGTTATATTGACTGATGACCTTGTCTTCTGACTGCTTAATTATTTTGTTAGGCGGTGTAGATAATATCTGTATTCCTTATCGTGCCAAAGTATTTAGTGAAGAAGAAAAAAAAAAAAAGCCCCCGGGCGTGTCTGCAGACTACGTCGGCACTGATTAAAAAGGCGATGTGGAAGGGTTGGTATATTTTTGTGAAAAATCCAGTAGGTGCTCTCTGCGATGTATTTTTCTAGAGAAAATGGGGACCCGCTCCGTCTTCAGTTTGCGGATATGACTATGCGTGGGTAATATTTATTTTGGGATCGTGTCCTGCACCGGGGTATACGAATTGAAGTAAACCAGCTGAAATAAAATGAATTGTCAATTGGGGTGAAATAAACGAAGATACAGTGGCATCGAATCGTATAAGTGAAGGCCATCCGAATGTGCTGAACGTGCAATGAAATGAATGTGTCGTTTCATTGTCGTAGATGTTTCCACTTTTGTACCCTAAAACTAAAACTACAGATTTTTGCCCTGACTATGCGGCAGTAACACCATATACATATCCATTATATTGTATGTCGTCATTCGTGAACGGTTTTCGTCAATATATCATTTCACCTGCGCTGACAAAATCCGAACTGCCTCCATTCATTTAATTACAATAAGTGCAATTCAAAAATTATTTCTGTCTCCATCGATCAGTAAGAAGAGCATTTTATTTTTGGCGGAAACGTACAAGTGTTGCTTCAGTATATAAGGCGAGCTGCCTTGCTCCTGCCCATCGCCTGCAATGTCTACAACAAGCGTACACACTGGGAGCCACTTTACCCGATGAGGCTTTCCTTCCAGTCACTAGAGGCGGCTTGGCCTGCCGTCCCTACTGCCAATAAGCAATGCAGGACAGGTCGATTCCAGACTTGACTCTGCTGTCGCTTGTTTTGTGGAACATTTCGAATGTACTCAACATGACTTTCAAATTTTGTCACAAGGTCTGCACGGACTTCTGTCTCATGAAATGAAAATTTTTTATGATAGCTTCGACATAACAAATTACAACGTGATTTCCACCTAATATTTCCACAGTGCAAAATGCTAGTCGGGGACGCGCTGTTGTTACTTCTCATGACGCTTCACTCTACTGTTGTGTGAAAATATGCCTACCGGTAAGTCGCCAGTTACTAAGATGTGGACACACACACACACACACACACACACACACACACACACGTGTTACAACAGTGTCATGTGTGTGTTTGTTGTGCGTTACAACAGTGTCATGTGTGTGTCTGTTGTAAAGGGTACAGCAGATTTTCTTCAGTGATCCAAGATTCTGTTCAGCGTCTCTAAGGACCTTGTCATCAACGGGACGTTAAGTGTTGAACTCCCTTCCTCCTCCTTTCATATCAGTGTACAGAGAGATCGTGAAAATTAATTTCCTCGATTGTGCAGGTTGAAAAGAAACGAAGAGGGGTTAGCTCTCCTGAAGGTGAAGAGAATGAGATTCTAACACAATTGTATGTCAATCAAGAGCGTACCCGACATTTGTTAGGGACAGGAACTTACATTAGTTTCATGTGAGGAGGAAGGAAACAAACAAAGTAAAATTTATTGGCAAATATAACTCAAAATTAATGGAAAAGGAATCTATCAATGACCAAACATACTAATGCTAAAATTTTATAATAGGTGTTTATTACATTCGTAATTAACTGAGAGCGTCTAGTTCCTAGGAGGTTTGTATCTACATATTATGTTGCTGTTAGGGAGATAGCATACAGATAAAAGTAGATGATTTTAGACACTTGGTCTTACACTAGTTGGCAGCACGAAAATAAAAATTGCGAACTGTAGATTGAACGGTACTAGAAACGTTTGAGTCAGACGACAGTGAGCTAGGTTTAGTGGAGCTAAGCTTATTGCTTTGAATTAGTCACTATGTGATATTACACTTTAAAGTTAGATTCTGGCATGTCACAGGTCACTTGATCATGTTAGTTATGTATGACTTAAGTAAATGCTAGCTGCACCTGGCAACCCTTAACTGTGGATCAGTATGGTTAAATAGAAAAGAAAGAAAAAGGAGCACACGTTTCAAATACGTATGGGAATTTGCTTCTCCCCCTATACCTCTCCACCTTCTCCTTCCCCTCTCTTTGTTCTTCTTCTCCCCCCCCCCTTTCCATCTGCCTGTCCATTTTCTCCTCCCTCCATCCCTCCTCCCTCTATCCCTCCTCTCTCTCTCTCTCTCTCTCTCTCTCTCTCTCTCTCTCTCTCTGTCCGTCTCCCCGTTTCCGCTCTCCATGTCCATTTCCTCGCACTCCATGTCCATTTCCTCGCACTCCATGTCCATTTCCTCGCACTCCATGTCCATTTCCTCGCACTCCTCTATCCATCTCCATTGTTATTATAAATTCAGTTTCTGTTGTAGTATTCTAATCATAAGCTGATAAGCCAGAAATACGTACAACTTTCCTGTTTTCTGTGAAAATCGTCTACGAGAAAGGAAACAAAATAGGACGACGCTGTGTACACTATTTTTGTTTAAAACTATGTGTAATGAGAGAGAATGTATAGAAACAATTGGTCTAATGGTGTAAACGCCCCGCTATCGTTGTAAAACTGGCTGCATGGGAGGAAAATAAACTGCTTATTTTGACAGCAGAGCATTGTGTTTCCCATCGTTGGTTATAACTGAAAAGCTGTACATTGTTTTAAGAAATACACAATGTATGTCCATCTTAATATAGAGTATCGCTTAAAATTTGAAGTACATCAGTGAAGAACTTTCAGAGATTTTTGCAAACAATGTTTTAATATAATTTGTATGTGTACATATATATAATCTCCATACATTTTACAGAAGTGAATGTATGCTTGATGTTCAAAATCTCCTCCTAAATCACTGGATCGATTCATCAAAACTTAGTACATATCTCAATTACTGTGTGGCAAGTATGACCTGCCTCGCAAAGTGATGGGAATAGGAGTGGGGGAAAAAAGTAGCACGCATCGAGCTAAACCAGACCTGGCCAAACAACGCTCCGCGAACGCCAGCTCCTGTTTAGCGCTCAGAGTGGAGAGGTGAGTGGAGTTGAGGGATGAGGAGGAAGAGAACAAAAGCTGCAGCTCGACGCCGCTAGAGTTGGACAGTCACATTGTCAGACACCAAAGTAATTTGCTGACAGTACTACTTTCGTTAAACTGGATTTACGTTCTGCATTAGTTCTATGGCCTCTACGCACTTACCCAAAAAGAAAGTAAAGAATCACTGGTTCAGTGCCGAATGGCAGTTGCCTTACTTCTCGTACCGTTGAAAGACCAGACAAAGGGCTTAATGTGTCATCGCAGTGTTATGATCTGGAAAAACATTTATTGGAATGTCATTGCAACACCAGCGATAAAGACTATAAGATGCACTAGTTTTCTGATGAACGACGGTGAATGGTAGCTGTGATAAAGGTGGCCTTTAAGGTATAACACTGAGGTATATATATCGTATAAAATTATTATAGTCAAATGATGGCAGCATCATGTTACAGTCAACAGCATCAGTCAAAAAAATTACCATGACTGTTGCTGCAGCCAGAACAAAAATTGTCAACTGAGTTAAGTGTAGGTAGAGTCGTAACAATCTTCTACTGTTATCACAAGTTACTTGGATTCTTTTAGTGTCGTACTGAAAGAGGAGAATTATTTGCTAATAAATGTAATGGACAAGACTGATGATATCGAACAGAAATTAATCCTGTGGGGAAAAATTAGCTTGAAGTTCATAACACGAAACATCTCTCGTAAGTCAAAGCAGTCTTTTGTGGACCAAACATGACTGCATACTTTCCAGTAACTGGAATATTTCATCATTAGTTCTCAAAGAAATTGCAAGACATTGCACGACTAAAGATGGATTCCGATTTGTTTGTAAGACCATTATCGCTTTTGGCTGCTAATGTACCTCATTGCTTCCGACATGAGGTGATATATGCTCAGAGGACCACTCAGCACAAGCAATTTTGTCCAATCCAGGCATTTAAGAGACTTCTATAAAATGTTAACCCAAGAGCAATATCCTCAACTGCACAGACAAACCACAAAGTTATTTCATTGTCTGCTTCAACAATACAGGGCTATTACAAATGATTGAAGCGATTTCATAAATTCACTGTAGCTCCATTCATTGACATATGGTCACGACACACTACAGATACGTAGAAAAACTCAAAGTTTTGTTCAGCTGAAGCCGCACTTCAGGTTTCTGCCGCCAGAGCGCTCGAGAGCGCAGTGAGACAAAATGGCGACAGGAGCCGAGAAAGCGTATGTCGTGCTTGAAATGCACTCACTTCAGTCAATCATAACAGTGCAACGACACTTCAGGACGAAGTTCAACAAAGATCCACCAACTGCTAACTCCATTCGGCGATGGTATGCGCAGTTTACAGCTTCTGGATGCCTCTGTAAGGGGAAATCAACGGGTCGGCCTGCAGTGAGCGAAGAAACGGTTGAATGCGTGCGGGCAAGTTTCACGCATAGTGATGTGAAAGATTCAGTGTTTAAACCTCCTCTACGAAGAAACGTGCCAGAACTGCGAGCTCGCATCAACAATGCTTTCGAACTCATTGATGGGGACATGTTGCGCCGAGTGTGGGAGAACTTGATTATCGGCTTGATGTCTGCCGAATCACTAAAGGGGCACATATCGAACATTTGTGAATGCCTAAAAAAACTTTTTGAGTTTTTGCATGTGTGTGCAAAGAATTGTGAAAATATCTCAAATAATAAAGTTATTGTAGAGCTGTGAAATCGCTTCAATCATTTGTAATAACCCTGTATGTGTGAATCTTTGTTCTTCTCTTATGAAATTGACAGTCTCCGCCAACTTTAAGGTTTAAAAGATTATAATCTACATAACTCCTTCCCGTTGAACCGTTGGAGTATCTCTTCAGAGGCCAGACAAACTTGTGGATTCTGACGAAGGTCAACAGCCCTTTTCAGTAGTTGCAGGGGAAAAAATCTGGATGATCGACTGAACCTGCCTTGTAACACTGACTAAAACGGCGTTGCTATGCTGGTACTGCGAACGGCTGAAAGCAAGGGGAAACTATAATCGTAATTTTCCCAAGGACATGCAGCTCTACTGTATAGTTAAATGATTATGGCATCCCCTTGGGTAAAATATTCCGGAGGTAAAATAGTCCCCCATTCGGGTCTCCGGGTGGGGATTGTTCAGGAGGATATCGTTATAAGGAGCAATAAAACTGGCGTTCTGCGGATCGGAATGTGGAATGGCAGATCCCATTATGGGGCAGGTAGGTTACAAAACTTTAGAAAGGAAGTGGATAGGTTGAAATTTTAGTGGTAATTAGTGAAGTTCGGTGGCAGGAGGACATGACTTAGGGTCAGGTCAGTATAGGGTTATAAATACAAAATCAAATAGGGATAACGCAGGAGTAGGTCTAATAATGAATATAAAAATAAGATCGCGTTTAAACTACTATAAACAGAATAGTGAACGCATTATTGTAGCAAAGATAGACACGAAGCCCACACCCACCACTGTAGTAAAAGTTCATATTCCAACCAGCTCTGCAGATGAAGAGATTGAAAAAAAAGTATGGTGAGATAAGAGAAATTATTCAGATAGTTAAGGGTGTCGAAAATTTGTGATTGGGGGTGTGTGTGTTGGAATTCGATAGTAGAAGTAGTAAGAGAAAGAAAAATAGTTGGTGAATATGGATTGGGGGAAAGGAGTGAAAGAGGAAGGCATTTGGTAGAATTTTCTACAGAGCATAATTTAATCGTAGTTAACTCTTGGTTTAGAGGAAGTAGGAGAAGACAAGATGGGAGATAAGGTACTGTGAGCATAATTTGACAACGCATTATGAGACGTAAGTCGAAGCAAGGTCCCTGAAGTAGACGACATTCCCACAGAATTATTGAGATCTTTGGGATAGCCGGTCAAGACCCAATTATTTCAGCTGGTGTGCGAAACATATTTGTAGCAGGAGAAATACCCTTAGATTTCAAGAAGAATGTAATAATTCTAATTCCCAAAAAGGCAGATGCTGGCAGATCAAAATACTAACGAACCATCATTTTAATAAGCCATCGTTGCAAAATATTGACACATTTAGAGAAGAATGGAAAAACTGATAAAAACCAGTCTCTGGGAAGACGAGTTTAGATTCCGTAGAAATCTAAGAACACGTGAGGCAAGGTTGAGTCTACGACATACCCTAGAATATAGGTTGAAGAAAGGCAAACCTAGGTTTATAGCATTTGTAGATTTAGAGAAAGCTTTTGACAATGTTGATTGGATTATACTCTTGAAATTTTGTAGGTGGTAGGGATAAATACAGTGAGCGGGGGGGGGGGGGTTGTTGTTGTGTGGTCGAGAGTGAGACTGGTTACAACCCTGTCTCAAATGTCGTTCAGTCTGTACACTGAACGAGCAGTAAAAGAAACAAAGGACAAATTTGGAGATGGAAGTAACGTTCAGGTAGAAAAAATAAAAACTTGGAGGTGTGCCGGCTACATATAGTAATTGTCAGATCATATGGCTAAGGACTTGGGAGAGCAATTCAACGGAATGGATGTCGTGAAAACAGATTGTAAGATGAACATCAACAAAAGTAAATAAAGGGCAATGAAATGTACTCGAATTAAATCGGGTGGTGCGGAAGGAGTTAAATTGCGAAATGACACAAAAAAATAGATGCGTATTGTTCTTTGGGCAGCATAAATGACGATGGTAGAAACAGAATGGTTATAAAATGCGGAGTGACAGTAGCAAGAAGGGAATTTCTGAAAAAGAAAAAAATGTTAACATTTCCTGAATATATCTCTGGACCTTAGCCTCTTATGGTAGTGAAATGTGGACGAAAAACAGTTCTGACAAGAAGAGAATAGATGCTTTTGAAATGTGGTGCTATAGAAAGCTGAAGAAGATTAGATGGGCAGATCGAATAACGGATGAGGGAGTACTGAATCGAACTGGGGAAAAAAGAAATTTGTTGCACCAGTTGATCTTGAGGCAACAAGGAATTGTCAACTTGGCAATGGAATGAAGTATGGGTGGTAAAAATTGCAGAGAGACAAAAAAAATGGTTCAAGTGGCTCTGAGCACTATGGGACTTAAACATCTGAGATCATAAGTCCCCTAGAACTTAGAACTACGTAAACCTAACTAACGTAAGGACATCATATACATCCATGCCCGAGGCAGGATTCGAATCTGCGACGGTAGCAGTCGCGCGGTTCCGGCGCAGACACACACCCAGGTTTAAATACAGTAAGTAGGTTCAAATATATGCGGGTAGCGGTAGATTCGCAGGCGTGAAGAGGCTTGCATTGGATAGAATAGCATGGAGAACCGCATCAGACCAGTCATTGGAGGGGGAGGGGTAGGGGAGAGAGGAGGTGACAGCCACCTTCTAATGCAAAACAAACGAGGCTCACAAGGAAAGTATTTGCGTTCCAACGAATATATCTGTATGACGTTTCGGTTACAGGATCATTACGTACCTCTCGATTAACTATAGACCAAATGAGGACTTCCAATTAAGTACTAAAAACAAGATTACTACAAAACTCATCGTGAAGAAAAAAAAGTTGATCACATGTCGTAACTGCATACTCTATAATTTCAGTGCCGGACGAAGTGACACTTCTGAAGTTGTCCACTGATTCTCAAATACTGCAGCCAACGTTATGTCACGCGTAACAAAGCATTGGTCCATACAGGGTGGTCAGAAACGGTCTGAAAAGCTTGTCAATAGATGTAGGGGTGCTTGTGTTGAGAAATAATTGTTAGAAAGACTGGATATATTGCTTTTGTACGTGTGTGGTCGTGCTGAAATATTTCTCTGTAGGCGGTTGATGATTGAAGAAGGGTATGTTTACCCATAGTAAAAAAGTAGTCCCAGCCGCTGGTCTGTGAAGTATTTGGAATGATACATGATGGCATCTCCATTGGTGTTTGCTTCATTCGGTCCTATAAAGTGCTTCTTAAACTCTGTGTTTAAAGTCAGCTAATGTCCAGTATACTGAATTTTTACTGGCGATATTTTTGTCACTGATAGTTTAGTTGTTTGTGACGTTCTTGGGGAAGGGTCTCGACTCATTGCTGAAGTTCCAGCTGCGGTCGTTACTTCCATTTGTTCTGCTTCGGGCTGAAGTGGGCATATTTGGTTAATGTCGAGCCTTGGATTTGACTTCTGGCAGTATCATCTGCATCCGGCGAATTTTTCCTTTTCCGGTCAGCTTTTTTACGACGGACAATTTGAAAAGTATCTAGTGTCGTTTTCAGGACGACATTGGTATTCTTTCAGTGAGATGCGTACACCGGCTCCACGTTGTTTTCTGATCCTGATCCGTTGTCACTTGGGCGCGCCGGATCGCGCTATCCCACGCTTGTCGATCTCGTCGTCGTCTGTCGTTGTCGGTGATTCCTTCGTTGGTCTCTTCGATACTTCGCGTCGTTTGTAAGTTATTTAGCATTCAGGTTAGCCAATCAGGTAGTCGTTCACGGTCTTTCAAGCGGCCTGCCTGGGACGATGTTGTCCTCGTTTGGTTAGCTGGAACTGAAATTCTGCACGCGACGACCTGATTGGCCAAAGTCAGTGACATATAACGCGGAAACGGCGCAACGTATCGAATTTAATTCTTATCAATTACTTTTCACCACAACCTGCTGTGCAACACCCTTACAAGCTGTAAACTTCAGCTGGTAATTTATTGTCAATGACAGAATTCATTTTGATGGTAAAGAGTCTGTCACGCAGTTTTGAATGCATGTTCCTGGAACGTAGTTTAAGTAAATCTGTTAGTCTCTTGGCATATGTTTTATATTGCCTGAAGTGATATACCTCTAGAAGTTGTGCATCTTTTGTAATTTTGGGTGGAATGATTTTTAAATCTATATTTTTCCCTCCATAGGCTTCCAGTAATACTTGTTCATCCTTTTGTCCAGATCAGGAGTCACAAAATACTAGTGGTTTCGTCGGCAAATAAGACTCAAAACTGACAGAAATTACGTCTTCAGGTGTTCTTTCGTGAACTTCCAGTTTACACTTCTATCTACAAAGACATTTGGAAGTGCCGTTTTTCTATTTCGTTTTACATACGGAGTCCAAACCTACCATTTGAGAGTTAGCTGCCAGTCTTTCGTTCCACTGATATAACATCGATCCGGTAGAAGTGTGTTGAACTGATCACTGACAGCAACGTCGAGACCGTCTCTGTCTCAGCTTTCATAGATAAGTTCTTTCGGAAGAAAGCTCCGAGTTAAACTGACTCTGATCACATTTTCATACAGAACCCATTTGCGTATTTTCTGGTGTGAATGCGCATTGCCTACAGCAACAGATGTTTGAGCTCTTTGAACTATATTTTCTTCGTCGTCCTTACATTTCGTTTTTGGGTATATGGGTATACTGCGTGATTTTACCCTAAACTCGTTTTTCCAAGTTAGTAATAAATCTTATTGGCACTATAAAGTTTGTACAAGGATGTTTCTGGCTACGTTCAATAATGTTGTAAATGCCAATAATGAACGGAAGAACCGCATCCTCAGGTTTTATCAAATTGCGCCATTACACACTGTTATTAAACTGCATCGTACCATTTCCTTTGGGAACTGCATTGCCTTATCTTTTGTTTGCTATATAGTCGAGTAAGCTTTTAATATTGCTTTAACCTTCAGCTTAGGGTATCGTTTCACGCGCTTGTCAATTGTGTTAAAACTTACAACGTGATAATCATTTTATACGTTCTCTAGTTTGTTGTCATCAAACACCTTGATGACATTTTCGACTTTTATCTTCTTATCAGGAGGTTGGAATTCACTTCCACTGCTTTCATCGGATCTTCTCGAACTTGACATATCACTGCCGATGGCAGTGAGGTGATCCTCACTATCACCAGTAGCTTCATAATTGTGTTATTGTTACAACAGCATGAGTTTCTAATGGGGGATAATGTTTTTACCCTATAATACATGCCAGAAAATACGCGAATGACTCTTCTCCACCAGTACCATCATTACGAAGACGAATTCGTCGTAACTTCACCTCAACTAATTGCAGATACATTAGCAGCGTTGATTACCAATCGCCGACCTATCTGATGCTCCCCTACAACAATGTCACAAAATGCAACTTCACATACACACTACAGCATCTCTATTGCTCTTGACTAACAGTCAAAGGTCGAATTCGTTATGACACACTCTAATGGACGACTGCAGAGGATTGCAGATAAACGGTATCAGAGGTGCAACAAGGGACCTTTAAATGATACCTCACTGAATTGTAGTGTAAATGTGTGTGTTCGAGGCCATGTATTGGGTTGGTGAATAAATTCATAGCGTTTTTCCACATGTTTAACACAACACATACACATGACAGACTTCAGTCATCAACAATATATTGTTCTTCACTATTTACAACAGTTTAACAACGCTGTCGTAACTTTAAGATTCTGCGGCTGTAGAAATCATATGGTTTAGAGGCGAAGAACTCGTCGGGGCATGTTCGGAGCGCAGGTTCATCCGGAAAGGAAATTCCTTGAAGGTCGCTCAATGCAGAGCGGGAAAGGTGAAAATCTTAGGGCACAAGATCTTGTGAATAAGGTGGGTGCGAAATGACTTCCCAATCCAGCTTCTGTATAGGGTTTTTTGTCAGTCTAGCAGAATGCGGTTGCTCATTGTCGTACAGTAGCATCACTTCACGCAGTCTTTCTGGTCGCAGTTCTTGGACTGCGTCTACAAGACGTCTCAGTTGTTGACAATAAATGTCAACAGTGATCGTTACACTTCGGGCAAGCAAATCGTAGTACTCGTACATCACACCGTCGCTATTCCACCAGATGATAACATTGTTTTGTGTACGCTCGCAGGTTTTCGTAAGTGTAGCTGCTGTTTTGTTTGGGCTCAACCATTCCTTTTATTCCCTTATGTTAGCATAAAAACACCATTCCTCGCCACTAGTAACGATAAGGACAGGAATGGTCGGTGTCGCTCACGGGCCAACTGGTGACGAACACGATGAGGTGCATATATGATTATTTTTATGATTTTGACTTTGAGCATGTGGTACCCGATTTTTTTAACCTTCCGATTTTGACTTTGAGCATGTGGTACCCGATTTTTTTAACCTTCCTCATCCCATGTAAATATCGCACGTTGGTGAGAGGATCACATTTCATAACATGTGGCACTTTTAGAGTACACTGACGTGGATCATTGTGGATAATGCGTGTAAGCGTGGAGAACCACCAACGTCAAAACAATCCTCTTTCAAACTAGAAAATCATTTTCTTGCTGTACTGTGCGCGCTGACCTTATACCCACATGCGGCGCAAATATTTTCTTACTGCCTCCGCTTCTGTCACCTCTGTGCTGAATTCGAACAGAGGAATGTGTTGTAAATGTTCAGATTTCTCTACTTGGCACTATATTTTCTTGCTTACACAACTCCATTCACTATCTCCAAGTGACAAAATGGCAGCCCAAATTGCAACAGTGGTCTAGAAATAAACTCATAGCAAATGGTATACCAACATACAAAACGAAAACGCAACAAACTTACGCATTAACCTAATACTTTCCTTGTTAGACGCCACCTGAGTGTAACGCTTATCGGTCATAGAGTTTTCTGATTCTTAATTTAATATTCGTTTTTGTAGTGTAGTATGATCTCCGGAGAAACTACCGTCAAGAGCCATATTCACCTCCTGAACTGAAATACCAACACATTATTACATTAACAGGACACCATGAAACCAGACATGGAGTCCAAATACTGTCGAAGAATGCCAGTGATACAACACAGATTACCTACGTGATTTGCATGCATACACTGTCAGAGAACGCCTGGTTCTCACGTTAGGGTGTAAAATATGTGCAACGTTATACACTAATAAAGTTGTAGCTAGGAGTATTCTTCATGTGGACGGACTGCATTATACTTTCATCTATACGAGTGTCTGAAATCCTTAAGAAGTAAATAGCCAGTAGAAGATCCTGGACAGAGTATTCTGAGAGAAGATACCAGTAGTCAGAAATAAATATTGCAATAGGTCCGAGATCCTCATTTATCAGCGTATTCAATCTTCTGCATCCCACTGTAGCACCATATCTCGAACGCTTAGTTTCTTCTTTTCAGATTTTCCCGCAGTCCATGATTCACTTCTCTACAATGCTTTGCTGATGCAAACCTTAGTTCTCAGAATTTTCTCCGGCAAATTAAACTCAAATCTCCAAGTTAACATAATGTCCGAAGACTAGAACAACAGTTATTATTGTCTGTTATGAGCACTCTTTGAATACTTGTTACGACATTCACAGTCAAGCTTTGCTGCCTTATTGCAATCTGGCAGCTCTGAACCTCACATTTTGCTCTCAGTTTAGTTTCGAAGCGGTTTGCAGGCTTGAAGTATGATGTGGGCTCTTGGCAACGAAGTATCGTAGCTAACTTACTAATACAAAGATTTTCAGAGATATGGTTATTTAAATGGCTAGTTAGTTTCCTGTAGTTCAGAGACACAGTTACGAGACTTCGTGACTTCCTTCCGCACAGTTGCGGTTTCAGTACTGCGTTTTGTGTTATTACACCAGTTCTTTTGCGTCAGTCACGTATTTTTTGAGCGTTTCAACATTTTATTGCGACACAACAATTCGTGGCAAATATTTACGGCAGGCATGTGCAGACTTGGGCCGTTGCAGTTTCAAAATAGACACCAGGTGTGAGTCACAGCCCTATGTAAGTGCTGACTGCCCTAGACCAGAAAACTTCGCACGCACTCGTGGGTATTTAGGAGGAGCTACAAACGAGAGGCTGGAAAGCATGCTCATACGTGGAACTGTCTATCTATTCGCTATAAGATTATTAAAAAACAAGAGCACGTTTATTTCCGTTACCAGTCATACTGCATTTTTTGGGTGATGTAAAGCTACTAACAATACCAAGCAATATAAAAGGTTTACTTTTGACTAGCTGAAATTAATGAATACTTTGAATAATTGTGGAATGGAATTTACAACATACATAATATAAATATAAGAAGAGGAAAGCTATGAAAAATAGCAGAAAGAACATGAGCGGCGTTACGAACAACAAAAATTAGGGGAAGCATAATAGTAAAAATAGGGAAATAGTTGTTGTTGGGTTGTCAAAGTTTGAAACAAGTGCACGACTACCATTTTGTGTAGCTAACGGAAGAAAGTCTCTCACACAGTAAGCTATACGGTGAGTAATGCTGGGAATATTCGGCAACGTAGGAAATTTTTAGCGGGAGAAGTTGGAATAAGAAGACCAAATGGATTCGAACTATCACAGCCACCGTAAGCTGTATTTCAATAGCGGTGCTCGCATGTCGAATGTTCACCGAAACGTTCCCTACGTTGTCAGCTCGATCGTGCGATCTGTACTGCGTAAAATCTTCTCTCATGTGAGATCTTGAACCACCTTTATAGGTGCCAGTTTTTCAGTGCGTTCTAAAAATTGAACACTCTTCTCCCAGTAGTTGCTTGGCGACCAGTGTCGTCACTCACACTGTAAGTCTTCCGTTTTGCACCATCCTTTCCCAGTAACATACATATAGAGTGCTACGTGGAAACCATCTTCGTATGTACCAGCTTGGAATTAGCTTACTGACATGGCGCGGCGTTGTTCATTCATATAGTATCGACAATGTGTTTTCACCACACTCCTTAGGGGTGATTTAATGCGCTTCACAGAACTAAACAGATGTTCTAGTTGTGCAAATTATCTTCTGAAGGGTCACAGTTACCCCGAGAACGTGAAGAATATTATCTGAACTGATTTTGAGTAAATTGGTGGTTTTTATATGGCATTGACTGTTCTGACTTAAACTGACTTCTCGTTAGTGCAGGGTAAAAAATTAGAGCTAGATAAAAATTCTGCGTATGTTCTGAAACTGTGCTTGAAATGAAAGAAGACATCTGTTGCTGAATAAATTGTTTTATATAGAAAATAAAAAAAATTTGCCAAGATATCCGGAGTTTGCTCCCCCTACAGCCGTGAATGCTGGCCACTGCTTTGACATTAAGACGCATTTTAGAAGCAATGAAAATGTGGCTGTGGAAAAGGCCACCGAGAACCACAAAGAGAAAATCAGTTAATGGTTTCGAAAAATCAACGAGCGAAGAAATCACAGGCGCTCAATAAGTTTCTAATAAATATATCGAAAGGAAAATTTTTATAAGGGTACACCAAAAGAGAAATAGTAATGTTGCGGATATCGGTAAAAAAATAATCTCAAAATTATCAGTAAGTGAAGGAGACAGCATAAAGTAGCGAACAGTGATTACAAGAGCAAGGCATTAGCTTTTAATTTATTGACTGAATGATACGGCAGATATTAAAGAACAATGCAGTGCATTCGTCCCTATTCATTTACACTCTAAACTCCTTCACAGATAGCTCCTAGCTGTATTCGATTTTCTTTGGAAACACGGAGGACAGGATTTAACCTGATGTCGACAATACAGGGTTATTACAAATCATTGAAGCGATTTCACAGCTCTACAATAACTTTATTATTTGAGATATTTTCACAATTCTTTGCACACACATGCAAAAACTCAAAAAGTTTTTTTAGGCATTCACAAATGTTCTATATGTGCCGCTTTAGTGATTCGGCAGACATCAAGCCGATAATCAAGTTCCTCCCACACTCGGCGCAGCATGTCCCCATCAATGAGTTCGAAAGCATCGTTGATGCGAGCTCGCAGTTCTGGCACGTTTCTTGGTAGAGGAGGTTTAAACACTGAATCTTTCACATAACCCCACAGAAAGAAATCGCATGGGGTTAAGTCGGGAGAGCGTGGAGGCCATGACATGAATTGTTGATCATGATCTCCACCACGACCGATCCATCGGTTTTCCAATCTCCTGTTTAAGAAATGCTTCTGCTTTAGCCTTTTCCGTAAGATTTTCCAAACCGTCGGCTGTGGTACGTTTAGCGCCCTGCTTGCTTTATTCGTCGACTTCCGCGGGCTACGCATGAAACTTGCCCGCACGCGTTCAACCGTTTCTTCGCTCACTGCAGGCCGACCCGTTGATTTCCCCTTACAGAGGCATCCAGAAGCTGTAAACTGCGCATACCATCGCCGAATGGAGTTAGCAGTTGGTGGATCTTTGTTGAACTTCGTCCTGAAGTGTCGTTGCACTGTTATGACTGACTGATGTGAGTGCATTTCAAGCACGACATACGCTTTCTCGGCTCCTGTCGCCATTTTGTCTCACTGCGCTCTCGAGCGCTCTGGCGGCAGAAACCTGAAGTGCGGCTTCAGCTGAACAAAACTTTGAGTTTTTCTACGTATCTGTAGTGTGTCGTGACCATATGTCAATGAATGGAGCTACAGTGAATTTATGAAATCGCTTCAATCATTTGTAATAGCCCTGTATTTAGAGATGGTGCAGTATCTCAATTAAAGGGATGTGGGAAGAGCAGTCAACTTCGGAACTTCTCAGAGCAGCGTTAAAGCATTTGCCGCAAATGATTTGGGCTAATTACTGCGAACTTAAATCGCGATTGATGAACGAAAATTTGGATTGTTTCACCCGAATAGGAGGCTACTGCGTTTTTACCATTTGTAATTGAAGAGAACATCATAAGAAGTGCTTTGGGCTGCGATAAATTGAAACGGGGGAGAAATGAGGTGTCCCGCAGAGCAATAAGTGGTTCAAGCATTTTCAGAAATAAAACCCTCTCGAGTGTGCAACAGTATGTATACTTACAAAATGTGTCACAGCTACTCGTACGCAAATTCGTAACTAAATGATGTTGGATGGTCATCGCCCCATTTAATAATAGTTACTGCAGGCAACACCCCGTAGTCAAATTAAGGTGTTGGTGCTCGACGGAAAGAGAGTCGATTCGTGTATTGATGATTTGAATGGATTGTGGTGGTGGATTGTTTATGTCGCCAGTTTGCTCGGAGTTGGGTGAAGAGATAGTGGCGTTTTTCTGCCGATCGCGAGATAGAGCACGAGTGTGTGGCATTACATTTCTTCCTACGACTCGTTTTACGACTTGAAACGGCAGATAGATGCGTTAGCCCTCCCCTTGCGGGTCCTGTTGCTTATCTCCAAGTGGAGTGAGTTACCAGGTAAGTGGCCGCACCGGGCTATAATCTCCTGTTTTCTTTCATACAATAGCTCTTTTCAACTGTAGGCCAGCGAGAGTTAATGGCATTCCACTACCACTGAAACCCTTCCAAGAAGGCAAACCGGGATTCCCGCAGAGCTGACCAAACTCATTAATACGAATAGGGGCTCTGTTGCAGCCTCTCCCGTAAGCGCTGCAAATATTTCATGAGATACGTGGATGCGCTGCACTAGTCGAAAGAGAGCAACTACTACGGTAGGAAAATAGAGGAATCGTTAGCGCCAGGATTTCACCCGGAACACGTCCCGCCCACTCACCCCCGGTTTTCCCGGTCTCTGTTCGGCGCCTGGGCATCGTTTCAATGGACCCACGTGGTTTACCGCTTTCGGCTGCACTTTCAGTGAATGTTACATTAATATCTTGTTAGGTCTTAAATTTTGCCAGATAGTTAAGACACGTTACAAAAATCGTGCACAATTGGCCTCAGCTGTGCCAGGTACTTCCACAGGAAACATAAGAGAAAAAAATTTAGCACTTAATTCTTTAAATACGAGAACTCAGTATTCAGATGAATAGCCTATGAAGAAACATACTTATATGTGAGAAAAAACACCCATAGCTAAAACAGGAAAAACCTACCCTCAAAGAATAATTCGCTTGGAGAAAGAGGAACCACAGTATACTTGAAAATTGAGTTTCAGAACTCGGACAGTATATGTGAAACAAGCACCAATGTTCACTATACTTCCAGAGGGCATCAAAATTACTTTGTTCTTGCTAGATCGATCCAAGCTGTTTTTGCGTGTTATTCACTGAATAGTTTTGCTGAAAAGTTTTAGGGGTGGAAGAAGAACTAGCACAGCATGAAGGACGTTTTAAGGCCGTGAAACCCTGCAGCACGTATTTCCTCCATAACTGCTTTGTGACGAACATACACATCATCATCATTATTTTTAAAAATGGTTTGAATGACACGAAATTAATAAACCTTTTAGTTAAAATTGACAGGACAAAGAATAACGACAGATTATTTTCCTGAGACGTTTGCAACAGCATATAGGACACTAATCACACAGAAACAGCCACATTTCTTTATAACTTCGTTTATAATGCGCAGGTATGGCACTGGAAGAATTTAAAGTTAAGTCACCCATTACCCATGCAAATACTAACGAAATATGTCATATAAGCAAATATCTTACTGCTTTCATTAGGCACTTCTACTTTATGGCATTCTTATATTCTTTAATTTTCGTGAGCTACTATGAGGACCTACATAAACAAAATGACTTTCACTTATTTCTATATAACGTTGGTTTTAGACAACAGAGTTAGTCGACTAGATCCGTGTCTTTACTACCGACGTGACAGATTTAAGACCATTGTTTTCGCATTGTAGGTTTGCTCTGCTGTTTCTCCCAAATAAACGTATTATAGTAAGTGAATTAATGAACATTTTCCTTATTGCCCTTAAATAACATCACGTTATTTTGTTGTTTTCTATTACTGGCGATGCTTTCAATTCTCTGTAAATATTTTTATTTCTTTAATAATGCAGATTCATATTATATTACTATCCGGAAAAACTTAAATTTCTTATCATTACTGAATTTCATCATAGTGTAACGTGTTGGACAGTGGCGATAACTTTCATCTAACTTCCAGTTTGCTGAACTGTCGGCTGTTTAGGGGAGGGCCTTATACTGTGGATGGGCGCGGAGGGTGGTGAATGGGCGGGACTTGTTCTGGGTGAAATCCTAGCGCTAAGTGCACGTGGAAAATGGTCTGCTCATTGTCTTTATTTAGGTTACCATACAGAACATCACTTTTACGCAGCTGCGAATCTATAACGTCATGTCGATTTGCAACAGTAATGCTTGTGCTTTTATAACTGCAGAGCATAATGACTTATCTGACTGTATCCGACTGAAGTACCGTTTCAAAGTGGTGAGCGTTTCCAAATAATTGCGGTACGTCGTGCAGAAACGAACAACGGATCCACAACTAAAGATACTTCCCTCATGAGTCTGCTATACACAGTGCTTTTCCGCACAGTACAGGCTGTCTGCTGTCTGGTAAACGAATACTCATTTTCAAACAATTGTGGACGAAAAGTATATGATGAACATTTTGTTTTGGGCGTTGTTGTAAAGTGTCGGGCTACACGTTCAGAGGTTAGGAAGTTGATTATTCAATCGCTTCTTTAATTATTTCAATGATTTGTCTATGTGGAAAGTTCAAAGGTCAGATCAAAACAAGGGCTTAGCACCTCCAATAGGACTATGTCATCTAAAGCATTGTGATGTCCAAGACAGCCTTCGGCCTAAGGGCAACTTCATCGTGTGTTGATCAAATTTTACCGACGCAAATTAAACTCAATAATGTTGTCAGTAGACGTCTGTATCTACATTTGCCTTGTAATGTATGGGAGAAGGCACTTGGTGTGCCACTCTCTTCCCATCTTTCCTGCTCCAGCAGCGAAGAACAGTTGTTGGTACTACTCCGTATAAGCTCAAACCCTTTTAATTTTGCCTTCGTGGTATTTTTGCTGGATACGCGTAGAAGGAAGCAATATAGTTATTGGCTCTTGTAGTAACGTACATTCTCGGCTTTTTAACCGTAAACTACATCGGTACACACGACGCCTCTCTTGTAGCGGCTACAACTGGAATTGGATAGGCATCCCCACGATTCTTCCGCGGTTACCAAATTAACCTCTGACAGAACGCACTGTTCTTCTTAGGATTTTCTCCCTTTCCTCTATCTGTCCTATTTGGTATGTGACTGACGAACAATACTAAAGTATAGAGTGAAGGAGGGTTTTATAAGTTACCTATTTCGTAAGTCGACCAAATTTTTTGGGTATTATTCCAATGTATCTTTTCTAAACTCAGTTTTATGTGGACGTTCCACTTTAAATCGTTTCGTACACATCAGTCAGATACTGAATGCATGGGGTTGCCTCCAAAGATATTCGAGAATCGTGTAATAATATAGTCACACGTCGTTCTATTTGCGGTATGTCTCATTTGCTTTTGCATAGGATCGACTGCCAATCAGCACTGGCACTTCTCTGTCTACAGTAGCATCTTCCGATCAAAGCCTCAGAGTGTTTCCGACTTTATTCACTAGGTCATTTATAGCTCGAGCGATAATGGTGCTATAACTCTCCCTTTTATTTGGGAAAGCCTTGAGCTACTTTCACGTCTGAAGATTTCTCCCCTCTATGAATGACATGGAACTCTTTAATCCAGTCACAAATATGGGCTGACATACTCTCGTTTAGAGTTCGTTAGGCGACAGTTCGAAACTGTATAGAACATTTTCGGGAAGTGAAGACACCGGCATTAATCTGCGAGCCAGTATCAACTGCCGTCTGGTTTTCATGAACAGATAGGGCGTCGTGGGTGTTTGAGGAATCCATGTTGAGTTGTACGTAGGTTTTCGGCTCGAGAAAGGATAAAAGTTTTTCCAAACTTTGCAACAGACTTACGTCAACGGTAAAAGCCTAAGGCCATAGTTGTGCGTCAGTTAGACGACATTTCTTTAAACCGTAAATTATTTGCGCATCTTTTTTAATCGCTAGGAAAGCTTTCTTCCTTCGGCGACCTACGGTAGACTGCTTGTAGACTGTCAAATGTTTCTGTTGTAATCATGCATAAATGAGATTAAAACGTCTTCGGTTCTGTCCTCAGAAGCACCACTGATACGTTGGTCAGTCTCATAAAGGCTTTATTATGTCAAACTCAACAAAGTCACATGGGGTAAGATGTGGACTTCTTGGAATGCAGTCTGTGGTTCCACAGCGATCTGTTTCACCTTGGAAAGTGGGTACAAAGTTGCGAATCGTGGGTGTCCTTTGTTCGCATGTAAATACCAGATCCGTATCATAATATTGAATAATGATGGTTAACATCAAGTTATGAAGCATTTTTACACACCGTTCACTGTTGATTGTTTCTTAGGAAGTAAAAACCGACCTCATTCGTCGCTGTTGTCACTCATGACTGTAATTTTTAGATATAACTGCATACACAGTGGCACTTGAATCAGCTTTAACCCCTTACTTACTAATAACTCCCGCCCCCCCCCCCCCCACTTCACCCACGAATCACTTACTCTGCTAATTATAAGACTGTTCAAACGGACTAGGGTTATCTTCTTTCTACCCCAACAAAATTTCTGAGAGTTCTGAACCATGACCATAATAGTCTGGAGAAGGTTCTTGGTCAGAACGAGGCTTCCATGGGCGACATTGCATTTCTTCCTTATTCTTTTTTTCGTTTCTGTAGCGCGCTACATTTCTTTAACTAAACACTTGACGACTGGAGTTTCTACATTTCACTACTGGGCTAAAATATTACACTGTTAACAACATTGTGTACAGGTCGCGACGTTGCATATCGGAGTGTGACGTGCCCAACACCAAATGAACTCTGATTAATTTAACCTGCCTGTTCCGCGTGCTTTTGGAGTTACTGTAGCATTTCCATCACTATCAGCCTTCCAGCAATGCTGAACTTCGAAAAAATATTTTGCCACACTTCGCGCCTTGAAGCAACGTTCCTTCACGGCAGCAGCAAAGAAGCAGCTCTTGATTCCACGAGTTGCGTGGTATGTGTATACAGTTTCTGCGTGTTACAATATCGCGTTATAAATAAATATTGACTTTCCAGACATGCCTTTACAGTTTTTTCTTCCACATCGCCCCTTAGTAATAGTACTGATTTACTCACACACACACACACACACACACACACACACACACACACACACACACACACACACACACACACCACTACGCTACTGCGACTGGAGTAGTACTGTGGAATACGCTGACTTTAAACAAAGTGTGTCGATGAGACCTACTACTGTTGTTGCGCTCGGCTCAGAGTTAACCATATCTAATCCTGGCAGTGGAATGGGGGCAAGTGGCTGTTGATTGTGGTCCCTCCATCAAATGGGGACAGTACACTCGTTGTCCGTATGGTGTTATTCCAGAGGGACGGATTGTGAAGGAAATATATTTCACCCTCTGCCTAATCTCTCCCGTCGCAGTCAGCAAGACAAACACGAAACTATGCTGTTAACACAATCAGCAAAAGCGACTACATTAAAACAGCTACATTCAAGATGCAACAGTCTTACAACACAAGTAACACGCCAAACACTTTCTCTCATATATATATATAAGAGAGAGAGAGTTAAATTACTTTATCCATTTTGTACGGAACTGGTTGACCTCAGTGAAAATATCATAAATTTCAGAAATAATTTTTACTGCCTATCACTTTTTACTAATATTTATTAGCGCGGCGCGTCTCAGCAGCATACTGCCACCAGATGCATTGCAGATGCGTGAACATTAATCTGAAGTGTGATGAAGATTGTTTGTTGGGTATGTCAGTTGAGGTAAAGAACCGAAATTTAACTCCGTACTGAAAGATTAATTTATTTCACTGTGTGTTCATCGAGCTGTATGTTTAAATTACTTCATTAATGTATTTAATTACAATATTTTTTTTTGCCGAAAACTTTTGCGCCTCACTCACAAAAAATGTATAGCAGTAGACGTTGAAAACGAACGAGTCGGAGCGGGGTGCTTCATGAAATCGAACGTGTTAGCTGGTAGCCACAATATAAACCGAAAGAAGAAGAATATTACGGTAATGATAGGTACAGCGGGTGGACATGCTGGATAGCTAAACTTCGACGAAAGAGAAAAGAACTGGGCAAATTTTGTTATCTCGGAAGTGGAATAGGTAGTTGAGGAAGATAAAAGAAAGAAATAGTATGGAGATTTGTAGAAGCCTATGAAATGCGCTGCTGCAGGAGACAAATATCCGATAGATTGATCGAGAAAGGAATGAAGAGGTCCTGCAATGAATCGACTAGAAAAATTTTCTGATGAAGATTTTAAAACGAAGTGAGAAAGGTTGATCACACATTACGACATGAATCGTTGCTGGAAATAGTAGTTCAGTGCAAGACGGAGGAAATTATCGCAAGGATGGGGCTAGATGTGAGTATATAAAGCAAATCGTAATAAGGGATTATGAGATGCAAGAAATACGTTTCAATGAAGATGGTAGCTGGCAAGCGACGGTAGCAGAGAGCTGCATCAAATCAACCTTAGTGGTTGGTTGGTTGGTTGGTTGTTAGTAAGGACCAAACAGCGAGGTCATCGGTCCCATCTGATTAGGAACGGATGGGAAATGAAGCCGGCCGTGTCCTTTCAAAGGAACTATCCCGACATTTGCCTGAAGCAATTTAGGGAAATAACGTATAAAAGCTAAATCAGGATGGCCGAACGCGGGTCTGTACCTTCGTCCCCCCAAATCCAGCCTCAGTTCTGAAGGCAAAAAGAGACATCATTAGAGCTATTCCAATAAACTCCAGTCTCCATCAATTGAGTTCGTGTTCGGGTAAATAGTTTTAATATTTTTCTGTTGTAAAAAGTGATTTTACTTACCAGTTTCCCTCATGTCTATTTAATCTCTTGACAGGAGGTAACTCCAAGGCAAATAGACGAAAATTGTATGTTTTCTTTGCAAGAAGCGTCAACGCACGGCTCCAACATAATTCTAGAAACAAAGCACGAAATTCACTTTTTTGTATGCAAGTTTTACAAAACAGATCTGTCTCATTAGAGTTTAAGTATTTGTTTTGCAAGGTAATCCGCATTATGCAAGATTCTACCTCCAGTTTTTTCTTTTTTAAGAGCTTGTTTAGTAAATCCCGATATGAAGTGGTTTAGGATTTTCCATCTCCGTCGTCTTCTGGGTATTCTCCGTGTATGGGGACGCCGTCGCTCCAATCCTGTAGACGTGTTCAGAGAAAACTGCGTACTCCAAACTTGGGACATACAAAAACAAACTGTTGATGATGTCGTCTGGAGCACTGTTAAGTTCTTCCATTCGTTGTTGCAGTTCATATGCATTAGAAATAGCGAATTTTAATCTTTTTCGCAGCTTAGAGATTTAAGAACTTCCTCTTTGATTCGTGAGAATAGTTTTGTAGGTACGGAATCTCATTTGACTCTGCTTTAAATTTTTCATTATTCTGATGAAGATTAATGGAATATATAACTTAGAATTAAATATTCTTATTTCTTATTAAAGACGGAATATACATTTAATCCATCATGAGTAATATATAATTTTTTAAAAAATATCGAAACAACTAAATACTTGCAGTCGTCACTCTCCATCCTCAACCCAGTCAAAAAGAAGTTATCACGCATGCAGATAATGATGCGAATAAAATTCGTATCTTTAATGACACACTCAGAATTCGTTTGAAGATCATGCGTACTTCTAACACCTCGAAATCCTGCAGAAATGATATCACTTCAGTATCACAAGCATCAATTATTAACTCAGAGAAATGCGGAGTGTCAAAACGACTATGTGTAAAGCTAATAGTAATAGTAACAGTCCTGGTGAAAGAAGTAATATAGGAGACCAAACTGGCTTACAAATAACTTTTGCAAAGGAGAAAGCATTTTAAAATATTAGACAATACAAGCCAATTAAACACCAGATATTGAACAATAAAATGCGTGAATAGGTTTACGTAGCTGGGTAAATGGATTACCTTCAGTGAGCTAGAAAAATGTATATACCTTTCTAAGCCACGCGAAACATAACAAAAAACCGCTTACCCATAGATAACCATACTGCATCATTACAATTGTCATAAATCCAGTATATTTGCATCCATGGTAGTGTTCTATCGTCTGAGATGGTTACTGCCGGAATTACAGCGAAAATTACAAAATATAGTGAGCCTAAATTGCGTGAATAAAACATGTCAAAAAAAAGGTCGGTTTAATGGCCTGATACGAAAATGACTACTCCAGAAGGGACTAAACACATCCTAAACATATTTGACTCGAAACCGAAAACAAGTATATGCTGGCACATGAATGTAAGAAACTAGGGGATGTGGACATATGATCAAAAGATGTACTAAAATGAAACACATTGAGAAAGAACAGAATATTTGGGACTCTTCAAATTGTCAACTAGAGCCAAAGAGACGTGATGAAAAGCATCTATATTGAAACAGTCATAATGGTTGAATGGTATACTGGTCTTTAGATGGCCTACTAGCTATGCAAGGGAAGTGCACTTAAAGGCAGTAGTATAGAAAAGGAAAAACAAGTTAAGATGAGATGGGAGATAAGATACTGCGACAAGAAGCTGACAGAGCACTAAAAGACTGAAGTCGAAACAAGACCCCTGGAGTAGACTCCATTCGCTTAGAACTATTCTGATCCTTAGCAGAGCCACACACAACTATTCCATCTGGCGTGGAAGGTATGGGACAAGCAATATACTTTGACTTCCAGACAAATATAATAAATGCAATCCAGAGAAGGTAGGTGCAGACAAGGATGAATACTACCGAACCATCAGTTTAGAAAGTTACGGTTACAAAGCGTTTACAGAAAAATTGAAAAAGTTGATACAAGACAACATCTGGGAAGATCAATTGGGGTTCCGGAGTAATATATGAACACGAGAAGCAATACTTAACCCAACGTCTTGCGTTATAAGATAGGTTGAAGAAACACAAACGTACATTCATAGCATTCGTAGATTTAGACCAAGCTTTTGAGTGTCGACTGGAATACACTTTGATATTCTGCAGGTAGGAAGAATTAAATATAGGGTGCGAAAGGTTATTTACAACTTGTACAGAAGCGATATTCCTTGGATCATTTTTATAAGAATATTGGATATGTTTTGGCATTAAAATTTAAGAATAGTAACAATAACAATAAGGTAATTAACATGTACAGATATTATGTACTTACAAATATAATATGATAAGGATGGAAGTCAACCGTGATCTAACAGCAGGAACCATCCCGAAATTTGGCAGAGGTAGTTTAGAGAAACCACAGAAAACGCAAATAAGGATGGCAGGATGAAGATTGGAGCCTCCACCCTCCTGAATAAACGGCAATTCTGTTTGCTACATCATTCTGTTTATATCGAGGCACAAGCAAGAGAAACAGTAGCTGATAGGGTTGTAGACCCTCCCGATCGTATTGAATCTGTACGATGAGAAAATTGTAAAGAAACCAGGGAGAAATTTTAGAATGACAATAAAAGTTCACGGAGAAAAAAAATCAAACCTTTGAGTAAAGGCTTTCAGCCGAGTTGTTTCCATTTTCGAAAATGGAAATAACTCGGCTCAACACCCGGAAGCAGAGAAAACCTGAGAGATCAAAAACTTTAAGATTCATTGTCGACTTCGTAATTCTGTCAGACAGCAAAGGAAGAGCTGCTGACAGGAATGGATAGTGTCTTGAAGAGAGATTACTTAAGAAACATCAACAATGCAAAAAAGGGCAATGGAGTGTAACTGATTTACATAAGGTGGTTCTGAAGAAAATAGAGTTGGAAATTAGAAAGGAAGTAGATGGGTTACTTACTTGGACAGTAAAACAACTTACGATGCTCGAAATTGTGTATATAAAATGGAGACCGGGTACAGCAAAAAGCTTTTATGACGAGGGGTTTATTAACCTCTAATATAAATTAAAATGTTAGAAAGTATTTTTTGAAGGAATTTGTCTGGAGTGTCGCCTTGTATGAAAGTGGACGATAAGCATTTAAGATAAGAGGAGAAAAGAAGCTTTTGAAATGGGGTGCTACAGAAGAAGAATGGATGGATGGATGGATGGATGGATGGATGGATGGATGGATGGCATTACAGTTGGAAGGTACTGAATAGAAATGTGGAAAAAATAGTTTTATGGCACAACTTGATAGAAAGAAGGGATTGGTTCGCAGGGCACATCCTGAGACATCAAGGAATTGGCAGTTTGTTAATGGAGGAAATAAGGGGTGGGGAGGCGCGGGTTTAAAAATTGGTGAAGGAGACTAAGGCAAAAATACAATAAGCAAGTTCAAATGGGTGCGTGGAGATGACGAGCATTGCACAGGATAGAGTAGCTTGGAAAGCTGCATCAAACCAGTCTTCGGACAGAAGGCAGCGGCGGCGGCGGCGGCGGCGGCGGCGACGACGACGACGACGACGACAGTAGCAGCAGCAGCAGCAGCAGCAACTACTACTACTACTATTACAGATAGGTGAGTAACGAAATAAACAAAGGAAATAAAATTGTGATGAGCGAAGGGTATACAAAATATAAGGGCGATATCTTTGAAATCATTTCAAAGGCAAGTTTTGGAAATTGCGTCGTAGATCATAGCGGTATCACTTAAGTCGTTGATGCTGATGAAGAAAACACCCCACGAACGTGGATCGAATGTTGTTGAATCGTTTCGGAAAAAAACTAGCACTCAAGTTTGCTAAAGCACAAATCTTCTTTCTGAATTTAAATTTTTGAAGACTTCCATCATAGTTGTGAGGTTTTAAGTAAAATTTCTTGGCTATAGTGTGACGTTATTATTTACTTTCTTTTAAGATTTGCGTTATCTTAATTTTTTTTTAATATTATGGGACTTAACTGCTAAGGTCATCAGTCCCTAAGCTTACACACTTCTCAAACTATTCTATGGAGACACACACACACACACACACACACACACACACACACACACACACACGCGCGCGCGTCCGAGGGAGGACTCTAACGTCCGCCGGGACCAGCCGCACAGTCTTATCTTAATTACCTGCGTCATTAGTCAGATGCGAGTTGTATGCTAAGCCGATCCTTTCTGCCTGTTCATTCGGATTTCCCGACCCTCCAACCGTGTTGACATCCACAAGTGAACGGGGTGCATTTGTGTGTGCATAATCGTCAGCCCTAAAGCAGGTATACAATGCTATAACGACACTTCTATTGTGAAGAGATGTGACAGTGCCGCTTTGTGAGCTCGTCAAGTTGATCACGGTCGTCAACAACAGCCTCGATGAAAGCTAGGCGGCTGCTTCTTCTCTGAGAAGCGACGCTACCTCGTTGCAGCTGAGTTCCCGTCTTTGAGTTCCGCATTAGTCATCATTATACAGCTGAAATGTTCCGTAGTAGTGTGCGTCCACTACATGGACTTAAGTAATTCATTGAAGTGGTTGCATATGGACGAGGATTATGTATTAACGGGGTGGGTGTATGCCTATGTAACAAAATGCTCTTTTAAGAAATTAAATCCATCTCCGGACATCTTCGTTAGTCATTGTAAGGTGTTCGGATGGGCATGCTTCACTTTTCAAAAGCTAAGGGCTTTCATCCGTCCAGACTGTCATTTTAAGAAAGTCGTTGTCCTGAGAAATGCAGTGGACTGTTGTTAAACAGAAATAAATGCTATGGTCTGCGGACTATGACTTCAATACTAACTTAAACATTTGCCTTGAAAAGATCGCGTTGGTTTGGTTATACTTGACATGCTCAGTGCAGATGCTGTTAACGAAGGAGAGCGATGTTTCCCTCTACCATGATGTCCTGTAATGTACGCAGAATGAGTATTTAATATGATCCATTTTCTGCTGGGCGTAAATTACATTGCTCAACATGGAGCTCCGGTACAGACCACCCCTACGTGTTAGCATATTGACCCAACGACGTCGTCAGGTAGGATTTCAGTGAGCACGGCACCATCTGCCTTCGACCGTCGATCAATGGAAACAGGTCGGCTCTTCGGGCAATCAGATTACTACACTAGGTTGTTGGTAGTCTTCACAGACGGCACTGTCGAGGTTAAAGGCGGCTCAAAACGTACATCGTGCCAAGAACGCAGGCTGGTGGTAGCATTATTATGCGACGGGAGACGTTCTCCAGCGCTTGCATGGGACTTGTGGTGGTAGTCGATGACACGCTGACAGCTGCGAACCGCCTGCATTCCTTCACGCTTGATGTCTTCCCCGACGGCGGTGTCATCTTTCAGCAGTATAATTGTCCGTGTCTTGGAGCCAGAACCGTCTTACAGTAATTTGAGGAGCCTTATACTAAACTCACGGTGATGTCTCGGCGACCAAATTCGCCTGATGTATATCCTATGGAACCATCTGTGGCGCTATCGGGCGCCGTCACCGCGTATGCAGATCAGCTTCCTGCCATTTACGCGAATTACATGACCTGTACTTCTGACATCTAATGCCACATACCTCCACAAACCTACCAAAAAACTGCGGGATCCCTGATACGCAGAATCATGGTGTATTTCGTTCCAGAGGAGGACACAAGCTATTAAGCAGATGGTCATAAAGTTTTGGCTCATCACTGTAAAGACTGTATGTAAACTGACTGTTAGAATAATTACCCGTATTTGAGATATTGACTTCCGGGTGTACAAAACTGCTGCTTAGATATACCAAGCCTTATTTTCCCGGAGAAAAATGATTGTAGCACATAAAGTTTGGGTGTATTTTCTACGACAAAATGAGATGTTCAAACGAGTAGGTGAGGAAGGAAGATTATTGAAAAATCAATTAAGAAAACACATGCTTGGGAGAGGTAGCCAGGAGCAAGTAACTTGGCACCGGTGAGAGTAGCTGAGGAAATAAATTGTAGAGCTAGACAAAGACTGTTGATTACTATAGTTCTTGAATGTGCGGTGGTATCCAACAGACTGAAAACTTAAAATTGGTGACTGTACAAAAGTTGTAGCGGAATGAAATCTTATCATGAAATCATCTTGTGTAAACACTTGAGGGAAATCATCTTATATCTAAACGGAGGTAAGTAATTTGAATCTCCGTTACTTTCTGTCGTACAACCACATTCTATTAAAAAGTTGAGATTTGTATATATGTTGTAGATTTTTCTAGAAATCTTCATTAAATGCAACAATTACACTAGTTTACTTATTAACCTTTTGAGCGCTCCTGTTTTTAAGCTACACATTTACATCTTGATTACTGTAACGACCTATCTTACTTTTGCCGCAAAGATTGTGCTTTTTCACAGTTTTGGTGACTAGCGGAATGTCTACGACGACGTATTCGTACAAATTTTCGTTACACTAATCATTGCGTTCTCTTGGTTAGCCGGCCGGGGTGGCCTAGCGGTTCTAGGCGCTACAGTCTGGAACCGCGCGACCGCTGCGGTTGCAGGTTCGAATCATGCCTCGGGCATGGTTGTGTGTGATGGCTTTAGGTTAATTAGGTTTAAGTAGTTCTAAGTTCTAGGGGACTGATGACCTTAGAAGTTAAGTCCCATAGTGTTCCGAGCCATTTGAACCATTTTTTTTTATCTTGGTTACAAAGAGTGCTTCATTGTCCTGTATTCATATGTAAATCCTCATCGTTGTCTCATAGTTGCGGAATTTTTCTCATACAACTACGGTATGCCTTTGATTAAATGATCTGATGTAGATGTAATACACTGGACTCGTACTCGGGCAGCTTGATGGCTGTTTGTCAGACCACTTCGACTTAGATTTTCTGTTTGTTAGAATCACGCAACTTAAATGCTAGATGATTAATGCAACGAAAAAACTGCGATTTTTCGTAACTCTGCAAATCATAACAAAAAATTTTGCTTTGTTCTCAACCTCTGATAAGCTTCGTTTCGACCACATTAAATTCTACTCATAAGAAAGCGTAAGGAAGCTGCGCAGTTCGATAAGAGATTGGATAACCGATGTGCATCTGGTCTGAGAAATCCCTTAGCAAACGCTACGTTTCCACGTTCTCCAGAACTATCCGCTCAAACGCTGCAACGAATCTTTCTATAAAGTTATTATCTTTCTTGCGTTCTTTCCGAAAATTGACAGTTCCCCCTGCACAATGTCCGCACTCCTCGCATTTTCAACTGAAACTAACTTTAACAACTTTAGTGGGTGTGCTTGTTGTCGTAATCAGTATTAAACTCGACAATCTAGCTGCTGTTGAAAAATCTGCATTTCGTATCGGTTTCAAGGAATCACAAAGGTACATTAACTTAAATGCTAATAAAACCAAAGTACAGCTACCAGTAATTCAGGTGTTATATGGCTGCAGACAATATTTGGCAGTGGCTGGCACACAGTCACGTCCCTCTTCTGCGGTCAATTTCTTCCTCGTGTGTTGGTTACTTCAGATTTTTCCACACGCATGTCAGTATTATGACGCAGGTGCTCGCTTTTATCTCTTCCCTATCTCTGGTCACTGGAGTGTGACAACTTTCTTCAAGGCGGTTTTCTGAATTTTTATCATCTTTAGCCAGTTGCGCAGAAATTTTCTGGATCCAGCATCATCTACTTTTTTGTGTATAAAATTCTATTCGTGGGCCGCAGCCAAATATGTGACATATAGATAACTCAGTGAACTTGATTTGTGAAGAAACTGATCGGAGACTTGCATGCAGCTTTTAGGTTTGTCGTAACTAGATAAAATAAGCGTTTGAATTATTCTATGAACAAAACCACTACCGAATTTCATGTCTGAAGTAAATTAATGATATATATCAAATAATGTCTCCTGACCCATATCACTCACTTACCAAATCTGTATATCGGAATTACCTTCTATATTCGAGCATCTACGATTTATTTGTGCTTAATTTTGAAGAGTCAGATCACTGTACGTCTAGTTTCGTATCGAAGACATGTTTGCTTGTTTGCTAGTGGATCTGCAGTAATTTTCATTTCAAATGAGTCATCTGTGCCTTGCAACACGAAGCTGCAATGTTTGCTCTACTGGGCCGTTATCCCCTTCGTAGAATCGTATTCCTGCGTCCGTGACGGACCTCATTAGCCCTTGCCAGTTATGAATTCTCCATCTGTAAAGGTTGTCACTTGTTTCACCCCCATCTGCGCTATTCCATTAGACATCCTGTTTCGCCATCTGATAATGGTCACTTCTGAGTCATTACTATTTCTAGTTGTGTGGTTTCCTTCCTGTCTTCGAATCGGGCTCTGTTTCGCAATGAAGTTTCTGAATTACCTCCCTGTAACGACGGACGCATCTTTCCTGCATCACTCCCATTCAGCGTATGAAAGTTTCTAACGCGCTGTTCAGGATACGAAACGTTCTAACGTATATCTTCTTTGCCAACTTTCCGCATAGGTGCTTCTGTTGTTGCTCTTGTAGAAATGTTTACTTTTTAGTTTTCAGTTTTTCATCGTTAAACACTCTGAAAAAGGAAATTTTGTGATCTCTGTCTGTTCATAGACTGCCGAAGCGAGGTGACGCAACGGCTAAGACACTGGATCCGGATTCGACCAGTCATCTGAATTTTAAGTTTCCCATGGTTTCTTTAAATCGCTCGAGACAAGTGCCGGGGTGGCTCCTTCTAAAAGGGCATAGCCGATTTTTTTGCCAACTCGAGTCTGTTTTGTTTTTATGTGATACTTCTGGATTAGAAAGCAGATCACGACCTAATTTTTAAATAAGTAAGTTGCTACTTACAGTTACTAGTCTTCGTCTGTAATTTTCGTTTCCTCTCACTTGTTCACAGGTTAAGTCATTATGCCATTTCACTTACGAAACAAAAACATTTTTGCGTTACGAACTTTTTGTCCCGTAGTTTCGATGTTGTGTAGGCTAATAGTTTACTACTAGTACTACTACTACTACTACTACTACTACGATGACATTAGTTGCAGATTTTCTAAAGAGAACTGTGATGCTTAGTCACAACAAACAGTTAGAGTCAAAGTCACAACTCCCGTTAGAAAATACGCTATTTACCAAGTTTTCTGATGTACACAATTTTTGACGTTTATAGCTGCCGATTTATGACACTTTCTTTTATGGGAACACACAGTTTTTCTGTGGTCTTGGCAAGAGCCTTCGAAGACGTGTTTATTGACATAATCTGTGTGAGATTTAATAGAACAGTAACAAGAGACGAACGCGTCAAACCACTGTCTCGAAATCTGGAGAAAAGGTCCCGCAGTAGTGTCTCTACAGTTCAGATCGTAAACAAACATGTAACTCATGTACGGTTCGTGTGTGTACCTGTATACGTAATGCCAATCACTAGGCGCTCTGCCGTTTCAGCTACCAGACAACGCTCTCCAAGCTGTTCAGATTACTTCTGTGTAAGGTTTCCGTTTATGTCGAATTTGCTTTGAGTGTTAGAGCAGTAGTGCAGTTGTATACTCGAAGGTATGCTGAGCGTGCCAAACGCTCACGATCTCTATTAACAAACGTATGTTAGATGACCGTCGTATCGATCGTTCGGGCAAAAAAAAGAAAAACATTTGTCTGCACGCTTACCAGACTAAACGCCAATGGAATTTTATCTTTGGGAAAAATTAAACAAGGAAATCATTAAGTAAAGAAGGCGACTCCCGACTACATGAAAAGCCGTATAACACGGGCCTGTGCTGCGTTAAGTCCCGTTGAATTTCAGTGTGCATTATTTTCTGTCTATAAACGCATTGTAGCGTGATTCAGTCTTCAAGGTAAACATTTTGAATATTTCTGACAGTCGTAATAAACACACGAAGCATACCTGAGTTGCATGTTTGCTAAGATTTCGAACAATAAAGAAGACATTACCGAACCTCTTCTCTTGACAGCGAGAAAGTGGTTTGTGGCGCTGTTATCCCTTGGATCAAGCTCCAAACAGGTTATTTCATTGAAATTATTTCTAAAGGCTCTTTCTAATACCACCGACAAAACAATACAGTTCTGTTTAAAAAAGGGTAGGTTTCATAATTTTGAAGCAATAAACATTAAAAATTACTTCGCCAAAGCTTACTCGATGCGTTTTTGTTGTGACTGTCTTCGCTACCTCACTTCACCTTCTATACAAGCTGGCATTATCCTAATTTTATTATCTCTCTTTGGGACCGTTACGTAGATAACTGTGAACATAAACAGATTCCGCCCAGAAAATCAGTTCTTGGATTTTTTACGCTGTACTATGCGTTTAGCTTCAAATGTTCGCGAATCAGAATGTGCTACACATCTATTCCATCCTCCTGTCACACACACACACACAACTGTATGCACTCGTTTCATTTGTATGTGCTTGACACCATTGGTTTGCCAGACTTCATATGGTTCCCACAAACACATGCGTTATTAAAACGTGGACAGAGCACCATTTTTGAAAACGCCTCCTTTCGCAGAAAACTGCAGTTCTCCATTATTCTAGTAATAAATCGAAGACTTTAATATGCGCAACTAATTTGTTACGATAGTTTCAGTTTATCTCCATACATTGCTAGTAGCAGCGTGTTCAAACTCCGGTTGTGACTCATTAATGCTGCCAAAAAGCAAAACCCTGCTCCACTGCTTTTTATTTGGCTACATTAAGAGCTAGTTGCTGGTATTTGAGCCAATTTAATATTTTGTCCAAATGTGATTGTATGTTAGTAAAATTTTTATCAAATGATATTTCCTGAAAGATAAGAGCGCCTTTGGTGAGATGTTCGTCATCGCAACTAGTACATTACGTCATTAATATGTGACTGGCAGAGGGCGTGGACAAAAACATGTAAACACCCAAAATGCAATGCAATACAGTACCACGCCTAATACGACGTAAGAAAACCGTTGTCATCCAAAACAGCTTGCCGTTGTCTCGGAATGGATGAAGACAGGTCTTGTATTGTTTTCAAGGGAATATTACATCTTTCTTCCTGCAAAATAGTGGCGACTTCAGGTAACGATTATGCAGGTGGATAGCGACCTCGCACCCTTATCTCCTAATAGTACTGAGATATGGTGACTAGTGGGCAGAGGATATGCGACAATTCATCCTCGTGCTCACAAAACAAGTCCTGGTCAATGCGAGCTGTGTGACCAGAGACCCTGTTGTCTATGAACACAACATTGAAGAACAAACATTGTACCGTGGGATAGACCTTATTAGCCAAAATGGCCGCGTAAGTCTTCCCAATAGTGCGACTTTGCAGAGTAACCATGGGGCCCATAGAATCACGATATGCCCATATCATCGCCATGTTTCACGATTACGACGTAAACTCGGCCTGAATTTGGAAACGGTGAGAACCAAGACTCATCCGACCAAATGACTTTCTTCCATTGCTCCGTAGCCCAGGTTTTATGGTTTCGGTTCCACCTTTTCCTGTTACGGACATATGTGTCTGATTTTGGAATTCCAGTTCGCCCTGCGTATGGAGTTAGTACCTTTCATGCTGTTTTGGCACTGACAGTACTCGCGGGAGCCACATTCAATTCTGCAATAAATTTTGTAGTTGTCATCCCCTTATTTTTCGTCACAAACCTTTTCTTTGACCGTCTGTCACGGTCACTCGACACGCACTTTCGTCTTAGCGGATGACAGACAAGTTTCATATTCCTTGCGTGTGGTGTAAATGTTCGATATGGTACCTCTTGAAACACGCACCATACGAGCACAGTCAATTTGCCCACGTTCGAATTCACTTTGCTTCGACATAATAGACTCTCAAAGCACTGCTCTGACCACGACTGACACTAGCCGGGTACTGAGGAACACTTTGTGTCATTCGTGTTCAAAAACGATAGCGCAAACTACAGACTTGACTAACATCTGCTTTTATGTTCAAACACGCATTTCTCGAGATATTCTCGTGGTTTTGCCCGACCACTGATTACTCATGGCCAACCTCAATTAATTTCATCCTTGCGGCAGACGGTTAACTGGGACAACATATTGCGTTCTGTCAAAAACAACCGAAGTGCAAACAAGGAGGTATTGTCCTTATTAGTTGTCGTTCATGGGAAAAACAACTTAAACTTGCCCTCAACCAGAAGGTTGCTTTTTGACATCACAGTGCTTTACTAGGCAAGGTCATTGCAGGTGAGACGCACTTGCATCCCTTCGAACTGACTTATGCATTCCATTGCAGGAGGTCTCTGCAGTTTGACGTGGGTACCCAGCCACAATGCAGTTTGGAATTTTAAACGTGTACAAGTGATTGATGGAAATGAAAGAAGTGGTAAGTGGCAGAAGAAAAGGTCAAGGATCAGTCAACGAGTCGGTGTGGTACTGAATCGAAAGTTTAGATGCTTCGCAGGTCACCAGTTCAGAGAGCACGAAAAATGGAAGTGTTGTCATTTTTAGCGAAATTTGCCCCCCCCCCCCCCCTTCCTGTCGCATACAAGAGTACATAGTTGCTGCTGCGCACAAGGATTTGTCTACAACGAAACACGCTGTTGAAAATCTACCGTTCCTTCTTAATGTTGTTGTTAGCCAGTGTACACAGAAGCAGTATCAGATATTCCATCCAACAACTCTGCGAAACAAATCCTGGGGATGTTCTAGCATGCTGTCTCCTGTTACACCGTCATATGTTCGTTTACTACCTCATTGCCCTAATTCATTCCAGCGAAAAGTCACTTGCAATTTCTCCGTCCAGAAGAAAATGAAATCTCAACGTTTTAGTAACATCATTCTGGGTATGTGACCACGCTGGAAGTTTCATAACATCAAACACTGCCCCACAGCCGAAGGATTCCATTGAAATGAAATGGACTCTGGCCCCGGAAGCCTACTATGTTAAAAGTCTAAATGTGTTAAAGAAGATTGACCGAAATTTGGGTTACCATTGGCAATGTACTTTGTGAATTTGTGCGGAAAATAACACCTTGACAATGAAATTAGAAGTGATGCTAATAATATATCAGACAATAGACCAGCACCGATCGTGGTGTTGCGAAATGCACCATCAGACGATTTCGGCACCTCTAAATTAAGGAAGTCACCGAAAGCATAGACTTTTATCGCCAAACTATTAACCTGAGCCTTCTAGAATGTGAGACAAGTAACTGTCACCTGTGTGAGGGAGAGAAATTTCCGGCTGTAATAAAAAACTGAATGAACGGATCAACAAAGAACCTGAACGGGCGTCATCGGACGTCCATCCCGAACAAATTAAACGAACAATATAGGACAAAATAAGATCTACAAAAAGACTCCTCGTTCTTTCTAAACGTAGTCAGTGACTTACTTCACACTGTGTGTCATTCTGTCAGTGCTGAAATATTAAGCAATTGAGCTAAGTACTCATTTCCATGCCCCTCTTCTTAATATTCGAAAAACTTCAGAGCTGGGAGAACAGTTGCAAACTTCAGGCGAGCTGAATATCTGCCATCCTACATGATGTTAATCACATGACTTTTGTTGTATCAGTAACGTCATATCGATTATTTGTTTAATAGTATTTTTGAAGGTGGATGACATGTTTGATAGGGGGAGTACGCTTACGGGTAGGATAGGAACACAGGTACCGGATAATTTCCGGCATCTCGTGAACATTGAAGCAGAATATATCGAGAACAGTCTCAAATCTCGTCCGTAGAACTTCGACATGGCAGAGTATTTGTTACTAATTGAAAGAATGACAACGTCTGGACGAGTAAAACAAATCGAATAGTAAGCGCACCACGGTTGACATTTCACAGCGGAGTATTCTCGCTTGCCGGTACGAGTTTTAGTGTGCGCGCCTGCCACCTGGCAGCGCGACCTCCGTTTGGCGCGCTCCCGCGCTTCGGTTTCTCCCACCACTCCGTCCTACACCCCACCCTATCCACCCAGAGTTGGCGTCTGCGCGACGCGAAGCCAGCCGGCTGTTGGCAGTTCAGTACCGCGTGGCCGCGGCTTTTGATCAGACGTGAGTTGTTAGTGTTGTAAGATATAAAAGACATGTTGCCGCCAAACTCGCAACACGTGCCGCGGCAGGAGCAGCCAGTGCAGCTACAGCATCAGTCTGCGCAGGAAACACCGGAGAAGACCGTTGCAGTGAAAGAGGAGCGCCGGGGAGTGAAGCGTCAGTACCGGCAGCAGTTATCTCCAGGTACTTGTGCATGCACGCACCCCCCTTGACCAGGCCGCCTCGTTGGTTGTGGCGCCGCATGTCAGGACGCCAGCCGCCGCCATGTTGCCATACATCCGGCGGATGTCGCGTTGACAGCCGCGGCCCCGCCATGCGGCGTGCTCGCCCGGCTTAAGCGTGGCTCATTGTCTACCACGCTGCAGCAATCGTACTGACACATTGCTTCTGTTTGCGAGTAGTGTTGTAATTCCAAGCAATATTAGCACATGTTGTTTCGATATATATGTTGCACACGTGCCGTAGCAGCGGTTGCCGACGTGTGACCTATATCACCACGTGGTCGGTTTTTGAGTGTTTTGTTCTGCGGCCGTAATATTTGTTGTTGTTGTTAAGAGTGTTGTCAGTGTACCCTATGCTAGACAACCACTACTTAAGAATCGAGTGTCGCGAGTTAACATCCCTTACGTCCAACTTCACTCGTTAACGTATATGACAATAACATTTCATACAAGGACGCCACATAGTCATAATTTTCCCTTTATTTACTTGATTTCTCATCTTCGGCTGCTGCGAATTGATACTCACATATTGTGTGCGATAATGAAGTGTTGGCAGCACGGTGTTCACTTTACGAGCTATTTCATACATATATTTTAAATTTTTCTACTTCACACAGACTCGGTTGTTTAATTTTATCTGCTCACTACATGCAGCGGCCGATATTTATTTAGTCCACGCAGCAGTTTTCGCATGTCTCATGCCTTAATTGCAATGTCACGTATGATTCCTGCTGCATTTTCGTCCTGTTTTCGTTGTGCAGGGAAAGTCCATTTAACTTTCAAAACCGGTTTGGTGACCTGACAGGTGTCAAAGCTGTCAACGAGGGACACACATTTTCAATTAATGCGTAATACTGCAGCATTTTTCGTGATGAAGGTAACTTGAGGACGATTTTAGTGAGCCATCAGTTTCCAAATAGATTTTGTAGCATATCCTGGGCTGTATCAGTTTTTCGAGACGGCACGTGGCCGAAACTGTAGCGGCTTACCATGCGCCATATTTGTAGAAACGGCTTCACTGTGCTGTTTTTTTAGCGCTGTCGAAAGATACTCTCGACATTTCTGTATTGTCACTGTGCTTCCTTTGTAAACCCTTGTATGCGATGGAGCTATTTGGCAGAGCGTAGCTGGTGTTGGTTTTCGCGCGCTGGACCGGTATCCCTCCGCTATTTGACAGGGTTGGTTGTCAAACTGGGCGGCTGTTGTGTTCTATTATAAGTGTCCCCCTTGGCTAGTGCTGCCAGCGCCGCAGGAACCTTGCTCGGCTCAAATTAAACCACGCGGCTGGGATCTTTACTCCACGCTTAGAATGAATAGCCATTCCGCATGACTGTCAAGTTAGATGTAAGGCCCAGTTTTTTAATGCTTCGCTAACCCACTTATGTGTTCCTTACGGATCGTATGTCAGTATGTTTTGATTTTTGTATCGTGCAATAAACTGTAATATCGATTCCATTTCTTAAGATGCTCGTACTTTAATAGATTGTACATCCGAATTGCTTCTTCTCGAGCTAAAGGTTTTATTGTTCATTGCGTTAGTCGCGCCAATAGTCATTAAATCGGGTTTTGCCACAGGTAGAAAGCGTTTTTCAAAGTATGAGTAGCTGTTAATCAATTACTGGTTTCATAGCAAGTAAGGCAGTGTTTATCATCGTTTGTAAGCTAATCTTGTCTTAGAGAGAACGTCTACCAAAAAGGTGTCGACGGTCGTGCCACAAGGCTTTGCAATAGCGCATGCATCGTTGGACTTAACATTTGTCGGTGGTCTTGGGTAGCCAAGAGGTATGGTCCTATCTTCATTGCTTTAATTACGCCAAAAACGTGTCCCATCTTCAGGAAGTTTTCTGTGTTTAATTGTAGGTTGGTTAAAGGCTTCCAAAACACCGGTTGTCATGTTTACAATCTTTGCATGGGACTGTCGTGAGCGAGGTACTCCGTTAGGAAGATGGTGTAGTTACTACGAATGAACCGGTTATCAGCCCAGGAGGAGGCATTAACAGGACGGTTTGCTTGCGCCGGTGATTTACGCCGTTGTAAACGGGAGCGTTGCGCATGCGCCGTGAAGCAAGGTGTTTACCACGCGACGAGACGGAGAACGTCTTCTTAGCCCTCCTTTTTAGCGCGGAGATGGTGGCAGGCGCACTTATCTCATTCTCCTGGCGGCTTCTCCCGGCGAAGACTTGTACTTCCGTCGATATTTTACTTTCCAGTCGTTTGAGATGATCTTTGCCAAACTCATGGTGGCTGATTTTGCAGTCCGTTGTATGGCCCACAACCACGTTTCGGTGAGGTACGTGCATATTCTCTCTTTCTAAAGCTACGTCCTGATGGTGTTGGATATTCCGGCAAACATGCAAGCGACGGACGTGATATTCGTGGTGATATTGTTGAGAAGGTGCTTGCACCGTGATCGAACGGTTTGTTCGTTTATTACCGAGCATTTAAGATGGTCGTAACGTTTTCTGCGGCCCAGATACTATTGAGTATATAGTCACCATGTCCGTTCCGGGTACATGACGAACTTCGGAAAGGATAATAGGTTATCGTCGTTGCCAACGATTGCGAAATTTGTGATATCATCGTCGACGCTTGACTTCAGTATCATTTACATGAATTTTGCTCTGAAAAGTTGAAGCTGTCGTCGTTGGTATGTAAGTTAAAATTAGCTCTTATTCGGAGGCAACTAGATGAATTACGTGAAACTGCTTCGGAGGGTTTCCTGCGTACAATTTCCGCAATCAGTTGGTAATAGTAGGCGGTTCTATGATTGCACGGGATTGGTCGGAGTGGCTGGAGGACTGTCTCTTTGGCAGGCGGCTAGCGGGTATTTTCATCCTGGCAGACGTCACATGGTGCGCCCACGCGGCCCTGTTTGACGTTTGCGAAGTGACAGCGCGCGCTGAGAACTGAAATAGCCACAACCGGCCCGCCGTGCCGCGACTTGCCATAGTTAACGTACTCTACTGAACGAGGTCACGAGTGTCTGAAGCTGAACGGACCTATTTCACGGGGTGATGCCTTTCCTTTTCATCAATTGAATGGCAATAGTGCTTTAATTTTAAAACCACTGCTGTTGAGCCTGTAGGCGGTTATGCGCTGGATGAAATTATCCACCGAGCGCTAGGGCTGCGCCATCTGCGTGCGGGCATGCGTGACAGTCGCGGCGCATGCGCATTGGAAGTGAGAGCAGATGTCGCCCCGGGCGCCAATCGTGTGTGTGTGTGTGTGTGTGTGTGTGTGTGTGTGTGTGTGTGTGTTGTACAGCTACTCTTGTTGCGAGAACGATGAAAACGCGAAGCCGCTGGAGGATTTGTGCGCCGGTAGAAAGCAGCAGTTCAGGAAACGCTTACTTAGTATTTAATAAAACTCCAATGATTGTGTTCTCGTTACCAACTTTGCCCTGTCGCCGTTTCTATTCGCTTCGCGAAGTCTTCAGTTACAAATATATCTAGTGGTTCGCCAGTTAATTGTTGTACTAAACAGTTGATTAGATGTTGCTTTACCAGTGTTTTATGTTCTATTGGTGTCGCAATTGGTGGCATGTGAGAAGTTAGTAAAACTTTCACAGTTGGTGAGATTTCGCAGTACTGCGTGGGTTCAGCAGAGGTACTGGTTGAGTGCATATTGTGGACGTTAGAAATAAGAGCGTCTTAAGAGTGTTTTGGCTTTTTCTGTTGACAGTTCTACATCATTAAGAATATTTATTTATCATTGGGGATGAGACATGACAACGGAGGTATTATTAGGAATATGGCTTAATCCTCGCCAATTATGTTCTTGCCTATCTAATGCATAGTAAGATGTCTGTTAGGACGTATTTGTACGCAAAGACTGTAGTAGCGTAATATGAGTATAGTCATTAGAGCGTACATAGCGTTTCATGAGCCAAAACGCGTTGTGCATATTCTGCTGGCTTAGGATTGCACTCACCTATGAACCATTGGGGCGAAAGTAAATTGTGCCACTTGAACCTGTGCGATGTGATCTGCATCAGATCGACGTCAGATTAGAATAAGTTTTTGATCTCTTCTCATATTTGGTGAACGTAAATCTCGGCGTTGTGAGACAGGTTAGATGGAACGTATGGGCAAAAAAATTTCCCGTGTGTTTGGAAAAACACCTATGAAATTCCACGAGAAAATACTAGCGTTTTTTTGCCAGGAGGCATTACAATTACGCCAAACGTCTCATTTATATCTGTTACGACTTCACGTTTCTTACCGGCGCCAGGATATAATTTTTGTCTATTTTCCCAAGTTAATCTGGTTTGCTAGAGATTTTTCCATGATTTATGTTAGTCCTGTGTAATGATCGGCCTCTAGCGATAGACATGTTGGCACGAACTTAAAAATTCATTAAAATGTTGTTGTAATCAAGAGAACACTAACAACATTTTTATACCTACTAGCAAGTCTAACATAGGCGTACAACGCTTCATTTAATAGTGATTTGAACATTAGTAAATACATACTTCTCACACACGATCACACTGAATTTGGATGCTATTTTATAGCCACATTGAGTGCTACTAGACAGTGTGACAAGTGACGTAATGAGTTGACAGGCTGTCTCCTGCCAGGCCATGGCGGGTAGTGACATCTGTCGCCGCTCATGACCTTTGACAGCTTTGTGTGTGTGTGTGTGTGTGTGTGTGTGTGTGTGTGTGTGTGTGTGTATGGAGGCAATCGCTCGCAATATTTTTGGTACCATTGAGTAATGGCAAGCATTTTCTATGTTTTTACGAAGGCACTGCCGGTCAGCTAATAGCCTTGATTTGTTTCACTGTGCTTGCAGGGTTAGCACCTTCCTCGGTGGTTTCTTATCTGTCGTCTATTTGCTGAAGTTCGCAGCTCCTAAGAGCTGATAAGATACGGCGTCCGTCCTCTCAACAAGTTGATAGAACACTTGGCTGCCTCTCTTCGCCGGCGCCAATAGGTTGCTTTACAAATTTGGTATTGCGTAACTCATTACGTCCGCACACAGCACACTGAACGTAGTCTTACCGGAATTTTCTTCTGGTATTCCCGTAGACTTTTGAGTAAGGTAACTTGTTACTTTAACGAGACTACATTAAGCTTGGCAGTCTTGACAGACATGGTTGACACACTTCTGTGACGTTAAGGGGAACGCTCAAGACTTTAGAGGCAAAAAGTGAAAGCCCCTTTCTGTGTGAAAGAAGCATTGTGAAATGAAGCAATGATATAATTTTACATTTGTTATCGAACAGTCATGCATTTGCACTTTGCTTCGCTTACTTGACGATCAGTGTCACAAGATTGTGAAATGTTAGTTATGGAGTCGCGGAAGGACTAAGTTGCAATGTGTGCGCTATGGTCTAAGGTTCAGAGAACGGCTAAATTTGGTTGCATTCCATCAGCGATTTTCTTGTTTGCTGATAATACACGATACAGAGGTTGTGAGGGGTCTCGCTGTCATGGAGAGCTAGTATTAACTGTTGTCTCTCGTGATATCGCAGTACCTAACGCATTTCAGAGTAGTTGCAGCCTTTAGGCTCTCCTGAAGAGACATTGGTGTGCAGTGAGAGGCGGTGGGAGCAGTGTGTATACTGTATTAAGACAATTAGCACGGGTGCTCACTGCGCTAAGGTGCAGCTCACGCGGCGGTCTCATTTGCGTTGTTTGGCGTACAGCTTCTCTTCGTGAAGAACAGGTGATATAAGGATGGAATGGTTTAGGAAGGGGAAGGCTGATGTGGATCCCCAGGGGAGCAGCTTGCGGCTACGCTGAAGAGGTAGTAACCATGACATTAGTCACACCGAGGAACATAAGTGCGAATGAATTTATTGATGCGATTGCAGATTTGTACAGGTCGTAAATGTAGTTTTCAATTTGACACGTTTCACTTTTAATACTGCTTCTTTTCGGGGGAGGGGGCGGCAAGCGTACGGTCAGATAAATATTTCAGGTTTGGCGCCGCCTTTATCTCGCAGACCACCTTGGCGGGAGATAAAGGTTTCTACAAACACGTCTCCTTTACTTGTCGCTTGCAGGTAGTAACATCGGTATCCAACGCTCTTATTTTCAGTTGTGCTATAGCTTATCGCGATACTATGATGTACAGTAGGTGCAAAGTTGATAGGCATGCTGCTCCTTTTAGTTGATGCTCTTGGCTCTATTGCGGTTGGAGATGATTGCTCAGGACCAGCAAAAAACGTGCTTACTGAGTTTTCTGAGAAACTTGCTAGAAACACATTCGTCACCAATTGTTATGAGGTGTAATGTTTAATATTCTAAATCTTTTTCTTTTATAAGCACAGTGTGACAGATCGATCATTTTGCCAACTTGGAAGAGAATATTGCCCGAATTCAAGAAATATCCCTACTTAAGTTCCCAGATGCCCCACCTCTTTGTTGGTATCGGCAATCGACCACGCTACATAAAATAATAGTTGCCTAATCTAATAAGAAATGTTATGTAACTCTCCTCCCTTCAAGGAGATCACACTTGTGCACATCGTGTTTAATGACGCAGAAATGTTTCAGAGAGGATCACTTCACCGACTCCTGTGTGCTCAATGCAACTTCTGCAATGTGAAGAACATGCGGCAGACTGTGCGTTAACTACGAACTAGGCATAATACTTTGATAATGATCCGCGTAACGGACTTCTGTGGTTCTAATTATCTGTTTACAATACTTTCAGTTACAGTGGTGGAACCCTCAACGAAGATATTACGATACCTCAAAGTTAAAATTTTCTGTGTTATTAAAGCGCACCATGGTCCTATCCACATTTCTTGCACAAGCGACGTTTCGACCCCGTCTGCTGGTGTCTTACTACGGACCTGGTATGAATGAGATTTTCACTCTGCAGCGGAGTGTGCGCTGATATGAAACTTCCTGGCAGATTAAAACTGTGTGCCCGACCGAGACTCGAACTCGGGACCTTGCCTTTCGCGGGCAAATGCTCTACCATCTGAGCTACCGAAGAACGACACACGCCCGGTACTCACAGCTTTACTTCTGCCAGTACCTCGTCTCCTACCTTCCAAACTTTACAGAAGCTCTCCTGCGAACCGAGTTCGAGTCTCGGTCTGGCACACAGTTTTAATCTGCCAGGAAGTTTCATACGGATCTGGTGTCCACGATTAGCTACGTCGATTGTGTAAGAAGAAATTTAAAAAGAAACTTGCTGCGGCCTAGCAGCCTACAAGTATGTTACCTTCAGTGTTTAAGTCCATGAAAGGCTGTAGACTTACATTATGAAGCCTGTTGGTATGTTCCAAACTTTGATTAATTTCTGTTAACGAAATTCCTCAATGGCAATTTCCCAGTTGAAGGCAGGTTTTACCCAAGGCACGTAGCACATATTGATTTTAGAAAAGGTTGGAAAGACGTAATTGGTCATATAGTTAGTCGGGAAATTCTTACGAGTGATCAAGAGTTTTTTCAGGCTTGAGACTTAACAGGTATAAGATAGTTAGAACTTTTGATATCGCGTTGTCTTAAAAACTGATGACTACGTTAATGAGCCGGCGAAATTTAACATTTACGTGACTTTGGTGTTAATCATCGCGGTGATTACCGAACTTGTTGAGGGGAGCAGAGTTCAAATCCCCGTCATGCCATCGCAGTTTAGTTTTCTGTGGTTTTCATCCGTCATTTGAGGCACATTTTAGTTGATTACAGCCAAATTAATTTCAAGTCACTGAACATCCCGAGGTTGTGACCCGCCACGAATGAAATCGACGGGATACGTACGGGCAATTCTTTTTAATTCACTCTTCCCGCTATCTTAAAGAACTGAGTGGCCTTCATTAGCACTTAATTGATCAGCATCTTAAGCGATACCATTTTACCATTTCCGTTTCAGTAGAACGGTATATATATATATATATATATTTATTATATATAATGCCCGTACATTTAAAATACTGTGGGCATGAGGTAAAATACTGTGGGCATGAGAACCAGAACCAGAAACTGGAACACACAGCGTTGAGCGCACACTTTGCGATAGCTCTTAACCCTATGGTTGACACTATAATGTATTTGCTCATCTGTAGCGTAGCTTTATCGAATTCACCGTTATAATTTTGAGACCGGTGAATCTCTGTGGTGCTTCTCCGCTAACGGTACTGAATAGATGGTATAGTATGGATACCGTACGTGCCTTCTGACATTTTGATCTGATAAGGGACGTGACAGTGCCTCTGGTTTCATGCTGTGTTCGTCAGTTATTGGTTGGCAGAACATGGCGGACAAGCTGATACGTAGTGCCCAGTATGCCTCTAACCTGGCAGCATGCGTTGCAATTGATGCACAGCAGTGAATACTATTTAACGGTGAGTAGAGGACTTGGAGGCCGTGCGTCGACACTTATCGGACTGGTAGCGGACAAAGTACGCGACTCGTCGCTGTCTTATTCTGGAGATAGCGTCTGTATCCCTGCCGTGACGCAAACTAACGACCCGTTTTGAAACTCAAATTGTGTTCTGACGGCGAACCATTGGAATTTTAGATGAGGGATGGACGTTGCCTGGCTACAGAAAGTCTGCCCTACCCACATCGTTACTGGCTGGTGTGGCTCTAAATGCCCTTAAAAAAAGCATTTTCACGAATATTTAGGTGTGTTCTTATAAACAAGTAACATTACATTGGTGAGGACTCGTTATACACCATTGAATACAGGCCCAGCTGGAAAAGTGTAACTGAGCACTGATCCTGTGAAGCTCGACAAATATGACGCGGCTCCCAGCTACGTACAATTTCTGGGGCAGAGGTATCGTCAGCTGAACATCTCCGTTTTCCTGGATGCTATTACACTGTATTCTGGTTTAGACTTCACAAGGCTTTACTGATTGAAGAGTCATACAAGTGGGTTTGTTGGGACTTCTAGGGCATTTTCCCACCATTCTTCTTATTTTGGATATCACATACTTTGATATACTGTTTTGTGAAAGCAGATTCGTGTTAGTTGCAGTGTTGTTACAGAAAACAGGATATGTTGTTTCGTTTTCGACATCATCTCGACATGACTACCTATCGTATAATTTTTTGACTTCTCCTCTGATGCTGTTGTATGCAGAACTTTTAATGAATATGTATGTTTTGGTCTGAAAAGAAAAATATGAAAGAAGAAAAAAATACTACGCGTATATTTGTCTGGATTCCAAGACCACTTCTATTACTAGCTGTTGCTCACTTTGTTACAGTGGCTCAGCAGAATTGTACAAGAGGCCGTGCTGTAAAGTAATGCTTCCGAATTTTCAGTTCTGTCCTTAACATCGGCTGAGCTATCACATGTCATTCATATTACTCAGTAGACTTTCCCGTCGCGTTGACGCCAAGTTGCAACCTCTGCCGCTAGAGCGCTCCAAATTGTGGCGTTTAATATGGCGCTGTGTAACGTATCTTGGTGCGTGACAAACAGCCTGCCGTAATAGAGTTTATAACCGTCCACACAAGGAGCAACCTCTACTTCAGTAAGATGGTGCCAGACCACATGCGAATGCTGCGATATCTGTAATCTGACAACGCCTTGGTTCGCTGTCATTGCCAACAAAATCAGCCAAGGTGACTACACTGAGGAGAAAACATATACAAATGAAAAGTAAACAATTTTATTAACCTTCTACACCTTTATTTAAAAAATCTTTTGAGTTTTAGATAAAAAATTAAGAGGCATTGCTTTCCAGCATGCCCTGGTATTTGATCAAATAGTCTTCAAATCAGGGCAATCGGATAAGACCACTGTTAGACTTCTGTGTGAAAAAACGTAGAACAATTCCTCACTGCCGTCGTTCACAACTAATCACGGCAGCTACCGCTGTTGTATGAACTCTCAAATCAGTTTTGTTTTCGGTATGAAAAGAAATAAAATTATAGGGAAAACCTGAAAATTACGTATTTTTGTCTGTATTCGTCTATGGACGTACATAAATTCCAGCACTCCTGTTTTGTAAATTCGAGCGCAGACACGTGAGCAAACCATCGTTGTAATATGAGAGAAGCAGGAAATGACTCCAGTTGAAACTATATTTTACTTAGGTGACAGGTTTATCATCCAGGCTCTCGAACATGACAATCTCCTAATTAAAAGGTAAGTCTGTAACGATTGAACGGGGAGTGATGGCAACCAGCAATGGTTGTGACTGACATTGTGCAGGGATACATTGCTTCCGCGTGTGAGACTGTGTGGCGGCGATGACGCGCCGGCGTATGCGCGCACCGGCGCTCATAATTTCGGCGGTTGGGTGGGTTGACTCTTTGCCAGCCCGGCGCTGGAGGTTCGCTGGGGTTGTCCAGTGCAGCTAGATGCCACGCACGAAATAAGTTCCTTCGCGGTTCGTTACATGACCAGATACTATTCACTGTTGATAGAGACCAGTAGCTATAACACAAGTAGGGACTGATTAATTCTGCATTCCCCCAAATACAATCGAAGTATTGCGTACGTTGCACTACATCAGTTGGTTTACTGCGGTAGTTTACCGTTATTGGATTTAAAGGTCTAACACCGCCGGGTATGTGAAATGTGGAAAACCAGTGGTATTCGGTGCCGACCTCCATAATCATTTGTGGCCGGATTTAAAAGGGAAACCATGTACTCTTAATTTTTGCTCATGAAGACAGCAGAACTGGTAAGGGTTTAAGGGGTAGGGTCATACAATCGTACAGACATACGCAACAGGATCAGATCGAAACTAATGGTACAAATTATAGCGTTGCATGGAAAGAGGCCTTTCCGTCAAATTCGTCGCTGTGGAGCAGCAGTTCCCCAATTATCACAGAGCCCCTGAGATTATAACTGGTCTTGGAGGACCAAATAATATTGCATGCAATAGAAGGAAACAAAGAATGAAATGTCGTTTTATACATTACGAGTAAATCCTGACTCCTTAAATAATTTAGCTCACGTGGTAAAACAGCTTCAACCTTTTCATTGCGTTAAAAATGAGTTTGTATTTTAAGTTTTTGTCGTTAAGAGTATAAGTGAGGAAAAGTTCAGGAGAGGTTTGAAATTCTATGTACTATTTGTTGGGAACAGCCAATGTGTTATTTTCAAATACAGATGGCATATAGTCGGTACATTAGCGCGTCGGGAGTTGTACTGCGTCAGGACTTCTGCACAGTTTCTAGCTCTAAAACTTGCCTTGCCGTGTTAGACTTGTAACATACGATTATACATCTTAACGAGCAGATTGACAGCATTTTGAAGATTTGGAGAAGGCTTCTGATAATGTCGACTGGAATACACTTTGAAATTCTGAAGATAGCAGGGTTAAAATACAAGGAGTGGAAAACTATTTACAGTTTCTATAGAAGCCAGACGCCAGTTTAGTGGGTCGATGGGCATGAAAAGGAAACACTGGTTGGGGAGGGAGTGGTTGTAGCCTATCCCCAATCCTATTCAATCTGTACATTGAGCAAGCAGTAAAGGAAACCAAAGAAAAATTTGGGGCAGGCATTAAATAAAGTTCAGGAAGAAGTAATAAAGTGTCGATGACAATGTAATTTTGTCAGAGACAAAGAACTTGGGAAGAGCGGTTGATTGCAATGGACAGTGTCATGAAAGTAGGATGTAGTAGAGATGATACAGAATGTAGACGGGCAATGGCAAGAAAAGTTTCACAAGAAGAGAAATTTATTTACGTGGACTATAGATTTAAGTGCTAGGAAGTATTATCTGGAGTGTAGCCTTGTATAGAAGTGAAACGTGGACTATAACCTGTTAAGAAAAGAGTAGAAGCTTTCAGAATGTCGTGCTTCAGAAGAATGCTGAAAATTAAATGGACAGATCATGTAAAATGTTGTAGTACTGTATAGAATTGAGATAAGGATACATTCTGAGATATCACGGGATCATTAATTTAGTATTGGAGGTAAGAGTAAGAACGTTCAAAAGCATGTTGTTGCAGTAGTTATTCGGAGATGAGGCTTGCAAAGAATAGAATAGCGTGGAGAGGTACATCAAATCAGTCTTCGGACTGAAGATCACAACAATACGTTGGAATTCAAAGTTCAGTTCCCCCCCCCCCGAAGCCCGTAGATAGCTAAACTGCAACTGGTACGTGGTGACAGTGCCCCGCGTTACGCGATTAGTAAATATGTATAGACATTATACGTTAGCCAACCCTTGTTAGTTTCTTGGCAGCAATACGCCAAATCACTGAAAAGTATTGGCTCTCTTGGTTAAGAACAAACTGGCTCCATCGGTGACAGTAACTCGAAAAACACCCGACACTCCCGTGGTGCGTGGCTCGTCCGTTTGCACTGCGTTAACGCCGGTACTCTGTAAACGCTCAGTTAATTTCCATAGAGCTTCAAAATGGACAGTGTTCATTACCGTACTACGGACAACGCGTGACTTCGCCCAAAATTTCGTGCATCGACCGTTACTTTCTCACACAAAATCCAATCAGAGGAGTTTCTAGACGTGATAACGAGAACCAGTCTTCGAGGTGCTCATGATGGATGCGTTGTTCGAGCAAATTGTTTAGTTGCTTTTTCTTGAGGCTTTAAATGTAGCTCTTGTATTTCGAGCATATAATAATTAGAAGTACCAGTAGCAGTAATTCAGATAACTCAAAACATCTCGGTTTGACCAGTGATTCGTTCAAACACACGCAGCGATAGGGACCGATTTTGCCGGCATACTAACAGGTGTGGCACTCTCATTTCAGGCGCACTCCAGGAACACTGCTAACAAATGCAAAAATATGAAAAGAATCCAAGAAATCTAAATCGGTATGTTGTTGGAGTGCCCTGGGACTCGGGAAGCAAAACTTATAAAACTGCTGTTAAGACCAGCGCTTATGTATTGGCATCGAAGTGTGCCGTCAGTAAATAAATAACAGAAGCTCCATACAACAGAAATGCGCGTGTTACGATGGGGGGGGGGGGGGGAGGGAGAGAGGAGAGTAGTAACATTGCAAGACAACATGCGTAGTGCAATCTTATGAGTTTTAAAATCAAGTGGAAAACGCTCAATCCTGACTGTGATAGTAGGGTCACATAACACGAGAACCTGATAACCATGTCGCGAAGAAATGTCTTACTATGGCTACAAAAAGGAGAGGAGAATAATACCTCAAACCAGTTGGTTGACGGAAATCGAAAGTGATGCAAGGAAGCTAAGAATCAGTGAAGAGGATGCCTTCCAGCTCCATAGATGGTACCGCATGATCAGGAAAGCCGATCTAGTAAAGGGAAAAGGCAGTGACAGAAAGACGAAAAATGCCTTCTGTAAGTCAACGTTAACTCGTACTTCAGGTGTTGGAAAGTATTGATGGTCTTTCCTGCTCACAGAATAAGTGTGTCTTTTTGAAGACATTGTAACATCGGGAGAAGATTTAAAGATGCATTGTCTTCTGTACAACGCATGTGATTTGATTTATAAACAGTTTTACATCACCAGCACATGGGAGTCCGGAAGAGATCAGGTTAGACTTAGCCTTCTAACTTTTCTTATTGTTAGGAAAGGGCTAGTGAGGATACAATGTTCTTGAGGCAGAGTGATGAGAGAATCTGCTGTAGCCTCATTAAACAGTGTGGTTCCACTTCTTCTCCAGGTTCCGGCGAATACCAGAGACCAACCAGGAGAAGTGGGGACCAGAAACTATGGTTACTATTTAAAGTAACTTGGTACAGCTAAACGGTTATTCTTTAGGAAATGAACTGAATACCAGGTGGCAGACCTGCGCTGAATTTACTGTAGGCTTTACAAACAGAAATCTACACTACTGTATGAAGACGAGACGTTGTTAATGCTGCTATCAAAAATGTGGGAAGAGTTGTCGGCCGCTTTATTTCTGATTGTTGCATGGTAGTCTTAAAATATTCAGACGGACGTAGGTTGTATTTTTTTAAAATGGCGATGTACAGGTTTCCAGAATATTTTCACTCTGCAGAGGAGTATGCGCTGATATGAAACTTCCTGGCAGAATAAAACTGTTTGGAAGGTAGGAGACGAGGTACTGGCAGAAGTAAAGCTGCGAGGACGGGGCGTGAGTCGTGCTTGGGTAGCTCAGATAGTAGAGTACTTGCCCGCGAAAGGCTAAGATCCCGAGTTCGAGTTTCGGTCCGGCAAACAGTTTTAATCTGCCAGAAAGTGTCAATGTTCAGGTTTCTGTTAAAAACTAACAACCAGAAAGAGATACACGGATTAAATAACGTGCTGTTCTGTTAACTTCCACGCCGTCAGTTTTAACAGAAAACAAGAAAGATGTAATTGCGGCTTACTGGCATATGATTAGAATTCTATTATAGAACCTGAACCATCCGAAACTTAGTTTTAATCTGCGAACGGGTAGGATTATTAAGCGAAATACTATGACTGAAACTACCGTATACCAACGATCCCAACCGACTTACCCACTCATATTTAAACAAGGCCAGAGAGAGAGAGAGAGAGAGAGAGAGAGAGAGAGATATTCGAAGCATTGCCGGGTTCGCTAATCATGTAGATAATAACGAAGTACTTCCACATTACTAATCAGTATGCAGTCTATCATTGTTGCGCATTAATTCACTTTCAGAAGTTTTTATGAGATAATGTTATTTGCAACATTACTGGGAGAACGTAATTGTAATATCGTGGGAAAGCATTGATTTTGATGTTTGCAAGGCATTTACTGAGTACAGAGAGTGAAAGTGATAACACGATTTTGATAAATGGAGATAGCGGTTGTTAAGTTTTTCTAGCAGTGGTTAGATCTTTGATACAGTCACCTTCTTTGAAGCCTTTACTCTGGCAATGGAATACTGGACTGAATGTTTCCCTTTTGCTCGTGCTTTACGCCCTGCCGTAGTGATCAATTAGCAAAGACGCGTTGCGTACCTTAGGGCGGGGGCAAACATGGTCTCGGCTGATAAGCTTAGGAGAAGCTGGTTTGCGACAATGGTCACAGTTTTGTATGAAATATTTGGCTGGACGTACGCTATATCTGAACTAAAGGTTTCAAAATAATCAAATATTACCTATTTGTTGTGCTTTGTGATAAGTTCGTTATTTTCTCAATCCTTTGTGTTCAGAAAGGTTAGATGCAAGATAAGTGGCATTTTCGTTTCTAAACAATAAGAGTAACGATGAGATTACGTTATTTTCAGATTATAAGGTTCTAAAATAATGCCGACATCTAGAAAATGTTACGTACTGTGCACATTTTGATAGTTTTAACTTGGAATGCCATTCTGTTAGTGGCGGCGAAATTTATAACACAGCCTCATGAAACGTGGGAAAACTCTATCTGGCACTGAGCCTTAACAAGTTAGTGAGTGATTTTTTTTTATTTTATTGATGGCTGGTAGGGGTATACCACGTACTCGACATAGCAATAAGAGTAACAGACACGTTTTTTCCCCATGTGCTTGGGTTCTGATACATGAACCCTTGTCGTCGCACCGTTCACTTTTACCACACGACCAGAAACAAAAAAAATTATTTCAGCATATTTTGTTAATCACTGACATTACTGGCCGCTTACGGAAAGGAAATCAAACATGTACGCTGTCAAAGTTGGTGAAAATGCAACATTGTCTTGTCAGTTGCATTAAATTATCTGAAGGAATACTCTCTGTAACAAGTCAGCCTTCATATGGTTTTCGCTGGTTGATGTCGCACCGCTACTATCTTGAAGAAATTTTCTGAGCAAGTAGACTAGGGTTAATGCAAGTGGTCTGTGCCACGGTACGGCATGCTGTTATGTGTAACCGCTGCGGTCACAACTGTGACATAGGGGTTAACTTTCACGTGGGTCCCTCTAATGACGGTTGGACTAAACTAAGAATGTTTCGTATGTGAACGCCATATAATTAAGCCGCCGTTCTACTACACCTTCAATTAAAGTCCAAAACCAATTGCCCCTTTTTGTTTTTAGGAACAGCTTTTATTAACATTTATTATTCTAGTATAGAGATAGCCTTTCTGTTTTTGCAGTGTCGAACGAAATATTGGCGGATATGACGGTGGTATAAAATTCCCATGTTATAGGATGGAAGTGTTCAGTGTTTCTACAATGATCGAACAATAAGCAACAACTGATTCTATGCAGCACGTACATCTGCTGTTTACGATGAAGTTAGTCGCGACTTCTGGAACAGGCTTATGTTACCAGTTACTAACGGCAGTTCTGAATATTTCCAGCTGCAACTGTAGTTTGAAGCTCAGTATTCATTCCGTTTTATCGATGAGGACAACAGACATTTACATATCAGAAATATGAGTTTATTAACTGCATATTTAGGGGTGGATTGGCGGGTGCAGGAGAGATTGTCGTTGCGCCCAAAGGTCAGGGGATCGATGATAGCTAACTTCGTACCTGGTACTGGTCCCCTCACGAACTGCGGACTTTCGCTCTAAATTCGACTAACATTAAAAAAATGAAATATGTTTAATGTTAATACTGTTTAGTCAATATCAGGAGCAGGCAGATGTATTTTTTCGTCAAATTTTCACAAATACCAATCCGCGCCATGCTTGTCTTTAAAGGCTGTCACAGAGGAAGTAACTGTAGACAATCCTTGACCGAGCCGTACGTTCGTGAAATAAATTTTTAAAATGCAGTTGTTTAGATAAAATACCATGTTGCAGACGCAATATGAGTGCAAGCAGTAGTTTCATGTTTAAAATAAAATGTACGAAAGTAAAAATATGGGAGGGGATATATTTGATTGGTAACATTTTCTTTACATTTTAATTTTTTTCACATAAGTACTCTTCTTACTGAATTTCCTCTTATTTCCTAACAAATATATAGCTCCTATTTAAAGTGTTGTCAGTGATTTGCAAATGAAGTGACTATTTTCTGTTAAATATTTCAGTTTGAAACAGTATTTTTATAGTAAGGTAACAGTTACTGTTAACTACTTACATTTATAACATAGAAAATGCTTTCAACTATTAGGTGAAACATACTTGTTAGTAATATTCAGCTTCCAAAGTAGAGTACAGTAATAGTAATTTTTTATCTGAAGACATTTAACGTTGCCCTCATATTAACAATAATAAGTATAAACTAGTGCTATGTTTCTTCTTCTTCTTACTGTGTAAGAGATATTTTGTTTTACCCTGGTCCACATTGGCTTTTTGTCATACACTGATCTCAAAGCAAGTAACAAAAGTAATGATTAAAACTTTTATTGCAGTTCGGAAGAGGATTCCGTCATCGAGCAGTGTTGATGGCCAGGATTCAACATCAGATACAGAATTTGGAATGGCTATTGAAAGCAATGGAAGTGCAAGTCGACCATCTAAGGCTGGCCAAGTCCAGCGAGGTGGCTCACCAACCATTGGCAGTGGTGCACATCACCACCATACACAACAGAACAGTCCAGCCAACCGGAAACGCCGTGGCAACTTGCCAAAACATTCTGTTAGAATTTTGAGGAAATGGTTGTATGAGCACCGTTTCAATGCTTATCCAAGTGATGCCGAAAAGTTGCAACTGTCACAAGAAGCTAATCTCACAGTTCTCCAGGTTAGTTAACTTGTAGTGTATGTAATATTTATAGTGGTTATCTCTTACTGTAAATAATTTGCTTAAATTAGGTAATAAGTGATTGTTGCAAAACTTCTGTTGTTTGACTTTTCCATATGTTCTTAGTTGCAATTGAAATACTTCAAATATAATCTAAAGAAGATTGTGGTACTGACTTTTCATACGATACATTCTGTGAATCCTTTCTTCCTGAATTTGTAATAGTATTTGCTTTAGGTATTTCTGTGCAGTAGTAGTAAACTGTGAATACTGTGGAGAATGCATTCACTTGGCAGTAAGGAATTAAAAAAAGTGGACCTTTGATGCTCTCCATGGTTCTGGAAGTTAATCATTTTCTTGTTTAATAGGATGTATGCCACTAACACATGAGGCACAAGACTGCATTCTAATTCTGAGGTTTAAAGTGTTTAGAAAAGGAGTAAAATTCACTGTGCCAGACTTGATACGTAAGGTCTGCAAAATTTACAGCTTATGAATTATATTTTGTAGGTTTGCAATTGGTTCATCAATGCAAGACGTCGCATTCTTCCTGACATGATTCGAAGTGAAGGGCATGATCCGCAGCATTATACAATATCAAGAAGAGGGAAGAAGCTGTCTGCCGGAGGACATACTCACCATAATGTCACCAATGGCAGTCTTCATTCTGGCAATTCAACTTCTTGTTCCGCATCTTGGGGGGATGTACCATCAGCAGCAGAGGTAGTAGCCAACACATGTAACCCGGCCAAGAGACCAGCAGTCTATGATCATGATTATGAAGAAGGTGCCACTCTGGGTTATCATTGTGAAGACAGTGCAAGCCCACACGAATATGAAAGCAGTTCACTGAGCGAAGAAGAAAGTGGTCTCGGACGAGGTGTCCGCCAGGAGAGTCAGTCGTGGCAGAGTGTAATTGTGTGCCACTACAATGAACAAGATACCAATACCAAAGAGAACATAACTACGCATCCAGTTGCTCGAGGAGGGTAAGCATGTTTTGCATTTATCTCTCTGAATGTTATGTGCTGAACTTTACTTTGAAATACTCTATTTACATATTTTGCTGGCAGAATTAATATATTTAAATGGTTTTAGTTCCTGATTAACTAAATAAATTGTTCTGTTAACAGGGAGCACCCAGCACCAGATGTCAGCAGAGTTGTCAGGCACTCTGATGGCAGTTGTAGGAATGACACTCATCATTGTGTATCATCAAAAGAAAGTAAGCCCACTGACAAATGTGCAGGTTCATGGGGAACTTTTGCACATGCAGACCCAACACCCCCACCAACGCCTCCAGATGAGAATGATCCAGAGTTCTCGTGTTTGTACCTCCTGGTGAACACAGCGATATTTGTTTCGGAGCAAGAACAGCGTGCGCTTGCTCTTAGAGCATAGCAAGAGAATAATTCCTGTAACTTAACAACAGAAACATTTGGCTGTTGAGTCACAGATCAAGAATATTCATTGTGATTACAGCACCTGATAACAATGGAGTACAGTGATACGTTATAGGAATTTATTTTCTTGTACAGTTCTTAGTTCTCAGAATAATGACTTATTTTCGAGACAGTGAAGCAGACATGAAGGTGTACTTGGGATGCCTTATTTGCTCAAGAACATGCTACTTGGACTGAGTATAGTATTAATGTCCTAAGTGTGCCTGTTTTCATAGTGATTGCGACTGTTAGTGCGGTACAAATTGCTGTTGTGGTGAATAGCAGAGACTGTGCCTTGTTGTTCATATCAGACTGTTGAGTGGACTTTGCCTACAATTTTTGTAAAATGTACAAACACCGATTAGTAAAGTTACTGTGTCTTCATCTCAGGTTGCAGGGAAGACATGCTACTGACCACACACTGCCAGGAACATTTTAAGATATTGAATTTTATATTTAAAATTGACAATGGTTGTTAACCTGATGATTTTTTTCTGGCAATGATTAATGTATGATAAATCCAGACATTTCCAAGAAAAAGCAACTTTTGCAATTTGTAGTTGATTCAGGATGAAATTTTAAATCATTCCAATTGACTTCCTTAATTTTTAACTGATTTTTTGTTTGCAAAAATACTTCAAACACCAGCTACAGTTAACTGCCCAAATTGAAGTCGTGGAATATTAACTTGAATATACCATTTGTGCCTCATCTAACTGGTCTGGAAGTAGCTAAGATCTTTTTTTGCAATTATGTGTTAAAACAGTTATGTTCATGATTTTATTTGTGTTGGGAATAGGATGTTTGATTTTTTTTTGTTCTTGTGATTTACTGCACAAGTTGTGCTGTTGTAATGGTCTTTCAATACCATTGTAAGTATAAAACCTGCAGTAACTGAGACACACAAATATGTATTTTGTGGACACAATGAAGTAATAAGTAGTGTAGAATAAAAGCAGAAGCTTTTGTTACTTGACAATAATACAGAAATCCTGTGTTACTCTAATTTTCCCTGTCCAATTTCCTTTGGCATATAGCCCTATTCCCAGTTCTTTCATTTAATTTATCTTTTATCTTTTAATTACTGAACATGGATGTACAGATTTTGATTAAACCCTTTTTCATGTGTTACAGTAAAAGAAAACATACAATTGTAATTAGCAAAAGAGTTTTTTGTGACTGCTCACTACCCCTTCTAATTCAGGAGCTGTAACCTGCCTGTATTCCCAAACAAAGCTACTACCACATAAAATGAATCAGTGACATTATTTGGAGTTCTTAGTTGCCATACTTAGGGATATAACAACATAAATGTAATACTACTATTTTAATGGTACAGAACAATTATCTGAACAATTCAGATAAAGTGAGCAAGCCTGTAATTTTGCTCAGTGTTGATTTTACCAGAGGTGGGTCAAAGGAAGGGTGTCTTTACTGCACCAACAAACTCTTGGTCGATTCCAACAGCAGTTTTTGCATGTGAGTGATTCCTATCAAATGTAGGAAAACGGTGTCTTCACAATGCCCAGCTGGATCAGTGGCATATCTCTGTTTCACTGACAATGAATAGAGCCTGACAATGAATAGAGCCTGACAATGAATAGAGCCTGACAATGAATAGAGCCTCTGAAAGGTAGACAGTGACAGAAAACAAAATGCACAATAAAACTGAAGGACAAGCATTGCTGTGTGTGATCCACACAATCATTTACTGCATACACAGTTTACAAATTCATGTGTGACTAACAGAAAGAATGAGAACAGTAAAACTCAATTAAGATTGTTACCAAAGCCAATAGTATGGTAAAATTATTGAATTACCCATTATAATTAAAGCCATGGTGAAATGTATGTAATATCATAAAATATGCTGATAGGTAATGTTTCCTGTAATGTATAAAGCATTGAAAGGAGCTTACGACAAGGATAAAAACAGTGGTGTAAATGTTGTAAGACATCTTTTGCAGTCATGTAAACAGTAACCCATATGTACACGCACTTTTTTTAGACAGAAAAAATGACTGTCAAGATCTGGAAAAGTTAAGTATTGGTAATAAAATACTGCTGTTAAACTAGTGTGAAATATTGACCTTACTTTATAACAGGCAGGACATGTATATGGTTCATTATCAGTGGGGTTTCTTTAGTCATGAGGTGCATATAAAAACCAACTTTTTAAATTATAGTAATCAAAATCCATTTATTGGGGAACAAGTAATCTTGTTACTTGTCCATTTATTGCATTGCTCTTCGCGTTCCTACAAACACATCTGATTTTCGATTTATTTCTGTACTCAAATATTTGGATAGCATTGTAATGAATCAAACTTGTCACTCAAACACACACATTTGACAGACAATATATGCAAACCATAGATAAGCTACCTTCAGAAATACTGAGAAGACTCTTCCAATTAGTGTTATATCTGGTATTCCTAATTCGTCATGTCTCTCCTCCAGTTAAGAAACTGTTTTAAACCGTCAAAGACAAGCAAACATGTTTAGAATAAATGACATACTGCCAACTACACAACGGTGGCCCTCAAAGGTCCTTAACATGTGTCAGTTCTAAGACATCACTTACACAAATAAATCTTTCAATGCTGGGGATATACCGTTAATGTTTTTGCCTTGAAAAATCAATGAAAATTGAAACTGTCATACATAAAGCCAGATTGGAAAAATGTTTATGCTTCAGAAAGTTTCTTTGGTGAGCTGCATTTTTTGGTTGTCTCTGATGGAACAGTAGCTTGTCATACATGTTTGTAAGATATTCCAGAAACAAAAGCTCATTGAAAATCAGGCACGTACTTAGCAGAGTAGGTGGCCCCTGTCATCAGGCAGGATGTAAAATGACATGTTTTCCTTGTTATTTTTTATATTTTAAGGAAAACTTTGTAATAGTGCGTAATATTTTTCAAGAAGGAACCTCCCACCAAAAAAAAATAGTAAAATATGATACGTTTGTCATACATGAAGGGAAAAACAATACAGATGATAGTGATCTGATTCTGGGAACACAACTGTAAGTGATGTAATTCCAAAGGCACATTAGTCATCTCTTGGTAGTGTACTTCAAACCTAATTTCAATATTTAACAAACAATCAAGGGAAAAAAGTGTAGAGAAATGAGATCAGTTTTGTATGTGAGCTCAACACAGTGGAACAGGTGAATTGGGAATTAATACATACACGAAACTTAACATGATCTATCACTTCATTGATAATTTATAGGTTTTGAAGAGATTCTGACAACATAGTTTTACCATCATATAGCACTGGTTTTAGCAAGCCAGTGTAGCATAAGTATGATATGCATAAACCACCTATAAATTGAGATTTGCCAATGAAAAGACTTACGATGGAAATAGTAAGAAGGGGTAGAAGACATACGGGTAACAGTTACCTGTAATTTGAAACTGAAATGTTACAAACTGCCATGCAGTCACAATAGAGCCTTTACTTCTGGATGCCCTGGTATGGCTGTGAAACATCAATATATGTGTTAAGCAAATGTGTAAGATGTTTAATCACATTAAGGGTAGTAGTCACAGTTAAATTTTAATTTAGGGTAATACAAACTTTGATGTGCAAGGTTCAAGATTATGTATGCTGAAATCTGGAAGCTGTTTAGCCATGACGAATTGACATACTGAAGCAAATATGTATATGAGAAGGTATCGTGAGACGTGAACAGTGAAGATATAGTGACTAGTGTAGATTGCAAGATAAATTATTTATCCATAAAAGCGAGAAATATGACTTCTCTGATGACATTGTGAAATGGTTGTTAAACACTATATTCCTTTTTTCTGAGTACAACACTTTCTGTAACCAATGGGTAATACATATGTGAGATTTTGTCAGCAGTTTAACATGGACAGATATCTCTGAAAATTTGTTATACTGTGCAGTGGTTATTTTCAAAACAAAGTTTTGGTGAATTTCACATTTGTATATTGTTGCTTAGTTCGGGCAACAAATTATTTATAACTAAAATAACAGATGTCCACTTGTCACTTACATAGACATGTTGTTTGCCACCTTCATAATATTATTGGTTGGAGTACAAATTACTGCTGTGATGTATCAAATTCATTTAAAGTCTTAAAATCACAAGGAGACATAGGATGAGCAATGCTTACCTTCAGTAGGTGCAATTTCTATTACTATTGATAAAAACACTTAAAAGTAGAAAATAATATGAATAGCTTTCAGAGTTTATATACTGCTTCTTTTTGTTAAGGTGAGTGTCACTTTGATCCCAGGTTGTGGGAACATCAGGAGTCAACGATAAGCAGAAATGTCTACAATGGAATACATTGTTTGAGAATTTTAAAACTGTTATCACAATAAGCCACACCATCGGTACAAGGAAAATAGAGGTGACAATGCCAGTAAGATGCCAAACACTTTGTCATTGACATTTGGTGTACATACTATGTGCTTGGTTGCTTACTCATAAGAAACACATCTTGATATAAATATGTAAAACAGTGTAAGAACGTACAGAACACACAATAGCTGATAACGTATAATAATAGAACTCCTTTTTTTTTATTACTGAGGCAGGAAATTAATAAAAAAGTATAACTACACTAATGTATTCTAGAATGAAATTGGTGCATAATCTTAGGGTTATAAGAAGGCTCCAACAAGGTAAAAATTAAACAGCATATTAATGTTACACTATCAACTGAGACATGATTGGGGATGTTGGTTTCCTGCATAAAATTACTTGGTGGACAGGTCACCCCTCAAAGGAGACTCTGACATCCCGTTAGTGGAGAAGTTTAAAGGATGGAAATGCATTTGTATGATGGATGTTAGGCACCATCTTCCATACGTCCAATCCATAAGCTTGGTGAGAGCGATGGTGGGATTTGGAGATAGATTGTAATTATTTTATTTCTCTTGAGAAGATTAATGCCATAAGGCCCTCTCTTACATTTTACTAGTTATTCTACAAATTTAGTTCACATAATGACAAATATTATAAAAATAATTGCATTTAATATGGGATGCAACACTTGAAAGCAACTGTCATATAAATAGCGGAAAGCAATACGTATTTGTAGGAGAGAACAAAACGAGTTGAAATTAGTTCATGGAAAAGTAGATGACTGCAATCAGGTAAATTTACAGAGTGCACTGTCAACAATGGACGTGGGGGAGAAATAGGAAGGCGATGTAACACCAGTAATGAAAAGAGAGGGGAAAAAGATGGGGTTGACTGATTGAAAAATGAAACAAGAAATAAATATAATCTATGAGAGTGAAACTAGCCACATGTGTACATTTTTTAGGGAAATGTTGGGAGGTTGAGACAAGAAGAGCATCAACCGATTCTTGAATGCAACACGGCTTCGAATTGTGAGCAGAGTGCAGGGTAGCTTGTTACAGAGACGGACAGCAACAGAAGTGCTTTCGAATTTTTTTCCCTTTTTCTCTTTCTGGATAGGTACAGCTAAGTTACTAGATAGGTGAGACCTCTAGTTGTGATTATGATGACTTCTGTACTGTTACATTTGTGTCTCACATTTTATCACCTTACTTTAAATTTAAGGGATGTGGCTGAATACATTGAAAAGGGGTTAAGCAGGTAATCAATGTGCCTTGCATCCTTTGTGAGGTGGTTCTCACACACATTTTGCCGAGTTGGTGTTTAGAGGAATTCTGCCGCCATTTCATATGGGTGCTGCTCAACCATCGTCAGCATTATTGTGTTAACAAGATATAGGTTGTCATTTATCTATCATGCTTAACTTTAGAGAGCAAGCAGTACACTAAATGAGTTAGATACAATTTAGCCCTAAATGGCTGTAGAACAAAGAATTTAGCACAATGACCATTGATGTGTTCTGAGGGATCGAGTATGAGTGCTATGCTTGGAGATCAGAGTAAAAGAAGGTGCTGTCAAGAAATGATTGATCTGTTATTTTTATTGCAACATTAAATACTTCTATTACATCTGATCTGTATTTTCAAGATTGCCACGAATATCTTGTTAGTGGCACATTTCAATAAATGAATGCCTGAGAAAAGAAGTGGGTAGCAGAGAAGCATTTCTGTGAAACTGCGATTACTATTCAGAAGTGTGTGTGTGTGTTTCAAATGATAAACTATAATTCTTCCAACAGGCTTTCTGTTGGTCAGGCTGCTAGTTTCTGAACAAGTGGGGGTTCAATAGTTTGTGTTCTTTGGTGACATATGTTTGTCTGCCAGATGCTGACTATGGACAGCCATTTCCATCCCTTCTGAAGTGGTATTGCTTCAATGTAGATTGTAATACAGTGTTATTGCATTTTTCAAGTCCCAACTTGATGCCACACTGGTAATGTATTGTACCATAATCTGATTGAGGTTCCACCAGTGACTAATATATTGTGAATATCATAGTGGGATGTGCGCCCCACCAACCAATGGCCAATGCTCCAAGAATGTTCGTTCCTTGTGCTTGCTGTGGAAGATGACACAGGAAATTTAAAGTTGAGGTTATTGATATCAGCTACTGTGAACATCTTTAAGTAAACACTAGTTTGTGTTTGTATACAGTACTGATAGCGCGCTCTCTCTCTCTCTCTCTCTCTCTCTCTCTCTCTCTCTCTCTCTCTCTCTCTCCCCCAGTCAGCCATCAAGTAATATGGCCATAGAGTAGAGGAGCATATTGTTGTGGGCTGGCAGGAGGGCCCACAGAGGGAGCCGAAAGGCACGCGTTTTAGCTCACGCAGGCTGGCGTGAGGTCTTGAACAGGACAAGGAATTTAGACTTTAGAAAAAAGGAGGTAACTGGTGGAATACTTAACTTTAATCCATTAATGTTAAACGTAGCTCTTGTCTGTACATTATTTACAATATCAATAGTAACTGAACATGGCGCCTTGCTAGGTCGTAGCAAATGACGTAGCTGAAGGCTATGCTAACTATCGTCTCGGCAAATGAGAGCGTAATTTGTCAGTGAACCATCGCTAGCAAAGTCGGCTGTACAACTGGGGCGAGTGCTAGGAAGTCTCTCTAGACCTGCCGCGTGGCGGTGCTCGGTCTGCAATCACTGATAGTGGCGACACGTGGGTCCGACGTATACTAACGGACCGCGGCCGATTTAAAGGCTACCACCTAGCAAGTGTGGTGTCTGGCGGTGACACCACACATATCATTTTCATATTCTAATGGTTTAATATTTGGTAGTAGAGAAGTTTATCGGCAGTATAGGCCTTCGCTATTGGGCTAATGACTGTACCTTGAGAGGTGTTTTCTGATATTCTTTGTGGGCCTTCTGTATTATATATCAATGTATGCACATTCATGTAAAGATCCTCAAATTGACCATGATGAAAGTATTTGGACTTAAAGAGTGCAAAGCTTTTGCATATATACATTACCAAACGCCGCTGATATAAAAAAGTACGGTGTGGTGAAATGGTTTCACCAGATGAATGTGGCCAACTACCAGTTGCTACATTGTATATTTATCAGAAGTCTCACTTCCTCTTCTGAAGCAATACTGAGTGTGCGGAAACAAGTTTTCACAAAAATAATGAAAAAAAGGCACAAATTAGTTTATTATTTCTTAAACTATTCACCCTTGAAGCTTACACATTTTCACATGTTTTTCATCTAGAGACATTTCTTTCTCTAAAAAAATATGGTTTTGGAAGAACTCATCAGTTTCTTGAGGTGATGGAAATCACTGTCTTTGGATTCTGTTTGCCGTAAGGGAACAATACAAAGTTTTCAGGTGATAAATCAGAGGAATGAAGACAATGGCATTAGTTCATTGGTTTTCTCTGTTAAATAATCAATTGTTTTACATGCTGGGTGACAGCTGGCATTGTCACAGTGAAAAATGTTTAATATTTTTCAGTTGTTTTTCCTTCCTGCACCAATGACTCGTTGCAGAACTCATTGCATAGTATTTGGCATTGCTGTTCTTTGATCCGGTAAAGCAATTTTTGCTACATGTCACATTTTTTTGGAAGTGCTTTGCGAATGAACCACTTCATTGGTTTTAGTCCATCTTGGGTCTTCCACATAGTTGACCACTGCTTAGTTTCTGGTTCATATGAATTTATCCAAGTGTCTTCTCCTTGTATCACGTTGTGTATAGGTCTTGCATATATGTGATCAAAATTTTTTAAATACTTCCTACACCAAATGATACAAACTTGTTTTTGAAATTTAGTTAACTAGTGTAGAAGCAATTGGAAATGGATCTTTTTCACAGTTAAATGTTCATGCAAAATTGAAAGTACTATAGTGTTTGAAATGCCTAAGGATGTGTCTGTCTCAAAGTCAGTCTCACACAATCTTCTTCAATCAATCATTTTGTGAATGCATCAATGCTTTGTGCAACAACCACCAATTTCAGACAACATTCACAAAATTTATCACTGATAGAAACATGCACATTTTGCAAAATAGTTTTAAACAGTCTTCTCTTAAGTAAATTAATCAGCAAAAGCGGAAGAAAGTGATTCGAGATTAAAGAGAATATCTACCCAACCTGTAGCTGAACCTGTGATGTGAGCAATTTACGGTATCTAAAACTCTGTGTTAGCACTGCAGTGGAGCAATTTTTACTGTGGAGGCAGTGCTGTTTTCTTTGGAAAGGTTAAGCTGCTTTTTCCAGTCTCCACACCCAATGCCTTGGAGAGGGAAATTAGTCATGTCCTGTTTTATATCTGTACTGGACCTCTCTTCCAGTCAACTCTGAAGCACTTTATTTTACTATCAAGATGGGATAATGATCTGAACCCCGGGGCATCTTTCAAGACTTTCAGGCTGTATAATAATGAGAGATGGAGCACTGGTAAAAAACCACTTCAATATGGTGAAGGTACCACTGGCAATGGCAAGGAAAGCATTTCTGAAGAAGAGAAATTTGTTAACATAGAGTATAGATTTAACTGCCAGGAAGTCGTTTCTGAAAGTATTTGTATGGAGTGTAGCCATGTATGGAAGTGAAACATGGACGATAAATAGTTTGGACAAGAAGAGAATAGAAGCTTTCGAAATGTGGTGCTACAGAAGAATGCTGAAGATTAGATGGGTAGATCACATAACTAATGAGGAGGTATTGAATAGAATTGGGGAGAAGAGGAGTTTGTGGCACGACATGACGAGAAGAAGGGACCGGTTGGTAGGACATGTTCTGAGGCATCAAGGGATCACAAATTTAGCATTGGAGGGCAGCGTGGAGGGTAAAAATCGTAGAGGGAGACCAAGAGATGAATACACTAAGCAGATTCAGAAGGATGTAGGTTGCAGTAAGTACTGGGAGATGAAGCAGCTTGCACAGGATAGAGTAACATGGATAGCTGCATCAAACCAGTCTCAGGACTGAAGACCACAACAACAACAACCAGGACTGAAGACCACAACAACAACAACAACAACAACAACAACAACAACAACAGTGAGAGGGAACGCAATTGAAAATAAAAGATTTTGGTCTTCTATTGCTGAAATAATTGTTGCAGCATTTTGGCGTATTGTCTTTCAGCTCCATGATGGAAGTGAACTGTAAGACTGCTGCATTTTAAGTAAGGTAGCTGGATCAGCAACATAATTTTGTACTATATTTCATTAGCTACGGCTGATAAGGGTGAACAGTAAAACGCCATCTCTAAATGAGCGACATGCTGGCTATACACATGCTGCAGCAAGCTAGAGCAGTTATCGTACTGTAAGCACACAGTTAATTAGGGGTACACGGCAGTTTCACGGCTCAGTAGAGTAGTGCTCTTCCCATCAATCCAGTAATCTTGTATTTGGAGAAACCTAGAAGTTAGGCTTGAACCATATTTCTGGTCACCAAAATCAGCTGATAAGCAGTACACATTTTTTGCAGTGGGCTTCCTGTACTGGATCCCACTGCCGGGAATAACTCTGATAGACATTGTGAGTTTACCTGGTCTTCTGTTCTGCAGGTTAATTTTTAACACTCATTTCAATAGGTGCACCTCCACAAATGCATACTATTTGGGCTGTTGCGTGCTGGAAACTTGTTGACTTGTTTCCAGTGTGACCAATGGTGCTACTAATTTTGAATGTCAGACTGGAGAAATTATGTACTGTATGAACAATAATCAACTAGGCCTTGTAATGAGATTTTGCGAACAGTACTCAATTTTTTAGCCATTCTCCTTTTATAGGACTGTGTAGTTGATCTGTTGGTAGTGGAATGCTTTTCATTTCAACTGGCACATTTAACTTATGAATGTTACAAGACTAAACTGTATGGGAACTGCCACATTTAGAAAACCTGACGTGGCCCTTTCATTGTTTGCTGATATGTTTGAACCAGAGATAGTTAAGCACTTCCTCAGAGCAGTGATGCATTGTGACAGCTGGTATTGAATTCTGTGAATCATAATATTGATACTTCTTAGGAATCAAATCTGGGCAAGCACATCTGAAAAGTCAATAACAGGGATTTAGTTACCTTGCACCACATTCTCGGTAAATTGCCACTGCCAATAGCAGACACAGATATTTATATGAAATACTTAAAATATACATTTTGGGTGACTCTATGTATAATGGTTTGGCATACATTTGCCATGCATTTGCAACAACTAACATGCTGATTTAAATTAGGTTCCTACCAGTATCAGAAAAGTAATTTCCCAACAGTCATAGAAGTGCCTTTCATTCCATAAAAAATGTTAAATGGATCAGCATTTGCTGAGAGACAAGGTGCATTGGACACCACCCTTATCCTGGTTAGTCGGACAGGTATTGCCGTAAATAAACTGACTTTCTTGATTTTGCACTCCACTGCTCAGAAACATTGTCTTTTTATTGACTTTGTTACTTATTTAATTGGACTATGTTGGTCATGACAATATTGGTGGCGTGATGATTTGCAAGCCACAGGCCATTTGGTAGCCAACCTGAAGGGTATCTTCTAATTGAAGAGTGTGCTTCAAATATGACTATCTATAAAAAATGAAAATTATTAGGAAACAAAACTTTTAAATAATTGGCTTTCTTTTCATTCTTGAAGCCTACTTTTTGACATGTCTCTCCTTTCTGTGTTCTACATACAGACATGACGGAGAGATGTACCCAGGTTCTCAGGATGTGGAGGACAATGGCCCTTTGGTTTTGACAGATAAGTCACTTTGGACCAAAACCACAGGATTTGTTTGTATAATCAATATTAAAAAAATTAAAAACCATTTCCATGATCTCAAGCAATATTTAATTTACTGGGTTTAAGAAAAAAATATTTGGCAGAGAATGTTGAAAAGAGTACCAAACTTCATACAAAGAATATTTCATCATCATTTCATGGGAGCAGCATTCTCCTGGACCACAAAGAAAATGCCTTGTCATAATATGGTTTAATACAACATGCATCAGTTACCCCTAATGAACTTAAAAGCTGATGCACATCATCAAACACTCTTCTTGTTTATGGCTTCTTCTGAGTAACAACACTTCAGCTGCAAAATATGCCTTTTTTGCCTCATTTTAACACTGCAGTAAATAATAACTATAGTAGTAGTAACAATAATAATAATAATAATAATAATTGCAAAAGACTCACTTTGCAATCACACAGATTGTTTGTGTGCCAGATATCATAAAATCCTTTCTGCTTTGTTGACCAACTAACTGCAGGTATCCAGTTAATTAGATAACACGATCTGCCTTGCCCCCCTCCCCTCCTTCTTCTTGATGGCTCCACTGGAGCCCTTGGCCTACTCTAGGGCATCATTCCATTCATCCCTGTCCAGTTTCTTGAGTTTCCATCTTCTGCCATCTATAATTTTTGATAATCTTGTATGTCATACAAATATCAAAGTCTTGGTCGTCCCCTGCTTCTTTGTCCCTCTCAGTTTTGTAGCAGAGCTGTTTTGTTGGGTTCTTGTATACCATACAAATAAACATAGCTGACCCATTTCAGGCAGTTTATTTTAATGAACTTTATGATTTCAAGATCTTTATATATCAGTAATTAATAACTATTCTGTCTGCACGACACTTCACCTTCATTAGCCACCCCACAGATTTTGCGTAATACACTTCATTCAGAACTTTCTCTTGGTTCTTTATGATCAGGTTTCTGAGTAAATGTTAACACTGGACATATTAGGCTCAGTGATACAGATAGCGATACCATAGATGCAACCACAATGGAGGGGTATCTGCTCCTGAAGAGGGGCAGCAGTCTTTTCGATGGTTGCAGGGTCAACAGTCCAGTTGACAGATCTGGCCTTGTAACATTAACTAAAATGGTCTTGCTACGCTGGTACTGCGAACAGCTGAAAGCAAGGAGGAACTAATGCCGTAATTTTTCCCAAGGGCATGCGGCTCTACTGTATGGTTAAATGAGGATGGCAACCTCTTGGGTAAAATATTCTAGAGGTAAAATAGTCCCCCATTCAGCTCTCTGGGTGGGGCTACTCATGAGGATGTCGCTATCAGGACAAACAAAACTGGTGTTCTTTGGATCGGAGTGTGAAACATCATTTCCCTTAATTGGGCAGGTACCTTAGAAAATTTAAAAATGAAAATGGATAGGTTAAAGCTAGATATAATGGGAATTAGTGAAGTTTGGCAGCAGGAGGAACAAGACTTCTGGTCACGTGAATACAGAATTATAAATACAAAATCAAATTGGGGCAATGCAGGAGCAGGTTTAATAATGAATTACAAAGTAGGAACATGGGTAAGCTACTATGAACAGCACAGTGAACGCAAGATATTCATGAAGCCCACACCTACCACAGTAGTACAAGTTTATATGCCAACTAGCTCTGCAGATGAGAAGGAAGTTGAGGAAATATATGATGAAATAAAAGAAATTATTCAGATAGTTAAGAGAGACAAAAATTTAATAGTCATGGGGGACTGGAATGCATAGCAGGAAAAGGAAGAGAGGGAAAAATAGATGATGAATGTGGACTGGGGGAAAGGAATAAAAGAGGAAGCCATCTGGTAAGGAATCGTGAAAGAGGGTTGTATACATGGAATAGGCCTGCAGACACTGGAAGGTTTCAGATTGATTATATAATGGTAAGACAGATTTCAGAACCAGGTTTTAAATTGTAAGACATTTCCAGGACAGACATGGTCTTTGACCACAATTTATTGGTTATGAACTGCAGATTAAAACTGAAGAAACTGCAAAAAAGGTAGGAATTTAAGGAGGTGGGAACTGGACAAACTGAAAGAACCAGAGGTTGTAGAGAGTTTTGGAGGGAACATTAGGGAATGACTGACAAGAACAGGGGAAAGGAATATAACAGGCTTGATTGGGTAGCTTTGAGAGATGAAATAGTGAAGGCAGCAGAGGACCAAGTAGGTAAGAATACAAAGGCTGGTAAAAATCCTTGGGTAACACAAGAGACACTGAATTTAATTGAAGAAAGAAGAAAATATAAAAATGCAATAAATGAGGCACATGAACGGGAATACAAATGTCTAAAAAATGAGACCGACAGAAAGTGCAAAATGGCTGAGGAGGAATGGCTAGAGAACAAATGTAATGATGTAGAAGTATATATCACTGGTGGTAAGATAGATGCTGCATACAGGAAATGAAAGAGACCTTTAGAGGAAAGAGAAACACCTGTATGAATATCAAAAGCTCAGATGGAAAACCAGTCCTAAGCAAAGAAAGGAAAGCACAAAGGTGGAAGGAGTGTATAGAGGGTCTATACAAGGGAGATGTACTTCAGGCAACATTAAGGAAATGGAAGAGGACTTAGATGGAGAAGGGTGAGATGATACTGTGTGAAGAATTTGACAAAGCACTGAAAGATTAAGTCGAAAGAAGGCCCCAGGTGTAGACAACATTCCATTAGTGCTACTGATAGCCTTGGGAGGGCCAGCCATGACAAAACTCTTCCATTTGGTGAGCAAGATGTATGAGACAGATGAAATACTTGCAGACTTCAAGAAGAATATAGTAACTCCAATTTCAAAGAAAGCAGGTGCTGATAGGTGTGAAAATTATCGAACTATCAGTGTAATAAGTCATCGTTGCAAAATACTAACATGAATTCTTTACAGAAGAATGGAAAAACTGGTAGAAGCCAACCTTGGGAAAGATCAGTGTGGAGACCAGAGAAATGTAGGAACACACGAGGCAATACTGAGCCTATGGTTTCTCATAGGAGGTAAGTTAAAGGAAAGGCAAACCTACATTTATAACATTTGTAGGCTTAGAGAAAGTTTTTGACCAAGTTGACTGGAATATTCTTTTTCAAATTCTAAAGGTCACACAGGTAAAATACAGAGAGTATAAGGCTATTTACAACTTGTACAGAAACCAGATGGGTTATAAGAGTTGAGGGGTATGAAAGGGAAGCAGTGTTTGGGAATGGAGTGAGACAGGGTTGTAGCCGATCCCTGATGTATTCAGTCTGTATGTTAAGCAAGCAGTAAAGGAAACAAAAGAAAAAATTGGGAGTAGGAATTAAAGTCCAGGGAAAGAGATAAAAACTTTGCTATTTATGTATAACACATCCTTGGACGTATGCTTTAAATTCATCACTATTTGTTCAGTGCTTTGATGGACTTTAAATCCCCCACCAAATGTGTGCTATTGTGGCTGATGTAGTTCATTGTACACTACTGTTTCTGGAAGGTACTCTATATAGTCCATCCTATCTCTTGCAAGGCCATGATATCCATCTCATAGGTTTTCATTATTCCAGTCAGGCTGTCAAGGGCTGTACATTTCCTGCTTAAGGCTTCTTCTGAGTGACAACACTTCAGCTGCAAAATATGACTTTCTTGCCTCATTTTAACAATGCAAATAACAGAGAATAATATTTTTTGCAAGAGACAGACTGAGTTCACACAGATCATTGTTGTGTCAGATATCTTAAAATTCTTTTTGCTTTGTTGACTAAGTAACTGCCTGTTTCAAGGTAGCAAGCTTCCAGTTGATACTGATTGACCTGCCGTACCTTGTGGGAAACTGTGGTACTCTTCTGGTAGCAGAAAAATGTAATTTTTTATAATAATTTGTGCATCTCTCTGAACACCTTATGTTTTGGCAAGTAATTATGACCACACATTGGAAATATTAACAAGAAACATTATTACATTTGTCTGAACGTTTGCTTAACATCGACAACACACAACTGTTACAGAATAATTTAATTCGTTTTAATCTCAGTTGTTCTTTATGGAACTTCTTATGTGGCAGAAAATTACACTGGACACTAGAGCGTTCTGCTTAGAGTGAGACCAGTGATCGTGTGCAAAAACAGATTCAGTGTGCTATCAGAAAAAACGAACAGACAAAGTGAAGCAGATATACAAACGAAAGTTTCGGAACCGAAAACAACAAACGAAAACAGTCAACGTAAAAAACAAGATGCTGGCATTATTTATTTATTTTCTGATAGTCATGGAAAAGGACTGGCAAAGATCATGAACGAAAAACTAATAAATGAAAGTGTTATTGGATTTGTGAAGCCAGGTGCTCCACTGCGAGAAGTTACTCAGCATATTGACACACACAGTAACCATGGAAGTTGTAACTCTTGCATTATTTTAGCTGGCGCAAACGATGTCTACAAGAACGAGGCAAAATTCGCTTTGCGATCTTTAAGGGAAACATTGGCAAAAGTTATGGACATGAAAGTTTTCGTAATAAGCATCCCTATGAGACATGATCTCATCAAAACATCGTGTGTAAATGCAGAAATCGAAGCAACTAACCGAAAGTTCGAGAAAATACGTAAGCTCTTCAGCAATGTGACATATATTAATGCAGACAGTCAAAAAAGAGAGAATTTTCACTACCCATGGATTGCACAGAAACAAGAAAGGGAAAGTAGCACTGTGCGATGCAATCATGGAACAATTAAACCGAAATCAGCCAGGCTTAGTGCAGCCTCCAATTGCAGCAGCAGCAGCAACGGAATCACCAATTTCAAATGAAGAGAATATTACTCCAATGACTTCAGGAAGTGTTGAAGCGGCAAGAAGAGGATCTCCATCTAGCCTGGTTGCGGTTCCTCAAATTACAACTCCAAAAATTACAGCAGAAACGCCATCACACAAGTCAACTCGCCCAACACGAAACAGGAAATAACCACAACGTTTTTTATGGCAAGTGATTCCAGAGAAATGTTGATTTCATCTTCTAAAACATCGCTCTGGAAAGAAAACTTCAATTGTAAAAGTGTTAAAAATGATATGTCATGTGCAGCTGTCGAACATAAGGTAGGCCAAAACAACCTAGTAAATAAGTCATCGTAGAAATTTATGCTCCTGCACCAAAATGTACAATCCTTATCAAATAAAGTTAGTGAGATAGAAATATTGTTATCAGATGAACTAAAAGAAGTGTCTGTTATATGTGTTAGTGAGCACTGGTTATCCGAAAATACGTTACATCACACAAGGATAGAGGGCTTTACCCTTTCATCTTTTTTTTTGTAGGAAAACCTCCATGCATGGAGGAACATGCATATATGTTAGAGAGGACGTCAAACACGAAAATTTAAATTTCACTAACCAGCTAGGGGAAGAGCAAAACTTCGAAATTTCTGCTACAGAACTGACAAATTTAAATATAATTGTTATTTGCATATATAGAAGCCCAGATGGAAACGTAACTACTTTCGTTGAAAATCTTGAGAAGGCACTTAACAGTATAAAAATAGTTAGTAAAACAACCATCATATGTGGTGATTTTAATATAGATTTCAACAAGAACTCAAAAGACAGATTAAACCTTGAGGCCTTATTAAAAACCTACAACATACATACAACTATCAAATCCCCCACCAGAGTCACCAAATCGTCAAGCAGTGCTATAGATCAGATACTAATAAATACAGATAAATATTTATACAAATCTGGAAATATGAATACAGGTTTCAGTGATCATTATGCACAGTTTATTGAATTCCCAGTAGACACTGCAGGAAATACTGAACAACAAATGACAAGAAAAGGTAGCACAACCTAGAACACTTCAGGCACTTACTGAAAAAAGAAACATGGAATGATATAGACAACTATGAGGACACATGTAAAAAGTTTGACATGTTCATGGAAATATTCTCCCATTATTTCAATATTTCTTTTCCAGTTAAAAATCAAACATTAAAAACTAAAAAAAGAAATGTTACATGGCTGACGAAAGGCATTAAAATATCATGTGCTGAAAAGAGGAGACTTTATGAAATCTCAAAAACACAAAATGTTACAGAAGAATTTCTGGTGCATTTCAAGAATTATAAGAGAGTGCTTCACAAAGTCATAAAAGAATCTAAAAAAACAACAAATGATCACCATATAAAAATGGCCAGGAACAAAATGAAAGCCATGTGGAAGATAGTCAGAGAACAAGTAGGAAACGAGACCTCCCAAAATGTAAATCTCCAGGTAATCCAAGATGGCAAAAAAATTACAAATCCAGAAGAAGTAGCCAATGCTTTTAATACATACTTTGCAAATATTAGTGAAAAATTACTATCTGACATAAAATCTTCAAATAAAAATCCTGCTACAACACCATCCAATCAAAATAGAAACTGCATCTCCCTATTTCTTACTCCAACCAACCCTAAGGAAATTATACTATCAATAAGAGAGTTAAAAACAACATTTTCAACAGGTGTGGATGAGATTCCAGATTATGTCATTAAAAATGTGGGGGACCTCATTGCAATACCATTAGCCCACATTTTCAACAGTTCATTAACAAATGGAGTCTTTACTTCCTGCTTAAAGACAGTGAAACTAAAACCACTGTTCAAAAAGGGTAAGAAAGAAGACATAGCCAATTATAGATCTATTGCCTTGCTATCTACATTTTCTAAAATACTAGAAAAAATTTTTCATAAGAGGTTGCTAGATTTTCTAGAAAAGTGCAAAATATTATCCACAACCCAACATGGCTTCCGGAAAGGCCGATCAACAGAAACAGCAATATATGAATTTCTGGGTGAAGTACTTGAAAAAATTGATAGTGGACAAAAAGTAACTGGCATATGCCTTGATCTGTCTAAGGCTTTTGACATCATAGACCACACTCTATTGCTGCAGAAGCTTGAAAGAATTGGTATCAGAGGTATGCCTAACAGCTGGCTTAGATCATATCTTACTGACCGCAAGCAAGTGGTAGAAATACATTTTCACAAAGAAAATAAATCAACAAGACATTATTCTGATTATAAAGCAGTAAAATATGGAGTACCGCAGGGCTCGGTACTTGGCCCCATCCTATTTTTGATATATATAAATGACCTAACATCAGCCAACCAGTACCATAGCACTATCCAGTTTGCAGATGACACAAGCATATTAGTCAGCGGGAAGACTGCAGAGATACTACAGACAAGACTGTCTGAGGCATTAACAAATGTTGTAAACTGGTTCAACCAAAACAAACTAATAATAAATAAAAGCAAAACAGTAGCATTAAATTTTCATAATATCAAGAGAAACATTGAAGAGGATATAAGAATTCAGATGTCAGACACGGATATTGCAAGTGTGCCTAATACAAAATTTCTGGGGATCTGGCTACAGGATAATCTTAGATGGGAAACTCACATTGACAACATATTAAAGAAGCTAAGTACCATGTGTTATTTAATGAGAGTGCTAGAAAACTGCTGTCATAAGGACTGTCTAATGACAGTTTACTATTCTAATATACATTCTGTCCTAAAATATGGGATCACTTTTTGGGGTAACTCGCCATCCTGCCTAAAACTATTCAGGATGCAAAAAAGAATAGTGAGAATCACGGCTGGAATAAAAAGGAACAAACCATGTAGGCCATTATTTAAAAGGATGGGGATCCTTCCCCTTCCATGTATTTTCCTATTTGAAAGTGCAATGTTTATAAAGAAATATACAATAACAAATCCTAGTATCCTCCCCAAAAATGAAAATGTTCATCATCATAATACAAGACAGAAAACTGACTTTCATGTACTCCATACAAAAACCAGTTTGTGCCAAAAAGGAACATTACACCATGGAAAAATTATCTACAATAAATTGCCAAGAGAAATTAAAGTAATGACAGATGTAAAAAATTTTAAAGCAGCATTAAAAGAATATCTGTTGACACATTGCTTTTATAGTGTGGAAGAGTTCCTCCAAAATCCTCGAGAGTCTAAGTGATGATTATGCAAATACTGTAACCATTAATATTGGCCTATAAATACATTCAGATGTAATTCTCAAGTTTATATTGGGGTTCAAGTATAAGTTGTATAGCGACTTGCCCAGTATATGAAGTAAAATTCTGTGAATGTAATTCTCTAGTGTACATTTCAGTTCATAGTGTGGAAGAGTTCCTCAAAAATCCTTAGAGCTTAAGAGAGGATCATGCAAATACTTTAATCGTTAATATTGGCTTATACATGTATTCAGTTGTAAACTTCAAGTTTCTAATGTGGTTTAATTATAACTTACACATTGACTTGCCCAGTATATGAAGTGCTGTAAAATTTTGTGAACATAATTTTCTAGTTTCTAAAGTGTTTTAATTGTAAGATATACTTTGACCTGTCCAATATCTGATGTGCTGTACTGTACATGTAAGATTTACTGGACCAATAAATACAATACAATACAATACACAAATATGAAGAGAAGAAAAGGTCTAGCACAATTCAGTATAAGATGATGGTTGATTCTGCATCATGTTGAAGACTAAATTTGTGTTGTCTTGAGGTATTGTGCCCCCACCCTCCACCACTAAATGATAAAGATCTGGATTTTTGTATGTCCACTACACATTCACAGACAATTTTTTTCTCTTCTTCTGGCACTATTTCTATTCTTTAGAGTAGCTATGGATATCAGTATGATACCTGCAGCTACTACAGGTTGACCAGTTTGATGAAAACTTCATAGCAGAGATGACACTATGAACCTGTCACTGTGTCGTCGTTCTTGTAATATTTCAGAAACATTTGCCACATTGCCCTGTTGCTAAGCTCTGAGATAAGTAGTTTCTGTGTGTCAGTTGAAAATAAAGTAAAACTGACTTCAAATAATATATTACATTACAATAAAACATTATTATATTTGTTGCAACTGAATTTAGATGGAAAATATCTGATACATTAGAAAAAAATGTTTGTGCCAGTCTCTCGAAGAGCAGTAATGCTGACAATAAAAATAAAAATTGTCATTAAATATTTTATATATTATTAATATGCCAGATCATCTATTTTCCCATAATTTTCTAACACACATTTGGAACTCTGAATCTCAATATGTTCCTATATTATTATCTTTATTCATTCAATCCATTGGTTTATATATGTGATGCCTCTTCTCTCCTCTTGTACAAACATTTGAAAGCTGACTTGCAGCTATATCTTGCATTTACTTTGAATCAACTGTAAATGTGTTATAAAAGGTAGAAGAAAATGCTTTAATGTTATCCACTCAGCATATTTGCTGATTATTGTTCCTCCCACTTTCTTCCAATTTTCGGTACTGGAATAGCATGGTTATTAAAAACATTCTCCTCAGGTATATATGTACGAAAGTAAACATTTTATAAGAGCATTGGTAATCTTCTGACTGCAATTTTGCTACCTGACACTGTCCAATCGTGGTGTTTACAAGCTAGTGGAGGTTGATGACTCTCACTATTACAAAATGCCACACCGAATCTTTATTCTGGTGGACCAAATGACTTCTTATATGGAGCAGATATACTTTTTTTCCTTCTTAATATCTAGCTAACACTATAAGGTAAAGGATAGATTGCTACTAACCATAAAGATGACTCATTGAGATGCAGACAGACCACAATGAAAAGTCTGTTCACACACACACACACACACACACACACACACACACACACACACCCCCTCATGCGTACATACTGCTATCACTAGCATCTCCAGTCCATGAGATGTGCTTGCCTGTATGAATGTGTGTGTGTTTTCTTAGTTGAAGAAGGCTTTGTCTAAAAGCTACAATGTGTAGCTGTCTTTCCACTTGCTTGTCTGCAACTCATCTTTACAGTGAGTAGCAATCTATCCTTTTCCTAATATTGTTGATATTCCAACCTGGAGTTTCCATTCTTTAATATGAAGCCAATTTACACACAATCAAACAAAATCTGCACACAACTTAAAAAATCAATACTGGCTTCTTGTCTACCAGTCACCCATGCAGTCAACAATGAAGTGTATGGTCTCTATATTATACAAAGCTCATGATCTAGAGAAATGTTTGTATTGACTGTGAAGAAATGCAACAGATTAGCATTAAACACTGGCAGGAGACACACAGGGAGGATAAAAAAAAAAATGGAAACATCACAAACATAATAAATTATCATGCCTAATGCAGCACAGGAAACCTGTTGGCATGCAAAACAGCTTCCAATCATCTGGAAATGGTTTCCAAGGGAATCTTATATCATTATTCCTGCAAAATAGTGGCCATGTCAGGCAATAATGATTGAGGTGGATAGCTATCATGCACTCTTCAGTCCAAAGTACATCACAAAGTCCCATTAATATTTGAGATCTCGTTACTGCGGTGGCCAGGAGAGATGTGACAATTCATCTTCAAGCTCACAAAACCAGGCCTGGACAATGCAAGCTGTGTGAATAGTACCCTGTTGTCTTGGAACATAGCACCACTATTGGGTAACAAACATTGTACCATGAGCTGGACCTGATCAGCCAAAATATACTAAGTTATGTGACCTTGCAGAATAACCACAGGGTCACGGAATACCATGATATTGCTGCCCAAATCTTCACCAAACCCACGCCATGTTTCACTCTTGGGATGTAAACTTGGCCAGATGTTGGAAACAATGTGATAGAAGAGTCATTTGAGTTGCTTCATAGTCCAGGTTTTATGGCTCTGGCACTACATTTTTGCTGTTAGAGGCATTTGCATTACTGATGAGTGATTTTGGAATACAGCTCTCTCTGATACTGACACGGATCGCGAGTGCGACTTTCTGTTCTGCTCTGATTTTTGCAGCTGTCATCTTTTTTTTTGTTATAATCCTCTTCAATGACCATTCATTGTGATCACCCAACACACACTTTCATCCATGTTGTGACCTAGCATATGACGTTTTTTCGCTTTCTCTGTATGCAGCATAAAGTTTTGATACTGTGTCTCTTCGAAACACCAAACACTTCAGCTACCTTTGTTTCTGAAGCACCCACCACATGAACGCTAACAATGTGCTAATCTTTGAATCTATGAATTGAGGATCTTACACAGGTGCCATTTGTGGTCAAATATAACAGCACAACCTGCAGGCTAGGCTAGCATCTGCACTTTTGTTCAAGCATGTTTTTCTTGCAGTTTTTCCATATCCACCCCTTATATCTAACTTTGGATATGACACTGATTTTCTGATACTATTTTAAATGTTATAAACCCCCACCCCCCCCAAAAAAAAAAGAGGGTAGTGTGATAGAAAAATCTCTAGGCAATATGTTGGTACTAGTATTGGTCTCAGCTGGAGATAACAGCAGTTTAGAAACAAGCTCTTCAATTCTTCTGCTAAAGAGTCTGTAATAGTACATGTTGATGATGATGTGGTATGAGTGGATTCTCAACCCTGCCTCAAAATTTTTGCCCAAAAACCTGGTGGGTTGCTGACAGATCTGAACGCTAATTTACAAAGTACTATCACGAGAATTTAGTATGAGTCATGCACTGCCACTTACTCAGGCAAGTTCACACATATGCACTGTTCAAAGTGACCTGGGTAGCAGACTGTGTTTTTAAACTATGTACACTTGAGTGCTTTCCAATGTAAGCCAAGCAATGAACTTCTGATAGTGATTTCTGTAGTAGGAACATTACTAGACAGCTCTGTTAAGTGTGTCCATACACAATAAGCAACACTCATTGCAGACTCCAGCACTTAAGTATGGAACAATGTCTGTTAAAACATGGGTCTGTTTTGAGGCTTGAAGGAACTATGCTGTGTATTGCTAACCAGCAGAATAATGCAAACCTCTCCTCCTGTTGCTGGAGGAGGACAGAATAACAGTAGCCTATTTTTTTTCCACTGGGTACTTTTGTCGTCTTAAGGCACTGAGGGAATCCTAGCAGACGAAATATTTCTTTTCTCATTGAGGCCTCGTCTGCTGCAGCACCATACACAGCTTACTGATATGGAACATTCTTTTGAATTTTTAAAGCTAAAGACATATTTTGGAAGACGATTAAGCAACCAAGGACATGACGACACTCTGAGGCGCTGAATTATGCTACAACAAAATCATAGATTAATTAATGTCAATTCAATGCAGAAAAGTAACATTTTCAACCTGACCATCTCAGATTTCTTTCAAATTTCGTGCACACAATGAGCCAAATAAGAGATGGAAAACCACCAATGTGCAGAGGTATGTGACAGTTGTGAAGAAAATTACAGGTCTGTAAAGTTCGGAAATTCGTATGTGTGACTCAGTATAAATGACTATAATTCTGCTTCTAATTCAGATACAGCAGTAAAACTTGTATTATTGGACAGCTAATGAGTAGACCTTTGCACTTATATGCAACATGGTGGGTTTCTAAGAATTTTCACTTTCAAGGTCATTGACCTTAAATCTCAAAATACCCCACCTTCAGTTTCTTTGAAATAACATGTTGCATCACTCCTACAGGCTACTATAAACATGGTAAATATAAAGATGGCACACCAAATAAATGAGTAAATTCTTTGACAAGTAATACTGTAAGTCCGACTAAATTTTCAATTGAGTACAATGTAACCCCGCCTGTCTCCTGCAAATCAGACTTATATTCTGAAGTTCTGTACATAGTTGTTGTGGTTTTCAGTCCTGAGACTGGTTTGATGCAGCTCTCCATGCTACTCTATCCTGTGCAAGCCTCTTCATCTCCCAGTACTTACTGCAGCCAACATCCTTCTGAATCTGCTTGGTGTATTCGTCTCTTGGTCTCCCTCTACGATTTTTACCCTCCACGCTGCCCTCTAATGCTAAATTTGTGATTGCTTGATGCCTCAGAACATGTCCTACCAACCGGTCCCTTCTTCTTGTCAAGTTGTGGCACAAACTCCTCTTCTCCCCAATTCTATTCAATATCTCCTCATTAGTTATGTGATATACCCATGTAATTTTCAGCATTCTTCTGTAGCACCACATTTCGAAAGCTTCTATTCTCTTCTTGTCCAAACTATTTATCGTCCATGATTCACTTCCATACAAATACTTTCAGAAATGACTTCCTGACACTTAAATCTATACTCGATATTAACAAATTTCTCTTCTCCAGAAACACTTTCCTTGTCTTTGCCAGTCTACATTTTATATCCTCTCTACTTCGACCATTATCAGTTATTTTGCTCCCCAAATAGCAAAACTCCTTTACTACTTTAAGTGTCTCATTCCCTAATCTAATTCCCTCAGCATCACCCGACTTAATTCGACTACATTCCATTATCCTCGTTTTGCTTTTGTTGATGTTCATCTTATACCCTCTTTTCAAGACATTATCCATTCCGTTCAACTGCTCTTCCAAGTCCTTTGCTGTCTCTGACAGAATTACAATGTCATTGGTGAACCTCAAAGTTTTTATTTTTTCTCCGTGAATTTTAATACCTACTCCGAATTTTTCTATTGTTTCCTTTACTGCTAGCTCAATATACAGATTGAATAACATCGGGGAGAGGCTACTACCCTGTCTCGCTCCCTTACCAACCACTGCTTCCCTTTCATGTCCCTCGACTCCAATAACTGCCATCTGGTTTCTGTACAAATTGTAAATAGCCTTTCTCTCACTGTATTTTACCCCTGCCGCCTTTAGAATTTGAAATAGATTATTCCAGTCAACATTGTCAAAAGTACGTCTACAAATGCTAGAAACGTAGGTTTGCCTTTCGTTAATCTAGCTTCTAAGGTAAGTCGTAGTGCCAGTATTGCCTCACGTGTTCCAATATTTCTACGGAATCCAAACTGATCTTCCTGAGGTCGGCTTCTACCAGTTTTTCCATTCGTCTGTAAAGAATTCGTGTTAGTATTTTGCATCTGCGACTTATTAAACTGATAGTTTGGTAATTTTCACATCTGTCCACACCTGCTTTCTTCGGGATTGGAATTATTATATTCTTCTTGAAGTCTGAGGGTATTTCGCCTGTCTCACACATCTTGCTCACCAGATGGTAGAGTTTTGTCAGGACTGGCTCTCGCTAGGCCGTTAAGTACTTCTAATGGAATGTTGCCAACTCCCGGGGCCTTGTTTCGACTCAGGTCTTTTAGTGCTCTGTCAAACTCTTCATGCAGTATCGTATCTCCCATTTCATCTTCATCTACATCCTCTTCCATTTCCATAATATTGTCCTCAAGTACATGGCTCTTGTATAGACCCTCTATATACTCCTTCCACCTTACTGCTTTCCCTTCTTTGCTTAGAACTGGGTTTACATCTGAGCTCTTGATACTCATACAAGTGGTTCTCTTTTCTCCAAAGGTGTCTTTAATTTTCCTGTAGTCAGTATCTATTTTACCCCTAGTGATATACGCCTCTACATCCTTACATTTGTCCTCTAGCCATCCCTGCTTAGCTATTTTGCACTTCCTGTTGATCTCATTTTTGAGATGTTTGTATTCCTTTTTGCCTGCGTCATTTACTGCATTTTTATATTTTCTCCTTTCATCAATTAAACTCAATATTTCTTCTGTTACCCAAGGATTTCTACTAGCCCTCGCCTTTTCACCTACTTGATCCTCTGCTGCCTTCACTACTTCATCCCTCAGAGCTACCCATTCTTCTTCTACTGTATTTCTTTCCCCCATTCCTGTCAATTGTTCCCTTATGCTCTCCCTGAAACTCTGTACGACCTCTAGTTTAGTCAGTTTGTCGAGGTCCCATCTCCTTAAATTCCCACCTTTTTGCAGTTTCTTCAGTTTTAATCTACAGCTCATAACCAATAGATTGTGGTCAGAGTCCACATCTGCCCCTGGAAATGTCTTACAGTTTAAAACCTGGTTCCTAAATCTCTGTCCTACCATTATATAATCTATCTGATACATTCTAGTATCTCCAGGATTCTTCCATGTATGATTCTTGAACGAAGTGTTAGCTATGATTAAGTTATGCTCTGTTCAAAATTCTACCAGATGGCTTCCTCTTTCATTTCTTACCCCCAATCCATATTCATATTCACCTACTATTTTTCCTTCTCTCACTTTCCCTAATCTCGAATTCCAGTCACCCATGACTATTAAATTTTCGTCTCCCTTCACTACCTGAATCATTTCTTTTATCTCATCATACATTTCATCAATTTCTTCATCATCTGCAGAGCTAGTTGCATATTAACTTGTACTACTGTAGTAGGTGTAGGCTTCGTGTCTATCTTGGCCACAATAATGCGTTCACTATGCTGTTTGTAGTAGCTTACCCACACTCCTATTTTTTAATTCATTATTAAACCTACTTCTGCATTACTCCTATTTGATTTTGTATTTATAACCCTAAATTCATCTGACCAAAAGTCTTATTCCTCCTGCCAGTGAACTTCACTAATTCACACTATATCTAACTTTAACCTATCCATTTCCCTTTTTAAATTTTCTAACCTTCCTGCCCAATTAACGGATCTGACATTCAATGCTCCGATCCGTAGAATGCCAGTTTTCTTTCTCCTGGTAACGATGTCCTCTTGAGTAGTCCCCGCCCGGAGATCCGAATGGGGGACTATTTTACCCAAGAGGATGCCATCATTTAACCATAAAGGAAAGCTGCATGCCCTCGGGAAAAGTTACGGCTGTAGTTTCCCCTTGCTTTCAGCTGTTCGCAGTACCAGCACAGGAGGGCCGTTTTGGTTAGTGGTACAAGGCCAGATCAGTCAATCATCCACACTGTTGCCCTTGCAACTACTGAAAAGGCTGCTGTCCCTCTTAAGGAACCACATGTTTGTCTGACCTCTCAACAGATACCCTTCTGTTGTGGTTGCACCTTCAGTACGGCCATCTGTACCGCTGAGGCACACAAGCCTCCCCACCAACAGCAAGGTCCATGGCTCATGGGGGGGGGGGGGGGGGGGGGTCTGTACATTATAAGGTGAATAAAACAATTTTCACATTTTTCGCAAAGACATCATGACCAAAAATTTATTTTGTCAGCATCATTATGCTATAAAAATGCAGACGGTAGCAGATAAATACGATTAAAAAATACATTCCATAAGTAATGTTGAACAAAAATATGGTTTATATTATTGTAGTGGTATCATGAACCATTTACAGTGTAGCTTCAATGAAAAGGCAATAAAAAGCCCTTACAATCATTTCACAAGTCTCCAATTAAATTATTGATGTTCACCAGTTCTGATGGATGGAGACAGTATATCCTTCCAGTTGGGGTCACCAGATCTAGTCATGTGATAGTGTCACATCTTCTGATGACATAAGTGTCTGGTACGGCAGGATACACAAATGATGCAGATAGTCCATGTGGATGCAAGATGCTGGCCTGTACTTAATCTGTTCCTTCATAAGTTTGTAAAACAGATGCAACTCACCAATGACAGTCATACACATAGACAACAAATCCACAATGTCTGTCAACATTATTTATTTCTACATAGCAATCACTGACTCTTCTCTGCTCACTATGGAAGCAGAATATGTCTTTGGTTTTACTATACGTTCGCTATTGGCATTATACAATTAAGTTTATGGGTGCGAACCTTACTTGTATTCTCGAAATGTTGCTTCAGCTTGGCAGTGTCTTAATCATGATGAGATACTGGTGTACTCAAATGCGTTTGAAGAATATTTTATTTGCACCACTGAAACTAGCAACTGTGGCTAATCTCTTTACAGCCCCTGCAAGCTCATCACAAAGTCCTTTACTATGTGCTGTAGGGGGAAAAAAAAGAAACCATTCAAAATCTTCATGATGGTAGGACAGATTAATGATTTTTTTTCTTCCTTTGTAATGGGCAGCACATCCATCTGAAAGGCAGTAAATGTGCTTTGCAGTTGGGGAAAAGACATTTAAAGAAATTTATGAAATTGTGCTGGAAAGAATATACACACACTTTAGCATACTGAAGGCAGTCGGATATGACATGTTGTATTTCGTTAGTATTTGCTTCTCAGTAGTAAGCTACAAATGGATGAATTGTAACATGTGAATTCATTGTACCTCATCCTGAATGGTGAAGGAGTAATTCCGTACAAAATCACAAACAACAAGATACTCATTTACTTTGAGTTCTTCATTAGTGATTTTAAAGGTCTGGGACTGCAGCTGGGCAGTATGTGTGTGGTAGAAACTGTTGTAAACTTGATGAAATCATCTGCTGATTTTGTTTAAATCTCTAGAACTACCTTGCTTGTAGTTAACCAGCACATGTATGTAATTTGTCAGTGCAGTTCACACCAAACAGATAATCAGTCAGTCTTGTCAAATTTGCACAATAGTGACATCCCTCTATGAAACATGTTGGAAGTACAGGACTGCATGTAATGAATACTACACAGTGCTTTCATGATGGTAATGTGTGTTCTTAATGCTTAATTATCAATGTATGCCCTTCAGCTATTAACTTAGAATTCTGGTGATAGGACACACACACACAAGCAGCATGACTGTGATCATGAAGGTGGTTTCTCCGGGGGTAAGGCTCTTCCATTGCACATAGATTGCTGCGATTACTCCTAACATGAACAACTCGGGCGCATAAATTTTGGTCGTTGGGACTGGATTTGCACTGTCCTGCAGCTAATTTCAATTCCAAAAGCAGTCTTTTGTGGTGACAGTCAATCAGCAATAGCTCTGTGCAATTTGATTGCATCTTGTAGCTGAAGAAACCATCACTAGGCACAGGCCACACTGGCATAAGCATGAACAAGTGATTTGGCCTTAACTCACATTTTGAGTAGCCAATATTTACATCTGGGTGTGTACCTTTGAAATACGCATACAGTACCTTAAGATTGTGTAACTAGCTGCTTCTGCTTATGCACCTCACTCCTATTTTCCTTCCAAAGAAACACGGCCTTTTCTTCCCAGCATCACACAACTCATTATGATAACAGTAAAAAATCATGTACATGTTGAACAGTGTTCTCACAATGTCTTGTCTTGCGATTTGGTGTCACTTAATATAGCATGTTCTGCTTCTGTTTTGCTCTTTGTACAAGTAATCTGAAATGGAAAATTCTTTTATGGTTTCTTTGGACGTGCTGTCAAAATTTATATTTTGTCACACATACATTATGTATTGTGAAACTTATCTTTCAGCTGAGCTACGATTTCTCTTCTTCCAGTGTTTTCACACTTTTCTTTTACCATTTGTGCCACGTAAGCAAACTCCAACACTGAAGCAACCTTTTCCAATTTTTGCTTTAGATACTTTTTTTCACACTAATGTCTCCTTTTTTTCCATAGGAGACTGGTTGGTTGATTTGGGGGATGGGAGCAAACAGCGAGGTCATTGTTCCATTGGATTAGGAAAGGAAGTCGGCTGTGCCCTTTCAAAGGAACCATCCCGGCACTTGCCTGAAGCTATTTAGGGAAATAGCGGAAAACCTAAATCAGGATGCCTGTGCTCGGGTTTGAACTGCCTTTATCCCAAATGTGAGTCCAGTGTGATAACCACTGCGCCACCTCACTCGGTCCACAGGAGATTCACTTAAAATCTGAAAACTAGTATTTAAAGAATCCAGTGCCAGATTTGATGCTATTTCACCTTCACTCAACATCATCTCTGGAAGTACCAAGCACAGCTGAGCCAACACCTGCAGGGTTTAATGGATTTTGTGATATTTGTTTTCTACATTTGCTGCTAATTTTTCCACCTTGCAATATATTAGTACACTTGTAATATATTAGTACGCTTGTAATATATTAGTACGCTTGTTTACCATACACTCCTGAACATTCCTCAAATTATTCTGTACTCTTGCTTGACCTCCTCCTTTAAATGGACTCTAACAATACACTTTTGACTTGAAATCCACTGTATACAAACTCTTACTATATACTATTTCACAGCATATACATGCTGCAGTTTGTGTAAACAAGCCATACACGTCAAAAAAGCTAATGGTCATTGGTTGAAATAAAAGTCTCTATGATTGGCTGTTCACAACAAAAAATTTTCACCAATTTGTCAGAATAATAGTGACAGCTATTATGTGCTGTTCGGGAAAAAATTGGATATCCAGTTTCTTACTACATTTTGTTAGTAATGCCTGTGGTGTGCGCTCTTGATATTTACGATGTTTATATTAGTTTATTAGGGCAATACAACATATTTAAAAAAACTGAAGGTGGGATATTTTAAGATAGTCAAGGTTAAAGGTTAAGGTCAATTAACCTTGAATGTGGCGATTCTTAGAAACCCGCCATATTGCTTATCAACATAAAGCTCTGCTCATTAGCTTTTCAGTGATACAAGTTTCATTGCTGTATCTGGACTAGAACCAGAATTACAGCCATTTATGTTGGGACAGATACCTGTAACTTCGTTCACAACTCTCATATATCTCTGCAAATTGGTAGTTTTCTGTCTCTTATCTGGATCATTGAATGCACCAAACGTGAAAGAAATCTGAGAGGTTCAGGTTGAGTGCTGCACTGAATTGATACGGAATCACGCCATAGTGCTTACTTAATTTAGTGTCAGACACAGATGAAAACAATGAAATTTAATTTTAATTTTAAAACAGTTTTATTTAAAATAATTTTGGGCCTTTTAAGGAGGCAAGGTGAGCTTTTACTCCAATATTTGCATAAAAGTCAATATTTGCCACATTCAAATCTAAAAGAAAACCCTCTGCACAATTAATAAAAGACCTTGTTGTTCAATGACAGTTTTTCAAGTGTCATGAGCAGCTCATAAGCAACACTATCGAATTCAGACAAAAGTGGATTGGAGCCCATCTCGTATGCTTGATGCATCATGAAGAATGATGACCAGTTTCACCTCAGAGGCATTGGGTTTGCAGGTCGTGCTGAATGATCCAGTCTTACAAAACGTACTGGAATGCATTTAATATTGTCAATCTGCTTCTGACCTCATGCGCTCAGTGGGTTATCTGAAGCCTATTGATATTCATCAAATAGAAGTATTTTCATTTGAGGAATGTAAATGACTGTGTTTTCGCAAGCAGTCAGGAAGTTAAAAATTGTCTCAGACAGTGCCTTGCATACCTAAGTAAGCTCAATACAACTGTGGTGCAGCAAGTTGTGACACTTTTTTTTTCTTTTCCTAATACTGTCTGGTGGCCATTAAATTATGTTTGATGTTAAACAGAAAATCTTGCTGTTTGTTGGAAACAGTGACAGTCTGATGACTGACCATGTAGGTCCCAATCTTAAATTTCACAAAAAATATTTGCTCAGCACATTTGTCAGCATCTCTCTGCCATATGATGAGATGCTTGCAAATGTATTTATGTTATAAAACAATACACACTTCAGTTCCAGACTCTAATTGCAATTCTTTCTCATTTTTAATCCACAGTGCTGTTGGTCCCTACTGCCATTAATTTTGAGAGTTGTAATTGCGTTATACCACCACTACAATCATCATGCAAGATAATTAGAAGAAGGAATATGAAATCTTTATTCTCTGTTAACAATTCATAGTCTCAAGTTTTCTGAGCACTTGGCAGTTTTTTTTTTTTTTTTTTAGGGCGCACAACTTCAATGGTCATTAGCGCCCTGACTACTCTAAGAATGCACCGCGAGGCACAAGTTGACCACAACAACTAAAAGGGAAAACACGATAAAAGACAGACTGACGGGCATAGGATTAAAAAACAGCATCATCAAATGTCCTTAGCGAGGTTTGTCAAATTGATAAAACGAAGAACACGAGCAGCTGCTCGTGGGTCATCAGCTAAAATGGCATCGAAAGTATTTGGCAGGTTAAGATCGAGGCGCAGTGTGTTAAGATCTGGACAGGACATTAAAATGTGTCTAACCGTCAGCAAGTGCCCACATGGGCAGAACGGCGCCGGCGCAGCCGTCAGCAGATGGCGATGGCTGAACCGGCAGTGTCCAATTCTTAACCGGGCTAAAACGACCTCCTCCCGCCGAGAAGGGCGTGAGGAAGACGTCCAAGCCACGGGAATAGGTTTTAAGGCCCGAAGCTTGTTGTCGGTAAGTGCAGCCCAATCGGCATGCCACAGCGATAAGATGCGCCGACAAATGACCCTGCTAAAATCGGACGAAGGGACACAACAAGAAGCTGTCCGAGGCTGGAGGACCGCAGCCTTGGCCGCGGCATCTGCAGCTTCGTTCCCAGGGATACCGACATGGCCAGGAACCCACATAAAGCTAACTGGAGAACCTATGTCCACCAGCTGCTGAAGAGAGCGTTGGATCCGGTGTACGAAAGGGTGAACCAGGTACGGATCACTGAGGCTCTGGATGGCGCTCAGGGAATCTGAGCAGATGACATAAGCAGAATGTCGGTGGCAGCAGATGTAAAGAACAGCCTGGTAGAGGGCAAAGAGCTCAGCTGTGAAGACCGAACAATGGCCATGGAGCCGGTATTTGAAACTTTGTGCCCCGACAATAAAGGAACACCCGACCCCGTCATTGGTCTTAGAGCCATCTGTATAAATGAAAGTCATGTTGATGAACTTCGAACGAAGTTCCAAAAAACGGGAGTGGTAGACCGAACCGGGGGTGACCTCTTTTGGGAGCGAGCTGAGGTCAAGGTGAACGCGGACCTGAGCCTGGAGCCAAGGTGGCGTGCGGCTCTCGCCCACTCGATAGGTTGCAGGGAGTGAAAAATTAAGGTGTTGAAGGAGGTGACGAAAGCGAACTCCAGGGGGTAGCAGGGCAGAGACATACAACCCGTATTGACGGTCAAGAGAGTCGTCAAAAAAGGAACGATAAGACGGATGGTCGGGCATTGACAGTAGCCGACAGGCATACCGACAAAGCAGTATATCGCGCCGGTAGGTGAGTGGCAATTCGCCAGCGTCAGCATGAAGACTCTCTACGGGACTGGTATAAAATGCTCCGATCGCAAGTCGTAAACCCCGATGTTGTATGGAGTTGAGGCGGCGTAAGATGGATGGCCGTGCAGAGGAGTATACGAAGCTCCCATAATCCAGCTTGGAGCGGACGATCGACCGATATAGACGAAGTAGGACGGTTCGATCTGCTCCCCAAGACATACCACTGAGAACACGGAGGACATTTAAAGAACGGGTACAACGGGCGGCCAAATATGACACATGTGGAGACCAGCTAAGTTTCCTGTCAAATGTAAGGCCTAAAAATTTGGTTGTCTCCACGATTGGGAGAGCAACGGGACCGAGTCGTAAGGACGGTGGGAGAAACTCTTTGTAGCGCCAGAAGTTAATACAGACCGTCTTCTCGGCAGAAAAACGGAAGCCATTGGCGACACTCCAGGAGTAAAGACGGTCAAGAGAACGCTGAAGACAGCGCTCCAGGACACGTGTACACTGCGCGCTGCAATAGATGGTAAAATCGTCCACGAAAAGGGAGCCTGATACATCAGCTGGGAGGCAATCCATTATTGGATTGATTGCGATGGCGAAGAGAGCGACGCTCAAAACTGAGCCCTGTGGTCACTTGGCAGTTTCTACAAGTGACAATTCAGTCTGTAACATGTCCACCTGCTGACAACCGAGGAGTCCCAAATGAGCTGCCTGCTAATGTTAGTTTCAGGTCAACAGCCATCTACCTATTCAGCATTTAGCTCACCTCAAAAATGTTATATACTACTCTCATGACAAAGATTGTCAAGCCACGAGTCCCCCTCCTTGTGAAACAAAATGTTCCACAATTGGACACAATGGTGCTTACTGAAACATGTCTCAGACATAAGATCTGGAAGAGGTTACCAGCCACCAATTCTGTAAACCTATGTTCACCAAAACTATCTCGACAAGTTCTGTGAGATCCATGCCATTTGGCAGTACCCAACAGGCACATGTAACTTCCAGCATGCTCTCGATGAGGCAGAAACATTACCTCCACCACCATCACACTCCTCCCCTTCCACTGACTGGTAGCTCTAATCACTGAGCATTGGTATGAAGTGTATTCAACAGCTATGGAGTAAAAATGTCAGATAAAGTAAAATAAACCGACCCCACCTTTACAATGGAGAGTGAGACTTTGGTATGGAAGGCATAATGAATGCAGAGTCTCTCCACATGTTGGGAGACCCTTACTCGCAAGTTTCTCTCTCCAGTGTTGTTTCTCTCAACTATTTTTATCTAGCCACTATGAGCCAGAGCACCTCTTCTGGCTCGAGGTCTTTCATGTGTATGGCATGACAGGACTATCACTATTTAAAAAAAATACATTTATTTTACTTTGATAAGAATCTACTGAAGCTGCTACCTTCCAGGGACTGCTCTGACTGACAAGAGGCAATGACACTGGTATGTAATTAATCAGACTACCATGAACTACTACTTCCCATTGTCTATTAGAACAGGGAAGCAGAATGATAAACGCGTAACAAAAGATAGTAAACATTGATGAAATGTATATTACAATCCATTCATTCACAGACTGTGCTCTGTAAAACCACTGTGAAAGGTAAATCTTGAGATGTGGGATGAGTTGAGCTAACTATTTGTAATCTTGCTTTGCTTAAGTTTATTACTAATGTGCTGCAACTGTAATCTAAGTATGCGAGATGGAAAGCGAGAAGGAACCTCTTATTGAAAAGTTTGGATTTTGATCCACTGTAATTTTTATGTTCAGCATATTCTGAACAATTTAGAGCAAAAATAGATTTCTACCTCTACATTTGAGTTAGTTGTTACAGGCTGAATATTGGCGATGGACAATTGAGAGTGTTAAGATAATACGTTTTAAAGTTCCACTTTATTGTCAGCATTTAGTTTGACATACTTAAGAAACAAATTCTGCATATATATTATCCTTAAAATGTCCTTTGTCCAATGATACAGACATTTTTAAGCTAACATAACATATTAAGTGGTTAACCCCTGTACACCTGTATCACATTACAGCGTACACAAATTTAAAACTAAATAAATTTACTGCAAATTGAGATAGTGTTCCCTACACAGCTGTTCCTTTTTTGGCAAAATATTGGTATTTTTCCTCTATGTTACAGTCTTTTTTAGAACAAATTTTGATTCTGAAATCATCACCAAGGCCAAAACCATCTAAAATTTTGAATTCACAAAACCCCTAAAATTAGTTTACTGAGATACCATATTTTACAGTAGCCAAAGATTTGATTTTCCACTTCTAAAATGGTTATGTCTGAAGGGATTCAAAGTCTTTCACAAACAGTGCTTTCACCTTCCTTGTGTTCTGAAATTTCTGTCTGGTCAGGTTCTTCCTCAGGATTCTCATTGACACTGACTTGAGATTCTCATTCAGGTTCTGGTTTTACTTCAGGACACAGAGTCTTTATCTCTCTTTGCAATAGGCCCTGATGTTTCAAAAGAATCTGTTCATTGTCTTGTCACCCCTGCTGGAATTACTACATCAGGAACCCCAAAAGGTCAATTTCCTTTGGTGAAAGATGTGGTGCACAAATTCACTTCCATCAACGTCCATTTTGCAATATACATTATCTCTGTATCTAATGATAAACTCAAAGTGGATGTATTTAGTTTTGTAAGTTACTTTGTTAGCATTACTATTCTGAAAAACATTTAGCCAGTCATACATACTGACAGCAACTTCTTCTGCTTCATTTCTACCAGAAACTGAGCTCTTAACAGCATGAAGAACTGATTGGTTGGGTTTGTGGGAAGAGACCAAACTGCGAGGTCATCGGTCTCGTCAGATCAGGGAAGGACAGGGAAGGAAGTCGGCCGTGCCCTTTCAGATGAACCATCCCGGCATTTGCCTGGAGCGATTTAGGGAAATCACGGAAAACCTAAATCAGGATGGCCGGACGCGGGACTGAACCGTCGTCCTCCCGAATGCGAGTCCAGTGTGAAGAACTGAAAACCATGATGTATAAAATAATGCTGTAATATTTTGACAATTTAAAAATGCACTTATTTGACATTAGATCACAAATGATTTTCATTTTTTAGAGTCTTGGTCATCAGAGTTTTAGATCTCAGTAGTCAAATACTACAGAACTTAAGGTTGGAACAAAATTTTCTTAAGATACAGAGTTTGCTACTAGTTGATTTCAACACACAGTCTTTAATTTGTTAAAACTTAAATACATTGAATTGATGTTCCACAATTTTTTTATTTTGAATTTTTGCAACTCCTATTCACTTTGCTCATGGCTGTTTCTTTGAAGTATATGTACACTGTTTCTTGTGACTGCTAGTCACATACACACTATGCACAGAAAATGGGCCTTACTAAAGATGAACATAATTAATTGTGAAGCTACTAACAAAGCATTAGTTGTTAAGCAGTCATATGGACATATACAGAAGCATAAATTAAAATTCAGCCTTTCAGCAGCAACATTACCACTTCTTATCCTCCAGAATTTCTTTAGTACCACTGATGAAAGAAATAAGAGGGGGACACTATAAGTGTTTGAAACTCAACTTGCACTCTTCTCGTGATTTACGCAATGATATGGATAGAGGAAGGCAAAATAAAACAATATTTCTGGACTTTCACAAAACCTTATGAGGTCAATACCACAGCGACATCCTCTAATGAAAATATGTTCTTTAAGGACATCCAACCGGGTTTGCATGGGATCAAAAATTTACTTAGAGGCAGGATTCACAACATTACCTTGTATGGACAACCATCCACAAACACTGATGTAAAATCTGCTGAGCCCCTGGGGAATGTAATAGGGCTGTCGCTGTTCATGTTACATATTAATGACCTAGCGGATAGTAATAGTTGCAATCTTAGGCTTTTCACAGATGGTGCAGTTATCTATGAGGAAGTTGCACATGTCAAAAACTGCAGAAACAACCGGTTATATTTTGACGAAATATCAACCTGGCCCAAAGACTAACAACTAGATATTAATGTAAAGAAATGCCAAAATGTGCACTTCAGGAAACATAAAAGTGTGGTATTCTTCGACTATAGGGTTAGTGAGTCACAACGAGATCCAGTCACGTTGCATAAATATTTGTGAATATGAACCACAGCTACGTCCATTCTTGTAGCACAAATATTTGTGAATAACAATGTGCAGAACGTGGAACTGCCACACAGGCTTGACTGTAGGTAAAATGACAAGCTAAGATTCATTAGTCAGATATGGGGCTACTGCAGTTTATTTACAAAACGGACAGCATGCAAAATACTTGTAGGGTCTGTAATTCAATACTACTCAAATGGATGGGACTTGTACAAGATATAACACAGAGTACACAAAGTTGGTAAACACCTGAACGCTACGGCTCTTTGAATGTGAAGTTATTTTTATCAAATCTGGAGCCTGTTTGTCATTACAGTAAAGGTGCACGATCTAGATGCATTCCTGAAACCTACAGGCATAAAACTACTACTTAATGGATGTCACAAGACGTCAAGACTCTTCATGATGGTGATGGCAACACATTACCAAAGAATAAAGATCTACACCATTACGTGCAACACTGCAACTGTTACTGTTTTGTGTTGCTTTGGAAAAATCGAACAAGCAGTTTACAACAGCGCCGTAACTTCAAGGAACTTCGATGCAATGCACGTCATAGGCAGCGAACATTAACAAAAGTTAAAGAAACATGAATGATGCGGAAAAGAGGTGGTCCTATTCATCAGTTGGCGATAACTGTGGTATCATTCTCCCCATGTTTTCAAACTACAACAATAAGGTTATATTACGCACTACATATTGAGTACTTTGGCACCACTGCGACAGGGAAACAGCTGACACTAACAAAACACCCCTTCCGTGATGGCGATAGCGGTGGTTTGGTATGACTTGAACGGCAGTTTATGTACTGAAATAGTGAACATTCGTATTTGACCGAAATGCTCTTAAACAAACAAGTTCGTCATCGATAGCATACAGATGCTGCCAATGAGTAAACTGCGATTGATATCAGTGTATAATGTACCCCAGACGTCACTGTGTTTGACATTTGACGTGTTGTGAAAACAAAATACAATTATTCACGTGGTTTGGGAACTGCCTTTTACGATGCAGTTACGATTAATTATTGGCGTTTAACGTCGCTAGTTCCACTGGGCGTAATGATCCATCCTTACCGTATATATTTTTTAAGAGCATCGTGTTTAATGTGACAAGATGATTCCTTTGAAAGATAATGAAGATGTGGCGTGCTTTCTCGTCACAAAACATTCGTGGAAAGGGAAGTAAGTATTTTAGCTGTAAGTTGTTAATAATATAAGTCGACAAAACTACTTGTTGCCTGTTGTTTCTTGGTTATTGTTACAGGTATAAAAGAGTGTTTTCAATAGGATCAGCAGGAATAACAACTTACAACCCTTCAACGCTGGAAGTTACAAATAGATGGCTCTACAACGACTTTATCAATGTATCTCCTAGTGTTAAGGTTGCTGGACAGTTGTCAAATGAATTTACAATAACTATGAAAAAAGACAAGAAGAATGATTCAATGAGATTTTCCTCAGAGCACAGAGCCCAGCTCCTCACAGAAGCCTTAAAATTCCGGTCCTCATTTGCGGAGAAGCCTAAAGAAACGTTGGTAAGAGATTAAAAAACCCTGTTCAGTAGAGCCCCACTCTTCTATATTATTGCTTTGTGATAAAGATTTTCTGAAGAACTCATTTTTTCGCTTAACAGGAAGTCTGTACAGAAAGTAACTTACTTCCTTTGTTTTAAGAGAGCTTTCTTTAAAAAAATGTGAATGTACTTTCTTCTATGTACTTCAAGCAACAATATTTTAAACAAGCAAAGCTAGTTGTAAATACCTGTAGTAACTAGGAAATGTAATAAATTATGTTCACATATCGTCTCAATTAAGATACGTGAGACAAGAACTACTTATTTGTAGTCAAACACAAGGTGCACAGTAAGTGTAAGTTTTGACCACTTCCATGCGATGGGAGTTATCTATGGATTAATGAAACTGTATCCATTAATTATACAGTGTTTCTGACATAAAGGCTCGCTGTTGTCAGACAGTCTTAATCATTAGTGATCAGGAATATCTGCTGACTTTCCTATGTGAGGAAAGGGAGGAGGCAAGCTCCATTCACCACTAAGCCGAGTCCTTGATGTTAATGTCAAGTTGAGGATAATATCTTGCAAAGACAGAGACTACTGACTGCTGAAGTGTAGGGTGAGAATTAGTAAACTACATTCAAAACAAATGAAAATTGTTGCTTACTTGTTACTTTTTAGTGCAGCTAAAAATTTACAACATTTAGATAGAACAATAGCTTCACATCAGGAAATGATACCTCTTAGGTGGAGGACCCAGGTAGGAAAGTCAGTGAAGATCAAATTATATGGGAAGGTAGTTGTAATGCTAGAGGTGTTGGCCAACTTTTGCAGGATGACTTAGAATCAAAGTACATGGTCACAATTTTTTTTGAACCTATTGCCAGTCTGGAGAAGGTGATGGGGTATTTAGGATAAGTTTGCAGACTTCACCAAGCAAGACACTATGGTTGTAGTGGTTGGGTTGGTTAATAGTGTTGACAGAATCTTATGTGCAATGTAGGTGTGATGTGTCAAACATTGTATCAGCATTGAGACGTACCAGTATTATGTTTGCATGTGCTCTCAACACCCTGCCTGGCTTCATTTGAACTTTTTGTTAGGATTGTTATTGTGTTTGAATGGTTGCTTATGCGGGATGCAGGGTTACATATTGACATGGTTATTATTGATTCTGTAAATAGGTGGGGTTATACTAGTGTCAACAGGAAATGGAGGGACAAACTAGATGGGCTAATAGAAAATTTAAGAGTGGAAGGTGCTGTCATAAGTGATAAAATACCAGTGGTCACATGGTTCAGAACACTCACTTTTAGGGGGAGGGAGGACAGAAAGAAACAAAGTTTTAAGAGACATTAGGACTGTAACAAACCTTCAGTTTGAGAAAGAAACCAAACTAAATAACTCTGGTATACTGTATCAGTACAAACAGCTGTTGATTAAAGACTTTTCAGCAATAAGCAGAAATTAAACTTCCACCCAGTTTCGTCTCAGTCAGTGTGGAATGCCAGTTATTTTTATTGCATTAAAATATTCAAAGGCTAAGAAGTAAAATTAATGAACTACTAACAAGGGAACCTCCCCATCGCACCACCCTCAGATTTAGTTATAAGTTGGCACAGTGGATAGGCCTTGAAAAACTGAACACAGATCTATTGAGAAAACAGGAAGAACTTGTGTGGAACTATGAAAAAAATAAGCAAAATATACAAACTGAGTAGTCCAAGTGCAAGATAGTCAACATAAAGTGCGAGCTCAGAAACGCCGTGGTCCCGTGGTTAGCGTGAGTAGCTGTGGAATGAGAGGTCCTGGGTTCAAGTCTTCCCTTGAGTGAAGAGTTTAATTTTTTATTTTCAGACAATTATTATCTGTCACCAGTGTCGTATAAAATATATCTGACATGTTTTCCTGTGGAGGAATCGGTTGACCTATGACCTTGCGATCAAATGTTTTCGGTTCCCATTCGAGAGGCACATCCTTCCGTCTATTAATTGCACCGTTTTGCGGTGCGTTCGCAAAACACAGACACTAAACTTATTACAGTGAACAGAGACGTCAATGAATGAATGGACAGATCATAAATTTGCGAAAATAAAGAAAATAAATTTTTCACTCGAGGGAAGATTTGAACCAAGGACCTCTCGTTCTGCAGCTGCTCACGCTAACCACGGGACCACGGTGCTCCTAAGCTCATGCTTACCTTGATATTGCATATGTCGCACATGGACTACTCAGTTTGTATATTTTGCTTATTTTTTTCATAGTTCCGCACAACTACTTCACGTTTTCTCGATTGATCTGTGTTCAGTTTTTCAAGGCCTATCCACTGTGCCAACTTATAACTACATCTGAGGGGGGTGCGATGGGGGAGGTTCCCTTGTAAGCAGCATTGAACAATTAGTCTTCAAACCCAGTTGACATCTGCCCAGTTGATCATTGTGAGACGACTGGTGTAGATCAGTTAAGTGTTGCAGGATTCAGGTTGTCATCTCACTTTTGTAGAGCAGAAATGGTGAAAGGAGGAACTGCCACATTCTTCAGTAATTGTCATAAATTTAAGGACACATTCATAAATTTTGCATAGAGCAGAATATGGAAGCATGGGCGGCAGAAGTAGAATTTCATAGTAAATCCTTCATAATACTAATTGTATGCTGAGCAGCTGCTGATGTTGTAATCTGTTCATAAATCTTGAAGATCTATAGCCTGTTTAGTGGGAAAAAAAGGAAATAATGGTTACTGGTGATTCTAATGTAGATTTTCTTAACAATTCTTCCAGTAAGAATTGAGTATAGGTAGTAAACTATCATTCAACTTAATTCCTACCATAAATTTCCTAACTGGGGTAGGTAGTTGCTTACAAAGAGCAATTGATAATATATTTACATAAAGATCTAATAAACAAAATTATATTACGAAACCAATAGTCAGTGGCATCACAGACATTCACAATTCCTTTTATTAAATGTTAAATTGAACAAGGTATAAAATATATTAAATCCGAATTAAAGGGTATAGTCAGTAAGCCAAAAATTATTTTAGGACACCAAAAGACCTGAACTGGAGTGATGTCTACATTGCTTACGGCATGAATGGAAAAAAAACACTTTTATTGATAAAGTACGTATCTTTTTTGAATGCTTTTCCCAAAGTCTTAACAGAAGCCATAGATTACCCAAGAAATAAAGGTATATTGTGAAACAAAAGGCAAACTGTATTTGTCAGTCAGAAACAGTGCTAATGTTGATGCTGTATCTCATTACAAGACATATTCCAGGTAATAGAGAGTAGTACATATATCAAACCAAATGCATTAAGAGGAAAGGATAATCTTGTCAGATAGCAAAATGAACAGTATGGGATATAGTGAGGTAGAATAGAAGACTGTTAGAACCATACATGGAGAGGGGCAGGTAGCATTAAGAACAAATGAGACATTGCTAACATATGTGTGCAGTGTTCCAAAACATTTAAACAAGTGTTTCATAATTGTTACAGAAGAGATTGGATTGTCATGCTCAGTAGAAGCTGATGTGGAATATCTCAGTCCAGTCATTACATATAACTGAAGTAATACGAATGTTACCATCATCATACCCACATACACAGTGTTCACCATAAATGTTTAAAATTAAAAAAATATATTGGTTATGATAACTTTATCATCAGAGTTAGAGTGTTTTTGAGTTTAGTAAATATTTAATTACGTGCGTAACCAGTCATTTATCTGTGGAACATTTTATGAATGGTTGAAATATGCTGAAGTTAATCCTGTGTTTCAAGAAGGAATAAAGAAATACTGTAAAATTCCATAAAACTTCACTTTTGCTAGCATTGTCTGTAATTTTAGAAAAGGTACATACAATTGGCTTCTTAACCATCTCACAGCAAATAATAAATGTTGTAGAAAATTTCTGTTAGAATGCAAATATCTTTTGATTAAAGGAGGCGACTCACCAAAATGCAGAAGTGTTGAGTTGTTGATAGGCACATGCAAAAAACAAAGAAAATATTTTAATTTTAGGATTAGTCTGAAAGCTAGCGAGTTTCCTTTCTTTTTGTGTGTACCCATCAACAACTAAACACTTCCGCTTTTTGATGGGTGATCTTCTTTATTCCAAAAGTATTCACAGCAAATAATATATTGTCAGTCATAGTTCAGAATTCTCAATGGCTTTCTGCACATATAGTGAGAATGTACTTACTTCATTAAATGATAATTACAGATTACTAGTGTATGTTGTATATTTTGTGACCTGTCAAAGATATTTCACTGTGTAAATCATTATATTCATTTAAGTAAATTAGATTATTACAGCACAACAGGAAGTGCTCCAAAATGGTTGAAATTCTATATTTATGTCAGGAAATGGGGTGTCATTAGGAAAGACACATGTATTAAGTGATCAGGCATCATCCAACTGGCAACTATTTGCATGTAGTGTCCCACAAGATTCCAACTGCGGGTCTTTACTTTTTCTTTTCTTATGTATACCAATGACCTTCCATCTCTAATACACACCTCAAAAAAAGTTTTCCGTCACCCCGGTTCCGAGAACTCCTGAAGACAGATGTTGACGATGGATATTGTATCACAGACACAGTCCCTTTGACTGTTCAGAGATGTCACTAAACCCACCCAGAGATTTAAACAACCATGCATGAGCAGTGCATATTAGATGGAGTGGGTCCAACAGCCAATCACTGCCAGTCATTCCACCAGGAAGGAGCTACATGGCTCACATTGTTTGTAGTTCAACCATGCCTAGACGGTCAATACCGTGGATCAATTGCATCCGCATTGTTTCTTTGTGCCAGGAAAGGCTCTCAACAAGAGAAGTGTCCAGGCCTCTCAGAGTGAACTAAAGCAATGTTATTGAGACATGGAGGAGATAGACAGGAACTGTCGATGACATGCCTCGCTCAGGCTGCCCAAGTGCTACTACTGCAGTGGATGACCGCTACCTATGGATTATGGCTTGGAAGAACCCTGACAGCAATGCCACCATGTTGAATAATGCTTTTCGTGCAGCAACAGGACATTGTCTTAAGACTCAAATTGTGCGCAATAGGCTGCACGATGCACTTCTTCACTCCCAACATCCATGGCAAGGTCCATCTTTGCAACCACAACACCATGCAGCACAGTACAGGTGGGTCCAACAACATGCCAAATGAACTGTTCAGGATTTGCATCACGTTATCTTCACCTATGAGTGTCACATATGCCTTCAACCAGACAATTATCAGAGACCTGTTTGGAGGCAATCCGATCAGGCTGAACGCCTTAGACCAGGGCCGGCCAGAAATTCTGCACGTGTGCGTTGCTCCTGCACATGTGCAACTTGCGGGTCACAGTGTGCACGCCGCAGCAGTCAGCGTTCATGTAGTGCATGTTTCTATGCAGAGATGTCGCTTTATCCACTTGCTGGGATACTCCGTACTGGCACATTCTAGTGCTCTTTCCACAGCTTGCAAGCCAACCATGGGAAAGTATTTCGCGTATTAAACATTTAAAATACTGTCACAGTCTACTCATTGAGACGTCTACTTTTATGTTAACAGTTTAACCCAGTATGACAAGTAATACAGTCAACAACCGTGTGTTTTTATTAAGGAAGCTTGACTGACGGCACGTAAATACATGTAATGTTTGTGATCTAGTATTTAAGAAAGAGAGCACTTAGCGACTTCCAACAAACCTTATTCATGATTCCAAATAACATTAAACTAATGCAAGGTTTCCTATAACTAATTCTTGGTACCTTCAGTTACACCCACATAATTTCTGTCTCACTGACATCTGACCAGAATGATAACCGCAGACCTCTCGATGATCACCTGTTATTTCAATACCATTATTGCTATATCTTTCATCAGTTACATTTGAAATCTGCACAATAACCGACAATTAGATGAATGTTATGTTTTATCGACTTCAGCTGAGCGTAGCCCTTCACACACACACACACACACACACACACACACACACACACACACACACACACAAAAAATCCTAAATGTAAGTATACATTGGAACAATCGGTTTAATGACCAACGTTCCTGATAATAATGTAACATGGAGCAGAATGAGGCAATAATGCACAGTTAGTAAACAATAATTTTTAATTATGAAAGGAATAAATCCAAACACATTTATCACTGGTCATGAGAAATGATAATCAAGTTGATGTGTCTCATCCATTTTCTTAAGGACATTTAATTTTACTTGCTGTTCTTCACTGTTGAGTACACTACACTCGTCTTTGTGATATGTATTGTAGTATCTTTCAATTGGAAACTTACGCTGGCCGCCTATTATTCGGCGGCACAGCAAACATTGGGAGTTTTCACCAACAGCTACAAAAAAGAATTGCAGTTCCCAGTCATTTTTAAACGACTGAGAACATAGATCTCCCGTCCTTTGCTTTTTCACAGTACCTCCCATTTCTCAGTACTTCTCTGTTAAGATTTCGGTTACCAGGGGTAAACGAGACTGGGTATGTTGCGCTCTTGCTTGTACCACATAAATAGAGAAGTGGAGCCGCCGCCTTTCATTTAGGACACATGTCTAATAACAGATGTCGCACACGTGCGCACATGTGCAGCACTTCTGCACGTCTGCACACTGTGCAGCGTTTGGACGGCCCTGCCTTAGACACACTCTCCAGGAGTGCAACAAGGTGGAGGTTCTCTGCTGCTGTTTTGGGGTGGCATTATGTGAGTCCAACATACACTGCTGGTGGTCATAAAAGACAACGTAACGGCTGTATGATACGTGAATGCAATCCTCCGACCGATAGTGCACCATATTGGCGAGGCATTTGTCTTCGTGGATGACAGTTTGTGCCCAATCATGCACATCTTGTGAATGATTTCCTTCAGGATAACGGCATCGCTTGACTTGAGTGGCCGTCATGTTCTCCAGACATTAACCATAGAGACTGCTCCGTGGACGTCGCCAGGAGCAAAAGTGATATTCAGGAATGACATCGCGAATGAATCAGATAAGTACCCCTTTTAATTGTGTCCTACAATTTTCTGTTTTTGTTTCATTGTGTGCGTGTGACAATTTCACTTGATAGGCAGGAAAGTGTTTTGTCTAGTGTGTGTAGCCACGTTGATCAAAATGAGCGAAACTCAGTTAAATCAAATAGGCATGACCACCGGTCAGGCCGTCAATTTCATGCTTCATTAACCATATCGAACATGCCTGGGATAGATTGAAAAGGGTTGTTTATGGACGACGTGACACACCAACACTAAGGGATCTATGCCAAATCGCTGTTCAGGAGTGGGACAATGTATAACAACAGTGCCTTGATAACCTGTGGATGGTATGCCACAACGTATACAGGCATGCATCAATGCAAGAAGACGTGCTACTGGGTGTTAGAGGTACCGATGTTTACAGAAATCTGGACCACCTCCTCTGAAGGTCTTGCTGTATGGTGGTAAAACTTGCAATGCGTGGTTTTCGTGAGTAAAAAGGGTGGAAATGATGTTTATGTTGATCTCTATTCCAATTTTCTGTACAGGTTCCGAAACTCTTGCAAAACTTTTTTTGATGTGTGTAATACAAGAACCAAGTTTGTTTGTTTGTAGGTGGTATAGACATTCCAATAAATAGCAAATTAAGTATAGTCTTAGTAATATTGGTTAATTAAATTTTGATGGACATCAGTCAGTGGTTCCTAGCCTATTCTCTGCCACTAAACTTTGAGAAACTGAGGTTTGCCACGGCTGTATGTCTAAAATGTGACAATGAAGATATAGAAGTAGTTGACAATGTTTTAGGGAGTAAAACTTGAGAATAAATTACACTAGGAGAAGTATTCCACAGATCTGCAGAAGCACGTAAACAAATCTCTTCTTTGCAATGTGAGTGTTGTCAAAAACAAGGTATACAAAAACGAAAAACTGGTATATTACGGTTACTTTCATACGGTAATGTCATATGGGATTGTTTCTTGGGGTGACACACCAAACCAAGCCAAAGTTTTCCTGGTCAAGAAATGTTTAATAAGAATAATCTGAGGTGTGAACGTTAGAGCACCCTGCAGAGGCCAGTTAGAAACTAGGAATATTAACTACCACTTCTCAATACCTTTATTCATTAATGAAATTTCAATTAAAAATATATTTCAAACCAACAGCTCAATTCATGCAATCAATACAAGATATAAGGATAATCTTCACAAAGATTTAAACTTGCTGACTTTGCTCCAGAACACTGACAGACATCCATGGGATTTTTTAATTTTGTAGGCTCAGTACATAAGATTTTCTGTTTTATTTTTTTGTGTTGTCAGTACATGTTACTGATGAATGTTTGCAGTTTCAGCTGCTTTTAATATTTAGTTTTGTCCATCGAAAAGATTATATGCATTTTCAAGTGCTGTCATCTTCCTACTTTCGAAAAAGATGGCTTAAAGAATTTGCACTAAATTTTGCCTGTAAAATGGAATGAAGTGCAGCACCACATTCGGAATGTAGAACTACTATGAGTAAAATGAGGGTTTACAAGTGTTTTAAATGTCTCAAAGTGGATCAAGAAGTCGTTGGAGGAGGACAGCCATCCTGGATACCCTAGCACTTCACTCAGTGACCATAATGTGGAAGACATAAAGAAAATGGGTCTGGAAAATTGCTTTATCACCATCAGTGAATTGCTCATGATGTTGGCATAGCCTTTGGCTCATGCCGAGCAACTGTTTTCAATTTTGTGAGCGTGAAATGCCTCTGTTGTGACAGTATTGGAAATCTTTCTTCCAGTTACAACTGTGGTTTACGATAACTGATAAGGTTAACTGTTAGACCTATAATTTGTGTAATAGAAAAGTAACCTGTTCAGGAAGTGATTTGGAATGTACACATTCTTATTTATTTTCATCCGCCTCACAGCATAGTGGGTATGAGGGACCTCCGTCGTCTTATATCTGCAGTTGATGTTACTCTACATCTACATCCACATCTGGATAGATATTCCGCTACCCACTGTATGGCGCTTGGTGGAGGGTACCCCATATGACTACTAGTCATTTCATTTCCTGTTCCACTTGCAAATAGAGCGAGGGAAAAATGATTGTCTGTATGCTGCAGTATGAGCCCTAATTTTTCATATCTTATCTTCATGGTCCTTGTCAACAATGTATGTTAAAGGCGGTAGAATCATTCTGCATTCAGGTTCAAATGCCGGTTCTCCAAATTTTCTCTATAGTATTCTTCGAAAAGAATGTCGCCTTTCCTCCAGGGATTCCCATTTGAGTTTCTGAAGCATGTTCGTAACACTTGCATGATGTTTTAACCTACCAGTAACAAATCTAGCAGCCCGCCTCTGAGTTGCTTCCTTTAATCTGACCTGGTGAGGATCCCAAACACTAGAGCAATACTCAAGAATAGGCCGCAGTAGCCTCCTATATGTGGTGTACTTTACAGATAGACCACAATTTCCTAAAATTCTCCCAATCAAAGTCGACCATTCACCTTGCCTACCACAAGTGTCACATGCTTATTCCATTTCATATTGATTTGCAATGTTATGACCAGATATTTAAACAACCTGACTGTATCAGTCAGGACACTACTAATGCTGTAATTGAACATTAGAGGTTTGTTTTTCTACATTTTTCTACATTTATAGCTAGCTGTCATTCATCACACCAACCAAAAATTTTGTCTAAATCATCTTGTATCCCTGTACAGTCAACTCTGACACCTTACCGTAACCATATCATCAGCAGCAAACAACCACAGATTGATGTTCACCCTGTCCTCCAAATCATATATAGAGATAATAGCAGTCCTATCACACTTCCCTTGGGCACTCCTGATGATACCCTTCTCTTAGAAACACTCGACATCGAGGATAACACATTGGGTTCTATAACTTAAGAAGTCTCTGAGCCCTCACACATCTGTGAACCTGCTCCATAGGCTTATATCTTCAACAGCCTGCAATGGGGCGCCATGTCAAACACTTTTCAGAAATATAGAATCTGCCTCTTGCCCTTTATCCATAGTTCGCAGTATATAATGTGAGAAAAGGGCAAATTGAGTTTAGCATGAGCAAAGCTTTCTAAAACGGTGATGATTGGTGGACATAAACTTCTCTGCCTCAAGAAAATATATTACATTCAAACTAAGAATATGTTAAAGGATTCTGCAACAACCCAATGTTAGGGAGATTGGTCTGAAATTTGTCAGGTCTGTTCTTTTGTGCTTCTTATATACATGAGTCACCTGTACTTTCTTCCAGTCGAATATGTCTTTGTACTGGGCAAGAGATTCACGATGAATGCAAGCTGGTCAGGGGCCAATACTGTAAAGTACTCTTTGAAAAACCAAATCAGAATTCCAACCGGACTTGGTGACTTACTTGTTTTCAACACTTTCAGTTGTTTCTTTATCCCAGGGTTGCTTATTACTGTGTTGTCCATACGGGAGTCTGTCTGATAGTCAAATGATGCTATGTTAGTAAGAGTCTCCTGCATGAATGATTTCTTGAACATGAAATTCAAACTTCGGCTATCATTTTGCTATCTTCAGCTGCCACACCAGGCTGGATAACAGGTAACTGTGTAGAAGCTTCAGACCCACTGAGTGCTTTTACATAGGACCAGAATTTTCTTGGGTTCTCCGCCAGACCTTTAGCTAAGGTGTGACTGGGGTAGTTGTTACATGCTTCATGCATAGTACTTTTCACTGATGCATAAATCTCTGCTAAACTTTGCTTTACGTCATTTGTGCATTCTCTTTTGCACTGAGAGTGGAACAGTGATTGCTTCTTCAACATTTTCTTAATCTCGTTATTAAACAGTGGTAGATCTTTCCCATCCTTAATCCCTCTCAAGAACACATTTTGCTATCTGTGTAAACTTTGCCTATAATTCCTGTACTTCCATCTTGCTGTAACTACATGATGGCAATTTACTATCTATGTGAGATGCTAACAACTGCTTATCTGCTGTTTGTAGCAGAAACACTCTCCTAGCATTCTTAACTGATTTATTAACTATCATAACCATAGTTGCTATAGTGATATCATGATTGCTAGTTCCCATTTCTATACTGACACTGTTGATAAGGTCCAGCCTATTTTTAGCTACAAAGTCTATTTCGATTGCTTGTGGGCTGCCGAGCTAGCTGCTCAAGACAGTTCTCAGAAAATGTGGTCAGAAGTATTTCACATGATTGTCTGTCTGTAAACCCAGCAATGAATCCAAAGATATCTCAATCTATACTCGGTAGGTTAAAGTTGCCTCCAACTAGTATCGCAAATTCTGGTTATTTACACCCTACTGACTGTAGAATTTCTTTGAATGACTCTCAAACCATCATAGCAGAATTGGGTGGCCAGTAAAAAATCTAGCAATTAACTTGGTTTTGCTTGGACCTGCTATACATGACCAGATAACTTCACTGTCACACTCAACTTCGACCTCATTTGAGACAATATTTTTGTCAGCTACAATGAACACGCCCCTTGCTGTGGCTTCTAGCCTGTCTTTCTGATACACGTTCCATGATTCGCTAAATATATTGATGGTCTCCACTTCTAGTTTGTCAGCTCATGGTCTCAAGAATAATTTGAGTGTGAGAACTTTCCTGGAGGGCAGTAAATTCAGAAACTTTTTTACGATTACTTTGACAGTTTATTCATAAAATTTTGACAGTTAGTGTCTTTACTCTGAACATGGTCTTACTTCCATTGCTGTGTATTGACAGTGTTCATTGGAGTAGCTCAAACTACCATCTAGCCTAAAAAGTGCTCATGTGCACTCCACAAGTATTCTGCTAACAGAATAGCTGCTGTTGTGCCTCTCGTACAATCAGTTTCCCTTTCTGTAAGTCCTTTTTCTATTCCCTTTCCCCATTTATTTCTTTTCCATCTTTACTTTCTACCCTTAATTCTTTCATTGGCTTTAGTGGTTGATATTTCAATATTTGGAGGACGTGTGAAGACCATTTCAGCTGTTGCTCTTGGATAGTCTTCTGCAGAGGTTTATAGCAAGTTACCCATTCAATATCTTTGTCTTGTTGAGGAAATTGTCTGACTGCATGACACACACACACACACACACACACACACACACACACACACACACACATTCCTGGAAATGCAGTTTACACAAACATGACCAGTTTCTGCCGGCCAAGGCCTTGGTTGTGTGAGTTGTGTTTGCACAACAGGCAGCCTGTTTTTTAAATTTCTTCTTCCTTCTCATCTGTATTGACGATAGAGCCAAAGTACTTAAATTTACAAATAATGGAAAATCTAGGACGGAATAATGAGAATATTATGAAAAAGGTAGAGGCTACTCACCATTTAGTGGACATAATAATTGCAGAGTTGCACAACAAAAGACTGCTAAACATGTAAGATTTTGCTCAAAGGACCTTCTTCGGAATAATACGAACACACACACACACACACACACACACACACACACACACACACACACACACACACACACACATATTCCTGGAAATGCAGTTTACACAAACATGACCAGTTTCTGCCGGCCAAGGCCTTGGTTGTGTGAGTTGTGTTTGCACAAATGTGTGTGTGTGTGGTGTTAAATTCAAAAGAACTTGTTAAACAGTCTCTTTGTTGTGCCTCTCTATGACTCACAATCAGCATCTCCACTGTATGTTGAGCGGCAGTGTATCCTTCTCGTACTATTGTCATAAAATTTACAAATACGTTTTTAATGGCTTCCCTTCAATTGTGATGTTATGCTTTTCTTCTGTTTTGTTTATAAATGTTTACATTAATGTTCACTTCTTTCTTCTCCAATTGCTCTACCAGGATATTTTTTTGTGTTGGAGATTTTGTCCACTGGCAGTTTTTAATCTGTCCATCTATCACTTATGTTCGGTAGATCCGATCAAAAAGAACCACCTTCAGGGATGTGGAACAAGTCAAAGTATACCTTAAAAACTATTAGAAGTTAACATAAAACAGCCAGCCTCATCAGTTAATTGAGTTTTGTCTGGTAATATACTGTGGTCAGCTTTTTAACTTTGCTGTTACATGCTGTCATTATATGGCCAAGGCATATTACAGAGACAACTGAGGCAGATGTAGAGCTACAAATTGATATTTCTACTCAGTTGTGGAAGAATTTAAATTGCTGGTCTTAAGTAGTGACCCCTGGCTATTTGAGATTAACTGAGGTACAATTCAGCTTACAAGACTTTTTTTTTGTCTGTTTCCTTACATGTTGGTCACATGCTCTGTTTCAAGCATTTCGTCTTGAGGTCACAAGTGGCCTATTGGGACCATCCAACTGCCATGTCATCCTCAACTGAGGATACGGATAGGAGGGGCGTGTGGTCAGCACACTGCTCTCCCAGTCGTTACGATGGTTTTCTGTGACCGGAGCCACTACTATTTGGTCGAGTAGCTCCTCAATTGGCATCACGAGGCTTAGTGCACCCTGGAAAATGGCAACAGCACATGGCGGCTTGGATCGTCACAGATCCAAGTGCTGGCCACAGCGTTTAACTTTGGTGATCTGACAGGAACCGGTGTATCCACTGCGGCAAGACTGTAGCCCGCTCCGTTTCAAGACAATAGATATTTGATTTACATGTAAAGACTTTACAGTAAGACACCAAAATGAAAAGTCTATGGGACATAAACTGGGGATTTATGAGGATAATTGAGTTGATGTACATCTGCTTTTTAAACTATAAAGTCAATTTTGAATAAGGAATTCATACACTGCTTGGGCATGGACTGCCATTCTATTGAACGAGAGTACTGTTACTCACTACAAATGAAACTGTAGTATTAAACATGATAAACTGATGGTGTCAACTTACTTCCTTTGAGTAGTAAGTTTCCCTTAGTTCATTGTAAAAGCTATGCTATATTCTGTGCCAGTCTCTTCATCTCTGCATAAGTACTGAAACCTATGTTTACCTGTAACTACTTACTGCAGTCAAGCCTTGGGCTCCATCTGTAACTTTTACTCCCCCCTCACTACCCATTCCTCGCCCTCCTCCACTCCCTCTCCCTCTTCCTGCCCTCCACCCTCTTCCTCCCCCCCCCACACCTTATGCCCTCCCCTTCACCCTACCCCCTTGGCCCACACGCTCTTCCTTGGTCTCGCCCACCACCCTCCCCCTCCCCTCCCCTCCCCTCCCCTCTCTCCACAAACCCCCTCACACTGCCCCTACTCCTACACCCTCCTGCCTTCTCCCTGCCCGACCCCCTCATCTTCCACCCCCTGTTCCTCCCACCCCTCCCACTATCTCCTGCTCCCCCAACTGCTCCATGCCCCCCGCCCAACCCGACTGCCCCCGCCCAACCCGACTGCCCCCGCCCAACCCGACTGCCCCCGCCCAACCCGACTGCCCCCGCCCACCCCGACACCAGCAGTCTCTAAGTGTTCCAAGTCACAGTGAAATGCAAGAAAGTATGACCCTAAATCTTCCCCCTCCATTGCTACACCATGGGAGGAATGCTAGGCTAAGGATGGCAGTGAACCTTATTCACTCCGGTATTTCGTATGTACGAGAACTTAAGGGGACTCCTTTGTTTCAATGAAGCCACAGTCTTTCGTAGAGCATTAGAGGACAAGTTTGGGAAGGTGGAGGGCTTGTCCAAAATGCGCTTCGGGTCAGTCTTGATAAAAACAGCATTCTCTACCCACTCGTGGGCTTTACTCGCTTGTAACAAGTTGGGGGATGATATGTTCTCATCATGCCACATAAGAGCTTCAATATGGTCCAGGGTATCTTATTCCACAGGGATCTTCTTTTGCAGTCTGACGATGAGCTGCACACCAATTTAGAGTGGAGAGGTGTTTATTTTGTGTGGTGTGTCCATCGGGGTCTGAGGGATAATCAGGTTGCCAGTGGTGCCTTCATCTTGGCCTTTGAAGGCGACACCTTAACTGATAAGGTCAAGGTCATGGTCTACCGCTGTGATGTCAAACCATATATCCCTCCCCCAATGAGGTGCTTTAAATGCTCTAAGTATGGCCATATGTCTTCCCGCTGTATATCCAGCGTCACATGTCGAAATGGCAGACATCCATCACATCCCAATACTCCATGTGCCCCGCCTCCCATCTGTGTCAGATGTGAAGAGCATCGTTCACCTTGCTCGCCAGACTGCAGGATTTTACAGGAAGTGAGGAACATCGTGGAATACAAGACACTGGACTGACTGACCTACACCAAGGCTAAGAGAAAATACGAGTGCCTATATCCTGTGGCTATGACCTCCTTATATGCCGCTGCTACGAGAATAGTTGTAGCCCCATCATTTCTGTGAATTACAGTCGGCTCTCAGAGCCAGAAGGGTACACCTGCCCCCTGATGGTGGGGAGCACTTCCCCCTCTATTGCTCTTGCACCCTCTACTTGGGGATCACTACCCTCCAACCATTGGGGACACCAATCTCCACTTCTCAGCTGGAGAAGTGTAAGTATTCTTCAGCTCTTCTCACCAGGAAGGGGCCCCTTGGGTTATTCCCTTCCCGGGTTTCCGCTAGTGTGAAAGATGACGCCTGCCAATGACTGAAGTGCCCAAAAGCAGCTGGTTGTAGGGCTTCACGCTCATCCTCAGTCCTGGAGACTGAATCAGTGAAGCCCTCCCCGCCAGAGAAACCCAAGGAGCAACCAGGAAAGTCCAAAAACAAGACCAAGGAAATTGTGGTCGCACCAAACCACCACTACCTACAAGCTCTGCGTCTGGGGATAAGGTGGAGATTCTGGCATCTGCTGAGGACCTAGATCTCACCGGACCCTCAAACCCAATGGATATAGACTGTTCAAGCAATAAGACAGTGGCACCAGGTGACCCTGAGGCATAAACTGCCTCATTGAATGTTTCATGCCTTACCTGTCTCATGATGACATCATGCCCCAGGGGAATTGTGGTGGTATTTTCTGCTGCCTAGTTGAGCTACGGAAACTGTTAAGCTTTACACCTGCTTTCTGCATTGCCCTCCAGGAAACCTGGTTGCCGGCAATGTGGGCTCCTGCCCTACATCTACATCTACATTTATACTCTGCAAGCCACCCAACGGTGTGTGGCGGAGGGCACTTTACATGCCACTGTCATTACCTCTCTTTCCTGTTCCAGTCACGTATGGTTCACGGGAAGAACGACTGCCGGAAAGCCTCCGTGCGCACTCGAATCTCTCTAATTTTACATTTGTGATCTCCTCGGGAGGTATAAGTAGGGGGGAGCAATACACTTGATACCTCATCCAGAAACTCACCCTCTCGAGACCTGGACAGCAAGCTACACCACAATGCAGAGCGCCTCTCTCGCAGAATCTGCCACTTGAGTTTGCTAAACATCTCCGTAACTCTATCACGCTTACCAAATAACCCTGTGACGAAATGCGCCACTCTTCTTTGGATCTTCTCTATCTCCTCCGTCAATCCGACCTGGTATAGATTCTGCACTGATGAGCAATACTCAAGTATAAGTTGAACGAGTGTTTTGTAAGCCACCTCCTTTGTTGATGACTACATTTTCTAAGGACACTTCCAATGAATCTCAACCTAGTACTCGCCTTACCAACAATTAATTTCGTATGATCATTCCACTTCAAATCATTCCGCATGCACGCTCCCAGATATTTTACAGAAGTAACTGCTACTAGTGTTTGTTCCGCTATCATATAATCATACAATAAAGGATCCTTCTTTCTATGTATTCGCAATACATTACATTTGTCTATGTTGCCACTCCCTGCACCAAGTGCCTATCCGCTGCAGATCTTCCTGCATTTCGCAACAATTTTCTACTGCTGCAACTTCTCTGTATACCACAGCATCATCCGCGAAAAGCCGCATGGAACTTCCGGCACTATCTACTAGGTCATTTATATATATTGTGAAAAGCAATGGTCCCATAACACTCCCCTGTGGCACGCCAGAGGTTACTTTAACGTCTGTAGACGTCTCTCCATTGAGAACAGCATGCTGTGTTCTGTTTGCTAAAAACTCTTCAATCCAGCCACACAGCTTGTCTGATATTCTGTAGTCTCTTACTTTATCAGGCGACAGTGCGGAACTGTATCAAACGCCTTCCAGAAGTCAAGGAAAATGGCATCTGCCTGGGAGCCTGTATCTAATATTTTCTGGGTCTCGTGACACATAAAGCGAGTTGGGTCTCACACGATCGCTGTTTCTGGAATCCATGTTAATTCCTACAAAATAGACTCTGGGTTTCCAGAAATGACATGATATGCAAGCAAAAAACATGTTCTAAAATTCTGCAACAGATTGACGTCAGAGATATAGGTCTATAGTTTTGCCTGCTCGACGACCCTTCTTGAAGACTGGGACTACCTGTGCTCTTTTCCAATCATTTGGAACCTTCCGTTCCTCTAGAGACTTGCAGTACACGGCTGTTAGAAGGGGGGCAAGTTCTTTCGTGTACTGTGTGTAGAATCGAATTGGTATCCTGTCAGGTCCAGTGGACTTACCCCTGTTGAGTGATTTCGGTTGCTTTTCATGTAGCTGCCTGCTGTGTGTAGTGGACTCCTGATCTATCCAGCGGAACCCGAAACCCCACCACCCTATAGCGCAAGTCGAGGAATCTGCAGCCCACACGGTCACAGAACTGTCTCGGCCTCTGATTCAGACCCTCCACTCGGCTCTGTACCAAAGGTCCGCAGTCAGTCCTGTCAATGATGCTGCAGATGATGAGCTCTACTTTCATCCCGCTAGCGAGACTGGCAGTCTTCGCCAAATCAGATAGCCGCCGGAAGCCAGAGAGGATTTCCTCCGATCCATAGCGACACACATCATTGGTGCCGACATGAGCGACCACCTGCAGATGGGTGCACCCTGTACCCTTCACGGCATCCGGAAGAGCCCTTTCCACATCTGGAATGACTCTGTGGCTATAAGGGATATTACAGGAACCATAGTGACTATAATCAAGTGTCAGGTGCAGTTTGCGTTTATGTCCTAAACTCAGTCTGTAGTGAAACTGTGCCATTTCAAACCCCTCTTGAAGCTGTGGCTGTCAGAATAAGGATGACGAAGGAAATAACTGTCTGCAGTGCATATCTCCCTCCAGATGGTGCAGTATCCCTGAATATATTAGCTGCACTGATTGATCAACTCCCTAAACCTTTCCTACTTTTGGGAGATTTAAACACTCATAACCCCTTGTGGGGTGGCACCATACTTACTGGCCGAGGCAGAGATGTCAAAACTTTACTGCCTCAGTTCGACCTCTGCCTCTTAAATACTGGGGCTGCCACACATTTCAGTGTGGCTCGTGGCAGTTACTTGGCCATTGATTTATCCATGTGCAGCCCAGGACTTCTCCCATCCATCCACTGGAGAGCACATGATGACCTGTGTGGTAGTGACCACTTCTCCAACTTCCTGTCACTGCCCCAGTGTTAGGCCCACGGACACCTGCCCAGATGGGCTTTAAACAAGGCAGACTGGGGAACTTTCACCTCTGATGTCACTGTTGACTCCCCTTCCCCCCCCCCCCCCCCCCTCCCCACACCACATGGTAACATCGATGTAGATGTCTTTTTGGGTGCCAGACCCCAACAAGGGTCCCTTGCATTAACAACAATGGCGTGTTATCTACCTCCGCAAATGCGATTGCTGATCATTTTGCTGAGTGCTATGCTCGAGCCTCTGTGTTGGAGAACCACCCCCCAGCCTTTCGCACCCTCAAATGGTGGTTTGGAAAGGACAGTTCTCTCGTTTGCTACATGCCACATTGCACCCTATAACACCCCATTTACAGAGTGGGAGCGCATCAGTGCCCTTGCACATTGCCCCGACACAGCTCCTGGGCCAGATCGGATCCACAGTCAGATGATTAAACATCTCTCATCTGAGTACAAGTGACATCTCATTTGCAACCGGATCTGGTGCGATGGTGCTTTTCCATCACAGTGGCTGGAGAGCACCATAGTTCTGGTGCTCAGACCTGGCAAAAACCCGCTTGATGTGGATAGCTATCAGCCCATCAGCCTCACCAATGTTCTTTGTAAGTTCCTGTAATGTATTATGTATCGGTAGTTGGTTTGGGTCCTGGAGTCACGTGGCCTACTGGCTCCATATCAGGATGGCTTCCACCAGGGTTGCTCTACCAACGATAATCTTGTGTCCCTCAAGTCTGCCGTCTGAACAGCCTTTTCCAGATGCCAACACCTGCTTGCCGTCTTTTTTTATTTACGAAAAGTGTATGACATCACCTGGCGACATCATATGCTTGTCACATTGTACGAGTGGGCTCTCCGAGGCCAGCTCCCAATTTTTATCCAAAATTGCCTGTCGCTTCGCGCTTTCCATGTCCAAGTTGGTGGTTTCCCATGGTTCCCCCCATATCCAGGAGAATGGGGTCCCACAGGGCTCCGTATTGAGTGTATCTTTATTTTTAGTGGCCATTAATGGTCTAGCAGCAGCTATAGGGCCATCTGTCTCACCTTCTCTGTATGCAGACGACTTCTGCATTTTGTACTGCTCTACCAGTATGGTGCTGCTAAGTGACACCTATGGGGAGCCATCCACAAGGCGCAGTCATGGGCTCTAGCCCACATTTTCTAGTTTTCAGCTGCAAAGTCGTGTGTTATGCACTTCTGTCAGCATCGTACCGTTCATCCAGAACCAGAACTTTACTTTAATGATGATCCACTCACCGTAGTGGAGACATATCGATTCTTAGGGCTTGTTTTCAACACCCGATTGGCTTAGCTTCCTCACCTCCATCAGCTTAAGTGGAAGTGCTGGCAGCACCTCATTGCCCTCCCCTGCCTGAGCAGCACCAACTGGGGTGCAGATTGCTCTACACTGCTGCAGCTTTACAGAGCCCTTGTTCAATCGTGCCTTGACTATTGGAGTCCGGTTTATGGTTCGGCATTGCCCTCAATGTTGTGTTTACTGTGACGTTCGCCTAGACAGGATCTTTTAGGATGAGTCCGGTGACCAGCGTCTTGGTGGAGGCTGGAGTCCCTCCATTGAAGGTTAGGTGTGCACAACTGCTCGCCAGTTACATTGCACAAGTCTGTTGTTCTCCTGTGCATCTGAATTACCGTCTCCCTTTCCCACCCACAATGGTTCATCTCCCGCATCAGCGGCCCAGGTTAGGGCTTAAAATTGCAGTGTGCAATGCCTTCTCTCCTAACTGGAGTCCTTGATTTTACCAATTATACTTGAGGTTCATTCATGAACACCTCCATGGTGTACACCTAGGCCGCGGCTTTGCCTGGACCTTTCACATGGCCGTAAGGACTTGGTTAACCCTGCGACTTTCCGCTGTCACTTCCTTTCGATTCTCGACATGTACCGGGGCCATGAAGTGGTTTACATCAATGGATTGATGGGCGATGATCATGTTGGCTTTGCCTATGTTCATAGAGGACATATAGAACAGCACTCCTTGCCGGATGGCTGCAATGTTTTCATTGCTGAGCTGGTGGCCATATCTTATGCTCTTGAGCACATCCACTCTTGCCCGGGTTAGTCGTTTCTCCTGTGTATTGACTCCTTGAGCAGCCTACAAGCTGTCGACCAGTGCTACCCTCGTCATCCTTTGGTAGCGACCATCCAGGAGTTCATCTATGCCCTGGAACGGTCCAGTCGTTCAGTGCTGTTTGTCTGGATCCCAGGTCACGTCGGAATCCCAGGCAATGAACTTGCCGACAGGCTGGCCAAACAGGCTATGAGGAAATCGCTTATGGAAATCGGCTTATCTGAAACTGACCTGTGTTCAGTACACCGCAAGGTTTTGTGACTTTGGGAGATGGAATGGCGTAACCTAAGTACACACAAGAAGCTGTGTGCCATTAAGGAAACTACAAATGTGTTGAAGACCTCTGTATGTGCCTCTCACAGGGACTCTGTGGTTTTCCGTTGGCTCTGCATTGGCCATACGTGGCTGACGCATGGTTACCTCCTCTGTTGGGAGGACCCACCTTGGTGTCTCTGTGGCTCAAGAATGACAGTCGTCCATCTCTTGCTGGACTGTCCATTATTAGCCACTCTGCAGTGGACTTTTAACCTTCCCAGCACCCTACCTTCGGTGTTCGGTGAAAATACCTCAACAGCAGCTTTAGTTTTATGTTTTATTCTTGAGGGTGAGTTTTATCATTTGCTCTAAGTTTTAGCACATGTCCTTTGTGGCTGGCTTTTCCTATTTATCCTCATGGTTAGCCAGCCTTGGTAACCTGCTTTCTTGATTTAACTGCTTCTACCTGTTTCTTGTGTCTGTTCTTGTGCTGGCACCGATATGATGGTGAGAGGACTGCGTTGTGAGTAATGAGGGATTCCAGTATCCTAAGTGTCAGGTAGAGCCGAAGGTTGTGTAGCGGCATCCGGAACAGGCGTTGCCGGCACACGAGGCTGAAGCTGGTCCGAATGATGCACTGCAACACCCGTGTCCGTCTGGATTTCATACAGGCGTCAGCCACGGTGTCATAAGATGAGGCCAGGACTCCGTTTTGGCCGCCTGCCATATCCCCATACCCAGACAAGGTCGTCGGCGGTGAACCAGCCAAGTGAAGGCACCCGCAGCCTTGAGGTGGAAGGCCGCAGAAGATGAAGTAGCATGCGGGGCTGTCGGCCATGTAAGAGCTCAGCCAGGCTGTGGTCGCCCATGGGGGTGAAACGGTAAGAAGCCAGAAATTGGAGAAGCGCATCATCAGCAGAAGAAGTCGGGAGATTTGTCATCCGAGCTTTAAACGTGCGGACCAGTCGTTCAGCCTCACCGTTTGACTGTGGATGGAACGGAGGGGCCATGACATGCATGATGCTGTGACGGGCACGAAAATCCGCATAATCGGAAGAGGCAAATTGCGGACCATTATCAGTAACAAGAGTAGAGGGAAGGCCTTCCAAAGGGAAAATGCGAGCTAGAACATTGGTGGTTGCCGCGGTGGTAGGCGATGTGCAATGGATAATGAAAGGAAAGTTAGAGTAGGCGTCAATAACGAGAAGCCAGTAAGTACCTAAAAAAGGTCCTGCGAAGTCAGCATGAATACGCTCCCAGGGCTTCTCAGGCGAAGGCCAAGGTGACAAAGATGACTTCAGGGCGGCAGCCTGTGACGCACAAGGGCCGCAGGCAGTGACCATGTGTGCGATTTCAGAGTCGATGCCGGGCCAGTACACATGACGGCACGCCAGAGATTTTGTGCGAGAGACACCCCAGTGCCCTTGGTGAAGGAGGCGTAAGACCGAAGCACACAAAGACGCAGGTACAACAACATGCGGCGAAGCATTTTCAGTGGAAGGGAGGATAACACCATCCCTAGCCGTGAGGCGGTAACGCAAAGCCTAGTAGTTCCGCAGCGGATCAGAAGTCTTAGTGGACGGACGATCTGGCCAACCCTTCTGAATACAGCGTAAAACCCGGGAGAGGGTAGGGTCAGAACCCGTAGCAGCTGCCAGCTGGTCCCTGGTGATGAGGAACCCGTCCACAACCCGCTGCTCAGCAACATCCAGGTGGAAACACAAAAGTTCGTCCCTATCGAATGCCAGATCAGGACCCATTGGAAGGCGAGACAGTGCATCAGCATTCGCATGTTGAGCCGTCGGCCGGAAATGAATCTCATAATAGAAACGAGACAAGTAAAGAGCCCAACGCTGGAGGCGGTGTGCAGCCTTGTCGGGAAGTGACGTTGATGGATGAAACAAGGAAACAAGTGGTTTGTGATCCATAACAAAATGAAATTTGGATCCATAGAGAAAAACACCAAACTTATGAAGAGCATAATGGGCAAAGCTTCTTTTTCAATTTGAGAATACTTTTGTTGGGCATCCGTGAGTGTTTTGGAGGCATAAGCAATGGGTTGTTCAGAACCGTCAGAAAAACAGTGCGCAAGGACTGCACCGACCCCGTATTGAGAGGCGTCCGTGGCAAGAACAGGATGTTGGCCAAGTCGATAAGTAGCCAGGCACGGGGCCTGTTTCAGCATAGTCTTCAATTAAGCCGCATCACATGATGTGGACCAGGGAAAAGGCACGTTTTTATGCAACAGGCGATGCAACGGCTGAGCCACCGAAACAGCAGATGGTAAAAACTTGTGATAGTATGCTATTTTCCCCAACAAGGCCTGCAGTTCCTTAACAGATGTAGGGCGAGGAAGGGCATTGATCAGTGACAGTTTGCTGAAGCGGACGAATACCATCCTGAGAGAGTTGAAACCCCAAGTACGTGATATATGCCTGAAAAAATTTTGATTTCTGAAGATTACACTTAAGACCGGCAGTCTGTAAGATATGAAAAAGTGTGCGGAGATTTTGAAGATATTTGTCAGTGGTGGAGCCAGTGACAACAATGTCGTCCTGGTAATTTATACACCCAGGGACAGTGAGCAATAATTGTTCCAAGAATTGCTGAAAGAGAGCAGGGGCGCTGACAACCCCGAATGGCAATCGTTGGTATTGATAGAGGCCGAAAGGTGCATTAAGGACCAGAAACTGCTGGGGAGCAGCGTCGAGAGGAAGTTGATGATAAGCTTCTGACAGGTCAAGTTTAGAAAAATACTGGCCTCCAGCAAGTTTAGTGAACAATTCTTCAGGTCGACGCATAGGGAAGTGTCGATAAGGCATTGAGCATTTACAGTGGCTTTGAAATCGCCACAGAGACAAATATCACCGTTTGGCTTAGCAACTACAACTACAGGAGAGGACCACTCATTGGAAGTGACAGGAAGCAAGACCCCTGAAGTGGTGAGACGATCCAGCTCTCGTTTGACCTGATCACAAAGGGCCACAGGAATGGGCCGAGCCCAAAAAAACTTAGGCTGAGCAGTGGATTTGAGTGTGATATGAGCTTCAAAGATGTTTGCACAGCCCAACCCAGGAGAAAAAAGGGACGAAAATGTCGTCGACAAGGAATCCAATTGAGCATAAAAAATAGCATCAGAGACGATATTGACAGTCATCTATGGAGAACCCAAAAACGCGAAAGGCATCAAAACCTAAAAGATTCTCTGCATTACTATGGTCGACCACAAATATGGGAACAGTGTGAATGACAGATTTGTAAGATACCTCAGCATCAAATTGTCCCAAGAGAGAAATCTTCTGTTTATTGTAAGTCCATAATTGCCTAGTGACAGGTGACAGGATTGGAGAACCCAACTGAAGATATGTCTGAGAATTGATGATAGTGGCAGCAGAACCAGTATCCACCTGCATGCGAACATCGTGACCAAGTATTTGGACAGTGAGGAATAACTTCCCTGAAAGGGAAGAAGTACAATTGACAGACAACACAGAATCAGAATCAGCGTCATGTTCATGAACATCATGTATGCGGTCGGATTTGCAAACGGATGACACACGACCCTTTTTTTTTTTTGCATTTGTGACACATGGCCCCATGTTGTGGACAATCTTCTCGTGAATGTTTCGTAAAACACCGCGGACATGAAGGAAGTTGCCGTGGGTTTTGCTGCAGTTTCTTAGAGGTTTGTTTACGGTTAGGCCGAGGCTGCGTTTGGGAGCGTACTGTGGCCATGTCGGCCTGCAGGGACACGCCACACACTTCATCAACATCTGACAGATGTTGTTTCCCCGACGTCGCCTCATGCCTCTATTTGCGCTCCAGCGGCGTGAGAAATTTCAAAAGACTGAGCGATGGATAGGACTTCATCTAGTCAGATTTGCCAACTGAAGGGCACGTTGCCTAACTTCTTTGTCGGGTGCTGATCGGATAATAGCACCCCGTACCATGGAATCAGCGTAGGATTCTTTGTGAACTTCAGTAACAAATTGACAGTTTCTACTGTTGCTGTGAAGTTCAGCAGCCCAAGCGCGATAGGATTGATTCAGTTGTTTTTGACAATGATAAAAGGCAACACGAGAGGCTACCACATGTGTTTGCTTTTGTAAATAGACGGACAGAAGTGAGCACATTTCAGCAAAGAACAAAGACACACAATCTTTCAAAGGAGCCAATTGCAACAACAACTGATACATTTGAGGCAAAATCCATGAAAGGAACAGAGTTTTACATGTTTATTCGTCCGCGACATGAAATGCCAAGAAGTGCTGTCGAAGACATTTTTCGTAATCAGACCAGTCTTCCACCGTCCGCGACGAAATCGCGAATCGCATTTGTGAGAAGCGTTTGCTGTTCTATAAGACCTTGCAATAGTTGCTCTAAAGTAGCCATGGAAACATGTGGGTCAACGATGGAAAAGAAAAATCCCATCCTCGTCACCAATTGTAATGACTTCAAGTTGAACAAATATATTTCAAGGAAGATGCAATACATGAAAGTCACTGATCAAGTAAACAGAGTAAGACGTGTGTACACTTTAACAGTCAAATCGTAACTGAGTCCAAGTCTAGCGGCCGCTGGCTGGGTGGCCGCTTAGGTGGCGCTGCTGCTACATGGCTGGCAGACAGCACTGCATGTAGAGGACACGCGTAACTGCGCGGCGGCACTTTGAAAGATCGGTGAGTCACAACACTTTTCTCTACACTCCAAATGTGAATGGAACAGAAAGAACTGCCATAACTGGTCCAGGGGAGTATCCTCTGCCATGAACTTCACAGTAGATTGCACGATATAGATGCAGATGTCTATGTGAGGATTGTCTCTGTTTCATTTCTGTGTAAGATTACACGACATACAAATAAGAGGGTCTGCTGAGAACTAATGCCTCAGAATTAATTGAAAACTTTTAAAGCTTTTAAAATAGAACAAACATTATTATCTCTTCACATCTCTATTCTTCATATCTACACATTTATTTCTCAATATAGTCACCCTGGCAGTGAACATGTTCCTCCCAATGAGAGACCAGTTCATTGATACCGTCATTGTAGGATGTTTGACTTTGTTGGTGGAGCCACAACCTCAAATCAGCTTGCACCACTTTTCATGGTCATACTGAAGTTCTCAAAGGTGTTCCTCAAGTTTCGGAAACAGATGAAAATTGTATGGGGCAAATTCGGGACTGCGTGCAGGATCATTAATGACAGGGAACTTGAGGGGTCAGATTGTGGCAGTTATCAGAGCACTTGTTTGTGATCTGGCATTGTCGTGTTGAAGGAGAGGGTGCTCCATGTATGAATGAACTTTTCAAATTCGAATCTAGATTACAGCACACTGTTTCTCATGCACTGACATAGTTAAGTTTTAAGTTACAGACTGCCACATTACATGCTAAAATTTGTAGCCCTCTAGCGGTTGAGGACTGCAAATTAATGTACGTGAAGAATAAAGATACAGAATGTTAATAAAATTTGTTTTATTTAAAAAAAAAGGTTTGAGTTTTCACATAAATTATCAACATTTTTCAGCTCGCACTCATAATTTCAGAAAAAACTTTTTATCCTTTGACTGCTATTGATGAGTTATCTCATCGCACTCTCCAGGTGTTCTTGATGAGTTTAAACACAGCTCCTGGGTTTTCCTTCAGCACTGATGAGTTAACGCGAGCCTCCTTGCTGACCATTGTGCGCTTTTGACTGTTATAGGTGTGCTGCTACACAGGCACCTGAGTGCAGTTGATGAATTTAAGTGGACAGTTAAGTTTCCATCTCATACCTTTGTAGCTGTGCACAGTTATGTCTGCTGAGTTGTGCCGTGATACTTTGTTGTGATCTCATTTTGATGCATTTCATTCTTGTTATTCTTTGAGATTGACCACAGTGTCTTTTCTCATCTGTTCTATCAAGATAATGATGAGGCATTAAAGCTGCAGTAAGGAAGTGACAGTGAGGATGAATTATTTGATGTTGATTTAAGTGATAATACCTTCAGAGATTCTGAAAGGAACTGCCCGAAGCTGTCTGCAACAGTGAGTGTAACACTAGTCTTATTCTTCAACAAGAGATGTAATTGATAACCCCCCAAAATCATAAAGTAACAGTTTCTTTTTTAATGAGTTACCAAAACTGGATCCGACACACTTGAAGAAAAAGCTATCTTTACATCTCTGTAGACTTGTAAAAGCTTTAAATTTGCAGAGAAGCTTCAAAGTGAGATACATTTCAGTGGCAACAAGTCTAATACTGAAAGGAACAGATATTGCAGAAAGTGCTGTAGACACATTGAGCAGAAAGTGCAGCAAGCTAATCATATAACACCAGCCCAGGTAAAAGCCAAACCACTGCTTAACACAGGAAGACGCATTAGGCGATAATGACTCAGTTCTTGGCTCAGTTTGTAGGAGGCCCATCTGCAACAGCCAAAGCGTTAATGCTCAAACTTATGTTCTGTGTCAACATTCCCTCCCCCCAGAAAAGCTTTCTTTTGTGATTCTAAACTTTAGTTTATATTCCCTTACTTCTTCCATCAGCCTGCTGTTGTAATGGTGAGAGATGGTGATGAGGAGAAGATGGAGGGGGGGAGGGAGAGGGAGGTGGGAGAGAGAGTGTGTGGGGGGGGGGGGAGGAGATGGGCAGCAAGAGGGGAGTATTAACTTACGGGGGGGGGGGGGGGGGGGGGGTAACAGGAGATGGGCTTAAATGCAGGAAGGAGGTAATGAACAGAAATACAGAGAGGAGCAGATGACAGAGAGAGCGGGGAGCAGCAGATAGACAAGGAGGAGGAGAGGAGGAGATGGTCTGAGTGTGACGAAAGGAGGAAATGGACAGAGAGGAGACTGGAGTAAATACATACCTGGGGCAATGCTGGGTACTCAACTAGTGTTGTGTATTAATTATGTTGTGGACAATATTAATAGTAACTTCAGACTTTTTGCAGATGATACAGTTATCTGTATGAAGTACTATCTGAATGAAGCTGCATAAATATTCACTCTGATATTGATAAGATTTCAAAGTGGTGCAGAGATTGACAATTTGCTTTAAATGTTCAGAAATGTAAAATTTTCCCTTCACAAAACAGAAAAACATAGTATCCCATTAAAATATAACCAGCTTTGTTGCTATATTTCAGTTACTTAATTCACTGATTGTCGAAGATATGATGCAGGTGTGTGGCTCTTATTTGATGCAGTTCCTCCACTTAAGTTATCATGTGGGTCCAGTTTTATGTAATGTTGGGCAATGTATATAAGTTCACTAAAAATCACATACTTCAAAGAAAAAAAAGATTTCAAAAATGTTTATTGTTTCACAACACGGATAAAACTGACTTTGGTTTAGTGCTCCAAATCTAACATAAGACTGACATAATATGACTACCATTGTGGGTGCTTATATAGATTCTTCTGCCCTGCAGCCATCTATTCTCTGGCCATAACGTTGGAGGAGGGCCAGGCTCACTGGCTTGGGGTGAAACACTTTCCCCACTACCTGGTCTGCACTAGGACTAATGGGGACCTTTCACCAAACAATACACACATTATTTATTGTGGAAAATATTGAAGACAAGTTTGGCATAGTGGATTCTCTCAGTAAGATGCAGTCGGTTTTTATTTCTGATCAAAACTTATGCTGACCAATCTGCAGCCCTTCGTGTGTGTGTGTGTGTGTGTGTGTGTGTGTGTGTGTGTGTGTCCATCTTAGTGACATCACCAGTTTTTCATATGATTCTGGGAGTCATTTTTCATAGGGACTTCTTCTTCCAAACTGCTGAGGAACTCCAGGCCAATCTGGTATGAAGGGGCTTTCATTTTGTTTGGGGTGTTCAGGAAGGTCGTAAGGACAGTTGCATTGATACTGATGCCTTTATTCTGGCATTTGATGGAGATATTCTTCTGGAGAAGGTCAAGGTTGTGGTTTGTTGGTGTGACGTGAAGCCGTACGTTCTGCCACCCAAGAGGTGTTCTCAGTTTTTGCATTTTGGGCATGTCTTCCCCTGTGTTCTGCCACCTGTGTGTGTTAATTGTCATGAGTGTCACTCTCTTGATGGCATCTAACGTTGCTTTTGTTACTTCCTTTCCCACTCCTACCTCTTCCTTAACCAGTCACACACCCCTCTCCTCTCCTTCTCTCCTGCTGTTCCCATGCCCCCTCCTCCGGGTGCCGCTTCCCCTCCACCTCTAGATGGGAATCCAGAGAAATGTCCCCTTCTTCAGCACCCACCAGTTATGGGACTCCTTCCCAGTGTCTCTCAGGCTGAAGGCCTGCCTGCTGCTACTACTCGACTGTGGGATCCTGAGAACATGTGCCCCAAGGTCACCCACTCTCTTAGTAGTGGATCTTGCAAAAGCCCGCTCTCTTTCCGTGTTCTGCCCTCCTTAACTTACGAAAGAGGAGGATGAGGAGAAACATAAGTCTCAGGACAAGGCCGTCCTGGTTCCCCTGGTGGTGCCATCCTTTCCCTCTCGCAATCTGAGTCTGACTCTTATTTATGGATGTCACTCCCTCCTCATTAGTGGTTGATGGTTATGTGGCAATGTCATTGGCTCCCCGATTCACCTCTCATTTGAATCCCTATCCTGTTCTTATTCAGTGGAACTTTAATGGATACTGCTGTCACTTCCTTTACCCAGCTGCTTCTGTCATTCTCCAGGAATCTCATTTTACTGGTGCTCACTCACTGACGCCTCGTGTGTTTCATGCTTTCTGGTGGAACTAGGTTGGCCCTTTGAGGGCTTCCAGCGGTGTTCCCACATTGGTCTGTATGGCTGTTATTAGTACATGGATCTCCCTTTGTACTACATTGGAAGCGGGTGCTGTCGGGGTCCACTTGGACACTGCGGTCATGGCTTGCAATCTCTCTCTCCCTTCTGATGGGCTACATACACCTGCTGCTTTAACTGCCCTCCTTCAGCACCTCTCCCCTCTCCTCCTCCCCTCCCCCCTCGTTTTCTCCGTGAAAGTGATATTTATCCTCAGTTCTGAGGTTTTAATGTACCTCCGGAGCAGGGGTAGGGTGGTTGGAGATTGGGCATCTCTCACTGTATGCTAGTTCTGGGGGATCCTGACCCTATCTCCTTGACCAGATTACTCTTTCAGCCCTCTTTTACTGTGTTTTAGTTGCTTTTAGACTTGGTTTGCCTCCTTTCTGCTGCATCCAATTTTGTATTCTGGGTGTCACACTTTGTTGGATAGTGGGTGTACTTGACTGTAATGGATCAGTGGTGGAACATTTCCTGTCACATGCAAGATGCCTATTACAATTTATCTTTCTCGCTTTTACTGTTATGGATCTCTCGACCAGATCAGAAAACATTTTCAGTGGACGTCTCTACTTGCAGGTGCACCACTCTTGGGTCAAGGAATTGATGACCTCTTTGTTTGGTCCCTTTCTCCCGTCCTGCTCCCCTCCCCCCTACCTACCTACCTCCCTCCCTCCCTCCCTCCCTCCCTCCCTCCCTCCCTCCCTCCCTCCCATCCCACCCTCCTCCCTCCCCTCCCTCCCTCCCTCCCTCCCCCATCTCTCTTTGACCATCTCCTCCCCCCACCTCTCTCTCTCTCTCTCTCTCTCTCTCATCTCTCTCCTCTCTCTCTCTCTCTCTCTCTCGGCCCCCTTTCTGTTCTCTTACCCCTCTCTCTGTCCTAGAGCCTTGGTTATTGCTATTGCAAATTAAACCTAGATTGACAATTGAAATCATTTTAAATGAATGGGTAAATCAGTTTGGGTCATTGGTACACAGTGTGTGAGAGGCAGCTGTCCATTTGCTGGATCTGTGAGCATAGTAGCTTCAACGACCAAATATTTCATGTAGTTTTAAACTTGAATGTGTGGGGATTACAAAATCTGTGATGATTCAGATACCGTCATAGTATTCTAATCATAAACCAGTAAGCCATAAATAGAACTTTCCTGTTTTCTGTAAAAACTGATGGCAAAGGAACAAAACACAACAGCACATTGTTGCATATACAATTCTTGTTTGAAAATATATGCTAGGAGAGAGAAAATACATGAAAAAAAAAATTTTCTAGTGGTTTAAATGCCCTGCAATCATACTTGAAACTGACTGTATAAAAGAAATCAAAACCTGCATGTTTTCACAGCACAGCATTTTCTTTCTAGTAGTTGGTTTTAACAGAAAACCTGTACACTGTCGTTTAAAAATGTGTAAAATATGTCCAATCGGACCAAATTTTCATGTAAGTATTGTGTAAAAATTTGGAAAAAAATGTTGGACAATGACTTGTTTTTATTATAGTATAGATTTCAGTGACATATTGATTGGACAATTCAGCAGGCAATAAATCAACTTCCTTTGTACTTCTAGAGATATCACGCATACAAACATCACTGGTTCCGACACAAGACTCCCCAGTAATGCTTGAGGTGAAGCCGTATTCAGTAGACCAGCTGGATCCCACAACAAAACATGTTCTGGCCTCATATTATTATAAAGACATCGAAGGAATGGCTGATGTCTGTGACTACCCTGGAGGATTTGTAATTGTTTGTGGTGGCTTTGGGAGAATGGTGAGTAATATGAACACGCAATCAGAAAAATCATATGTTGCACTTTTTCAAATGATAGAGTACTGCAATCATTCATCTTTTCTTGCAGGGTTTATTCGGCAAATTTAGATTTCAGCTAGTGAGTAGTCATTATCAATGCACCGTTTCATAGTATCAGTGCATATTCTAGTACGTCAGTGTCCTGTTGTTTGGACTTGTGTGACAATTCTTTCAAGAAATTAGTCTTGAAAGAACTGTGACAGAAGTATTAATACTATGAAAAAATGGTGCATTGATAATGGCTAGGCTTTATCCGATGTATATATTTGCCGAATAAAACGTGCAAGAAATGACAACCGATTGCTATGCTCTGTCATTTGACAGTCATATCACAGTCATTGGGTGCACCTACATTCTTAATGGAAGGTAACCTGATGTTGCACTTTTTCTTGAAGATGGCAGGTGCCTCTAATTTGTAAAGCCTGCAAATGGCGGAGGAATAATTTGAGTAAGATTTTGATAATTGTAATTTATGTTGTGTTAATAAGTAAAGCAGAAAGCTATACTAATTCTTACAGTAATAAAGGACTGAAATTGGTTCAGTTGTTTAGCATTTTAGTTGTGGAACCTAGAATTGTTACAATCTCATATGATACGATCATTATTCAAAAGCCTCGTATTTGTAGCGTTTGCATGTTTAATCGCTAATTGTGTATTCGATATCGCACAGAGAAATTTGTGAGGCACTGTGGTAGATTAGTTTTTATTTTTTGTCACTCTTTCTATGGGATCAGTCACTTCTCTCTGTATATAATTTTATCTTTCCCTTCTCTTTTCCAATTTTTCCTTACTCTTTTCCAATGTACCATATTTGTTTCAGATAAGAACTTTATCTTTGTCCAACTCCACCATTCAATGCAAAACTAAAATCTGTCGATGTATGCTGTGGGGGAGTTTTCTTTGTACTGGCACCTCATTGGTACATCTTTCCACACTTCAATTCCTCATACAATAATGTGAGGAACATAAGTTTACTCCTGACCCATCCAGAAAATTGTGCATGCTTCCAGGAAAGGGAGGAGTGCTGACCCAGTTCGATTCTGCCTGGTGTATTAACGATGGGGGAATACCAGGTTGATACCTATGCCCTGCCTCAGACACACGCTGTGCAGACATTAAGAAAACTTTCTTATACTTGCACACAGAATTTACTATAGACACACAGATGTGGTGCATTGATTTCATCCTGGAAGATTAATAGGAGACTGGATGACCTTAGAACCTCTCATTAGACTGTAAGAAGCAGCAGCAGCAGCAGCAGCAGGTTCCTCCTGCTATGATTTTCTGTTAGTAATTGTTTACTTACTTAATTTACTTCCTCACAAAAGCATGCAGATCATGTCGTAATGTTGAGCAATGTGCTAGTTCTAGAATAGCTGCTTACTCATAATTGAGACACCTATCTTATTAAAGGTATTCTTAAAATAGTACAATGTAAAATCAAACTGTTTTTTTTGACAATGAAACAGCAGAATGTATTACTTTGTGATGCAGATGCAGGATCATTAATGATGAGTGTATTTTTTGTTTCTAGGATAATTACATTAATATAGATTTCATACTGGGATGCTTCTAAATTATTTGTCTTATCTAAGAAAATGTTGATTATTCAGCCTTGGGTTAATAAGCAGATAATTCAGTATGTTGACAAACAGTAATATTGTTCTTGCTATATGTTTCTGCTGGTAGTCAGTTCTATCTCTCTCTCCCCAGAAAGTTTTGCCCACATTATTTGCTGTAATGAAATTTATCGAGCAACTGTGTCTATACTAGCACTTCATTTGTGTGACTTATATGTTAATAGAACTTTAATACTGTCTTTTTCTTCCTCTATTCCATTTTTAAAAAATCACCTCTTTGACATAGTCCCAATTTTTTCCAGAAGTTCCAACTATGTTTAATTTTAATACCATTTGATAACCATATTACCAGTTACTCTTGTTTCCACAGATGTTTGACACCCAAACGAATTACGAGGTGCATTCAAGTTCTAAGGCCTCCGATTTTTTTCTCCGGACTGGAAAGAGATAGAAACATGCGCATTGTTTTAAAATGAGGCCGCGTTCATTGTCAATACGTCCCAGAGATGGCAGCACCGTATGGCAGATGGAATTTTACCGCCAGCGGCGAGAATGAGAACTGTTTTAAATACTTAAAACGGCAACGTTTTCCTTACTTGAACAGCGTGCAATCATTCGTTTTCTGAATTTGCGTGGTGTGAAACCAATTGAAATTCACTGACAGTTGAAGGAGACATGTGGTGATGGAGTTATGGATGTGTCGAAAGTGCGTTCGTGGGTGCGACAGTTTAATGAAGGCAGAACATCGTGTGACGACAAACCAAAACCACCTCAGGCTCGCACAAGCCGGTCTGATGACATGATCGAGAAAGTGGAGAGAATTGTTTTGGGGGATCGCCGAATGACTGTTGAACAGATTGCCTCCAGAGTTGGCATTTCTGTGGGTTCTGTGCACACAATCCTGCATGACGACCTGAAAATGCGAAGAGTGTCATCCAGGTGGGTGCCACAAATGCTGACGGATGACCACATGGCTGCCCATGTGGCATGTTGCCAAGCAATGTTGACGCGCAACGACAGCATGAATGGGACATTCTTTTCGCCAGTTGTGACAATGGATGAGACGTGGATGCCATTTTTCAATCCAGAAACAAAGCGCCAGTCAGCTCAATGGAAGCACACAGATTCACCGCCACCAAAAAAATTTCGGGTAACCGCCAGTGCTGAAAAAATAATGGTGTCCATGTTCTGGGACAGCGAGGGTGTAATCCTTACCCATTGCGTTCCAAAGGGCACTACAGTAACAGGTGCATCCTACGAAAATGTTTTGAAGAACAAATTCCTTCCTGCACTGCAACAAAAACGTCCGGGAAGGGCTGCGTGTGTGCTGTTTCACCAAGACAACCCACCCGCACATCGAGCTAACATTACGCAACAGTTACTTCGTGATAACAACTTTGAAGTAATTCCTCATGCTCCCTACTCACCTGACCTGGCTCCTAGTGACTTTTGACTTGTTCCAACAATGAAAGACACTCTCTGTGGCCGAATATTCACCAGTCGTGCTGCTATTGCCTCAGCGATTTTCCAGTGGTCAAAACAGACTCCTAAAGAAGCCTTCGCCGCTGCCATGGAATCATGGCGTCAGCATTGTGAAAAATGTGTGTGTCTGCAGGGCGATTACGTCGAGAAGTAACGCCAGTTTCATCGATTTTGGGTGAGTAGTTAGTTAGAAAAAAAAATCGGAGGCCTTAGGACGTGAATGCACCTCGTAGCAGCATTGAATTAAAACTGGGCCCACTGTGAAGAGTTGGCTGTACAGTGACTTCATTGACTACTGTTGCACAGTTTTATTAAGAGATATGTCACAGAAATATAATTATTTTTGAGCAAATATTGCTGTGATGTTCAAATTAGAAGGCAAGTGTGTGATATATTTTGTGCGTAGAGTGATGGGAAATTCTTTGTAAAATTCAGGGACTAAATTACAGGCCAGTACTTAACTTCAGGTGAAATGTCAATACTGCTGCTAAGACACCCACAAAAATACGTATGTCATCACCGACTTCAGAGCTTTTGTGAGAGGAGAGAGGGATGTATTGGTAAACATTAAAAAGAAAGGACAAGTCACTCAGACACCACAATGAGACACCACCTGTTATGAATCAGAATTTTGACTCTAAGTAAAGTTTTTTGATAAAAGGTGTGCAAAACTAATAGCATTTGGAATCACATTATATAGATAATACCAAATGCATTGTGCTCTTTTGAGGTATTTGTTTTTGGGATAGGAAGAACATTTAAATAAGATACGTCGTGCCATGCATTTCAGTTGTGATATAAACATACTTTGTCACCTTCATGGTGCATAGTAGTATGACATAATTGTGTTGTTAAGGGATAGTGCATCAGTATCAAATTGTTGCAGATAGCATTTGCTTTCATTAGACATATTTTGCTAAAATGTTGGATTACCAAAAGAACATCGTGCTCATTATACATATTTGTACCAACACAGCTTTCTGCTTTATTTTTACAATTATTGTTTTCCATTTTGTAGCATCTCTTCTCTTGTGGCAACTCTGGTGAAATAAAGCAAAAGATTATGGAGGCTGCGTGTCATTGTATTGGAATCTCAATAAAAGTTCTGAAGGAACCAATTACAATGACTGAGTTTACAAATCAGAGATTTGGAAAATTCAGGTAATTTTTTTCTTTCTCCTATACATTAAGGAACATACGATTTTATAAGCCACTGTATAAAAATGATGTGCATCAAGTAATTTATTAAAGTTGTTGTCATATGAGCATTTGTTGATTAGCGGATATTACACAAAGTGTTTGGGAGTGATGCACTGTAATGTATGTTTACCCTGTTTTATGTTGAAATTTACAAATGTCTGGCGATTTGTAGCTAGAATGAGATTTTCACTCTGCAGTGGAGTGTGCACTGATATGAAACTTCCTGGCAGATTAAAACTGTGTGCTGGACTGAGACTCGAACTCGGGACTTTTGCCTTTCACGGGCAAGTGCTCTACCAACTGAGCTACCCAAGCACGACTCACAACCTGTCCTCACAGATTCAATTCTGACAGTACCTCGTCTCCTACCTTCCAAACTTAACAGAAGCTGTTCTGTGAACGTTGCAGAACTAGCACTCCTGGAAGAAAGGATACTGGGGAGACATGGCTTAGCCACAGCCTGGGGGATGTTTCCAGAATGAGACATGCATTGGTTAAATCCGTCTGAACAGTGGATGAGGGGATCACACTCAATTTTAAACAAATGGTGAGGTATCTGGTTCTATCTTCTGACAAGAAATTGACATTTTACAGCAAAACACCACAAGGCAACTCAATGCTCTGACATGCCTCTGCTTCGTGCTGATTCACATCAGCAATGGTAATTAAAAATCAACTCTTGTTAACAATGGAAGATCAGAGTGGCAACAGCATTTATAGAAACCTGCCCTATTCCCAACTTCTACAAGCCTTCTTGATGCTACTTAATGCGTCAAGCATACGGCACTCTGTTGTCCCCTCAAACTCCTGCCTTTCATATCACTCCTTAACTTCAATTGTAGTAAGTTTCTATGAGTCTGTGAATAGTGAGGTCATAACAGATCTGAACAACTGAATAGTGATACTAGATGTGGGTTAAATGTCTGGTCATAACTGCGTGTGAAACTGTTAATGACCTTGATTTTGAAGTGCTATAAGACTGATACAATTAAAAACAGTTCAGGACAAAAATGTCTCTGTACTGTTTTTAGCCTCTGTTTGCCAATTGTGTGTGAGTACTGCAATTCTCGCTTAGTAAACACTAAACAGGGAAATTCCATTGATTGACTCAGCTGTATTCTTTGAATTCGACTTAAAGATTTTCTCGTTAAACCAATATTAGTCTGTAGTACTGAGTAGGATACAATCATGAGGGCACTGAAGCAGATGAGGGGAGGCCTTCCCAAAAAATAGTTTAGGGATGACATCTTTATAACTCCCTACATTTGTGGTTAAATTGAAGACCTTTCTGCATCGTTTGGCTCATAGGTGCTAATCCTGCAACATAGCCAGAGGACCTCTTGTGAGCTTCGATGTTAAGAGAGAAATAAGTGACATGTTCAAACTTTTCGTCAGTCTTTAAGTCATGTACAGACAATGCAGTTGGTAGCTGCAACATTTTAAATTACATTGAGAGTAACAGCTTGTGCCAGCGCAATAAATACGCGGTCATACCACAGGGATTAATAAGGGAATAAAGCTTCTCTAAAAATGCTAGTGCTTTGTAGATCCTTATGTTGGAATGTATAGTAATGGACAGTCTCATATACTCTGAGAATTCTTAAAATATTTAATCATGCACTGCACATTAAATTGTACTACAGGGTAAAATGATTATTTGTGTAAAAAATGGCGAGCTTAAACAAACAGTTCCTCATTCAAGACAAAAACTAGTCACATGTGTTTCATGTGCTAAGGAAGGAATTGGTGATGTCTGTCTTCTTAAGGGCCTGAAGTAAAGAAAAGGGGACGTGTACTATGTAGTGCACTGCATGTGGAAGTTAGAGATCTGCTTTTAACTCTCCATCGAGCACACTGATTTAACTTCTTGCATATGTTTGAGATTTCTCATCCACTTGTATTCTCTGAGTATCATTCAGGATATTTAGCAGATGTACCTGACTGGAAACAGATTCAATACATCTGGGATTCTGGCATGTCCACACATAAGCAGAATAATGTGGTGGTGGTGGTTAGTGTTTAACGTCCCGTCGACAACGAGGTCATTAGAGACAGAGCGCAAGCTCAGGTTAGGGAAGGATTGGGAAGGAAATCGGCCGTGCCCTTTCAAAGGAACCATCCCGGCATTTGCCTGAAACGATTTAGGGAAATCACGGAAAACCTAAATCAGGATGGCTGGAGACGGGATTGAACCGTCGTCCTCCCGAATGCAGCAGAATAAGGAATTGGCATATTGATGATTAGAAAGGTACATAGAAATTTAGATGAATGAATTACATGATATATAGCTAAAAATGCTTGTAATATGAACACAGTGGCACAGAGGGCAGTCACCCAGAACCTAATAAACTTGCTTATAGGGTTTTATTGATGGAACAAAGGCTAAGGTGAGGAATGGTAAGATGAAAACATCTGCTTAACTGTTACACAGATCCTTCTAGCACTGTCTGTAACACCTAACACGCTGTCCCTTAACACACAATTACTTTTCCAGCATGAAGACTCACTGGCATGATGTGATTGGGGTGTGCAAATTTCAATACACTGAAACTGGTAGAATGCCCAACATTCTGTTCTTGTTTACATCTTACTCCTAAAATTTTAGGGCGAGCACTGTTTTCCTGACTTTCTAAGTCTCAAAATTTGAACATATCGAATAATAAGTTTTCGATATCTTGATATTTTTGTTATTTTCTATGCTTTCTTTTAATACCTTTGATTGCATTCCCTAGGTTGATCATCATTCATCTGTAATGATATATTGGCTAACCTTGTGATGGTACAGATGACCACTGTCTTGTGCCCTTAATCTTAATTACTACTACTACTACTACTACTACTAGTAGTAGTAGTAGTAGTAGTAGTAGTAGTATATGCATAAAATAAAATTGGTATAATCACATAATAAAAAATGAAAAACACATATACACACGCAAACGTGTGCACATGCGTGTCAGAAACTTGAACATACTTGAAATTGTGTGTTGATTCCTTTTCCTTCAAAATTTTAAATTAGTGACAGCTTGATGAGATGATCACAATTGCACAAGCATTTAGAAATAAGTATCAATACTGAATTATTTCAAGTAGTATTTTTCAGTTGTTGAAATGGTGAAGAAGGCATTTTTGCTTGCAAATTATGGAAGCACTATGTATTTCCTTAGTAATATGCTGTTTTGCACAAGTGCAATAACATTATTATTTCCTCTCCCCCTTTGTTTCAGTGGCGATGATCATATCACATCTGTGAGTGAATTTGTGGTTCATAAAGTTGGTTCATCTCGACACAGTGATCCACAGAAGCGAACACTCTGTTTGAGTGATACTTGTCTTCTGGAACGGGATCCACAAACATACAACATATGCACTCTGAGGCCTTTAGCAGATATATTTGCTCTTGTCAGGAACCGTGAAAATCCTCAGCTTTTTTGTATTGAGTATGTTGGTGGCCAGATCCGAAGTTATACAACAACGGACAGGTAAATGTTCTCTTCATGGGGTATTGTGCCATAATACTGGTTTAAAAAAGGAATTAAGTTCTTGTTACATCAGTAGCAATATTATATTTTCTTCTCATCAACTACCTGTTGTTTGTTTCAGCAAATAGTTGTGAAAAGTGTAACTACCATGAAGAAACATTTTTTTTAATCCTTCTAATATCACAACTAGGATTTCCAGGCTCATAAATATAACAGAAAATATTTTTTATAGTAAGATATAATGACATTAGAGTTTAAAGCTTTGTTAATTCCTGTTTATTGTTCAATGATACAGATATTATGTGGTGGTGGTGGTGGTGGTGGTGGTGGTGGTGCATTGACCTCTTCTAGATTTTTTTCTTCATATTTCTGCCATTAAAGAAGCAAGATTGAGGTTTAATGTTATCTTGATGATTAGATTATTAGTTGTGATCCACATTTAGAGTTGTCATGCGGATTATAAATTTGTATATTTTTGTAGACACCCTCTGATAACAGCCGATAGTGGCACTTCTTTGGTTGCATTTATTTTCTGCTTCTAACTAGCACCATAGAAGCCAATCAGATACTTAGGCAAGTGTTCATTAAACACACAATTCAGAAAAGAAGTGAGCTACAGGTATGAGCTATTGCTCAGTTCCTCTTGTATCACAAGAAGTACTGTTCTGTGTTAGAGTATTAAAACTCGATGGAACAGTATCATCAAAGTTCAGTACAGGTCTACAAATAGTAGCTGAAAATTATTTGTAAGCTCTCTGAATCAAAAGATAACTTAAAATGCAGTCCAAAAGTAGGAAGCTATTTAGCACTATTGCCAATCATTTTACGTATTTGCCCATAATTACTGTATTCATGAAATGTTCTCAAGAAAGTGATTTGAAGAGGTGTGTGCAAAGATACTCTTATTCCGTGTAGACGTGTTTATTCTACATGTAAATCTTGTTTAGTATACTTGAGTGTTACGGAGATGGTTTAGGAATTCAGATAGAAATCCTTGCAAGAAAGACTGTGTTCTTTTTGTAAACACTATTGAGGAAGTTCAGAGAAACAGCATTCGAAGCTGACTACAAAAAGATTCTGCTGCCACCACTGTAAATTTCATGTTGAGGCCATAGTGTATCCTCTGCCATGCACCATACAATAGCTTGCTGAGTATATATTAGGATTTAAATGGTCATTTTGAGCATACTCGGTTCCAGTGCATTTCATCATGCCTCTTCAAAAGGGTTCGTAGTATATACAGGGTAGCTAAAAGTTGTCTGATATATAAGGTTAAAGGGAAGCCATCGCCCAGGAATTTAGATACCCCATTGTATGTAAAGAGTCATTTTGAAATGCCCAAAGGAGGAGCATATTGATGTGGTGTAGAGTGTTCTAACATAAATGTCTCTCCTAAGAATCAGACACACATTTTCTCTGCTGTTTAGGCAATTTTGTGTCTGCAATGTGTTGCTGGAGTCGGCCCAAAGAGGTACTGCTCCTTGTGCCTTTCATGTGATGCCTGGTGTCAACGGAAAGTGTTGAGCCCATTAAAAACAAAAGTGGAATATTACATGCCAATTTGATACAATGGTGCTAGTTTTAATAGGGTATTGGTTACATCAGCGTGTGTTAACATGGACAGTACATCACAAAGACTAACAAGTGCTCCAGCAGCAACTCGCCTACTGCTGTGGCTCACACTGACTGCTACTGCCATGCAGCAGTGCTGCTCAGTCACTGCTTAGTCCTTCTAATTTTTCATGTTTTACTGTCCCTGTTAATACATATTGATTGAATGAATGTCACACTAGACTAATTTGGGACTGCTCCAGTGAGAGCAGGTGCCTCAAATGACTGAGGGTTCAATACTTTTACTACATTTTGCAATTTATCTTTAAAAATAATTTAATTTTTCTAAATTATTCGATATGTTTCGGTAACTGAAATTATTTTAAAATGAGCCTGACATTGTCGATGGGATTCACTCTCCTATAGAGGTATATTTATAGAGGAAGTCCATCCTCCTCTCCCTTTTTGTGGTTAATCTGCGTATGACCTTTCATTGAAATATGAAAACCTTATGATCATTTCCTTTGCAATAGACAACATAGCAAGAGGAGACAGCCTCTCCTCTTTCATGGTGCTTATAAGAAATGTATTCATCTGTGACAAAGTGGAGAAACACATCTCTGCTTCACACATTGTCATTAAGATAGTAGCTACTAATTTCAACAATTTAATAATGTTGCCAAGAAGTTGTTGTTGTTGTCTTCAGTCCTGAGACTGGTTTGATGCAGCTCTCCATGCTACCCTATCCTGTGCAAGTTTCTTCATCTCCCAGTACCTACTGCAACCTACATCCTTCTGAATCTGCTTAGTGTATTCATCTCTTGGTCTCCCTCTACGATTTTTACCCTCCACGCTGCCCTCCAATGCTAAATTTGTGATCCCTTGATGCCTCAGAACCGGTCCCAACCGGTCCCCCCTCCTCGTCAAGTTGTGCCACAAACTCCTCTTCTCCCCAATTCTATTCAATACCTCCTCATTAGTTATGTGATCTACCCATCTAATCTTCAGCATCCTTCTGTAGCACCACATTTCGAAAGCTTCTATTCTCTTCCTGTCCAAACTATTTATTGTCCATGTTTTACTTCCATACATGGCTACACTCCATACAAATACTTTCAGAAATGACTTCCTAACACTTAAATCTATACTGGATGTTAACAAATTTCTCTTCTTCAGAAACGCTTTCCTTGCCATTGCCAGTCTACGTTTTATATCTTCTGTACTTCGACCATCATCAGTTATTTTGCTCCCCAGATAGCAAAACTCCTTTACTACTTTAAGGGTCTGATTTCGTAATCTAATACCCTCAGCATCACCCGACTTAATTCGACTACATTCCATTATCCTCGTTTTGCTTTTGTTGATGTTCATCTTATATCCTCCTTTCAAGACACTATCCATTCCGTTCAACTGCTCTTCCAAGTCTTTTGCTGTCTCTGACAGAATTACAATGGATTTTAATACCTACTCTGAATTTTTCTTTTCTTTCCTTTACTGCTTGCTCAATATACAGATTGAATAACATCGGGGACAGGCTACAACACTGTCTCACTCCCTTCCCAACCACTGCTTCCCTTTCATGCCCCTCGACTCTTATAACTGCCATCTGGTTTCTGTACAAATTGTAAATAGCCTTTCGCTCCCTGTATTTTACCCCTGCCACCTTTAGAATTTGAAAGAGAGTATTCCAGTCAACACTGACAAAAGCTTTCTGTAAGTCTACAAATGCTAGAAACGTAGGTTTGCCTTTTCTTAATCTTTCTTCTAAGATAAGTCGTAAGGTCAGTATTGCCTCACGTGTTCCAATATTTCTACGGAATCCAAACTGATCTTCCCGAGGTCAGCTTCTACCAGTTTTTCCATTCGTCTGTAAAGAATTTGCGCTAGTATTTTGCAGCTGTGACTTATTAAACTGATAGTTCGGTAATTTTCACATCTGTCAACACCTTCTTTCTTTGGGATTGGAATTATTATATTCTTCTTGAAGTCTGAGGGTACTCTGCCTGTCTCATACATCTTGCTCACCAGATGGTAGAGTTTTGTCAGGACTGGCTCTCCCAAGGCTGTCAGTAGTTCTAATGGAATGTTGTCTACTCCTGGGGCCTTGTTTCGGCTCAGGTCGTTCAGTGCGCTGTCAAACTCTTCACGCAGTATCGTATCTCCCATTTCATCTTCATCTACATTCTCTTCCATTTCTATAATATTGTCCTCAAGTACACCGCCATTGTATAGACCCTCTTTATACTCCTTCCACCTTTCTGCTTTCCCTTCTTTGGTTAGGACTGGGTTTCCATCTGAGCTCTTGATATTCATGCAAGTGGTTCTCCTTTCTCCAAAGGTCTCTTTAATTTTCCTGTAGGCAGTATCTATCTTACCCCTAGTGAGATAAGCCTCTACATCCTTACATTTGTCCTCTAGCCATCCCTGCTTATTCATTTTACACTTCCTGTCGATCTCATTTTTGAGACGTTTGTATACCTTTTTGCCTGCTTCACTTACTGCATTTTTGTATTTTCTCCTTTCATCAATTAAATTCAGTATCTCTTCTGTTACCCAAGGATTTATACTAGCCCTCATCTTTTTACCTACTTTATCCTCTGCTGCCTTCACTATTTCATTCCTCAAGGCTGCCCATTCTTCTTCTACTGTATTTCTTTCCCCCATTCCTGTCGACTGTTGCCTTATGCTCTCCCTGAAACTCTGCACAACCTCTGGTTTAGTCAGTTTATCCAGGTCCCATCTCCTTAAATTCCCACCTTTTTGCAGTTTCTTCAATTTTAATCTGCAGTTCATAACCAATAGATTGTGGTCAGAGTCCACATCTGCCCCTGGAAATGTCTTACAATTTAAAACCTGGTTCCTAAATCTCTGTCCTACCATTATATAATCTATCTGATACCTTCTAGTATCTCCAGGATTCTTCCATGTATGATTCTTGAACGAAGTGTTAGCTATGATTAAGTTATGCTCTGTTCAAAATTCTACCAGATGGCTTCCTCTTTCATTTCTTACCCCCAATCCATATTCACCTACTATTTTTCCTTCTCCCACTTTCCCTAATCTCGAATTCCAGTCACCCATGACTATTAAATTTTCGTCTCCCTTCACTACCTGAATCATTTCTTTTATCTCATCATACATTTCATCAATTTCTTCATCATCTGCAGAGCTAGTTGCATATTAACTTGTACTACTGTAGTAGGTGTAGGCTTCGTGTCTATCTTGGCCACAATAATGCGTTCACTATGCTGTTTGTAGTAGTTTACCCGCACTCCTATTTTTTAATTCATTATTAAACCTACTTCTGCATTACTCCTATTTGATTTTGTATTTATAACCCCAAGAAGTTATTGCAGGTTATTTTCTACCAAAAACTTCAGAAGACCTATCTCAGTTTTCATTTCTTGAAAATAATTTTTTGAATAAATGATTTAGTAGTTCTGATTTTATTTTAAAATGGATAGGACTGCACAACACCAGAATGAATTTTTTCAGGGGAGAATTCAAACATTTGTTTTACTGAATTATTTTGTCACATACTTCCTTTGCTGCTACATCTTTCGTTTCATAAAAGGTGTGATCAAAAAGTAATCGTACTTTTTTAGTATGGCAGTCTCTATATATCAGATTTCAAATTTTTTTATCTTGTTAGTACACATTCCTGACGTAAGTTTGTGTTTTCAGCTGTTCTGAATATTTAGTTTATTGTTGACAGTTGAAAAGGTTATAAGTTTTTTCGAGTGCTCGGCGAGTTTTTACTTCTGGAAAAAAAAAAAAAAAAACCTGGATCAAAGAATTTGCATGATAGTGCAGCACAGTTTTCAAAATGTTGACTACGGATTTCAGTGAATGAGCTATGAGCAATACAAGAGTATACAAATGGTATAAATGTTTCAAAGAAGGTCGAGAAAACACTGAAGATGACAACCACTCTGGATGTCCTAGTACATAAATTGTTGATGACAATGTGGAAGAAGTAAAGGAAATGGTTCTGGAAAATCACCAGGTCACCATCGGAGAGGTTGCTGATATTGGCATATCCTTTGGCTCATACCGATTAATTTTTTGGATGTTTTGCACATGACCTTTCTATCAGTGAACTTCATCCTGAAAGTGTTGAATTTTTACCAAAAATGATGTCACATAGACATAACTCAGGAATTGTTGAATGAAGTCAACAGTGATCCAGAACTTCTAAAGGAGATTACAACATGTGGTGGAGTGGGTATATGGGTATGATGTCAAAATGAAGGCCCAAAGGAAACTGCATGAAGAGCCAAGGCCGAAAAAAATTAAAGTTCAGTCACGTGTGAAGGTCTTCTCACTGTTTTCTTATATTACAATGGGATAGTCTATCTTGAGTTCCTGCTTTATGGCCATTCAGTTGATAGGGAATACTACCTGGAAGTTGTGCACTGTTTGGGTGAAGCACAAGAAAATGATCAGAATAGTGGCAAAACTACTTGTGGAAATTGCTTCATGATGCATTATGTTCCTACCTACACATCAATGCTTGTTCATCATTTCTTGGAAAAAATGAAATGATTATGTTGCCTCAGCTGGATGTGACCCTTATTCCCAAGGCTGAAGAGAAATGTGAAAGGACATCGTTTTGTGACCACTGACGAGGTAAAAACAGAATCACAGAAGGAGCTGAAACCTTGTAGCAAAGCAATCTGGGATCCATTCCCATATATTGTTATGTGCCTCCTTAAACAATAATTTTTTGGTTTCTTAATTATCATTAATGGTAGTGAGAGATGTGCCATAAGATAATCTTGTAATTCTGAAATTCTGAGTATTAGAAAAGGCCTAACTTCACTAAATTACATAGTAAGAATAATTTCCTAATTAATTTGAACCATTTCAAGTAACTAGTTTCGCTAAGGGTCAGTCGAATTAACTGAGAGTAATTATTTCCTATTCCAGTCACACCATCAACATATAAACAGATGTTGTTGTTATATTACTGATAAAGTTAGGAAAATAACCCATAGAAATCCTTAAAGTGTTTATGTAGCTAATTTCCAAAATGTGGTAGCAACATCAGCACTTAATTAGTTTCTCATTAATTAATAGTTTAATGTACAATATTATTTATTTAGCTGTTTTCAGTTTTGTCATCAAAAAGGTTTATTTCAGTCTACACCCTTATTGTAACATAAAGTTCAGACCAGAACCAATTTTTCTGCGTTATTCAGTTAATTTAAGGTGTAATATTCTAATTGCAAATTATCGAATTATGTATTTAACAATGTGATACTTTAGTACCCACTTTTGCAAAGCTATATAAACACTAGGCCTGAAGCCATTTTATCTCTTCTGAGATTTTGAATGTGGAACCCATGTTAGTCAAAACAGTCATGATGTACTTGTGCAATAATGTGCTTAACTTAATATGAAACTGGACTGTGAATTAGAGTTGTTAATACTATATGAAGATTAACTTGAATATGAAAGACAGTCAGTACCTAGATTCATTGTGAGTAACCCACGTCAATCTGAACTGTACTAACATAATGGTGCTATGATGTGTTGTTGTGAATAAGATGACACAGTGAAGTAGGCCAATTAACAATGATTGCTAATTAATTTTAGTATAGAAGTGCCACACATATTGTTCACCTGAATGAGACCATTGTTGGTTGGTTAGGTTATATTGCACTGTGATTATTGTCATATAATTAGAAGGTGCAGTGTGTGCATATCTGGTAAATGAGACTTAACTATGTAATTAAGACACGGACTGGCCATAAATTATTCAATTGGGGGGGGGGGGCTAGTGGTTATGGAAGTAAGACCTGTGAAACCAAATGAGTGTGTGTCGACTGCATTATTGGATGTAGATTAGTGCTCTAGCCACTTACATTTACAGGCACTTTTTCACTGTAATTGGTGCCACTGAGGAACAGCTAACTGATACATGACCAGGTATGTCACAACCTTAATGAAAAATGAATTCCAGAAGTGTTTCTGAGATTAGAAAAAGTGCTGGCACAAGCATATTATATTTGAGGGGGCTTACTTTGAAGGGGACAAAGTTGATGATGTTGAATAAATAAAGATTCTTCTAGAAAGCAAAAATTCCTTTTACGCTCTGATCACACCTCATACATTTCCTTGCATCTTGTTTTGCTACATTTTCTTCTTGCTTGATTATGATGTATCAAAGTTGTCTCTAATTTTCCAAATTTCATTTTCAACTGATGCTGTTGCTTCATGTTGGGATCAATGGTGCACATTCTTAATTGTTTGTATAAGATATCCATGTGGGATATCATTTTACACTTTTAACCACAAGGAAAATTTTGGCTGTTGCAGTTTCAGGCATAGTCCATATGCTTGATCCACAGTTGTCATATTGGCTAGACTGTGAGCAACTGTACCTGATGGGAGAAGCAATGTGGTTGGTCGGGGTAAGGAGAAGCCTGTATCAGGGAGGGGGAGGTATAGCGGCTTACGGGTGTGGAAGGGGGGGGAGTGTTGGTAAATTGCTGCTTCTTGTGGGAGCGCGTGGGACATTGTGGGAACAGGATAGGGTGGTTTGCCTGAGGGGGGGGGGGGGGGGCAGTGAGTGGAAGAGGACAGTAGTAGATGGGGAAGGGAAAGGAGACTAGTGGGTGCATTGGTGGAATAGGAGGCTGTGCATTGCTGGAGTGGAAGCAGCGGAAGGAATAGGTGAGTGAAAGCCAGATACTATGAAGGTCAGGGCCAGAGGGGTTACAGGAACATAGCATATATTGCTGGGAGAGTTCCCACCTGTGCAGTTCAGAAAAGCTGTTGGTGGTAGAAAGCACCCAGATGACACAGGCTGTGAAGCAGTCATTGAAATGAAGCACTTTGTGTTGGACAGCAGTCTCACACTCTGTTCCTGCATTATTGCCGGGTTCATGGGATCCCCCTGAGTGACCTTACCATCAAATTACCTATCTCCGGTTGTAGCCCCTCCTTCCACAATGACTTCTATCTGTTCAAACTCTGTCAGTCCATAGCCCTCACCAACCTAGTCCTGCAGAACCATGCAGTATCTCCTCTCCATCCATAAAATTCTCCTGCTCTGTAATTCCAAACTCCTGTAGCTTGTCTCTCACACTGAAACTCTCGCCGTGCAGGAACTGTAGCAGAATGCACACCACCATCTCAAAAACACTCTCCAACTTGTTCACCTCCTACTCCTGTCTTGGGCTACATCCATCCACCACCCCTCAAGCAGCCTCCAAACCTCCCCCACATCTCCTCATAGCTGATAAACCCCGCCCCACAAATCTACTGCCCACACCATACAGAATCCCGAAACTCAACAGACCCAAAACACAGTCATGAACCTTTGATCCAAAAGCCTTAGTCCCACAGATGCATCAGTCCTTACCAAAGGCCATACCATTTGCCTCACTATAAATTCAGTCATGCCGGACTTGTTAAAGACCTCTCCTTCTCGCAGTCCTTACATTGGAAGAGCTTATTCACTGCCAACCATAGCAATAAAATCTAACCCAAAGCAATGTTGAACCGTGCTGGACTCAGTTCACTCCTCCAGCCAATGGTGATGCATGCCCACTATCCCCAAATCCTCCCCAATTAATGTTCCAGAACTCCTTAACCTCAAATTTGGCCTCACTATCATTTCCCATCTCCTACAACAAGGAATTGTACCTTACATCTGCAGAAATAACTGCAATCAGCCACCCAAAAACTGATCCAAACTTCATAATCCTACCTGCCGATGAGGGCTCCACCACTGTGGTTTCAAACCGCAGGGATTACCTTGTGGAAGGACTCCGCCAGCCATCAGATTTATTCACCTACAAAACTTGCTACAGGCACCAAATGCAGCTCCTCCACAAATCCATAGACCTGCCCCATAATGTATCTCTTTCCCCCTCTACACCCTCTAGGGTACACCAATGGGGACCCTCATGGCACCATCCTATTCATGGGCCATCTACAGCAACCATTTTTACCTAGTACACAGTGCCGTGTGTCTGGTAGTAATAAAATTACAGTTCCACTGTAACGGCGATTTATGAACTAGGGAAGTAACTTAACTTTATAAAATTTATAAAGCAGAGTTACAGTAAGTTAAAGCATGTAATAATAATTACTTACCAAATAGATTATATCAAAATTTTATGAGAATCTAATGAAAATGTCTTTAAAACCCCTACCGCCTACCTCACCACGATTGCTTGGACGCTCACTAGTGGGCAGTAGGGATGAGAGTTTGACCACCACTTAACTAGAGAGATCCTTCCTAACCAGCCATAATTTCCCCCCCCCCCCCCCCCCCTTCCCCCACCCCGCCCCTATTTGAGAGTCTTGATGATTGGATAGAGGGTGAGGTCGCCCTGTCCACATTCCTCGAGAACCTCAACATTTTCTCCCCCCTTAGCTTCACCTGGTCCTACTCAATGTTTATCTCCAAATTAGAGATGGCTACATCTGTACCTCTGTCCATATCAAACCTACCAAACACCAGCAATACATCCAACAGCTGCCACCCATTCTGTACCAAGCTGCAACCACTGTGCATCATTCTACATGTGCATGACAACCAACAAGCTGTCTTTCTGCTTGAGCGACCATCGACAAACTGTGACCAAGAGACAAGTGGACCACTCAGTTGCTGAACATACTGCCCAGTGCAATGCTATTTACTTTAGTGACTGCTTCACAGTTTGTATCATCTGGACCCTTCTTACCAACACTACCTTTTTTGAATTGGACAAGTGGGAACTGTCTTTGCAACATATCCTACGATCCTGTAACCTCTCCAGCCTCTACTTCTGTCCTGCAGGACTGCAGAGCTTAATGCAGTCAGTAATGTTTGAGAACATTTCTCCTGGAGAATATCAGTGGTCTTGATAAAATTTTTTCAATTTGTAGACTGTTTCTAATTCAATTTTTAATACAGTCTGGTATTTTGGAAAGAAAATAGTGATTTTTTTCTTATGTTATCATGGTTTTTCTGTATTCTGTCTGAAAACTGAGCTTAGCTGTTGCCTAATTTTTGTTTTTTCAATGACTAAGAAATCTAAATAAGCATTCTTATGTGCAATAGATTCCTCATGCTTCTGTGTTAGATGGCTTAGACTAGACATGCCAGTGCATGTCCTTAGCAAATAGCAAACAGCAAGTATGGAAAACAAAATAGTTAATTTTCAGAAATGCATCCTCAAATCCAGTTCTTTCTTTTAAACACACACACACACACACACACACACACACACACACACACACACACACACGCCTTATGTCAGCTTGTTTGTGCTTGTTTTAATTCAAGCTGAGGCATCGACCTACACAACTTCTTTATTTCACACTTCTCTTCTAAGCTTAAGGCAGAGACCGTTGAACACTGTTCCTTCTTCTTTGAAAACAAATTCCATGAACAAATGAATACGAACACTGAAGTACAATAACTAACTGTATACACTATTAAGCAATTGTAAGAGAATCAATCCATTACAGTGACGACCCGCGTGCTAACTGCTTCAGTTGTGGCTGCAGCCTTTCAATTTGGATCAGTTTCTGCATTTCCATCAGAATTTCCATGAAAGAAGGAAACATTTTTGTTATGCATTCTTCTAAGTATTACGTGAAGAATTTCAACAATGTACAGTTCATTGTTGACAGCTATCGGGATTGGTCATTGTGTTGACGGACTGAAAATGGAGAAAAGAGTTTCGTGCTGCTATGAAACATTTTCATTTGGAGAATTGGACTGCAGTACAAATGGTACTGGATGAAGCACATTGCATGGACTCTGCACAGTCATTGAAGACCATTTACTTTTGGATTAATGAATTTAAACCTGGTCGGACAAGCACCAAAGACGAAGCGCACTCTGACCATCCAGTTAAGGTCATCACAAAAGAAACCATTGATAAAATCCATAAAACGGTAATGCAAGACCACCGAATAAAAATTTGAGAGATTGCTCAGACTTTAGACATCTCAACTGAGTGAGTGTGTAATATCCTGCATGGAGGAATGGCTATGAAGGAGCTGTATGCAATATGGGTGCCACAATTGTACACAGTCGACCAAAGTGCATTTGGCTCAGCATTTCAGTACAGTGTCTGGCAATCTTTAAATGCAATCTTAAAGATTTGTTAGTGCTGATAAGTGATTGTCGATGAAACATGGAACCATCATGATACACCAGAGTCAGAACAGCAGTCAAAGCAATGGACAAAGGTTAGTGAAAGTGCACTGTAAAAGGCAAAGACCCTTTTGTCAGCTTATAAAGTGATAGCCAATGTGCCCCCCCCCCCCCTTTTCTCTTCCCCCTTCCCCCCTCTCCTGCCCAACTGGACCCTGTTATGCTTCAGTGTTGAGTTGTGTAAAACTTCCGTTGGCTGAGAAAAACAAATGTTGGCACACACAAAAAAGTGCTCTTTCATCAGGATAATGCACCATCCCACACATTGTAACGAAGCAGGTGGATTCCATCCAGCTATTATGTTTTTCTTGCCCCTAAATGATGATGATGATGATGATGATGATGATGCTACTCTAGGCACAAGAGGACCGTCACAAATAACACTTTTGGCCAGTTAGGCCTTTGTCAAAATAGATGACGTGTGAGTGCGCACCCGCACTCCGCGCGCGCACGTGCGGACAGAGTCCTGGTTGGTTCTGAGTTATGACATGAATGCTCCTCTGTGGCCGGACGGAGGGACTTTGAGGAGGTGGTGGGAGACTGGAAAGATAAGGCACGAGAGATTTGTTTTTGTACAAGGTTGGGAGGATAATTATAGTTTGTAAAGGCTTTACCCTTGGTATATTTCAAGAGGGATCACTTGTCACTGCAGATGTTATGACCAAAGGTGGCTAGGCTGTATGGAAGTGACTTCTGGATATGGAACGAGTGGCAGCTGCTGAAGTGGAGGTATTGCTGGTGGTTAACAGGTTCTATGTGGGTGGTGGTACTGATGTATCCATCTTTGAGGTGGAGTTAAACATCTAGGAAAGTGGCTTGTTGGGTTGAGAGGGACCAGGTGAAGCAAATGGGGAAGAAGTTGTTGAGGTTCTAGAGGAGTGTGGACAGGGTGTCCTCACCCTCGATCCAGATTCCAAAGATGTTATCAATGAGTTTGAACCATGTGAGGGGTTTAGGGTCCTAGGTGTTTAGGAAGGATTCCTGTAGATGGCCCATGAATAGGTTGGCATAGGATGGTGCCATGTGGGTGCCCGCAGCTATACCCTGGATTTGTTTGTAGGTAATGCCTTCAAAGGAGAAGTAATTGTGGGTGAGGATATAGTCAGTCTTGGCAACTAGGAAGGAGGTTAAGGAGGTTTTTGGTTTGGAATCCATTGGGTATTGGGAAAGATAGTGTTCAGTAGTGGTAAGGCCATGGGTATTAGGTATGTTAGTGTAAAGGGAGGCGACATCAGTAGTGATGAGCAGGACACCGTTTTTTAAAGGGACAGGAACTATGGGGAACCGGTGTAGGAAATGGTTGGTACGTTTTGTATAGGAGGGTAGGTTCTGGGTAATACGTTGAAGGTGTTGGTGTATGAGAGCAGAGATTCTCTCAGTGGGGGCACAGTAATTGGCCACAATGTGGTGTCCTGGGTGGTTGGGTTTATGGACTTTAGGAAGCATGTAGAAGGTAGGAGTGTGGGGAGTGGTAGGGGTGAGCAGAGAGATGGACTCTAGGGAGAGGTTCTGGGATGGGCCTAGAGATTTGAGGAGGGACTGGAGATCCTGCTGGATTTCTGGAATTTGGTCACTGTGGCAAGGTTTGTAGGCGGAAGTATCTGACAGTTGGAGTCCTTCTGCCAGGTAATCCTTGCAGTTCAAAACAGTGGTGGAGCCTTTGTCCGCAGGTAGGATTATGTGGTCGGGATCAGTTTTTAGATTGTGGAGTGTGGCTCTTTCTGTGGATGTAAGGTTAGTTAGCATGTTGACAAGTCCCATACATCCTCTCACCACCACCTACTCCAGTCTGGTCACAAACATCACCTATCCCATCAATGGTAGGGCTATTTGTTAAACCAGTCATGTGATCTACAAGCTAAGCTGCAACCACTGTGCTGCATTCTATGTGGGCATGACAGCCAACAAGCTGTCTGCCCGCATGAATGGCCACTGACAGTCTGTGGCCAAGAAACAAGTGAACCATCCTGTTGCTGTGCATGCTGGCAAACATGGCATCCTTCAGTTCTGTGAGTGCATCACAGCCTGCGCCATATGGACCCTTCCCACCAGCACCAGCTTTTCTGAATTTTGCAGGTGAGAACTTCTGCTGCAATACATCCTACATTTCTGTAACCCTCCTGGTCTCAATCTGTCATTGTCCCCACTAATCTAGCCCCTTCCCTGTTCCCATTCCAGCACTACACAGCCCTCATTCCACCATCACACCCAGTCATTCTACTTCTCTCCTTTTCTGCTACCTCCCTGCCCTCCCAACTTCTTGCCTACCCTCTGTCTAACCTGCAGCACTTCACTGTCCACCAGCCCTACCCTACTAACCCACTCCAGCCTACTACTTACCCCCGACCTGTTGCCACTCCAATCATGCGTTGGTGCTGGTACTCGCAGTGTGGCCTCAATTGCCTGAGACTGTAGTCCTGTGTCTGAGGTGTGTGTGTGTGTGTGTGTGTGTGTGTGTGTGTGTGTGTGTGTTTGTTGTCTATGTTTTGTCGTCTATGTTTGACAAAGACCTTGCTGGCCAATAGCTTTGTGACGGTCCTTTTGTTTGATGGTCCTTTTGTTGTGCCTCTGCGACCCAACACCTCTGCTATATGGTGAGTAGCAACATTCCTTTTCATAATTTTGTTACAATAATAATAATAATAATAATAATAATAATAATAATAATAATAATATATTTTTATTATTATTACTTTTTCGCATATATCTTAGACATTATTATGTGCACAGTACCAAAAATCTTGGATACTAACTCAAGACTTAGCCAGCTTAACTTTATTATCTGTTGCAAATACAAGTAATTTTAAATTTAGATGGCATTGTTCATTTGTAGACATGTGCCCAGTTGCTAACTTCCTCATGAATAAGAGAGAAATATAGGTAAATAACTACAGCATTTATACAGCTAATGTTGAAACTGTTAACAAATTTTACACTCACTTCATTCCGGAGGAATGATATAGAATCCCAAATGTTGGGAAACTAGACAGTGTACTTCAATAAACATTATTCTTGCGCCTAAAAGTCACAGTTAAAATGAATCTCTCTCCAGTATTCAGTTAATCAGAATTTAAACCTTTAATTTTAATGTATGAGAATAAAGCAAAAAAGTATCTAACTTACGTTTTAATTATTGGTAACTTGTAAAGAAGAGGCTACTGGAAGCCATCTTAGTCAGTTTGTGGAGGATTACAACACGAGCAAGATCTGTGTCCACCTAAATAGGACAATGTACTGCAGATGCTTTAGTATCAGCTATGTCAGAAAATGGATTGTCACTTATCTGAATTTCCTGTCTGGGAGTTTAATTAGTGATTCAGTGACTGTTCATTTATGAAGGATGTGAAATTGTAATTATTTCATAAGCTGTGTTATTATTCAGTAATGCTCTCTGTGACCATTGGGTCAAACCACAGTTTGACCCAATGCTGTTTTCAAATTATAATTTCTGTCCACAGTGTGATCATTTTGATATGACTATCCACATGGAAGGACAGTGTAATTAATGAATGTGTTAATGATACACTTGGTTCGTGGTACACTTGGTTCGTGGTACACTTGGTTCGTGGTACACTTGGTTCGTGGTACACTTGGTTCGTGGTACACTTGGTTCGTGGTACACTTGGTTCGTGGTACACTTGGTTCGTGGTACACTTGGTTCGTGGTACACTTGGTTCGTGGTACACTTGCCACGCATTAATTATTATGAATCAGTACATCTGTTAAGTTACTGCAGTACATCTGTTAAGTTACTGCACTTGAACTATTATATTAAAGGACATAAGCCGAATGTAATATGTGGCTAACCATTTATCCTTGCATAAATTGATAGATGAGACAAGAGTTGGCAATAAACTAAATGTTTTCAGTATCAAAGTGCAATTAAAGTGGCTGGACTGCAAACCTGCATGTGGACCACATGATTTGAAATAGCCTACTTTAGATGACCACCTTTCAGCCTGATTCGATGGAGCGCAGATACCCGAGGCATATTAGCACATGTAAATTGCATTACAACATCGCTGATAATGACGACAAAAGTGCGTGAATTGGGCTTTGAATTGGTTCCTTATTCACCCTATTCACCAGAGTTAGCCCCATGTGACTTCATCTTCCTTAACTTTTTGGCTTGCTGGGAAGAAATGTTCATCAAATCAAGAAGTAATAAGTTGTAGTCAGTGAGTAGTTTGACAGAGTCTATTTTTCCAATGAGATAAAAAAGCTGGAGGGTTGGTGGACCAGTTATATATCCTTCAAAGGAGCCTGTGTCGAGAAGTAAGGCGAGTTGCTTATGAAACAAACGTTTTTTTTCTTACTTTTTTACGTCTTATCAAACCACTCCCAGACTAGTGACACTTTCACTTGCCCTTCCCTGCTGAAGGAACACCCAAATGCTTACTCCCAGAGATTGAGAAGAGAGATTGAAACTCGGCAGTGCCTGGGCAACACTTAGACATACATGCTTGCTGCCTGAATGACTTAAATGTTTTTCATACGCTAAAAATACTTTGAAATAGCATTTCAATTGATTTAATACAAGAAAGAAGTGAAGAATGATTGTTTAAATATATAAATTTTTAATTTGCAGAATCACCTTGTTTTCCAATGGTTCACTGAACAACTGAACACAATGTCACACTACCAGTGGATTGCTCTGTCAAATGAGGGTCTGTCAGAACACACTTGTAAATATCTGCCAAAACACAGTGTGTGTGTGTGTGTGTGTGTGTGTGTGTGTGTGTGTGAGAGAGAGAGAGAGAGAGAGAGAGAGAGAGAGAGAGAGAGAGAGAGAGAGAGAGAGAGAGAATTATTTAATTTATGCTTCCAGATACCCCTTTTGAAAACATTAGAAACATTATTTTGATCTTATCACTGTACTTTCAAGGGATTCACTATTGGCCTCACTGCTGGATGGTGTAAGAGCATCAGGAAACAGGGATGTACACGTAAAGATGACTCCAACACCAAGAGGGAAGAGATTTGGACCACTGAGTATGCCAGCTGAGGAGGAGGTATTAAAACTCATTTGTATTTGTATTATCATAAATGTATTAATTTTGGCATTAATTAAAATTAATTTGCCACGAAATTGTAAAACTCTATATGTGTGTTGTTGTATGAATAATTTGAAGGTTTATATATAAAAACAAAGATGAGGTGACTTACCGAACAAAAGCGCTGGCAGGTCGATAGACACACAAACAAACACAAACACACACACAAAATTCAAGCTTTCGCAACAAACTGTTGCCTCATCCTGATGAGGCAACAGTTTGTTGCGAAAGCTTGAATTTTGTGTGTGTGTTTGTGTTTGTTTGTGTGTCTATCGACCTGCCAGCGCTTTTGTTCGGTAAGTCACCTCATCTTTGTTTTTATATATAATTTTTCCCACGTGGAATGTTTCCTTCCATTATATTAATTTGAAGGTTTATAAGATGAGAAAAACATTGTGCACACAAATGTACTTTGTTTTTTCATTTGAATCTGATATTTCCTATGAAATACTGAAATGACTTCTTTTCATGACTTCCTGTAGGGCAGTGGCGTTGTCTTTCTACATATAGAAGCACAAGGAAACTGAGTTTTACATTCTTTAAAATGAAGTTAGCTGCTTTCCATTGAGCTCCTGCAAAAGGGCAATCTGTGAAGATGGTTGTTGCACAATGTAATTCAGATGTCACTGTCCCTAGGATGTGATTTAGACTGAGACTGTTTAATTATGTGTTAGATAATACTAGAATATGGGTTCGTGTCATTGTCTTGAGCATGCTTCCTTGTTGAGCCACTGACATAACAACATAGGCTTGGGATGTGAAAAATGGCTCTGAGCACTATGGGACTTGACTTCTGAAGTTATCAGTCCACTAGAACTTAGAACTACTTAAACCTAACTAACCTAAGGACATCACACACGTCCATGCTCGAGGCAGGATTCGAACCTGTGACTGTAGCAGTTGCGTGGTTCCAGACTGAAGCGCCTAGAACCGCTCGGCCACTCTGGCCGGCTTTGGGATGTGAACAGCGTTGAGTGAGTTGTTTATTGCATATGCTAGTGTGTCTTAGTGCAAAGAAACTACACACATGCTTCTCAGACTTGTGGTAATACAGTGTGTCCCATAAAGTGTTCTACAACTTACTGACACAATAATATCAAATTTGTATGGAAGAATAAACTGTTGTTGATCTGGTGTCAAACTTGACAAAACTTTTCTTTATCTTCATTTCACTCATTGTATGTAATTTTTGGTAAATATTTGTTTTTAACTCACCCATGTACAGTATGCTATTAATGATAGGTATAATTGCAATGTTGATTGTGTCATTTGGATCACTGAGGCTTTTGACAAAGGTGAAGTAAATACAAGTTTTCCACAAACACTTGAGAGAAAAGTGAAAGATTGTGTGGCCAAGAAATCAAGCAGGCCCAGAATATAAGCCACAACTGCAAATCCAAAATACAGGAAGGTACTGTAAAGGATGTGGTTCACATTTACTTCCAACTTCAGTGGTGCTTTGCCTTATGGCCCTATATGGATCCTGTACACATCCAAGATGTAATGCCATGCGTGACTCAGCTATTCAGATTACTTCATGATAGGTGCAATTACACTGGTAGGTTATCTGTGGAGAGGCCACACTAACTTTTGGTTTGTGTAAAGGGACATTAGCCTTTTCAGTAGTTACATGTGCAGCTGTCTGCATGGTTGAATTTGGCTCTCTAACTTTAACAAACATGATCTTGATGTGCTTGTACTCTCCTTCAGTACTTCTACTCCTCCTTTCACAATGACCTTCACCTTCCAGATTCTGCCAGTCACTATCCCTCACAAACCTGGTACTGCAAAACCACCTGTTGTGGCTCAGGCATCCACTTACTTCACAAGTTAGTGACACAGTGCAATTCATGCTGTGCAAGTGCGCGCGCGTGCATGCGCATGCACACCCACACACTCACCCTTCTCTCCCCTTGGGGCACTACTATCCATCAATACCCATCCTATCCCCAGAGGGCTTGCCAGTCTTTGGTGGGTTTGTGCTTGGCTACCATGGGGCGCCAGCCTTTGCAGAATTTTTTTCCCTTTCATGCTAACTATCTATACTCTAGCTATTCTTTTCACCTCCCTTGGGGAACATGTGTGTTGTGTTCTTAGGAATGTTTTGTATTGCCCGTAGCTGACATACGAATAGTCTCACAACTGTTTTCAGTTCACTTTTCCTTACTTTGTTCACCTTCTCCTATCCTTTCTCTGCTTCAGCATTAGAGGCTCCTCCTCCTCCTCCTCCTCTTCTTCTTCTTCTTCTTCTTCCTCCTCCTCCTCCTCCTCCTCCTCCTCCTCCTCTCTGTGCACTCCTTAAGGCTGGCCTATGTGTCTGATGCGTAACAGGTGACTGGTTAATGCGTAATTCCCAGACCCGGGTTGACAGGTAGGGTAGACAGGTAGGGTTCGTACGCACTCCCTGGTGCAGGTCAGACCCAGGGAGGAGCGATTGCCTGAGCTGCTACCTTCCCAAATTGCTGATTGATCCCTCTGTCAGATGTTCAGGAGGTGTGGGTATGAGCAATCATGCAAGATGGGTGCACCCCCTTGTGAAGGGCCCCCAGTTGGAAGGAGCATGCCATCTGAGACGATAGAAATCGTGGGGATTTTCTCGCGATGAGCCAATCATCTTCAGAATCGACGTCCCCCCAGGGGGTCCACAACTCTTCCGTGGTACGTGCGTGGCGAGCATGGGGCCCTAAGCTAGTGCAGTTCTCCTTCCTTTCCGGGCTGCCCTACCCCCCTCCCCCATCCCTCCTCGTCCCCAATCCTCCCCCCCCCAGCCCCCCTTCACACTCCGTCTTCTTGGGAGTAATGTATCGAGCCTTCGTCTGGAGATGGACGTTTGAAAACTCCAGGATCCCGTTTCCTTTGTTTTTCTCCACTCTCCCCACTCTCCCCACTCTCCCCACTCTCCCCACTCTCCCCACTCTCCCCACTCTCCCCACTCTCCCCACTCTCCCCACTCTCCCCACTCTCCCCACTCTCCCCACTCTCCCCACTCTCCCCACTCTCCCCACTCTCCCCACTCTCCCCACTCTCCCCACTCTCCCCACTCTCCCCACTCTCCCCACTCTCCCCACTCTCCCCACTCTCCCCACTCTCCCCACTCTCCCCACTCTCCCCACTCTCCCCACTCTCCCCACTCTCCCCACTCTCCCCACTCTCCCCACTCTCCCCACTCTCCCCACTCTCCCCACTCTCCCCACTCTCCCCACTCTCCCCACTCTCCCCACTCTCCCCACTCTCCCCACTCTCCCCACTCTCCCCACTCTCCCCACTCTCCCCACTCTCCCCACTCTCCCCACTCTCCCCACTCTCCCCACTCTCCCCACTCTCCCCACTCTCCCCACTCTCCCCACTCTCCCCACTCTCCCCACTCTCCCCACTCTCCCCACTCTCCCCACTCTCCCCACTCTCCCCACTCTCCCCCACTCTCCCCCACTCTCCCCCACTCTCCCCCACTCTCCCCCACTCTCCCCCACTCTCCCCCACTCTCCCCCACTCTCCCCCACTCTCCCCCACTCTCCCCCACTCTCCCCCACTCTCCCCCACTCTCCCCCACTCTCCCCCACTCTCCCCCACTCTCCCCCACTCTCCCCCACTCTCCCCCACTCTCCCCCACTCTCCCCCACTCTCCCCCACTCTCCCCCACTCTCCCCCACTCTCCCCCACTCTCCCCCACTCTCCCCCACTCTCCCCCACTCTCCCCCACTCTCCCCCACTCTCCCCCACTCTCCCCCACTCTCCCCCACTCTCCCCCACTCTCCCCCACTCTCCCCCACTCTCCCCCACTCTCCCCCACTCTCCCCCACTCTCCCCCACTCTCCCCCACTCTCCCCCACTCTCCCCCACTCTCCCCCACTCTCCCCCACTCTCCCCCACTCTCCCCCACTCTCCCCCACTCTCCCCCACTCTCCCCCACTCTCCCCCACTCTCCCCCACTCTCCCCCACTCTCCCCCACTCTCCCCCACTCTCCCCCACTCTCCCCCACTCTCCCCCACTCTCCCCCACTCTCCCCCACTCTCCCCCACTCTCCCCCACTCTCCCCCACTCTCGCCCACTCTCGCCCACTCTCGCCCACTCTCGCCCACTCTCGCCCACTCTCGCCCACTCTCGCCCACTCTCCCCCACTCTCGCCCACTCTCGCCCGCCGGCCTGGAGTCTCTTTGCTGCTACTTGAGATGACATGATGGGCAGCCTGACTGTCCTTGGCACTGCAAGTAGCTGGAAAGGAATTCCTCAGACAGGAATACAACAACCCCAGAGTACAGAAATGAAACAATTCTGAAAATAAAGATAATTATCTGCTTAAAAAGAAACATGCTAATTCTCAGCTCATTGTGCTTGTTCATTTATTTGAAGCTACACAACATGGATATAAAATCAACATTCATAAGGGAGACTTTGTACCCTTACATATGCTACCCCCATATAAATGAACAAGCAAAAAAGGAAATAAAAAAGAAAAACAAACATACATACACAAAAGAGATATTTGTACAATATTGTTAAACAATTACTCAAGTTACAAACACCTTGGGTTCCTCCTCTGTTTTCCGTTTGTCTTCAAAGATAATCTGTCAGCATATTAGTTATTTGTGTATTTTACTTTTTTACGCCTTATAGGAGTAATAAACTGCTGCAGCTGTTGTCTGAAACATTTTTACCTTTATAACCTAAACTGATGAGTCAGTGTATCACTTGAAATATTTCTATTACATTATACAGTGCTCATGATAATTATCATTAGTAAACCCTTTAAACAAATATTAGAACCTGCCCCAAGCTGCTTGTGGGACCAGAAGGAACCCTTGAAATCTTCTTCTCCTCCCAGTGGGAAGGGAGTACTGCCTGGGAGTATTCACATCCGTTCATCCAAAAGAATGAGAGAGGCTAGTCCTCCTGATAACAAGAATACTATGGATTCCAGTAAAAGGGCCCATGAAGTCATGAATAATGATGTTTTTCTGGTGATAAAGAGGAAGGAGGAGACATTTGAAAAAATGTCCCCCTTCTATATCAATAAGGCTTTGGAAGGCCTTGCTGGAACATTAAAATCTATATAACGATTGCGTAATGGCTCATTGTTGGTTGAAACTAACAGGTCAAAACAAGTAGAACTTCTTAAGAAAGCACATAAACTGGGTGACTATGATATCATTATTGAGATGCACACCTCTCAACTCCAGTAAGGGCATTGTCACATGCTGAGATACCATGGACAGGGACATAACGGAACTGAAGCAAGAATGGGCATCCCGGGGAATAGTCGATGTGGAGCAACGAACATGCAGGAGTAATGCAGCAACTGAAGAGACTGCCTATGCGGTACTAGAAATGCCAGCATTTCGGCCATACAGCCGTGATTTGTGAAGGTGAAGTGATCTGCAGGAACTGCAGAAAAGCTGCTCACGACACTGGGACTTAACTGCCTGTCTCCCACGATCTGCATCAATTGCTTTGGGAAACACCCAGACTGGAAATAATTACTATTAAAAACAGTCTTGATCACGATTTATTTTATAAGGTGACCGGTTTCGACCACTACTGTGGTCATCTTCAGACCATTGAGTGAAAACCCCTTTCTGTTGGAGAGTTGTGATTCTCCAACAGAAAGGGGTTTCCACTCAATGGTCTGAAGATGACCACAGTAGTGGTCGAAACCGGTCACCTTATAAAATAAATCGTGATCAAGACTGTTTTTAATAGTAATTATTTACAAGACATTGATCACTGCTGTTCCCATAATGCATTCAAAAGTAACCCAGACTGGAGCCGAGACTGCCCTGTTTTTGCTGAAGAATGCAAAATATAGGAGATAAAAGTGACCAAGCGGATCCCCTATGCTGAAGCCAAAAAATACTACAAGGCAACGAAACCCTCTGTCTTTGCCACCTCATATTCTTCCATGGTGCAGAAACCTGTTGCCAAGGTGGACGCTTCGACACAGATGACACCTGTTGTGCCTGTATCCACCACAAGCACCTGTAAGTGCATGTGTACATGTCAAGAGAAAAAGAGTAAGGACAAAGGAATCCAGGCAGCTGCACCAGGAAAGACCAGCATTTCCGCAGTGAGCATCCAGAAGGTACAAGAAAAGCAGAGTGCCTCTTAACACCCCCTTTCCCCCTCATCTTGAAGGGATAGGGTGCAGGGAAAGCCTCAAGACGTTTGGGTCAAAAGCTATCCTGAGCACTGTCAGATGTCATTCTTTCCCATCTGACTGATGAGGAGGATATCATGGAGTTAGATGCCTTGGATCCAGGCAGCCCCTAGACTCCCCCTCGCTCGTAAAGTCCTCCACCTCCCCGGTGCAAAGATAGGGGTAAATTAAAACCGCACCAATGACATGGCTTCCATACTACAGTGGAATATGAATGGGTTCAGGACTCTTGGAGGAACTGAAACTCCTAGCACAGGCATGTCCCTTGTGCTTCTATTAAAAATAAATGCATTTTAAAGATACAGATGTTCCTGTGCTACAGGGGTATATGTTATATGAAAAAAATGACCTATCTGGGAAAGGGCCAAAGGGAGGTGTCACAATGAAACTTCCTGGCAGATTAAAACTGTGTGCCAGACTGAGACTCAAACTTGGGATCTTTGCCTTTCGTGAGCAAGTGCTCTACCAACTGAGCAACCCAAGCACTGTTCTGTCAGGAAACGAAATTGCCTCCTCAGGACCACTTTGAGCTTTCACATTTTTCCTGGTTCGGTTTCACCTTCCCTTTGAGGTCGGCATTCCATCTAATGGGGGCAAAATGATGCTTATATGGGATGACATTCATAGTCAACCCATCTCCCTGACTACCCATCTTCAAGCTATTGCAGTTCGCCTTTTCCTTCTCCACCTGACTTTTCCCTCTGTACCATTTTTGCCCCTTCATCATTCGATGTTACCAGGGCAGACTTCCTTCAACTTATGGGCAGCCACCTCCCCACATTTTTGCTAGTTGGTGACTTCAATGCACGTCATCCCTTTAGGGGTTGTCCCAGGACCTGTCAGAGAGGTGCCTTGCTGGCTGAACATCTTAACCAACTTAACCTCCTCTGCCTTAAAACTGGAGCACCTACTTTCCTTTCTGGCTCCTTGCACACCTATTCTCATTTGGACCTATCCTTGTGCGCTGCCCAGCATGCCCATCTTCTTTAGTGATCAGTTCTTTCTGACACCTACTTGAACGACAATTCCCTGTGTGCTATCTGTTTGCTGACTCATACCACACCTAAGTGCACACCCAAATGGCAGCTTACTAAGGTTGACTGGCAGCTTTACTCCTCCCTGGTGACCTTCGAAGAACAAGATTTCCCCAGTTGTGATGAGTGGGTGGAATATCTCAAAGATGTTATCCTTACTGCTGCAGAATGTTCCATTCCTCGCACTTCCTCTTTACTATGTCATGTCCCAATCCCTTGGTGGACTGAGGCATGCCGCGATGCAATTCGCGCATGGAGCTGTGCTCTCCATGTTTTTAATGGCCTTCCTATGCAGGCAAAGTGCATTCATTTTAAACAGATGTGTGCAAAGTGTCATCTTGTTCTTCGGGATGTCAAAAGAGCTAGATGGATTTCATTCACTAGTTCCTTTAACAGTTCCACCCCTTCCTCTGTCATGTGCGCCAACTTTCGACGGCTCTCTGTGACCAAGATCCATTCCCCAACTTCCAGCCTGATAGTAGCAGACGATGTCATCATGGACCCTATTGCTATCTCCAACAACTTGGGGCACCATTTTGCTGATTTTAGGCTCTTCTCACTATCCTCTATTGGAAACGAATGGAGGCGGCTTGGGCAATGCCCTTCTCTTCTCCGAATTGAGTGCTACAATGCCGCCTTTACGATGAGGGAGCTAGATCATGCTCTCATTTCATCCCGATCCTCTGCCCCAGGGCCAAATGCCATCCACATTCAGAAGTTGCAGCTCCTTTCTCTTGTGGGCAAGCACTTTCTGCTTAACATGTACAACTGCATCTGGGCAGAGGGATGTTTCACAGCCTTTGGCGTGAAGCCACTCCCATACCCATACCCACACCTAAGCCTGGTGAGGACAAACACCTTCCTTCTAGCTACTGCCCCATCTCTCACCAGTTGTGCTTGCAAGGTGATGGAATATAGGATTCATGCCCAGCTGGTATGGTGACTGGAGTCCCGCAATTTACTAACCACTGCACAGTAAGGATTTCGAGCGCGCCTTTCTGCAGTTGACCTTCTCGCCACTTTATCTACCCATGTCATTAATGGTTTTTGATTTGGAGAAGGCCTGCGACACCTACTGGAGTGCTGGTGAGGCTTCCGTGGCCGCCTGCCCGGCTTCCTTCAGAAATTTTTAAATAACAGAATTTTCAAGGTGCGTGTGGGTTTTGCCTTGTCGGACTTATTTATCCAGGAAAACGGTGTGCCTCAGGGTTCCGACCCAACTGTTGTCCTCTTTGCTATTGCCATTAACTCCATAATGGCCTGTGTCTCTTGCCGGGCATCTCCAGCTCCCTTTTTGTTGACGATTTTCCTATCTATTGAAGTTCTCCCCAGACATGTCTCACTGAGCGGCATCTTCAGCGCTGTCTTGATCACCTTTACTCCTGGAGCATTGACAATGGTTTTCGCTTTTCAACTGACAAAACCGTCTGTATGAATTTCTGGCAGCGCGATTGGTTTCTCCTACCATCTTGAGCCTGTTGAACTTCCGTTTGTTGATACTACAAAATTTCTGGAGCTCATGCTCTATAGGAAACTCTCTTGGTCCTTCCATGTGTCTTACCTGGCAGCTTGCTGTTATGTGATTCCTCAATGTCATGTGTGTCCTTTATGGTACTTCCTGGGGTGCCAATTGAACCACCCTCCTCCGTTTGTACCGGTCCGGTGTCCGTTCAAAACTCGACTATGGGTGCTTTGTTTATATGTCTGCACATCTATCCCTCTTACGCCGTCTCAACACTATCTACCATTATGGCATCCGTTTGGCCGCTGGCGCCCTTTACACAAGCCCAGTTGAGTGTCTGTATGCTGAAGCTGCTGAACTACCACTGTGCTACCACCATGACTTTCTCCTCAGCAGGTATGCATGCTGTTTGTCTGCCACGTGTGGCCATCCATCCTATGCCGCCTCCTTCGATGATTCCTTTGATCACCAGTATGCGGTGCGTCCCTCTCCTCTGTTACCTCCTGGAGTCCGCTTTCGGCACTTGCTACAGTGGCTTAACTTCACACTACCTGCAACTTTCCCAGCGTGTGTGAACCATTTACCACCTTGGCTTCCTGAAGTGGCCCATGTTAACCTTGGCCTTAATTCGCTTCCTAAGGACACTACTCCAGCCTCGCTCTATCGCCTTCAGTTTCACAGCCTTCGCATGGAACTTCACGATAGAACCTTTGTACACACTGTTGGGTCTCAGACTGACTATGGGGTCATATGTGCCTTCGTCGTTGGCACCCATGTCTTTTGATATCGGCTTCAGACACACCGCTCAGTATATACACCTGAGCTCTTCGCCCTGTATCAGGCCATGGAGTACATCCGGTGACATAGACTTTTCAATTGTGTCCTCTGCTCAGACTCACTCTGTGCCCTTCAAAGTCTATGTGCACTGTAATTGCCCATCCCTTAGAGCAGCTTGTCCAGGAAAACTATCACTTGCTCTCTCTTGGTAAAGCCAGTGTGTTATTTCTGTGGGTTCCTGTTCACGTCGGTATGCCAGAAACGAGGCTGCTGACGCTGTTGTCGAGGATGCAGTCCTTGTACTTCAGCCCGCTAGTTCCTATATTCCCTCTGATGATCTCTGTGTTTCCATCTGTCAGGAGGTGGTGTCCCTTTGGCATCGCCAATGGTCCCCCCTTTATGGGAATAAGCTCCAGCTTATTAAGCCTCTTCCAGTGGCTTGGACAACCTCCTCTTGGCCCTCCCACTAGGAGTAGGTCATTTTAACTAGGCTGCGTACTGGGCACTGCCTTCTTAGCCACTCACTTGATAAGTGGCGTTACCCCACCACATTGTACACATTACGCCCACGTTTTGACTGTTTGCCACTTCCTGACAGAATACCATTTTGTAACCTTTAATGTTCCCATTTGGGTTTGCTGTCTGAGTTTTAGCAAATGATGCATGGGCTGTTGACCACGTTTTACTTTTATCCGCCAAAGCAATATCGTGAAGGCCATTTAGTTTTTAGTTTTGGATCTCTGTTTCTGTATGGTGTCTTTTTTAGCCCTTTCTCCACATGCCTATTTTTAGCCGTCTTCTCTTATATCAATTGGGACTGATGTATGTAGCCGAGCGGTCTAGGCGCTGCAGTCACGGACTGTGCGGCTGATCCCGGCGGAGGTTCGAGTCCTCCCTCGGGCATGGGTGTGTGTGTTTGTCCTTAGGATAGTTTAGGTTACGTAGTGTGTAAGCTTAGGGACTGATGACCTTAGCAGTTAAGTCCCATAAGATTTCACACACACACACACACACTGATGTATGGTCATTTTGTAACTCCTCTCTGTCTTTGTGTGCTATAGTTTTGACTGGGACATCTATGACCCCAAGACGAACAGTTATGAGGCCTACAACTCCCCTTTCTCCATGCGGGAGCTCAAATTGGCACTGACTGAGATCCGTGACACTGCACTTGGTCATGACCAAAAACCAGAAAGAACTGCACAGTAGTTATTGGGGTATTGTCTTAATGAGCTGTGTGGGAAAGACCCTGGAGTGAGTGGTTAACAATCATCTGGTCCGGTTGTTAGATACCAGGCAACTCCATAGCTGCCCTGAGTGTGGATTCCGAAGATTTCGGTCCACTGTCGATAATCTGATCCTCCTAGAGGCGGCTATTCAGCAGGCTTTCCTCCATAGGCATCACAGTATCGACTTACTCTTCGATATAAGTAAGGCATATGATACTACTTGGAGACACTGTCTTCCTGCACAACTGCATCAATGGGGCTTTTGTAGTCACCTCCCGATCTTCATACAGTCTTTCCTGTCTCAGCAGTTTTTTAAGACCTGAGTTGGTGACACACTGTCTGATTGATCTAAGCAGGAGAATGGTGTTCCTCAGGGCAGTGTTTTAAGTGTTACCCTCTTTGACATAGCCATCAACAGTACCACATCTACAGTAAGAAGTCCTTTACAGTGCTCCTTATTTGTAGTCGATTTCGCTATTTTCTGTTCCTCCTCTAGTGTCGCAATGGTGAGCTGTCAGTTGCAACTTACAGTGCAGAGGTTAGGGGAGTGGGCTGCAAAGGTGGTTTTCCAGTTTTCTGCAGGAGTGAGTGAGTGTTCTTTTTAATAGCTCTTGTCTTTTTAATTTGCCTGCTTTGAATATGGGGGATACCATCCTACATTTTAGACATGCAGTGCAGTTTCTGGGCCTCATTTTTGACTCCTGATTGTCATGGTTACCACACCTGTGAGACCCGAAAGCCAGAGCCCTGAAGGCATTGATCATCATCAAGTGCCTTAGCCACAGGTCTTGGGGACCAGACAGGGTGCGTCCCATTGAGTTTTATCGGGCTTTTGTGCGTTCGCGACTGGACTATGGTTGCCAGGTGTATGGGTCAGCAAAGCCCTTTTACTTGTGGATCATTGATGCTGTCCGTCATGAGGGGATTCGGCAGACCACGGGTGCTTATCGGACCAATCCCATACCTAGCATCTGTGCTGAGGTGGGGGAGCTGCCACTTACCATTTGGCGCCAGCTCCTCATGGTGCTTCCGGTGTGTAAGTTCCTTGCAGCTCCAACTTCACCTGCACACCATCTGTTGCTCGTCCACCTCTAGAACACCTTTTTTCGAACTGTCCCTGAACCACAATGCCATTTGGGATCCACGTGCAGCATGTGTGCTGGAGTCACTCAGTGTGGAACCAGTATGACCCCAAATCCAGGGTTTTAACTGTCAGCTGCCCTGGTTACTGGAGAGACCCAGAGTGATTTTAGATTTGGTACGGCACAGGAGAGAGAGCACTCCTGTTTCAGTGTTTAAAGCAATATTCTCTGATATTTTATCCGAGTACCACAACCATGCAGTTGTTTTAAGGATGGGTTTAAGCAGGGGACTCTGTTGGTTGCTGTCATTTTCCTGGATCATGTCCTTAAGGTCAGACTGCCTCCAGAATCTATCATCTTCGATGCACAATTACATGTGATCTTGTGAGCACTGGAGCAGATGAGCCATTCTCCCGGTGTTAGATTCCTCGTCTGCTCAGATTCTCTGATTGCCCTTTACTCTGCTATTTGTACCCAGCAGATACAGTAGCCTAGAATATCCAGGATGCCCTACTACAACTACTGAGAAAGGAGGTGTCTTTCTGCTGGGTACCTGGGCACATTGGAATTGCAGGGATGCAGGGAATGAAAGAGGAGATCGAGCAGCCAAGGTGGTGCTGTGATCCTCTGATATTTCAGTGTGCTAGCCCCCCTGCATGCTATCACCTCACTGTTGAGGTACAAAGTCATGTGTTGATGGGAAGACAAGTTGCTGGCAGTGACAGATAACAAGCTCCATATCATCAAGCCCACAACTCGGCCGTGGAGTACTCCCTTCCAGTCCAGTCAGTGTGACGAGGTCCTTCTTACTTGTCTTTACATAGGCCACAGCCCTATGACACATGGATTCTAACCCTGGTGAGAGAACCCTCCAGTGTGTGGTGCTTGTGGCGTGCAGATCACGGTGCGCCACATTTTATTGGACTGCATTTTATTTGCTGACCAGCGGACTGCGGTGGATCTGCCAGCGGATCTGCCTTATATTTTATGTAAAGGTCAAATGAATGTGGTTAGGGTTTTAAAGTTTTGTGAATTGTCCAGCATTTTAACAAGATTTCAGGGGAATGTTCTTAATGTGTCAAAGGGTGGCTGGCTCACCCTAGTTTTTTGTAAGTAGTCAGCCAGTCACATTTCCCTGTGCTTTTCTTTTAATTCTTATGTGTTTTGTTTTCTCTGTGTTTTCATTTCTTGATTAGGTTTCTTCCCTCCTAATTGGTTTTAGTGCATGTGAGAGTGCATGTGATACAGAGTGACTATGTGGTTATTTTGAGAGTATCCATGTACAACACTTTTAGTTCATCTCCACATTCATTTGTTTTCATAAGTGTTAGGGGGCTGGTGACCTCGCAGTTGGGTTCTCATCAGATCCAGACACACACACACACACACACACACACACACACACACACACACACACACGGTTATAAGTGAAGGAACTGAGGAAAGGTTTAATTTCTGTTCAATCATAATGTTATCAGTATTAATACCAGTGTAGATATCCTACATCTCTTTCATTTTAATATCCATCTTCGATGTACCTAAAACGTGCATAACAACCTCATAATTGAGAAAAGGCTCCTGATCTTGGAGCTGCTACTTAACTCACTGAATACATGCAACAATATCAAATACCTTTTATCAGTGTGGAAACCCTTATAGGAACATTTTTTATCAGTGTGGAAACCCTTATAGGAACATTTTTTTTATTGGTTCACTGCCCAACTTAATGTCTCATGTCAACATCACCACTCATAATGTAATCACCTTTCTGTTGCCATCCTTCAGTGAAGGCACATGAAACAACATACATCTTGTTACTAATACCATAATAAAACAATGAAAACAATAAATTATTGATAAAATTATTTAATTGGATAGATAAAAAATCTACTCACGAAGCAACAGCAGGAGACACACATAAGACGGTTGTGATTGGCAAGTTTTCGGAGCCAGTGGCTCCTTCTTCAGGCTGAAGGGTTGAAGGGGAAAGAAGAAGGGTGAAGGAAAAGGATTGGTGAGGTCTATGAAAAGGGGTAGATTTTGGGAAAGTTACCCAGAATTGCGGGTCAGGAGCGACTTACCATGTGGGATGAGAAATAAAGACTGATTTTTGGGGACTGCATCGGACAAGATTTGAAAACCTGAGAGCTTAAAGGCGGAAGACAGGGTAATATGCAAGACAGAGATTACTACTAAAACATTGTGCACGAGTTAATAATAGTGAGAAGTTAAGTGCATTGTATGTAACAGAGGTGGGAGGGGGCGGTGAAAAATAGATGGGAAAGACAATGAAAGATATAGAAAACTAAAACGGACTGAAGCAAAGAGGAGTACTGGTTCTCGCCACCAACCTGGCCTTAGTTTACGTTAATTTCTTCCATCTCAGCTACTCTTTGCTTCACTCGGTATTAGTTTTCTACATCTTTCATTGTCTTTCCCTTCTATTTTTCACCGCCACCTCCCACCTGCATTACGTACAATGCACTTAGCATCTCACTCTTAGTAACTTGTGCACGATGTTTTAGTAATCTGTCTTGCATATTACCCTGTCTTCCACCTTTAAGCTCTCAGGTTTTCAAACCTCATCCAATACAGTCTGCAACAATCAGTCTTTCCTTCTCACCCCATATGGTAAGTCTTCCTGACCCACGGTTCTGGGTGACTTTCCCAAACTCTCTCTCCAGTCCTTTCCCTTCACCCTTCTTCCTTCCCCTTCAACCCTTCTGCCTGAAGAAGGAGCCACTGGCACTGAAAGCTTGCCAATTATGATGGTCTTTTATGTGCGTTTTTTGCCGCTGCTCGGTGAGTAGATTTAATACCTTAATAATGTTAGCATCATTAATCTTACCTCTTCCCCACTGTTACAAATGATGGGTTATTATAATTATATCAACCCTGCTGAGAACTAACTATGTGTTATTTCTGAATTATTTAATTTGTTATAGACTGCCTAATAAGCTTGTTACACCCTGTGAATGTTTATAATGCCCGTTCCTTTGCTGGTTGTTGGGTTGGTTTATATCACACCTTCACATGTGGTTATAGTGAATGGACCCTTACACAGTGCTTAAAACTTGCTCGTTATCTTTCCACACTTGTCACTTCTCTTGTGACTTTTAACCAACATTACACCTCCCACTCTGTACAATACAGGGGTGCCTTTTTCCCATATCTTTTTCCATGTCTCAGCTTCTCGATTCATCTCTTCTCTAATACTCTTTGTTGATGTTGGCTGTAGGGGAGAGTTTTTCTGGCCACTTTACCTATTTCAAGAAGTGTTTCCCTCCTACTTGTTGTCCTGTTATGTCTACTGATGATACTTTTGACTGACTATAGCAATTCATTCATCATGAATTCCAATTCACTCACTATTTCTGTCCAACTAGTCACACAGTAAGTTTGGAGCAAATGTCCCAGTTAATGCCTAACCCTTTCCGACAGATTACTTTGTGGCTGGTAGTGTGAAATCAAAATGTGGTTTGCATTCTCCCATGCCAAACACTCTTTGGAAGCCCTTGGATGTAAACTAGCTCCCATTTTTTGTTAACTGGTTCTTAGGTGTACCAACATGTTTAAAATAGTGATCTCGTAATTTATTGACTACACTTTCAATTGTAGCTTTTCTTAGAGGGTACAACTCTACCAACTTTGACCAACATTCTAAAATGGCCAGGATCTATCTCATTCCTCCCTAGCCTCTAGGCACTGGGCCAAAGAAATCCGGTGACTCTAACTGCCAAATTTCTTGTGGAATAATGGAATACAGCAATGTGTGTGCTCCTGAAGTATTTATTTTTACCTTTTGAAATATCTCACAGTAGTGTAATATTGTCTTCACCAGTTGATTCATGTTTTTAAAGTAGCAGTACTGTTTCTTTCATGTGACACATTTCTTTGGTCCAAAGTGTGCATAACCTAAGTGTACATACCAAGTAAATAATTTTATGGTGTCTTTAGGGATGGATAGTAACCATTTACTTGTTTTGTTGTTCCTGTGAAACAAAATTCCTTTGTGTATCTTCCAATTTCATCCTGATTTGAGATGTTTTGTTGTATACTTTGAATGTGTCTATTTTAGCTATTGTCTTGCTGCTGTAGAGTTGTTAACATATGGCTGAGCATTTTTTGTTGTTATTAATTTTCAAGAAATATATCACAAATGTTTCTCTGTTCTTTACATCCTGGTTTGATTGTAAGCCAACAGGTAATCCTGATAAGGCGTCTGGTACAAAGTTATCAGTTTGAAGGTTCTGGACAAAGTTTAATAGCATGTAGTCTATGTGTGGATCCAGTTTGATTCCTGTTGTACCCACTGTGTGTCCCAAAAATTTCACCTCATCCCAACCAGGCTGTGATTTTGATAGCTTAATCATAATTCCCTGTGATCTTAGTCTATCTAAAAATTCATTTAATGTTTGTAAGTGTTCATTCCATGTGGTAGATATAACTGCAGTGTCATCAACGTAAATTAAAATCTTCTCTTATGCTTTTCCCAGCCTAAGATTCTTATAACTCTGACACAGAAACATTCAGTCCAAAAGGTAATACCTGAAGCCTCATCGTCCTTCAAATAGAAAAGCTGTGTACTTTTTATAGTCTTTATGACGTTATATATTCCAGTGTCCAGTAATGAGATCCATTATGCCGATGTATCTTGCCCCTGTTTCGGTTAACATTTCTTCTGTTACAGGTGATCTCTTTCAGGTTCAATTATTTTATTAACACCTCTTGCATCTAGTACTAGTCTCGCAGTTCCATTTTGTTTCGGTTAGCAACTATCAGAAGATTCAATAATACTCCAATTAATCATCCTGTCAGTTTCGTTTAGGACTAACATTTTTTTAGAAACAGATATTGGATATGGTCTTGTATACAATGGATTGCATGGCTTAATCTTTAGGGTACAAGCAGTCTTTATAATGCCTGATCTCACCGAAAAAACATCTATGGGACTATGTAATACAGGAGCCATCTGTGCTTTCTAGTTTGATTGAGATTTACTGATCTACATATGTTATTAACTATGTCCTTTTGATTTATCTGTTGGTTGTAATCATGTAATTTTCTGCTATGATCATTGACTATGTTAACTTCTGCTACTAGTGTAAGATTCACCTGTCGAGTAGTCACTGAATCATACTGTAATGTGACTGTGTTCCTGGAGGGAATGGAGTGGGGAGGACGTGGGGAGGACGTGGGGAGACTTGTGTAAAAGAGAAAGTGAGTCCCAAGGGAAAATGCTTGGAGAAATCTAAACTGATTTTATATTCCCAGTTGTATTGCAGATCAATTACTTCAAGCCACAGATCAGCATGGATTTGGTTCTAGAAGCCATTTCATTTTCCCATTCACTTGTGCTATGGATCCTGATATTTATCCCAACATTACTGGCACTTTGTCTGTAGACACACAAACTGATAAATTCCATGAGAAACTCAAATTTTCTGCATTTTCTTCAGTGCTGCTAAGAATTTCACCTCACTATTTTTATAGAGTGCCAAAGAATATGCAATAAACTCCGTACAAAGATGTTGAAACTGTTCTAGCTCGAGTGGATGTGAAGTTCAGCTTCAACCACCAAATTTTTGGTATTAAATCACCATCCATGAAAGGCTGAAAGACTTTTCTAGTGTAATGAAGTTCTGTAGCTCATCTGAGCAGCACAGTCAGTGATTTTTCTTCTTTTCTACTTCCTTCTCGTAAGAGGACATCCTTAAGTTTTAAAACCTCTTGCATGGCCTCAGGTCCTTACATTTTCCATATCCATATTCTTTGATGTGGTAAGACATGTACTGCATGTGTAAATTACACTTTACGAAAGTATTCAGTGTCTTAAGATACACTAACATTTTGTGAACCCATCTTTTTGTGTAAAATGGTAAGATTCCTCAGACTACGGATTGAAGTATGAAGTCATCGGTGTTATGGAATGACACTTGCCATTGCTGCTGTTAGATGCCAGAGATGGCAAAACTGACCCTCTCCTGTTTCACAACTGGAGCTCCTCCTGTGTTGACGCAACCTCATGATGTACACACATTTCCAAACTCCACACCATGCCGCAACTGCTCTGCTTGGACATCATTTTTGTATGTGTGTGTGTGTGTGTGTGTGTGTGTGTGTGTGTGTGTGTATATATATATATATATATATATATATATGAAAATGTTAGCTATTGGTACTTTCGGTGTCTTAATATACCTGTTATTTCAGACGGAGTCAAGCCATCTGAAATTTCTGCAGCAACCTCCAGGTGGAAGAACGTTTTCAGAGATAGTCGAGAGGTTTAATGCAAACATTCCTTACAGTGGTCTCATGCACTCTGTTACGCAAGATGTGAGTATTTCGATGATCACATTGCATTTTGAAATCATTTTGAACTATTCTACTAGCTGATAGCCAGAACTTGAAGTACTAAGTTTGGACTGCTACCTGTATAGTTTTTCATGATCATTTGCTTTTGTTACAAATGATGTTTGTACTCAGCTACTAATGGTATTGAGTTCAGAAGACTTTGATTACAAATGCACATGATTTTTTTGTAAGGTATAGATTTTATTACTGAACTACATTATAAAACACCTGTGACAAGTGTAATTATATAAGATGTGGTTTACACTATGTGATCAAATGTATCCGTACACCTGGCTGAAAATGACTTAAAAGTTCGTGGCACCCTCCATCAGTAATGCTGGAACAATATGGTGTTGGCCCACCCTTAGCACTGATGACAGCAGGGATACGTTCAATCAGGTGCTGGAAGGTTTCTTGGGGAATGGCAGCCCATTCTTCATACAGTGCTGCACTGAGGTGAGGTATTGGCGTCTGTCAGTGAGGCCTGGCATGAAGTCAGCACTCCAAAACATCCCAAAGGTGTGCTGTAGGATTCAGGTCAGGACTCTGTGCAGGCCAGTCCATTACAGGGATGTTATTATCGTGTAACCACTCCGCCACAAGCCGTGCATTATGAACAGGTGCTCGATCATGTTGATAGATGCAATCGCCATCCCCGAATTGCTCTTCAACAGTGGGAAGCAAGAAGGTGCTTAAAATATCAATGTAGGCCTGTGCTGTGATAGTGCCATGCAAAAAAACAAGGGGTGCAAGGCCCCCCCTCCATGAAAGACGTGACCACACCATAACACCGCCGCCTCCGAATTTTACTGATGGCACTACACACGCTGGCAGATAACATTCACTTGGCATTCGCCATACCCACACCCTGCCATCGGATTGCCACATTGTGTATCATGATTCATCACCCCACACAACGTTTTTCCACTGCTCAGTCGTCCAAAGTTTACCCTCCTTATACGAAGCGAGGCGTCGTTTGGCATTTACCGGCATGATGTGTGGCTTTGAGTAGCTGCTCAACCGTGAAATCAAAGTTTTCTCATCTGCCGCCTAACTGTCATAGTACTGGCAGTGGATCCTGATGCTGTTTGGAATTCCTGTGTGATGGTCTGGATTGATGTTGGCCTATTACACATTATAACACTCTTCAACTGTCAGTGATCTCTGTCAGTCAACAGACAGGGTCAGCCTGTACGCTTTTGTGCTGTGTGTGTCCCTTCACGTTTCCACTTCACTATCACATTGGAAACTGTGGACCAAGGGATGTGTAGGAGTGTGATAATCTCGCATACAGACGTATGGCACAAGTGACACCCAATCACCTGACCACGTTCGAAGTCTGTGAGTTCCGTGGAGCACCCCATTCTGCTCTCTCACGATGTCTAATGACTACTGAGGTCACTGATGTGGAGTACCTGGCAGTAGGTGGCAGCATAATGCACATAATATGAAAAACATACATTTTTGGGGGTGTCCAGATAGTGTACCTTTTATATGAAACGCAGTTTTACCCAGACATTGTGGAATGTATTTGTGATCCTTAGTGTGCTTAAATTTAATGCAATTTAAGATTATGAAGTGTTTCATGTGTTCATTGTTGTTAAAGATTATTGTGGTTAGTAAACATGTACATTATATTTCTGATGGCTGTATATCAGTTTTCCTTTGATATTATTGTCATGTAGCAACTCAGTACAAAAAAAATTATAAAATGATCAACAAACAGGCAAAGAGATGTAATTAGAAAAGTGAAGACTGCTGCATGAAATGAAATAGACAAAAAACTGGACACAAAAGAGTGACAAGAAAATTGTAGAGTATCTAAGCCCAGAATGAGGCAACTGTAGTAACAAACACACAAATAAGTACACACAGGATAACCAATCACTTTAAAGAGAACACCGATCATAAGTTCCGTACATAGGCCATGTACGTAGTTAGGCTTAGTCCAAACAAGTAAAACATGTTCCAAGAATGGAGTCAAGTGGGCACATGAATGAACCTTTGCAGAATGAGAGCAAGAGCCTTCAACTCTGGGATCTAATAGGTAGGTTGCTAGTCAGATTCGCAAGAGGGCGCTGTCTATAGGCTGTGTGCACTGGCCTCACTGTGATGCTGCCATCGTTGGTTGACTGTGCTGCCAGGTGCCGATGTGGGGGAAGTGAATCCTAAGGAGACAAGCTGGCACCCAGAGTGGTGTAAGTGTGGTAACAGTGTTACCACAGCCATCTCCCATTGGTAAGTTGACAGAGACAATGCATCTCTGTGTCCGTCCCTCACAGCACATGATGGCGTGCGGCACTCGGAAAAGCGATGTCTGTGTCTTCTGGGCACAATCAATGTGTGACTCTGGACAAGCAAAAAGTTCCATAGTGCTTAGCACTGGAGAGAGAAGCCAGAAGTGACCCTTGCACTGATGGCTCCATTGCAGGGGGATGACTGAAGGTGAGACACCAGCTGCAGGAGTTGCAGATACTGGAGTGGGAACGATGATAGTGGTGTCCAGGGCCTCAGGCTGTGGGAAGGAGTTGGCTGGACAATCAGTTGTGACTAGTTGCTGCTGAAGCTTGGCCATGTGTAGCCACTGACCCTTGTTTAGAGGGCAGAAAATAAATTTGAGGAGGGTGAAGTAGATTGCACTCAGTGTAGGAGGTAGAAGCAAAAACATAGAGGACTTAAAGAATGTCAGAGAATGAGAGGATCTGGACACCAGGAGGGAAAGGTTTCTGGGAATTGTGGAGGCTGGTCCCCTACCCATGGGCAGAGTTGGTTGTGATGGCAGACCACCAGCCTGTCCTCTGTCTGCCGCCTGGAGACTCTCCAACTCTGCTTGCCATGGATGATTACTGGGCTCCAGCACTCTTGGGGACTAGAAGTGCGAGTGCACACAGGGTTCCGAATGTGTAATGTGGCAATGGAGGCACCTGAGGATGGTGTGAGGCGGGCAGCAGGAGATTGAGAACTGTGTACAACTGACTCCCATGCAGCAGTTGAATCGGGCACTTGTCACCCAACAATGTGGACTTATAAGAAATAAGAAAATGGAAGAGTGCATCTTCAACCAAGGCATCCCCTATGTATTTCATCTGCATCCTGAAAGACAGGATGAGACATTCTGGCTCCCTGTTCGATTGTGGGTGGAACTGGTTCAACTTGGCATGTTGGGTATCATGTTGCATACAAAATTCTCAAAAAGTATGTGAGATAAACTGTGGGCAGTTGTCCGTCACTCAGCCATTTGTTCTGCCGTTGTTGAGCAGTAGTTTATGATGTACAGAAATAAAATAGTGTGTAGTCATCTATGACCACAAACTAGTAAACATCCAGAAAGGGTCCCACAAAATAGTGGTGGTGAATGAAACAAGAAGTTACTGTTACCAGTCACTTTTTATTTATATACACCACATGATTTGGAGGTTCAAACATCCATCAGCTGGATTTACATTTGTTAGTATGACATGTGTTTTGTGTTATAATTTTGGTAACTTGTGGCACTGTCTCCGGTGGTCACAGTCTCCTTTCTCTATTGTAACACATCACGTGCAAACTTTAATATTGTTTACAAAATATGACAGTTTACATTGATACATTACGATAGAGAAAGGAGCCTGTGTCTACAGGAGAAAGTACTAAAAGTTACTCAAAATCATAACACAGCACACATGCCATACTAACAATTGTAAATCCAACTGGTGATGGACATTTAAACCTTCAAAACACATTGTGGGTGCAAATAAAAAGTGACTGGTAACAGTAAACTTGTTGTTGATTCGATATCAATAACAGTCGCAATAAAACCTAGCCTAAAATGTTTGCATTTAAATCGAGGTGGACTTGCTCCTGTGGCTATAAAGGTACCGGCGATGAAGGATAACACTGCTGTGGAGTGGTCTGGTGACCTGCACATTTAGAACAAGCGGCAATTAAAAGTTCAATCTCTCAACTCTTTTGTGGATACGTGCATGGCGAGCTCGGGGCCCCGAGCCATTGCAGCCTTCTTTCTCTCCCAGGCTGCATTTCCTTTCCCTTCCCCTCCTTTCCCCTCCATGCTCCTTTCCCCTCGCCCTCTCCTCTCCCTCTATTGGTGTCCTTGCTTATGTTGGCCCCCGCTATCCTCCTGGTTCTGTTGGTTTTACACTCCGGCTTTGTTGCGTAATCATCTCCTCCTTTTGGCATTCCTTGGTCCCCCTCCGGGGTTTGACCTCCATTACAAAATTTCTCCCCCGTAGTGTGAACCGTTTGGGGAAGAGCACCTTACCTAGTGTCTCCGACGTGCGCCCTCCTAGTACATTCCACCTTTTCTTTCACGTCGTTGTCTGATGCTAGGGTGCATAGCCAGCACGGTAGCCAGCCCGTGTGGTGGGGTCGCTATGTACCCTTTTGGTTGAGCCCCCTGAACACACAGGGATCACACTTCTGATACCTGAGCTGTGACCTCCTCATGCATGCCTTGGAGTGGTTGCTCGTCGTCCTGGAGCATCGGAACTCCCAGCAATGGCCGCCGTGCCAGATGGCCCTTGCTGTGGCTGGGTGGCGCCCGTGAGGAGAGCCCCTGATCGGAGTGGGTGGTATCAGGGCGGACGCTATGCAGATGAAATGCATACGGGTCCAAAACTCTGGCCGTTCTTCTGCGGCCGTCTCTCTGCGTGGAACTGATTCCTCAAGTGCTGCTTCTCTTGCCCCTTCCCTTCCATGGCTACCCCCTGGGAAGAGGGTCAGGCCCGTCGTCTAGGGGCAAAACCTTTCCCCCGTTATCTAGTTTGCACCAGGACTGATGGAGATACTTTCACCAGTGTCAAACCTTTATTCTTTGTGGAACACATTGAAGACAAGTTTGGCGAAGTGGACTCCCTGAGCAAGATGCGGTCGGGTTCGTTGCTGATAAAAACTGCTTCAGCTGCCCAATCTGCAGCCCTTCGTGCCTGTACCCACCTTGGCACAATTCCTGTGTCCATTACCCCTCACCAGTCTCTAAATATGGTACAAGGTTCGATTTTTCACAGGGACCTCATCCTTCAAACTGATGAGGAACTTCGGGACAATCTCGGACGGTGGGGTGTTCACTTTGTTCGGCGTGTTCAGAAGGGTCCTAAAGATAATCGTATTGATACTGGTGCCTTTATCCTGGCCTTTGAAGGGGATACCCTCCCTGAGAAAGTTAAGATTATGGTCTATCGCTGTGATGTGAAGCCGTACATCCCACCTCCTATGAGGTGTTTTAAGTGCTTGCGTTTTGGCCACATGTCTTCTCGCTGTTCCCAGGCCCCTCTCTGTGGTGACTGTGGACGTCCACTCCATGAAGGGAGTCCCTGTGTTCCCTCTCCTGTATGTGTAAATTGTCATGGTAGTCATTCTCCACGTTCACCAGATTGCCCAGTATATAAGAAAGAAAAAAAGATACAGGAATATAAGTCCCTCGATCGTTTAACCTACACAGAGGCCCGTAAGAAATATGCACGACTGCACCCTGTGTCCATGACATCTAGTTACGCCTTGGTTACATCTTCACCCCTTCCTCCCCCTTCTACCCCCATCCCAAACCCCTCTCCTCCCCCCCTCCCCTGCGGCTCCCACACCTTCTCCTATGGGCGCTGCTCCCCCTCCCCAGCCGGAGAAGTGTCCCACTCCTTCGGCGTCTGCCGGTCAAGGGTGCCTCTCCCGGGATGCCCCTTCCCGGCATCTTCCAGGTCAAAGGTCTGCTGACGCGCGGCGACCACGAGAGCCACGGTCTGTCGGCCCCCAGGTCGCCCGGTCTCTTTCTGTTCCTGATCTTGCTGCAGCTGGCTCCTTTATGCCACACAGCCCTCCTCGATCTCAGCCTGAAAAGAAGAAGAAACATAAGTCCCAGGACAAAGAGCCTCTGGTGTCACCGGAGGTCCCTTCCCCGACATCACAACCGGATTCTGACCTGTCGTTCATGGATGTCGCCCCCACCTTGTCGGTGACGGGTGGGGACCCGGCGGCATGACTGGATTTAGCGTGTTCAGCCCTCATTTAAACCATCGTTCTGTGGTTCTGCAATGGAATTGTAATGGATACTATCGTCACTTTCCGGAATTGATATCCCTTCTTTCGTCCTACTCTGCAGCTTGTGTGGTTCTCCAGGAATCTCATTTTACTGATGCTCACTCACCGACCCTCTGTGGGTTCCGTGTTGTCTGTCGAAATCGGGTCGGACCCTTGCGGGCTTCTGGTGGCATTTGTACGTTGGTCCGTACAGACATTGCTAGCACGTGGATTCCTCTCCAAACTGCATTGGAAGCGGTTGCTGTTAGGGTCCACTTCGACTCTGCAGTCACAGTTTGCAATCTTTATCTCCCTCCTGACAGGACTCTTACACCTGCTGCCTTAACCACCCTTCTTCAGCAACTTCCTCCTCCCTTCCTCCTCCTTGGGGATTTTAATGCTCATCATCCTTTGTGGGGCAGTGCCTTTCCACCTAGACGAGGTCTTCTTATAGACCAATTTATTGCAGACCACGACCTGTGCCTTCTTAATGATGGCTCCCCTACTCATTTCAGTGCTGGTCATGGTACCTTTTCTGCCATTGATCTTTCTCTTTCTTCTCCCTCTCTCCTCCCTTCATTACACTGGTCGCCACACGACGACCTTTGTGATAGTGACCATTTCCCGTTGATTATCACGCTCCCTTTCCGCTCCCCGATGGACAGGTTACCTCGTTGGTCTTTCCACTGCGCCAATTGGCCTCTATACACTGCACAGGTCGAGTTTTCTCCCTCTTTGTCGGGTTGTATTGATGACGTCCTACATGACATGTCTGACGCGATTGTTTGCGCTGCTAGCCTCGCTGTCCTGCGCTCATCTGGACCATTTCATCGCCGGCAAGTCCCGTGGTGGAGTATGGCCATTGCCATTGCCATCCATGATCGCCGTCGAGCTTTGCAACACTTTAAGAGGCACCCATCCGTAGCCAGCCTTACTACCTTTAAACGCCTCCGTGCTAAAGCCCGTTATTTAATCAAACAGGGTAAGCGGATATGTTGGGAACGATTCGTTTCTTCCCTTGGTTCAACTGTCCCTCTGTCACGGGCATGGGCTAAACTTCGTTCTCTCCAAGGTTGCCATCGGCAGTCCACCCTCCCAGGCCTTCACCTCCCAGATGGCATTTGTACAGACCCATTAGTTCTTGCAGAACATCTTGCGACCCATTTTGCAGTGACGTCAGCGTCAGCCTCCTATCCAGCTGCTTTCCTTCATCAAAAACAGCTGGCTGAAGCTTCCACCTTATGTTCCACCCCTTGTGAGTCAGAATCTTACAACGAACCTTTTACTGAATGGGAATTTCTTTCTGCTCTATCTTCTTCTCATGATACGGCCCCTGGCCCAGATTTCATTCATAACCAACTGCTTCAACATCTCAGTGCTCCACAACGGCAACATCTTCTTCGGGTGTTTAACCGTATCTGGCTCCAGGGTGACTTCCCTTCTCAGTGGAGGGATAGCATTGTGGTTCCTGTCCTTAAGCCTGGTAAGAACCCCCTATCTGTTTACAGCTATCGGCCAATTAGTTTGACCAATGTTGTTTGTAAGTTACTTGAACGGATGGTAGCCCGTCGGCTCAATTGGGTCCTCGAATCTCGGGATCTATTGTCGCCTTACCAGTGTGGCTTTCGAGAGGGATGGTCTTCAATCGATCATTTACTTCGCTTGGAATCCGCAGTTCGGCAGGCTTTTTCCCAGCGCCGCCATTTGGTTGCAGTGTTTTTTGACCTTCGCAAGGCCTATGACACGGCCTGGCGCCATCACGTCTTACTTACCCTTCATCAGTGGGGTCTTCGGGGCCCACTCCCGATTTTTATCCGCCAGTTCCTGATCCATCGGTCATTCAGAGTTCGAGTTGGTACTGCTTTTAGTTCTCCACGGACCCAGGAGACGGGCATCCCACAGGGTTCTGTCTTGAGTGTCCTTCTTTTCCTCATTGCTATCGATGGACTTGTGGCCTCTGTCGGTCCCTTGGTCGCCCCTGCCCTGTATGTGGATGATTTCTGCATTTGGGTTAGTTCCTCCTCGATGGCATCTGCAGAACAACGGCAGCTCCAGGTGGCTATAAGGCGTGCCTCTGCATGGACCCTCTCACACGGGTTTGAATTCTCTCCTTTAAAATCGTGGGTGGTCCACTTCTGTCACCGTACTACGATCCACCCTGATCCAGAGCTCTATCTCGCTGCACAACAATTGCCTGTGGTTCCACAGTTTCGTTTCCTGGGTCTTCTTTTCGACAACAAGCTCACTTGGCTGCCCCATATCAGACTCCTGAAGGTAGGATGTTTCCATAAACTCAATGTCCTTCGCTTCCTTGCCCACTCCTCTTGGGGTGCGGACCATTCTCTCCTCCTCCGTCTTTATCGTGCTCTAGTTCTGTCTCGCTTGGACTATGGTTGTCAAGTTTATGGTTCAGCTGCTCCTTCCACACTGCACGTGCTGGATCCAGTCCACCATCGTGGTATCCGTTTGGCCACCGGTGCCTTCCCTACTAGCCCTGTTGATAGTCTCCTGGTTGAAGCTGGGATCCCCCCCCCTTTTCTGTTCGGCGATCCCAGCTTCTGGTGTCTTATGCCCTCACTATCCGTTCTTCTCCCACTCATCCTTCCTATTCTATCCTGTTCCCAGACCATGGACGTCGCCCACCCGACTCCCGCCCTCGGGCGGGTTTACCGGTTGGGCTGCGCCTTGCGTCCCTTTGCCATGATTTTCAGCTTCCTTCTTTGTCCTGTCTTCCTCGCTCCCTCCCCTCCACCCCTCCTTGGTTAGTTCCTCGGCCTCAAATTCGGATGGATCTCCGCCGAGGTCCGAAAGATTCCATCCCCCCGGTGATGTTCCGTTCCTTTTTCCACCAAATTTTATGGGAGTTTCGGGATGCTGTTGTTTTTTTACACTGATGGCTCTAAATCTGCTGATCATGTTGGGTATGCCTTCACGTCCTCTGTTGGAACGGAAAGTCATCTGCTGCCACCTACATGTGGGGTGTTTACTGCGGAATTGATGGCAATTTCCCAGGCCCTTACCTTTATTAAACAATCCCAACACAACCGCATTTTGTTATGTATGGACTCGATGAGTGGCCTTCTTGCTATTGACCGGTGTTTTTCGCGCCATCCCTTGGTCTCTGCCATCCATGACCACCTCGCTGATATTCACTGTGCTGCTTGTTCCATTGACTTCCTTTGGGTCCCTGGCCATGTGGGTATCCCGGGTAATGAGCTCGATGCTCGTTTGGCTGGGGGAGCAGTTACTTACCCCCCGTTTTCTGTAACCCCTCCTGCAGCGGATTTACGGCTTCACATCAAATCCCACTTCGCAGAGTCATGGGCCAATTCTTGGGAGGCTACTCCCCTGTCTAATAAACTTCGTGCAATTAAGGTGACACCAGGGCCATGGCGTTCTTCCTTTCACCTCTCCCGAAAGGAGTCGACCACACTGTGTCGTCTCTGCATTGGCCATACCAGGCTGACCCATGGTTTTCTTTTGCGTGATGAGCCACCCCCGCTATGTGGTTGTGGAGCCTTCCAGTCAGTGGCCCACATTTTGGTTGAATGCCCCCTTCTTTTGGCTCTGCGTGCTAACTACAGACTCCCCCACACTTTACCTTTGATGTTGGCCGACGATTCCCGGATGGTCTCTCTGGTGCTCGGTTTCCTCCGGGAGAGTGGTTTTTATTCTCAGTTTTAAGGTTTTTAATCTCTCTCTGGTGTTGGGGCAGGGCGGTGAGTGTTTGGGTGTCTCCCACTGTAGGCAGTGTTCAGAGATTCCCAATTCACCTCCCTGACCGGAATCCTCTTTTTTCCCCCTTTTACTCTGTTTTTACCCTTCCTTTTTTTTTTTTTTTTTTTTTTTTTTTTTTTTTTTTTCTTAAAAAAAAGGCTTGGTTAGGCTTTCTATTCCCATACGTACTTTCTGCATTATAGCAGTTGTACCTTTTAAGTCACAGGTGGTCTTGCCTATGCTGCTTCAGCATAGTGTTGGGTTCGTTCTCTTGCTGACTTCCCTCTTTTTGTTTTTTACCAATGACAACGTGACTGCCCTTTTACGTTTTTCCCTTTTTCCGTTTTATTGTTCTGACTTTTCTGAGATGTCCCATTAGCAGAATGGAGTATATTTGAAACAAGGGACTGATGACCTTGCTGTTTGGTCCCTTAAACCTCAAACAACCCACCAACTAACCATCAATCTCACAATCGACCCTTGGCCAGTAGACATGACGGCAGGCCAACATCCCCATCTGTAAAGTGCCCCGGTGATCACAATGCAGGAGACAAAAGATGTGCCATGTGAGGGACACCGGACTGTCCATGTGTGGCACAGACAACAAAATAACACATTGATGAGTCAATCTATTACACAGCACAAAATAATTACAAATGAGATCCAATGAACAAGCTGGAGGCAATATCGGCCACCCATGCTTAATGTACTGCCAGACATGGTGAAATACAGGATCTGAGCTGACAGCATGGTTGATGCGGGAGCTGGTAATAGGGAACCATCTGCCTTCCACTGAGCTTCACAATTGAGATAGAAACTGAGATCATCCTGGTCAAAGCTGGCTTCAGGACTCATAGGAAGAAGGGACAGGGCAGGGCATCTGAGTGCTGAGGCATCAGGTGAAAGTGGATCTCATAGGGATAATGATTGAGAAACAGAGCCCAATTTTGAAGTTTGTGTGCCATCTTGTCCAGCAGACATGCCACAGAGCTAAACAGAAAAACTAAAGTTTGTAGTCTGTAACCAGGTAAAGCTTGACACAAGAGAGAATGACATGAAACTTGTCATTTGCGGAAAAATGACCACAGAAAAAATGGCCGTGGCCTCTTTTTCGATTTGTAACCATTTTTTTTGTGCGGAGTTGAGTGTCTTTGAGGAAAAGCAGAAAGATGCTCCGAACCATCTGTATTATGTCGAGACAGTATGACTCCCTTCGGGTACAACAATATGGCGGTAGCCAAAATAAACTACCGACTCGGCTGGTATGTGGCCAGCACAGGGTGGAATGCATACTGTTTTTCAATTTTCAGAATACTTGTTCGCAGGCAGGTGTCCAAACAAATGGTGCAGTTTTCTTAAACAATTGATTGAAAAGGTGTGCTACCATAGGTGACGATGACAAGAACTTGTGGCAATATGCAACTTTGCCTAAAATGCCTGGAGCTCCGTCACCTTAATAGAATGTAGTAGGGCTTCAATAGCTGTAATATGGCTGTTTGTAGGCTGTATCCCCCAGGTATTCAATAGAGGGTTTTAAGAAATGACACCCAAACTGCATTTGAGACCCACGTCCCACAAGTTCTGAAACAGAAGTCGAATGTTGCAAATATATTCCTTGGAGTTGGGACCTGTGATAAGTGTCATCCACATAGTTGATACAAGAAGTGATTTGGTGTCGTAGTTGCTTCAGATAATGTTGGAAAAAGATCTGGAGCACTAGTGATACCAAAACCCAACCAGTTGTAGTAGTAGAGGCTGTATGGTTATTGACAACAAGAAACTGGTGTCACTGTTCAAGTGGCAGCTGTAATTATGTTCCCAACAGATACTGTTTCAAAAGATACTGTCCACCTGGCACTTTTGTCATAATTTCTTCTGGGCAGGGAATGAAGTATCAGCACACACTCCGCTGCAGAGTGAAAATTTCACTATGGAATGAGGTATGTATCAACCGGACAGTGAATTAACCATCAGCTTGAAAATGTCACAAAGGCCCTTCGGTTTCTTAATAATCACTTACAGAATAGCCCATTGACTGGATGATATGCGTTTTGTGACATCCAACACTCTCAATCTATCTAGTTCTACTTTTACTGGATTACGAGGTGCTGCCAGTGGCACTGGCCAGCCATGAAAAGAGAGATTGTGCAGTGGGTTTTGAGGGTAATGTGCCCTGTGTAACGTGTGGTCTTGCCTAGCTCAGGTGAAAAAAGAATGCAAACTTCCATGCACAGGTCATCAACTTCTTGATGAAGTATGCAATCAGATGCTAAATGAACTGAATCGGTAACTTTGAATCCAAATGCTGTGAAGGCACCAAGCCAAAAAGATTTTCTGTAGAGGCACTGTCCACCACAAGGAATGTCAGTACTGCATCATCACCTTGTATGTCATTTCTGCTTTGAACTGTCCCAGAAGAGGAATTTGTTTGCTGGCTGTAGTGGACAAGACAGTGTCAAGTAGAAGACAGCAAGGGCGGGGGTTAGGTAAGTGTTAAGAGTTCAGAAGTGAAGCCCTTATCATTTGCAGTCGTAGGGCCACATTGATGAACAGTTTGTTAGAAACAGTTGCAAAATTGTCACGCACATGGCTAATAACATTTGTGTTCGTAGCTTGAGGGTTCAAAGTCACATCTGGAGCTGACTGAGAATTGGACACCTTTGCTGTGTGTCCTTTCTTTTGACTGTGATGGTAAGGAAACCCTACACTCAGGGCAGGCCAGTCAGTCATGTTGAAAAATCATATTGGGCAGGAAGGCAGTGGCTTGTGGAAGTTCATTCTGTTATGGTGTAGCGTGTGTGAAGTGTGTTCGGTGGTCATGGCAGCAACACTGTGACTTCTGTCACTGAAGACGTGCTGGAATGTGAGTGCCTACTGTTGTTGAAGTGGATAGTGGCTCTGTCAGCCTAGGAATCAGGTGGTCTGCAGCCCAGGAAACTTCAAATGCGTGTACTATCTTAATAAGTATTTCTTCTGAGGAGGGGTCTTCAAACTACAGTGTTCAATGGCAGACCTCTTTATCACGAGCTGACCTAATAATAGCATTTTTGAACTGTTGTGTTCACCTAGGACTCCTTAGATTGAACAGTAACGAAGTGACACTTGTGATTTAAACCTTGCAACTCCATGGCCCAAGTCTGATAAGGTTGATGTGGTTGTTTCTTATACTAATAAAACTCCACTCTTGCAGAAATCACACAAGTGTGTTTGCAATAATATGTCGTCAGCAAATGATGCATTTCATTGAATGACCGAGATGAAGGGGGGATGATTTGAGGAGAGATCCAAGACAGAAAGAGAACTTCAAGTGAATTGATGTATGTTACTTTGAAAGGTTGGGAAATGTTGCCATTGGCATTTCATACATGATTCACAGTCTTTTGACAGCTCCATTGCAGGCAGTGAAAGATGGCAGGTAGGCTGTCAGATTTTGAGGCCCATGAACAGGCCTGTCAACACTGTCGAATATGGCCTAGTGTTCCTGCTGCTGCATTTCCTACCACCTCTGGCATCCCAACTGCTGTTGCTGCTGCTGCTGCTTCCATAGTAAACTATGAACAACTAGCTCCAAAGATGCGGCTGTCAACACTGCAACTTCATTGAAAAACACGCATAAATTAACAAACAATATTCGTTGTCACTTATGTAGTAACAGTAGTAACACTTACAAATAAGAATGCATAGAATAATTGAGTCACTTTAATGAGATCATAAGTTCTATACGTAGTCCATGGAGAGAGAGATAGTAGATGGAGATAGTAGAGAGAGATGGAGATAGTAGAGAGACAGCCCTCTGCTCCAGGATTCTAAAAGGTGGGTCGCTAGCCCGATTGGTGAGATGGTGCTGTCTGTGAGCTGCATGTGCCAACCTCGCTGTGATGCTGCCATTGCTGTTTGATTGTGTCGGCACCAGCACAGGTGAGTTCAACTGTAACAAGATGAGCCGGCACCTCGTGTCTTGACATGTTCATGGCCAATTTGGTGCTGGTGCAGTAGTTGTGGTAATGTAGGGCTTCCACAGCACCCAAGGATTTCACATACATTATACAAGTATCATATTGTATTTTTATTGGTCATGTTGTCTACAAAAGCAGTTCACGCATGAGACAAGCCCCAGAATGAGGCCCTTTTCTAACTGTGTAAGTTGATAAGAACCCTGCCCCATGCGCAGCACCTCCATGTCTCTCACTGTGATCGTTCAATATCTGTTACTGTCCATGCTCCTTATACACCCCCTTTTGTGTGCATGTTTCTCCTACATGCTTGAAAAAGGAATTTCATTCCGAAAGCTAGCAAAGCTCTGTACCTTTTTTTTTATGTATGTATTGACAACGCAGCACTTCTGCCTTTCGGTGTGTTACCTCCTTTATTCCTAAATAATTTGTAATTCTTAACTAGAACTTCCCGTGCATTGTAGCACTTAAGAATCATAAAAGTCACATTTGTGCAGAATTAGTTTCTTAAATTTTTTACTGTCCATTGTAATAAAAAATATTTTTAGTTAACCATTTAAAAATTTTATGTATGTGCTCCTCAGGGACTGTTCGCAGAAAACAAGGAGAAGCTTATTACTGGAGCCCTACAATCTCTTGTACAGAAAGAAGGGGACCAAGCAACAATAACACCTCAAGAACTGGAAGGCCAGTTCCAGGCATTAAGACGGCTAGTTGCATCCAAAGTTGGCTTTGCTGCTTTTACATCTATGCCTGGGTAATCTAATGAGTCTTTAACATGTTAAAAATTACATGCAACTAACTATGTGTGAAGCATTTAGTGCTATAATGTGATCAGAAGTAGAAGACTTACCTGTCACATTTTGGTAGATGAAATTTTGAAAAATCTATGAAAAATTGAGAAAAACGGTGAATGCAAGTCACAGGTGTAGAATCCTTTGCAGACATAGTACAGGTGCTATGCAGTGTAATAGAAAATATGTGATATTATGGCGCTGTTGGTAGTGGAAATATTTTTCCAGTTATTTGGGGGGGGGGGGGGGAGATGGGGGAAGATAGAACTTTGATTAGGCTTCACATCGAATAACCTTTGAAACATTGAGAAAAAAGAGCATTTTAGTTTTCCTTCCCTGCCTAATGTACATGGCCAAAGATTCTGACATTTGTATATCTTTAGTTTCCAAGGTTTGGTTTCATCTACATCCATACTCTGCAAGCCACTATACGGAGTGTGGCAAGTCACTACATGGACTGAGCAAATAATGGCTGTTTACATGCCTCCATATGAGCCCCAACATCTCTTATCTGGTCTTTGTGATCCTTATGCAAATGTACTTTGGTGGCAGCAGAATCTTTATGCAGTTGGATTCAAATGCTGGCTTTCTAAATTTTCTCAGTAGTGTTCCTCATAAAGAATGTCTCCTTCCCTCCAAGGATTCCCATTTGAGTTCCTGAACCATCTCCATAATACTTATTTGCTGCTCAAACCTACTGACAACAAAACTAGCTGCTCACCTTGAATCGCTTTGAGTCTTCCTTCAATTTGACTTGGTGTGGGGCCCTAACACTCAAGCAGCACTCGAGTGGTTCCCACTAGTGTCCCACATGCAGTCTCCTTTACAGATGAACCACACTTTCTTACAATTCTCGCAATAAATCGAAGTTGACTATTGGTATTCCCTACTACAATCCTTACATGCTCGTTCCAGTTCATATCACTTTGTAATGTTCCACCTACTTATTTGCAATGTAGGAAAGGATAGGTTGCTTCTTGTGGTAAGGTTGGTATGTCAAGTTGCAGACAGCTACAATTAAGATACTTAAACATAAGTTTTCAACTACAGCGTCTGTCCGAAAAAGAGAAATACTCACCATTCATTCACTCAAGCAAGCACACCTAAGAGCTGCTGGAATTGGTGGTCATGTGTGTGTGAGGTGTGTTTGCTTCCTTTCTTTCTGATGAAGAGTATGGCCAAAAGCTTGGTGTAAGTGTTTTTCAACTGTGTCTGCCTGCAACTTAATGTGTCACCTTTACAGTAAGTAGCAATCTATCTTTTTCTATTTTGTTAATATTCCTACCTGGAGTTTCCATTGTTTGACACCTACATACTTAATCAATGTGGCTGTGTTTCTTGCGTACTAGGGTTTTTCATGGCCATTATTCAATTGTTACCCAGTGGTGGCCCAGTAAGCTAAAAACAGTTTTTTCACAAATTAATATTAGTGGAGTAAAGATAGTTTGCTATTTCACTCTTTTAACAAGGGTAAAGAAAAAACGTTAAACTCATGCACAGTAAACATATTGAGGTAGGTGATGTTTAATTATTGTCTGTACTGCACAGGACATCAGAGGATAATTTTGGCAACAACAGAATTGCTCAGAACAGGTGCAGCAGTTGTATTTAACATCTTTTAATATGATGCCTGGTTGGTGAAAATTGTCAACAGTGCTTTTCATCTGCGTGACATGGAATCATTATGAATATTGATGGGACCATGTGGGAAACTACTCTACTACTCAAGGAGAGCAGCCTCAATCCTTGGGAGTAGTCCTGGGAGGCCCTGACTTACATTCAGTATGATCTCTAAGCTAATTCTTTTCATGATTTTGTTCATAGCTGTAGTCAGCAGCTGCAGAATATTTCATCAAAGATAAAGTGTCAGTCGGCAGCTGCACATGAAAACCATAATTTGGTTTACGTAACCAGTTTCAACAGTTCAAACTGTCATCTTCAGAAGTGAAGTAGGCTAAATTATTAGCGAGCCACTGTCAAAAATAAGAATCAGACTCTGTAGCAAAGGACACAACTATCTGATTCTTGTTTTTGATGTTGGCTCACTAATAATTTAGCCTACTTCACTTCTGAAGATGATAGTTGAAACTGTTGAAACCAGTTAAGTGAACCAAATTATGGTTTTCGTGTTCTGCAGTTGATGACTGACTCTTTATCTTTGGTGAATCCTATTTATTACTATTACAGTCTGGGTAGCATTCTGACTATGATATTTCAGTGACATCATACTTAGTAGCAAGTTTTCCATCATCTCAGATGTGTTGGGATGAGCATTTTCCAAGGAAAGAAAAGATTCAGCAGTGGCACTGGCATCGCCAATGTAGAGCAATATGTGTTCTTGAGCATTATCATGTTATTGTGTGAATGAGATTGACTGTGGATCTGTGTAAATTGAGCCAGTTTGTGTGGAACTTTTTGTGTCCTGGTGCTGTTTACAAGAGTCACTGCAGTTTACTTGCATTCTGTTGCTTATGTAAGTAATATGTGAGTATGGTATGGAAAGTTCTTGAGAAAGTAAATAACTTAGGCATGACGATAAAACTTGCTGAATAGTAGAAGCATTGACACATCAGCAGGCACACAGTGAAGAATGAACGCTTCACTAAGTTTCAGATTATCCTTTTTCGAGTAGATGTACAAAGTTCCTTTTTTTATTAACTTTTTAATAAGACCCATCAGAAACCTAATTTTTTGTGTGCCTGTCAATGACTCAGAGCTTCTATTAAGTAGTATGTGAGCAAGAGCAATGTAAGAAGTCTTCATTACTGCAATCACAAGAGTTTTTAAGGGTTTGTTGGACATCTGAATGTGTTCTGTTAAGTTTCCTACATACTTTCATACTATGCACAAGTTTTAAATTATTGCAGCTTCTTGTTAATGATATCATACTGATCACTTGCCATTGGGTCATTTCTTTTGAAGGTGAGTGCACAGTCCTAAAATTAGACTTCACAAATCACTTTTGCTGAGATATTACATTGCCTTTCCTCATGTCAAAGTGAACAGCAGAAGTGTGTGCATATGTCCCTTGGAATACCTTGACCAGAGTGAGTTCAAACCAGTGTCACTCTCTTCTCAACATTAAGGGTTTAACCCATGTACTGGAAGTGCAGCCAGAGCAATAAGAACACAGTCTTGTTTTATGGTAGAATAAGATATTTTCAAAAAGACCGTCCTTCAGTTATAATATCTTTATTGCTCACTGTACTAGATTTTAAGCACTGTCTCACCTCAAAGTAGTCCTCTCCACTAGCAGTACACTGTTCCCAAAATTGAGAAACCTCCTGGAATGCACTTTCTGGGATGGCTCACAGGTCTCTCATTACATTATCCAGTGTCTCCTTTATAGCTTGGAAATGATATCGTTTCATTGTGGTGATAAGTTAGGGAAACAGAAAAAAATCTGCTGGAGCTAGGTTTGGAAAATAGCGTGGATAGGACACAATGGGACTCTGATGTTTTTCCTGATAGCTGTAGACAAGGAGCAACATGTGAGCTGGTGCATTGTCATGTTGCAACATCCTAGTCTGGTTTTTAAAAATTCAGCTCTCTTCCTGCACACAGCATCCATCAGACATGATAAAATTCTCTGGCACACTTCAATATTCACCATCTGACCAGGTGATAAAAATTCTTGATGGACAGTGTCTTTGCAGTCAAAAAACACAACCAGCATCATCGTGACTCTTGCATGCTATTTTTGGACGGGGAGATCTTTTCTCCATCTGTTGTAATGTTTGCATCTTTGTTTCAACATCATAGCCATAAACCTACATCTTGTTTCCTGTTATGACATTCTTAAGGAGGGTTTCATTGCTGTTTGCAATGGCAAGCAGTTCCTGCATGATTCAACAACAGTGTGTTTGATCGCCAGTCAACAAATGGGCTGGAATTTTGCTCTGATGCAGTGCATATCACAAGTTTGTACCCTAAATTTGATGGCAGATTCCATGCTGATGCTTACTTTGTCAGTAGCTTCTCGAACAGCTAAAGGACAGTTTTCTCAGATCATAGCCTGAACTTTCTTGACGTGGTCATCATCTGTTGATGTGTGAGGTCGTTTAGGCCAGGGATTCTCTTTACTGACTTTCTGCCATGTTCAAATTGCTTAAACCACTCACTGCGCTGCATGCAACTCGTACAACCCTCCCTGTATTCTTGACCAAGCAAGTGAAACGTCTGTATAAAAGTTTCTCCAAGTTTGTAGCAAAATTATACTCACCCATGTTACTCTTAAAGCTTTTTTTATCATCACTTTGTCACTAATCTTACAAACAGCTTGGTTATGTGCTCACTTTTAGTGACTGAAGCTGTGCAACTAACGGTCAGTGCAGTGAGGCTAATGGCAGTTTTTGCCTAAACCTGCCGCTAGATGCACTCAGTAACTGCAACATGTTCCCTCTGCCATTTGGCATGTTATTTCAGAAGTTTGGTCTATGTTTATCTTCACTCTGCTTGCAGATTTTTGTGTGTACCACGTGCTTAGAGCATATTATTCACCTGCTCAGTTAAAAACATAGTACATTTGACTGAATAAATTCATCACCTGAGCCGTGCAGAAACTGAACTGCTAAAATGTCTTGCACTGACAATTTTTACTGCTTCCTTTCCTGAATTGCATGCCATTTTCTTTTAATACTAATTTCTACCTACCTGACACATATCTATACTTCAGAACATTTCAAAATCACCTAAAAACATCTGCAGGCTACTTGTAATTTTACAGTTATTATCTTTTCATTTGGAATGGTCCCTTATCCATGGCTTTGGCATCCATAGAAAATGTACTTAATTGGGCACTGACTCACCAAGGCATCTGGCCACACCTATACCTTCACTTGTTATTAATACCCTTAAAATTTTTAATGACATGACACATTACTGTACTCTCATTGAATTTGTATCTCTGTCAGCATTTTCTTGTGTCTTTCTGTTGTTTTCTGGTAAGCAGCATTTATCATTATTTGAAAATATTTTATTTGGGGCAGTACTGGAGCCACCTTCCCATGATACACAACCATCTGTTCCACTTGTACAATTAAACAGTTGACCAACACAAAATAAACAAGAAAAAATAATAACCAAGTGTCTTGTAAGTACTATAGTGTCCACAGGGCACATTTGTAGCAATTTTTGTTTGAAGTTTACATATTTATTGTTTTATTTAAAAATTTAAAAGTATATAAAATGTTAAAATTCTCTCCTGATGATACTTTTCTTTAGGTTCCGAGAAAGTGTTGGCCTAAAAGTTGTGAAAGCACTTAAAAGGGAAGATGAGGGAGTAACTCATGCTGCTATTGACATGGTTTGTGCATTGATGCACCCAATGCATGACGATTATGATTTGCGGCAAGAACAACTTAATAAGTCTTCGTTACTGTCATCACAAAAGTTTTTAGAAAGTTTGTTGGACATGTGGATCTGTCATGTGGTACGTTTCATATGTACTTTGATGTTATGCACATGTTTTAGACTACTGTTTAACTATGTTGCTGTTGTATAAGTTTTACCAACTTCATTCCACATTACATATTGTAAAAAAATTAATTATAATGAGAAGAACATTGTATTACAAAGGATTTAAGGGAACCTCTTACAGCTGCATGATCTGTTGTGGCATCATTTGCTATGTGAAATAATTTCACAGAATATGTCTTGTTTACAGGGAACTTTCTCCATTTTATGTATCTAGGCTGTTTCTTGAAAAGACTTCTAATAAGTCACATGTACACTTAATATGTAGAGGTAGAGCTTGTATGCAGCAGTCTTCCCTATAGTACACCATTCCTATATGCAAATGTAGGAGCCAATAGCTGGATCACTGCTATTTGTTCATCGTGATGTGAGATTATGCAAAGAAAGTAGTTCAGATGTGTTATGAAAGGTTTATTGAAATTGTCAGCATTACGTAAGACAGGTTTCAATGTCAGTAATAACAAAAGTATTATGTGTCGTTCAGTAATTCATCAAATGTTGAAGGATGAGGGTATTTCTGCATGCTAAATGCCTCCGTGTTCTTTCTAACTTATTTACTGATCTCTCATTCCTGCTTCTTGGCTGGAGAGTAGGAATAAGAAAGAGCAGTCATCATGCGTAAATTTGTCCACCAGATAGAATCATTATTCTTCAATTATTAGTTTTGATTGTATCTTCTATTCTCCATTTATGTTGTCTCATGTTAGTTGCAAAATGTTTTTGGATTTTATGGCTGAATATTAATGTTTTTAGCTGTGTGGAGTGAGGTGTTTTGAATGTGGATATTATGTATTAATTCAGAAACCCTTAAATTATGGACAAATCTATTGTATTATCATCCAGCTAAGCCATGTAGCTCTTCTGATGGATGACTACTTCTCTGCTGTACCCATAACTGTTCTGAAAATCTGGAAGTGTTTATCTAATTTTCAGTGTGTTACTTAATGAATAGAAAGCACTTATTCTCATTTGTTGCTATATTGATGTATTGGTTGTAGTACTTAAACACATCATGCAATGTTTGTAAACGATAAGCGTTTTGATATTATATGCGATCACTATAACTTTAATGACAGTTCTCTTCAGAAAGACGGTTCAGCTTCCTCTCTTGTTCCCATGACATGTTACCAATTGCCTTGTCACCGAAGCCCAAATTCTCTTTTGGTACTGACAGTATCCCTGACTACATCTTGAAGAAATACGCTCCCTTCATAGCCAGGCCACTTGTCAACATCTGTAACTGGTCTCTATCAGAAGGGGTTTTCCCAGAGAAATTGGCGATAGCAAAAGTAAAACCCCTGTTCAATAAAAGGGATAAAAACAGAGGTATCAAACTACAGGCCAATCTCACTATTATCTGGTTTTTCCAAAATAATTGAAAAAAATTTGTTATAAAAGACTATTCAATTTCATAGAAAAAAATAATTATTTCTCAAACACTCAACATGGATTCCGAAAATCTAAATCTACTGAGACAGCTGTCTCTGCATTCCTAAATGAAGCCTTAAATGCAATAGACAATAAAGAACATATCTCAGCCATATTTCTAGATCTCTCTAAAGCATTCAATGTCATCAATCTCATCTTGCTTCAGAAACTTGGACCAGTTCTGTTTCTACTCTTTGTAAATGACTTGGAACCGACTAGCCATGCCATAATTACATAAAAGTTATGGATGACACAAATGTGATGATAAAAGTAAGGACCAAAGAAGAATTACTACATGAGATTAAAAATTGTACCACCCACATTACAGACTGGTTTTCTGTTAACAACTTAGTAATAAACACAGAAAAAACAGTTACAATGCATATACACACAGTGCAAAATAAATGTCCACTAGCACCAGACAGAGTTGTTTACTAGAACCCTCGAAAATGTAAGCTCCACAAAATTTCTTGGGATATGGATCCAAGAAGATCTAAGCTGGGTCAAACATACAAAATACAAATAAATTAAATACAATTTGCTATACTATCAAAATTATTTCTGAGTGCACACCGAAAGAGGCACTAAAAGATGTATACTTTGCCCAGGCAGAATCCTTACCGCGATATGGCATAATCTTTTGGGGAAACGCATCTGCTAACAAAAGTTGTTTTATATGCCAAAAGAGAATTGTAAGGGCAATAGAAAATGTTACATAAAGCAGCTCATACAGGCCCTTATTCAAGAAACTACATATCCTTCCACTACCATGTCTGTACATTTTACAAGTAATCGTGTTTGTAAGGAAAATCTTAGAAAATAGCACCAATCTTGTGTCAACCAACCAGAGTATCCGCCTATATAACACGAGGAGAAAGCAGGACATAAATGTTCAACATGCACAGACAACACTAAAACAGAATGGACCACTGCAGACAGGAAACAGACTATACAATAAGCTACCTAAAAACATTAAAACAATAAAAGACACTTTAAAATTTAAAACTGCTGTCCATAAATATTTATTGCAAAAATGTTGTTATAATATAGATGAATATCTCGAAACATAATTTATTGCCAAGGTTAAATATAATGTATGGAAGCTGAACCTTCAGTTGTGATAATATTAAGCCTAAATCAATGTAAATATTTTTGTACGATTTAAAAACATGTACCGTAAATCACAATGACTTGTCCAATATCATATTGTATACCTTGTACAACAAATGATCAAAAAGACCAATAAAAATGTAATGTAATTATTCTGTAGCGTGTGGCACATATCTGAGCCTGATGAGACTCTGTGAAATAAACCTTCAAATCAGCAGGTGCCACAGAACTTGATAAAGCAGCTATCTTCATCCCACCTTGAAGAAGTGCTGCATCTGTCCACACCAGATTTCATGCACATACAGGGGAAAATGTCCAAACTGTATAAAAGTCTAAACTCACAGTTCAGACTGAGTAGTAGTTTCGTGGAGGCGATCATCATTCGTCAGTACTATAGACATTGTGCTACACATCCCTGTACCAAAGTGATATGTTACACCACAGGAGATAACCATCTTTTTTTCTACAACTATCCAGTCCATTAAGACTCAGATAGCAATGATTAATGTCCTGTGGTTTTTCTGATCTTATTTGTTTGGTAGCTACCATCAAGCATACTGTGAGGCCAATTTTTTTCACAGACGTCCAGTACCTCATGCTGCTGATGTTTAGATGCATGCATACTGGCTATTCACTAACACAAGACCCTTATTTTCTTTTTGCAGACTCGAGGTACAGGAGCACTTGTTGTTTCTGCAATGCTTGATTATCTGACTTTTGCTCTCTGTGTACCATACAGTGAAACTACAGATGGAAAACATTTTGACAATTTGTTGGAAATGGTGGCTGAGAGGGGAAGATCACTCTTTAAGCTTTTTCAGGTACGAGGTAATCTGCTTTCTAATATAATAATTTGTTGTCTCTCTGTTAATTTGACACATTTTGACACTGTTACCATACTCAGATCCAGTTTTACCGTACTGAGTGTGGAAGATTTGAACTTCAATGTTTAGCAAGTATTGGAAATATTAGGTGCCTGAATTAATTCTCACTGTGTGTGGGACATGGACAGAAGACATATTTATTTTAATAGCATGGTATAAGATAATATACTGAAAGTGGTGTCCCCTATCAGCTAGAAACCTTTTCCCACTTTGCGGGTAACAAATGGATTCCGTGATAAAAAAATTCAGTGTCTTTTGAAGTGTTCCACTCATGGGGACAGTTTTTAAGATAATTAAAATATGTGCAGTGTTGTTGAGAAAAGTTATGCTGCATGCACTGAAAAAAATGGTAAACTTGGAGGATAGATGTCTGCTGAATATGATGGGTGGAGTAAGACTTCCTGTTGAAGCTTTACTTACTTAGCGACATCTGGTTTGGCGTTGTCATGAAGCAGAAGGACTTTGTCATGTCTCTGAGCATAATGTGCACATTTGTCTTTAAATATGTGATTCAAATTGAGTAATCGTGCTTCATAGTATTCAACATTCACAGTTTGATCTAGTTGCAGCGGTGACAAAGATCCTTTTGTCATTGATTTTAAAATTGTTGTCATTGAATTGTCAAAATCAATCGTTGCATGTTGTTTTCCACAGAGCATGTTCTCCATGCACTTCTGGTAGCAAATGATGAATTCCTGCAGTGGATTTCTTGCGATGAAAGCAGAAGAGCAACACTTTCTGTGAATGTTATGTAGGTACAATGTCTAACATGCTCAAATCACTAAATAGATATGTTCTTGACATGTGGAATAATTGGGTCTACTGCAACATGTTTGTGTTGCTCTGGCACAATATTTTGGCCACGTAACTCATTGCCTTGTTCAGGTGCTACCTGAGACTGCTTTATTGGAGGATCTTGTCCAGTATTTATGCCCAGAGGGCACTGGGTGCTCTCTCTACCGTCCGCGCCCCGCCTGGCGCTGCCTGTAATGTGTTGCCTCTTCCCCGGTGCTCCCTCGGACGTCCGTGCCTGACTTGGTCGCCATCTGTGGCAGCTGTCTGAGGCCCGTCCTGTGTCGGCCATTCCGTTCGCGGTCCGTGCCCGCTTGGTGCTGCTCCTAAGGTTTTGGTCCTTCCCTGGTGCTCCCATGGACGTCCGCACCTGCCTCATCCATCATCTGCAGTTGTGGCAGCTGTTTGAGGCCCGTCTTGTGTCAGGTGTTCCGTTCGCAGTCTGCGCCCGCCTGGTGCTGCTTGTAAGGTGTTGTCTCTTCCCTGGTGCTCCCTCGGACGTCCGCGCCCGACTTGGTCTCCATCTGTGGCAGCTCTCTGAGGCCTGTTGTTTGTCGGGCGTTCCGTTTGCGGTCCACACCCACCTGGTGCTGCTCCTGCTCCTGAGGTGTTACTACTTCTTGAGGAGTTACTTGGTTCCTTTTGTTGGGCCCTGATAAGCTCCAGAGCTGGACTCCACACCAAGTTGAACTGTTAACCGCTGTCTCGGTTTATTAGGTTGTCTGTGACCTTGATCTCGATGGCCTCCTATATGACACTGTCCCTAAATCTTGGAGTCTGTGTCACAATTTTGGTGTTATTGTAGTCCATTGAGTGACCGAGCTCCAGACAGTGCTCTGCTATGGCAGATTTGGTTGCCTGTCCGAGTCTGGTGTGCCTTTGGTGTTCTTTGCACCTGACATCCACCGTCCTGGTTGCCTGGCCAATGTATGATTTTCCACACTGGCACAGGGTGTTGTAAATGCCTGACTTACATAGCCCCAGGTCGTCCTTCACACTCCCTAGCATTGTCCCAATTATGGAGGGTGGACAGAAGATACTCTTTATATCATATTTTGAGAGAATTCTGCTGATCTTTGCACAAATAGGTCCAGCATATGGCAGGTATGCCACCTTCTTCACATCCTCTGGCTCCTCTTCTGTACCCTGTGGTTGGCTGGTAGCACAAACTACCCTTTGGATCTCTGTGGAGGAGTATCCATTTCTGCTAAACACTAGCTGTAGATGTTCTATCTCTGTGGCCAGACTTTCCGTATTAGACAGAGCCCGAGCCCTGTGAACTAATGTTTTCAAGACTCCGTTATTCTGTGCCGGGTGGTGGCAGCTACTGGCCTGAAGGTATAAGTCAGTGTGGGTGGGCTTACGATACACACTGTGGCCCAGAGTGCCATCTGCCTTCCTCTTGACCAGGACATCCAAGAATGCGAGCTGTCCATCCTTCTCTAGCTCCATAGTAAATTTTATACTTGGGTGGTGTGAATTTAGATGTTCCAAAAAGTCATCTAGCTTCTCCCTGCCATGGGGCCAAATGACAAAAGTGTCATCGACATACCTAAGAAAGCACTGGGGTTGGTAAGTGGCTGATGCATGTGCCTCCTCTTCGTGTCTTTCCATAAAAAAGTTGGCTACCACTGGTGATAAAGGGCCGCCCATTGCCACTCCTTCTGTTTGCTCACTCCCCTCAAAAGTCAGACATATCCAAAAGCCTAATGTTTCTACTGATAAATGGGTCTCATCTCACTGTCTGCTATGCTGCAATAGTAAGACTAATGCCTCTCTTCATCAACAGTGATAATTAGTTTTAAGTTCCCAATAAGTATACTGTTTGACAAATTGTAATAACTCAAGTAGGAAGCTAAATCAGAGTAGTATAATTAGCAGAAAATAACGGGAACTGTAGGTTGGAATATCAATAATATAAGGAAAAGGATAGATTGCTACTACCATAAATATGACATGTTGAGTTGCAGACAGGCACACTGTAAAAACTGTTACACATTTAGCTTTTGGCCAAAGCCTTCTTCAGAAAACAAAACATACAAACCAACCCCCCCCCCCCCCCCCCCCACACACACACACACACACACACACACACACACACACACACACACCCCTCACGCACACAGCTAGCAGCTCAGACCCGAATGCAACTGTCATGATGGATAAAAGCAACAGTCTGAAGAAGGCATGGAAGGGGAAGGGATAGCAATGTACAGGTGAGATGAGAGTAAAGTGCTGTATGGCAGAGTGTGCCGGCACTAGATGAAGGTGTGACAAGACTGCCAGGCACAGCATTGGGAGGCTGTGGGTCAGGGAGGAGTATAGGGGAGGGGGGAGGGGAAGGGGAGTGCAAAGGGAGAGGAGCATGGAAGGGGAAAGATGGACAGGTGTATTGGCAGAGGGCAGCACCCTATGAGGGGATGTGAATGGGACAAAGTGATAGGACAGAGGGGCTGAAAACTGTTGGGTGGAGGGTGTAGAGACTGTAGGTTGAGGCTGGGACACTTTTGGGAGTAGATAATATGTTATGAGAATAGCTCCCATCTGCGCAATTCAGAAAAGAAGTGGTGGAAGGGAGGATCCAGATGGCCCAAGTTGTGAAGCAGTTATTGAAAACAAGCATGTTGTGTTCAGTTGCATGTTGTGCCAGTTGGTGGTCTACTTTGCACTTGGCCACTGTTTGATGGTAGTCATTCATTCTGGTGAATATCTTGCTTAGTTGTCATAACAATATAAAAAGCTGTGCAATGATTGCAGCAGAGCTGGTACGTGACATGGCAGCTTTCACATGTGGCCTGGGCTCTGATTTAGTAGTAGAAGCCTGTGACAGCACTGAATAGGAAGTGCTGGGTGGGTGGATTGTGCAGGTCTTGCATCTAGGTCTACCACAGGAATATGATGCTTATGGCAAGGGGTTGGGATTGGGAGTGTCATAGGGCTGGACTAGGATGTTGAGGAGGTTGGTTGGACAGAGGTCCCCGCATCCTAATAGCGTGCCACCGTCTGCAATCGCATCTGCCTACCTTTCCTCTTCCCTGCTCCTCTCCTTTTCCAATTCTGGTCACCCCCCTCCTGCTCCATAGTCTCCCAACACTGCACCTGGCAGTCTTGTCATGCCTCCATCTCTTCCCTGCGCACTTCGTAAGACAGCATTCTTTTCTGTTTTGATGTTATTTTCTGTCAATTTTGGTGTTATATTCTGACAATTTTGGCGTTTCTTTGCCATTTTGGTGATCGTTTCTGTAGTTTTTGAGTACTGTATGTTTCTGTTTTTGTCTTATTTCAATGTTTGTTAGTGTTATTTTGAAAATAAGACTGTACCTATCGGATACAATTCATTTACATTATTAAAAAATTAACATTTATTTTAAACCCTTAAATCTAATCAGTTAAAGAAAACAAGATGTTGCAGCAATACAAATGAAAATGATTTTATGGGATTGTTGGTTGGAAGATCACATCTCTCATTATTTGACGACTGGTTCAAGTCTTTCCATTTGATGCCACTTTGGTGACTTAGTACATCTTAGTAATAAAGATGAGGTAAAACCAAACCCGCATTCCCTAAGTGAAGAAAATCTCTGATCCAACAAAGAATTGAACCTAGGACCCCTACGTCTAAACACTCTTGAAAGATTTTCAAAAGAAAACATTGAAGTTTCGATATAGTTCTCTTTTAGGACTCTGTGCCACAAATCTGTTACTACTTCACTATAATATGAAAACAGCTGCCTGGAGTCTAAATTTGAACCCGGAAGACAAACTGCATTCAGCACAACACCAAACATTTGACAGTGTCCATGCATCCTGCCTGTATAAAAAAAGTTGCTTTTCCATTAAGTTATGAAAGTTTGTGTTACTTCAGAATATGTGAGTGAGAACTGTTGTTCTAGGTACACACAATAGACCAGCACCATGTCAGCATTAATAGTACATTATTAACCCATCATCAAAACAAGTACCTACAGCTTTGAACACAGACTTAATACAAGTTCTGTGGCCTCAGGAGTTGTCAGCCTAATTTGGAGATGCAACCCAGTGCTTTTTATTGTTTCCTTCACCTCCACCTGAAGTATTTGTACCTTCATATTTATCATAAGTTTACTCAATTAATCATCAGATATTCATTTTCCCTTAATAATGAAACAGTCTTCACTTTTAACATAAAATACGGGTAATGTTTAACCAAGTAGTGTCAATTTCCAGATATTTTTGCGCAGTAAATTATGCAAAAAATGACATGGTTTGGAGGAATCATCTTTAGTGTGGTTCATCTCTTAAACTGCAAGACGATAATGCTTGCTGTCATTGTTGTTGTCTTCAGTCTGAAGACTGGCTTAATGCAGCTCGCCATGCTACTCTATCCTGTGCAAGTATCTTTATCTCCAAATAACTACTGCAACTTACATCCTTCTGAGTCTGCTTACTGTATTCATTTCTTGGTCTCCATCCACAACTTTTACCCTTCCTCCCCCATCCCCCCCCCCCCTCTCCTCCCTCCACATATACAGACGTACACTTCCCTCCAATACTAAATTGATGATCTCTTGGTGTCTTGGAATGAGTCCTATCAATCAATCACTTCTTCCAGTCCGGTTGTGATGCTGGATTCATTAAGCTGTGTGGAGCTTATGGAATTAACATGGAAGGAGTGAGAGAAGAGAAGGGTGAGAGCTGGGAGAGGGAGGATACCAGGGGAAGAGGATAGGAATACAGTACCAGGAAAAGCTAAAAACTTGGCTTGACGCTGTCAGAGGTAGTTGGGTGTTCCTCCACATTCAAGAAAGAGGGGCTAAGATGGAGGAGGAGGAGGAGGAGGAGGAGGAGGAGGAGGAGGAAGAGATGTCACTGAGGAAAATGATGTCAGTGAGGGTTCATAGATGTAACTAAACGAGAGTTGATGGATTAATGTGAAGTAGGGGGAGGTGAGAGGGTGATGATTGAAACAGATATAGGGCAGGGATTGGTGGACATAGAGGACACTAGGACCACAGAACTGAAAGGCATGTTAGAAGCAGAAGAGCAGAGGAACAGTTCCTGTCTCTGTAATTTAGAGAAGCTGGTGTCGATGGGGAGATTCAGATTTCTTGTACCGTAAAGCAGATGATTTAAGTCAGTGAGTGCTTTGCTTTTAGATGACCAAACTTGCTATCGGTATGATAGGGCTGTAATAGGGTGCTCTGATAAAATGTGAAAAGTAGGATTTGCATATAGGTATTCCTTGGGGATGTAGGTGACATTCTAGTATTGGAAGCAGGATTAATGTAAGGCTGAACCAAAGTATTTCATGATTTTGTATGTAGTGGAACACCAGTTAGGGAGGGGGCGGGCTAAGTTATAACATTCACTATTCCAGTGCAAAAAGAAAGCTAGCCAAAGCTCATGCCAACTCTGTAATAACTGCAACTTAAAACTACATCAAAACTCATGAAAAAGATCCATAAATAATCTTTGAAGTAAACGGGAAAACAGTTAAGATTGTGCAGGAATAAAAATGGCCTTCACACCAACTGTGAGATAGAGATTTTTTCTCTCTCTCTCTCTCTCTCTCTCTCTGTGTGTGTGTGTGTGTGTGTGTGTGTGTGTGTGTGTGTGTGTGTGGGTGTGGGTGTGTGGGGGGGGGGGGGTTACATATCGTCTGTGTGTGTGTGTGTGTGTGTGTGTGTGTGTGTGTGGGGGGGGGGGGGGGGGTTACATATCGTCTCCCAGTAATGGTAAATGAAGGGTAACAAGCCAGTTATCGAGCTATGAGATGAGTGAAATTTGTGATATCCATTGGTCAGAAATACACCCTGGTGAAGTGCCTGCCAGAAAACAGCAGCCAATCAATGACCAGCACCTGGGAGTTTTTCTGGAAAGCGAAAGTGTTTTGGTGTGTCCAGTAATGCGGATTTGTCCATCTAAGTTGCTGCTATGTTATTCTGTGGTTATTCTACTCCACTGCATGTATTATCATGTGCTGTACTGTGCTAGAGTTCCCATGAACAGGTAGACAAACTATGAGCTAGTTGACATTTATTGAGCACTGGAATGCAGTGGTCTGGCTGTGAGAAGATTGTATCCTGAACATTTCCCAAACAAAAGACTACCAGCGGTTAACACGTTTAGGGGCTGTGGACCATTGCTCGAGAGAAATGAGCATGTTTGCATCTAACTAGGACGATACAGGATGATGAACAGTAAGGATTCTGGAATATGATGCAGTATTCCTGCATTTTGAAACAGCACTAGGGCATCAGTGCATAAACTCGATGTCACTCGTTTGCTTGTCTGATATGTTGCAAAGGGAACTGATTGACATCCTTGCCATGCATAAAAGGTCAAAACATTGAAAGTAGAAAATTATCAAAGGTAAGCAAATTGTCACGCCTGGATGTTCAACCAGTAAAAGCTTCTCAACAGTACGTATTTTCCGTACTTCACGCTGTTTATGGGCGAGGCTGTTCGTGCTAGGGAAGCAGTATTTAACTTCTACAACCATCACCAGCGGATGCATGAAAATAGCCATAATATTCAAGAACATGGTTACCAGGAAAGATTTTCAGTGAATGTCTGGACAGGAATTGTTGGTGCCAACATCCTACCTCTGCCAGATTAACTGACAAAATCATTTACAGTTTTTACAATTAGAATGTCCAGATTGTTGGAAGACATTCTCTCCAAATTTTCCAACAGATGTTTTTCAAACAGGATGGGGTACCACTGCATTCCACTTCAGCAGTCAGATGGCATTTGAGTAACACGTTTAGAACACAAGTGGGTCGGGTACGATGGTACGTGCGAGTAGCCTCCCAGATTGTAACACCACTAGGCTTTCGAGAATGGGGTTTCACAAAAGACATCATATATTGGGCATCTCAAATAGCTAATTGGGAAGAAGTTATGAGGATGTGACAGTCACTTGCAACATCCCAGGAATTTTCAAAAGGGTGTGCCAATAATTTCCTTGACAGTGTCAACTTTGTAGTGATACTGGGCACAGTGGTTTTGAATGCGGGGGAAAAGGTTTTTTGGGAAAAAGAATTTAAAATTATATTTTGTTTCCTTTTTATCCTTGTCTTAGTTCACATTTACTGAACCACTGTACTTGTAAGAATAAAAGTTATTTCGTCCTCATATCATCATTATAGTTTTCTGACTCCAGTTTCCTAGGTGTGGTGAACAAGTGCTTGCCATCTCATTCTGTCTTCATAGATCTTCTGTTTGAGGACGGCTTCCCATGTGTGTCCTTTCTCCTCCACATATGCTCTTCCAGTCTTTGTCCAGCATTTTCTTGGTCTTCCCCGTGGTCTTCTTCCTACGAGGCTCAGGTTGAAATACCTTTTGGCAGGTCTTTGGCTGTTCATTCTCATTATGTGCCCACACCTTTGAAGCCTGTGTTTCTTTATGACACTCATAACAGGAACCTCAATATCAGCTACTTTTCTGTTCACCTCATTCCTGTTTTTGTCCTTTCTAGCTGTTTGATTCGTAGTTATAATGAATCTCTCTTCTGTTTCCTGAATTCTGGTGAAGTCTTTGTTTAGTAGGGTACATATTTCTAAACCGTGTGTTAGGATTGGCATAAAATAGTTGTGGTACTAGTAGCTTTTGCTTTTTGTGGCATTTTGTCATCCCAGAGAAGATTTCTCTCTTTGTGAGCAAAAATTGAAACAGTTGACAAGGGCCAGTTCGAGGTCATTTTTCCAAACGAACCCTTTTTTCTGCCTTTTGCCTCGTACAGTTTGATCCGTTTCAATATTCACTACTAATTGTGGTGCACATTACATACAAATCTTGCACTCGGGCACCCATAATGTTCTCCTCAGCTTGGCGCCCCAAGCAGTCGGTACTAATTGTGGTACGTTCAGTACAGAAATACTGCAGTGTGGCACTTGTGCCTTACAGTTCAGCTTGTGACCTTAGGATTTTATTATTAACAGCATTGCACCTTACAGCAACACTTGTAAACCCTCTCACTGCTGTGCTGTTTCTGCAGTACAACTGACCACCTTACCAAATTAATGGCACTATGCTATTTTTACCACAGTTGATTTTAGTCCATCTTCTCAAATGAAATCATTATCTTAAACTAATTTAATATGTAACTGTGCTCTTTAGCATAGTGGGTATTAGCTGGGGCAATTTAGTTCAAATGCAAACTCTCTCATTTTCTCATCACTGTCTGGCTGTTGTTTATGGCCGTAGTTCCACAATAGTGGATTTCGATCCTATGGTTGTTTCACAAATTGTATTCAATGTTTCATACAGTACTGTTACATAATCATTACAATGTTTTTCTCCATCCTGTACTTAGTGTAAGGTTTGTGTAGGAAGTTTCGTGTAGAAGCAATGCTTGTCATTAATATGGGTTAACGTCGCTGTGAGTTTAGGAGCAGCAGTCCTTATTCAAAACAGATATTTAGTTTGGTGTTGATAAGTAGTCACAAATTATTGCACATCACATGTATTGTTTCACCTTTATAGATTTGAGAACAGATCAGTGAAAATATTTAGGTACTCAGGAAATTTGGAGTAAAGAAGATTGCTGATCACAAATTTATTGTTTGAAAGAAGAGAATCACAAAGAACTCGTTAGGCAATGGGTGAATATGAGAAATAGGAGATTATTTTGATGTTTTTCTTCTTTGATGTTGTTCTTCTTTTCTTACAGTGAGCATTACCATCATGAATGATGCGATATTTTTTTGGTTTCTCCAGTGACTTGTGGCAAAGAAAGTATTATATACCTTCCAAGATTGACTGTTCTTTGATACTGTAAAATAGTTTTCATGGCGTATCCAATGCAACCAAACATACAAATGGTAATTTTATTTGCGAAATGAAGCTGTTGGCTCCTGCAGAAGTGATGTGACCTCCTTTATCAGATTAGATTATAAAAGTCAGTGTCTTGGTTATGTCAGTGCTATGTACCTATGTGTCACTGCTATAATTTTTACATCTGTTGCTGGCTGCAAAACTGGAAATGGTTATAAATAAAAAAAGTAGCATGTGATTAAGACAATGACTTTTATACTCTAATCTGAACATTTTATTCGAAGTGTAGTTTTTGGTTTGTATTGAGAGAGACTTAATTTGACTTTGGCCTGTATGGGGGCATAGGGTATCTAGCAGAACTCGCCATCCTCTGTCTTTAGACATTTTCCTAAAATCTGTCCAGGTCTTGCCAACTCTCCTCTCCTCACCTCCCTGCCAACCATCATCATCCATGTGCCTCTAGCCCTGCCTCTCTTCCTTGTTCCCTGGGGATTCTGTTCTTGTGCATTCTTTTTAATTGCTCTGCCTGACTCTGTCAGTGTGTGCCCCAACCATCTCCACTTTCTCTCAGCTTCCTGCTCTTCTGTAGGTATCTGGAGCTCTTCATTACTTACTTTTTTCTGGCCACCAGATATTCATGATGCACCAGGGACAAAAACAGAGATGATGTAACTTACCAAATGAAAGCGCTGGCATGTTGATAGACACACAAACAAACACAAACATACACACAAAATTCAAGCTTTCGCAACCAACGGTTGCTTCGTCAGGAAAGAGGGTAGGAGAGGGAAAGACGAAAGGAAGCAAAAACTTCATTTTTTTCAGTTAGTCTCTTGTTAGTACCCTGCTCCCTCTTTCACAATCACTTAACTTTGCAGACATATTTAATAAAATATCTGTTTCACCCTTTCTGAATTTCTCGTTCCATCATTAACTTATTGTTGCCTAAACAAAATGCCAACAGAATGCAAAAGATGCTAAAGTGCTTTTGCCAGCCACTGCGCGATACTATGCTCCCAACACCGCTGTGGTGTCGTGGGCCACTGAGCGATACCACGCACATGACACCACTTTGGTGTCACTGGCCGTTGACTGTTATTTCATGCACAACACCAATGTGGTGTAACCGGACGGCATTGTGTTAATTGATTTAATCAATTGTTCAGTTTTTATAGGGTCTTGTGAAGCTTTGAGACACTCACAAACTTCAGAAATGGTAGGTCTCTTCTTTGTTACTGATGGTATAGTTTAAAAATCTGTATGTTGCCTCCATCTGTTCCACTCCTCTGTAAGTGCCATAAATGGTATGTTGATACATACGTCTAATGGTCGAAGTAAGCTAGTTTGCCGTCCTGGAATGAGAGCTAACTGAGTTTTCAGTTCATTCGGTCTATTTTTAACATGTTCTGTTCTGTGAGACTGAAACTGTTTGCATACTAACAGGGCAGGTTCTTGAGTAAGGCTAGACCAAATACTTTCTATCCACAATCTCATTCCTTTTCCGCCAATCCAGCCTTTATGGTGAACGTAGACAAATACTCCTTTCAGCAATTGCTCCTGAGAAAGCATCTTCTTTTTCAAAATCAAAAGTATTGCCAATTTTGTCCCAATTTTGGCAATTTTGGAACCGATAGTTCTGTTAGAAGACACATCAAAGGTTAGTGGAGTCTTGTTCATGTTTCCTGTTTGTGAAAGTTCAAACTTTTCTCATTTCCTTGCATTAATGACAAATAGATTTCAACAGTTTGTTCATCTTACTTGGCTGGCATCTTCTGTGATATTTTTGTCTTGGTCTGCAGACAAAGAGAATACTACTTCATAAATCTTGAACCCCATGCTGTTGTCGATTAGTCAGTGATCCCTTTGTTAGGGGATATTTCTTTCACTTGATGAATGATCATTTTTGTAGAAACTGAAATTACCACTTGTCTGTTCTCTAAAATCCAAGTACTGAGTTCTGTTTCAAGTTTTGGCCAATTGACAGTTCCACTTCTCAGAGTATGTTTACTTTGAGGAGCTTTCGTTAAAACACCTTTCTGATTCAGCTGCGTTCCTACCATTGTTTTCAATTGTAAGTGACCCAAAATGCCTCTCTGCAGCACTGTTCCATGCTGCTTACATGCACTAGTGTAACAATGCAGTTTTTCAGCCATAGTTTGCAAATAAAACTACGATAAAGGTGTGACACAAGTGGATCTTCACACTAAGCACAACAATAACTGAAACTTGAATGAGCATATCTTATCTTGATACCGGTATATATGAAGCACACAGTTTGTGGACCTTTTGTCGTAGGAAAAAGTGAGTCTTATAGGCTGGCAAATACTGTATGTAGTACTTTGATTTCAGATTGTTGTGTACTATTTTTACAGGTAGTTTACATGTAGTTCATTTAACACCATACACTCACAGCCTTGGAATTTAAGTTAGATACCCTTTGATTTTTCCATGCCTTTACTTTTGCTCTTCACCCTCATTATCCCCAGTTGCAGGGGAAAAGGGGGGGGGGGTGGAGGAGGAGGAGGAGGAGGAGGAGGAGGAGGAGGAGGAGGAGGAGGAATGACGAAGATGTGAATTTACAGTGATTTATTTATTGGAAAATTACTATTTTCTTCCTTTATGATTGATAAAGATGTATTGTTCATGTTGAGGGCACTCAGATTCAATTCCTTTTATGTGTTTTTAGCATGGTATTATTGATGGTTGTCAGTTACTATTTCCTTCAGCTCAGAACTACAATAACTGTGCTTGTAACCTCTGAATTTTCAAGTGGTATTATATGGTAAATTCCTTGATAATATTTTTGCACCATTTCATGTTGCTGTGAACTACATGTAGTCATTATTTAAATGAAAATACATTTCTTCTATCCGAGAGGCATGAATATTGTTGGAAAAACCATCCTGGATTTTGCCTGATTGGTTTAGGCAGGCCATGGTATGGATAAATCAGTGAGCTGAAATTTAGATATACAGTAGAACTCCAGGTATCTGAAATCTGGCTATCTGAATTGATGATCATCCAAATTGCAAAATAATGATTCTGACTGAGTGCGCTATTGTCCTTAGCTCTGTGAGGTTAGTGTAGGCACAGTGTGAACATAATTGTGATGAGGAGTCACAGTCACCAGGTGACTGGCCCAGCCCACCTGTTACTGTTCCTTTTGATTACTAGTTAGTCTGTGTGTTGTGAACCTACTGACTGTACGCATTGTTTTGTTTGTGAGTGCATTCCATTGTTCACTGTAGCATCCAAAAGAAAACATGTTGTGTTATCAGTGGCAGATAAACTAAAAATTATAGAGCAGTCATAGAAAGGAGCTACAGGCAAATAGTTGGTTGAGATGTGCGGTGCTGAACGAGCAGTGATTTCAGACATTAACAGGAACAAACCTATGCTTTTAAACTTCATGTTAGTGCTTGAAAACAAAGATGGAAGTCCTTCAAGAAAAAGAATGAAGGCAGCAGCAAACAAAAAATTTAGAATACGCTGTTTTAAAGTGATTTTTGCAGCTACGTTCTGTGGGAAACCCAATTTCAGGTCCGATTCTTTGTGAGAAAGCTAAGATTGTAGCTCAGGAGTTGTTGTTCATCCTTCAAAGCAAATAACAGCTGGCTAAGAAATTTTAAGTGCAGGTATGGTGTCCATGAATTAGATTAAAGTGGTGAGAAGTTGTCAACAGACTCCAAAGCTGCAGAAGATTCTATTGAAAAATTTAAAGTTGTAGCAGACTCCTACAATCCTGAGCTTTTGTACAACACTGAGGAGACCGGTCTTGTTTGGAAAGCTCTGCAGAAACCACTTTAGCGTCTAAAAGGGAGTGTAGTGCTCGAGAATATGAAGTTAATAAAGACGGTGTTATGGTGCTTACCTGTGTAAACTCTGCAGGAAGCCGTAAAATACCCCCTTCTGTTGCCAGGGGAGTCAAAAACAACCCAAGGCTTGGATGAATGCAGAAGTGAAAAAGCAACAAAAATCTCTTGGAAAAGAGGCAATAAATTGCTTTTGATTGTTGATAATGCACCAGCTCATCCCATTGGAGAATTGTTGTAGAGATGGAATGGCCAGTTTACAACAGTCTTTTTACCACCAAATGTCACAAGCTTGCCTCAGCCACAGGGCCAGTCTGTTATCGAAACCATGAAATGCCATTACAAAAGGCAATTTTTACGGAAACTTTTGGTAAAGAGTGAAGACAAAGGTGGTGTGTTGGGTGGCCACAAAAAAGTAAATTTGAAAGATTGCGCTTACGTGGATGTGGAAGCTTGGAACTTGGTTAAGGCATTCACATTAAAATATATGTTGAAGAAGTTGAAAGGCATACCAACCGAAGAAGAGAAGGAAAAAGAGGAGGAGGAAAGAGATGCTCAAGAAAGGGAAATGGAAGAGACTGGAGATGAGGATGACATGTTACTTGAGGAATTAAGAAATTTGTGGATGTTAAGAAGTTAGTGCTGAAGATACAGCAGAATGGATGGTGTGTGATTTGTCAGACCCTGGGTTTCAAATTCTAAATGATGGTGACGTTATTGAAAGTGTCAGAGCAGAAAGTGTCGAGCAAGAAGATGGCCTTAATGTGAAAGTGGAAGCAGACACAGCAAGCATTTGCCAGCCTTGAAGCTGCATTGATTTGTATGGAGTATCAACCCAAGTATGACCAGATGCAACTTTTCACTGCGCACGACTTGGCTGCCCAGGAACGTATGAAGACAGTCAAACAGCTTGCTTTGACTGAGATGTTCAGCAAGCAATGGCTATCAGCACCTATACTGTACAGTACCACTATATAACTTGTACGTAAAAGTGGTGCATTTTCATTTTAATTAAAACCTTTTTTCCTTTAAAAATATATTTTCTCCCACTTTCAACATAAAATACATAATTACAGTAATTAAAATGTGTAGACACTTTATTTTTTCGAAAAACACCCAATTACTTGAATTTTTGATTATCTGAATGGGTCCAGTCCCAATTAATTCAGATAAGTGGTGTTCTACTGTACCTCTTTCTAAATACCATTCCATTTTGCTGCATTATCATGTGATGATTGCAGAACTTGATGTATTTCCATTTTCGTTAGAAGAAGATTAAGTGTACCATTATACTGTATGTGGAAGCCTGACTCAGGAAGGTGCAAGCAGTTAACTTAAGAAACTGGTACAACTCTCTACAATTTAGGGACTGAAGACACCTATGCCAAATAATATCATAAATATTGTGTTAATTATTATTGTTCTATTTGTTTTTAGTTGCTTAAATTTCAGTTCATGTGCTTTTTTTATGCACATCATGTCTTTATCAGTGTATGACCCTAAATGTATTAATGATAAAGTTTGTCCATTGTCGAAATACGTGAAGATGTTTTATTCATGTAGCATACATTTTGACAGCATCCATCATTAGCTATTGTGAAGGGTGCTGGCCTGGTAATGAGAGCAGTTATAGAAGAAGGTGATGCAGAGGTGTCAGCAAAGATGCAAGATCTCGCCTTGGCAGAGGGTGCTCTGCCACGGCACTTGCTGACTGCTCTCTTCACCCAAGGCTCTGATGGCCGCCTTCTTACTCATCGACAATTGTCACGACATCTTGTTGGCCTGTGGGTTACTGGTCACCCCACGGCCATGGGGCTACTCAAAAGAATTATGGTAAGATTTACAAAACATGAATTTTATGGTAGTGAGGTGATAAATTAAGTTAGTGCATCAGCATACATAATGTTCAGCAAGAATTTCAAGATTGTTCTTGATATGTTTTATGCACAATGTTCTTAAAAAGAATTTTACAGCCTGCAGGGTTGTTAACGTACTTGGACTCTGAAGATAAGGTACCTGCAACAGCAATAGAACAGGAACACCTTAATACAAGAGATAACTTGAAAATTGCTCTGGACCATGCAAACAAGAACCGCCGAGGCCCTCACTGGATGGCCATAGAAAGACAGATACGTTTTGTGGAGAAGCAAGTTGAGGTCTGAAATGAATTATATTTATTACCATTATATAGTGGAGGGACATTTATTTTTTAGATTTATACATAATGGAAGGAATAAAGCATTATTAAATCTGAAAGCTAGCATAATGCATGTACCTCTATGTGTATCTGTTGACTGTACTGGCATTTCTCTTGAAGGAAATTACTGAGGAGAATATTGAGACACACACACACACACACACACACACGCACACACACGCACCAATTATTTTCAGATAATGGTTTTTAATAAGACATGTGGTTTGAAGGGAAAAAGCAAATGACAAGGGTTAAGTTCGTCCATGATGCATACATGGATACTGTAGTTCATAATGTACTACCTAATGGGAAAGACCCAAGATTCATGTCTCGGTCCACATAAAAGTTTAACTTGTCACAATTTTACGTGACCCCTTTTTTTATTTGATGTAGCTAATTTGTTGCGTCTTCCAATACTATATTCTGTATTATTCTGTATTTTTTTGTAGACTTTTGTTCTCATAATAGATTGAGTTAGTGTCATCCTGGGATCTGAGTGACCTGCCTCTTTTTCAGCTTCCCAAGTACAGACCTCTCTCCTCCCCTAGGAGGGCATTATTAACTCTGAAAGCTAGCATAATGCATGTACCTCTATGTGTATCTGTTGACTTTACTGGCATTTCTCTTGAAGGAAATTACTGAGCAGAATATTGAGACAATATTCCTTTTGATTAAAAGTAATTGACTTACCTTAAATATGTGTAAACTTTTAATGTCGAGTCCTGACAGTCACTTGTTATGAAAATGGCATGAGAGGCTTACTCCAGCATGACAGCCCTGCTGTTTACCTGAGAAGCAAGTAGTGTAATATGGTTTTGGGTGACAAAACGGAAGTGTTGGGTTTGGGGAGACGAATCTGAATACTTAAAAGTTGGTTTCTTATGCGCACGTGAGTGTATATCAAAACCCCTGCGTAGCAGAATTTGGGGACCAAAGTAAAGTTAATAGATGTCAGTTTCTTTTTAAGAATGTCAAAGGGAGGTCTTTGGTGAAATATGGTTGTGAAAAAAGTAAATGTAACAACTTACCATATAGTTGAGGCATTGAGTGATTAATTATTACATAAACAAAACTGAAAATTACTGTGCTTTTGGAAGAATTTTTCACGTGTGCACACACATGCACACACTTGCATAGCTGTATTGCTTCAGCTGAATACATTGTGCTGCCATGCAGCTTGACAGGGGATAACAGCTGGGAGGAAGAGGGTGCAGACACACAGTATAGGAATTTGACACTGTTGAGCTCATTGTAGCTGCAGGCTGAGAGAGTTGTGTGCTGTACCAAATGACATGGAATAATGTATATGGAGGGAGATGCAGAACAGAAGAAGAGGGAGGACTACAGAGCGGTAGTTGTGAGTGCTATATGAGAAGGAAGTATGGGGATGGGTGGAGGTGGTATGAGACAGTGGTTAGCAGAGTATACAGGGAGGCCAAATAAGGAGAAATTGTCAGGATACTGAAAATGGCAAGCATTTGTAGACAGTGTAAATGAAAAACAAGAGTTAATAGGTAAGATCGTCATTTATTATCTGTGACAGAATACATGGACCATGGCTAGGAATGGCGTACATGCCGCCAACTACTTCGAGGAGCCATCAAAGCTGAGCTGAGGTGGACCGCCACCTGTGCAGTAGCTTGGCAGGGCTGTGATTGTTAATTGGTGTGGTTAGATAGATGCTGAAAAACAGGGTGAGGGCCGACATAGTAGCAGAGGATTTGACGGCTGTTTTTCATTTGCAGGTTAAAACTCTGAATGAGATGTTCCACATCACCATTTGAGGAAGGATTGAACAGAAGTGTAACCATGGAGCAAAGTTAACAGTGGGGGTTACAAAAATATGTTTCCATTAAACCTTTTTTTTAAAAAATAAACTTGGAGTAACTTCCCTGAATTGGTGCCTCTGGTTTCTTGGGGTGACAAAATAATAGGTAGATTGCATACATGGACCATGGAACAGCAGGGCAGAGCGGCTGTCATAGTGCAGCAGCACTCCTCACAGCAGTTTGAAATCAGGAACTATGACTGAGGTCAGTTGTCTGTAAAGGTGACAGGGCGGGTATTGGTGTGTGCCTTGGGGGTATGTCTTAATATAGGGTATCCTTGTTAATCAAGGCTATAAAATCTAAAACACAAACAGTAGTAAACACTTGTTTTGTAGTACTAAATATTGACAGCCTAGTGTTTTATACAACTGTGCAGGCTGTAGATGGGGGAGAACGAAGGAGGTAGAGATAGATTTGTGTGCGCCCAGTACACAAACAGTTTTAACATTTGCAGTCTGGGCAATCACTTAGTGCTGCACGGGTGGTGACTTGCTAGTATACAGTGAACAAATTAAAACAGGATTGAATGCAGAGTGAAAAGAGAGAGAATAAATATTCCATTTTACTGGATTGAGAGTGATGATAGTCAAGATTCATTTATTTGCAACATTTAATCCACAGTGTTGTTACAGTGACTGTGATAAGAGGTTCTGAGAGAATGTGTTGACAATATGGTATGATTTCAGTTAGACATGAGTTAATTTGTGGCTTAGCTAGTAACTGAGACATTGACTGGAATCAGGGAATGCTTCATGAAACAAAATGACCAATACCTCCTTTTTTTTGTTTTAATTTGATGCCCTATGTACCTATTTTGATGATGCAGGATACTTCATTCCTGGAATGAAAAGGAGGTAGAATTCCAGATTGAGAAATTGCAATCAGCAAATATGACTATAATCTGCTAAGTGAATTCAAGAGAGATCAATATTGCAAGGACGTTTGTTTTGAGCTCAAACATAAAATACTATATTCACATACTACACGATATTACTATTTAATGTGGTAGAATAAAATATCGAGAAATTGCAAGGATTGTCAAAGTGATACTTAGGACAATGTGATCTACAGTACAATTCTATTTTATTGCAGTGGCAACAGGTATGAATGCCTTAACCACAACATATGCCTTAAGAAAACTTGTTCAGTACTCACATGTAATAAGCAATATGCTGTCGATACCCAATGAGAAAGTGTCTACCAACTTAACTGGGCTGCATGATATCATTATTTGTGAATAATAGTAAAGAGTAAGAGACTTGCTGTATGTTTGATATATTCCTGACAATAATCAAATTTTGGGAATGTGGAGAGAAGTCTTGGTCATTTCACCCATGCTGTTAACTGTGCAGTCAGTGAGGTGTTCTATGATTAGAGCAGCTTAGACACCAACAGACCCAACTCAAAAAAATTATGAATACTTATTATAAAATATAAAGCTTTGTGCAGCAGTAGAAAAATTCACAATCATATGCAGTTATTCTACAAGTCTAGCTTAACCCATTTAATAGCAAAGAGTTAGAAGTTATATTACTACAATTCGATAAGGCTCAGGTTGAACATTATGCTCTGAATTCATGTTAAGAGTTTTTGTCTTACCATAACTGGCTGTTGCTGCTAGATCTGTGGGTAGCTGGATATGATCACAAGAGTGAGTGAGAAAGAGCTGCCTGTGGAAGAGAACACGACACGAAGCAGTAGTTGAGCTAAACACAGCAGATGAGACACAGACAAGGACAAGCCCAAAGCAACCTATGCAACAACAAGGTGACAAGCAGAAACCTTTGCCACAACAGTGTCAACAGATCCAGGGCAGAGAGAGAGAAAATTCGAATCTTGACTGGAGAGAAGGACTAAGTGCCAAGTGAGGTTGTTATCAAATAGTCCACAGTACAGCAGAGATAGTAATCAACATTTTCAGACATGAATACAGCACTAACTTGGCCGTCATATTTATACTGGTCATGAGGAACACTTTTGGTTGACACATTTACGTGACGAGATGGGTGGCATGCTTGCTATGCCCTCTAACAGCCATCTAGGTCCATTTTCTCCGTTGGGCATTCTGATTCCAGATCTCCTCCCCCCCCCCCCCCCCCCCACACACACACACACACACACACACACACACACACACACACACACACAAAAAAAAGGAGCTTATGGGTGGAAATACCTTTGTTGGTGCTCTGTGGGGAGGGGGGGGTGGGGGGGAGGGGAGGGGAGGTGAGGGGTAGACAAAGACCTGATCCCTTCAACTGCCGGTTGTGGGAAGGGAAGGTGTTTGGCAGCATCCATTGGGACATTGCTGGTGATGGGTATGCCAGAGGGTCCCAACGATGTACATGAATGTGGAATGTGGAAGGTTCACCAAAACAACATTAGAGAGCTGTCTGTGGCACCAAATTTTCACCAGAAGGCATTGGAGGACACAACGCCTGTGCTCAAGGCCGGAGCTGGTTGTGGTGGCAGTACTTAAACTCCATATGTCTCCACCACTTTTGCTGGTTTCCATGCCTCAGGACTTCTGTAGGAATGAGCCTAGACAGCTGTGCTAGATGTGTCACACTGGAAGGCGTGGGAATGGGGCACTGAAGGGGCAGCATCAGAAGATGAAGTGGGGTCCATGGTTGCCATCAGTGGAGTGGCTCGACAGGGCTGTGAATGTTAATTAGTGTGGTTTGATAGGTGCTGAAAAACAGGGTGAAAGTTGACACAGTGGCAGAGGATTCAACAGCTGTTTTCATTTGGTGGTTAAAAATCTGAATGAGATATTCCACTTCGCCATTTGAGGAAGGATAGAACAGTTGGAAATGTATTTTATGCCGTTGACCTCTCAGAAATCTTTGAAGGTGGATGCCATGAGTTGTGGCCCATTATTGGAGAGCAATGAGCAAGGTAACCCTTCAGTGGCCAAAAACTGGGCCAAGGCAGTGAGAGGGGTGTCTGTCATGGTGGACACCACGTGTACAACATACGGTTGTTTACAGTAGGCATCCACAATGAGGAATCACATTGATCTCAAAAATGGGCCTGAAAAATTGTGATGGATGTGGTACCAGTGGAGGTGCGGGATTATGCCAGGGGATGAAAAACTGTGGAGGTGCTGCCTGGTGCCAGGTGCATGCCATGCATTCACGGAACATTCTTTCAATGTTGCTGTTGATCCCTGGCCAGTACACATTGACAAGCTAACGCTTTCATGCAGAACATCTCCCCATGTCCCCAGTGCAGCAAGCTTAACATCTGCTGGGTGACTATCCAGTGCACATCTGTCTCAGTGTTCAAAAGAATGACATCATTGACAATGGAGTGCCAGGGAAAACATAAAACATAAAACATGTTTCCATGAGCTGAACTCGTTCACCAGCTGGTAGGTAGGGTGGGCAGCCTTGGGTTACATAGTGGAGGACCTGCCACAAGGTGAGGCCCCAGCACTTGATGGCAGTGACATGAGTGACCATAATGGGGAAGCCATACAGTATATATTGCCACTTGGTATGATATGAGAGCGGAGAACCTACTGTTGGATGAATTTAGGGTGTGAGTCAGTGGGTAGGCCGACAATGCATAGGTATTAGAGTGCTGCGCCACTCAGGAATACTCAGGAACAATGACCAGCACTGGAGGTGTTGGGCTGTCTGTTCTGGGAGGCTGGAGCCTGGCTTGAAGAATGCCACTAACATTTTGTGACCTGTAATTACAGAGAACTGCAACCCAAAAATGTAGACATGATTTTTTTAACAGCAGACACTAATACCAGTGCCTCCTTTTCTATCTGGGCAACTGTCAATGTCTTGGACACACATGTTGTAGGCTGTTTGGAGCCATTCCAATCCCCGTATGCCAACGCTGCCCCGATGCCATTAGCAGATGAGTCAGATACAACAAACAACAGGCAACCAGGACAGAGTGGCTTAAGGCAAGAGGCAGATTTCAGAATGATTTTCAATTGGGTAAAAGCCCAATCGCAGCCCGTGGTCCAGTTGTAAGGCACAGCCTTTGTATGCAACTGACTGAGGGGTTGTGCAATGTGAGCTGTGCAAACTTGGAATAATACTTGATTTTGCTGAAAAACACCAACAATTCAGGTAAGTTTGTCAGATGGGGTAAGGAATCTATTTCAGTGACATTATGGTCAGTGGGCCTGATTCTCTCTCTTGTGAGCCAGTGCCCCAAATACTCCATTTCCAGCTAAAAAAAAACCTGCACTTCTACAAATGACAACACAGGCATGTGTCCCACAAGGTCATGAATAGGATGCAGAGGTTTTGCAAATACTCCTGGGGGAAGGGTCCTGCAATAATGAGATCATCCAAGAAATTCACACAAGCCAGAATATGCTGCCTCAGCTTTTCCAGAAACCTTTGGAAAATATTGGGGGGCCAAGGCAATCCCCCTCTTCGCCACAGTGCTTGCAGGATCTCCAGTGATTCTGATAGTCTGCTCAGGAATGAGCAGAACAACACTGTGCACATGAAGTGAGTGGTCCCTGAGGAGCAGCTGTGGTTCGAACCCAATAGACACATTGGGTGACAGTGAATCACAACATTACTGCAACCTAGGTTTATCCTACATGTGCAATGCAGGGATGGATTGTGTGGTGGTGCGTTAACTACTGCAAATTATGATCTCACCATGAGTCATTCGTTAGCAGCTCGCACAATTCTGAATGAGTGTGAGATGTGCAAGGTGTCAACACTGAGGCATTATCCAGTGTCAACACTGCTGTGTGGACCCCAGGATCAGGTGCAAGCTGAACCATGACACCACGAACAAGCAGTCCACATACAAAAACAGAATTAATGCCCCCCCCCCCCCCCCCTGGGGATCATGGTTCTTTTGAGAGTTCTTGCTTTGTGCCCATGGAGTCCAAAGCTATTGCAGCTCATTTTTCTTTCCTGTATTGCATTCCTTCCCCATGCTCCTCCCTCCCCTCCCGACCCTCGTTCCTTATCCCCCCCCCCTTCCTTTCCACTCTCTTGGTGTTCTTATTTATGTCCCTCTCTCCCTCTTGGGACACAGATCCTTTGATCCTTCTCCACCTTTAATGGGCATTAGTTCTGTCCCATCTGGTATATGGTTGTCAAGTTTATGGATCAGCTACCCCTTCCATGCTGTTCCTTTTGGACCTGATTCACCATCATGGTATCTGTTTAGCCACTGGTGCCTTTTGCACTAGCTCTTTTGACTTTGACTTCCATCTCTTCTCCTTGCCGTGTTCCCCACATTCTCTCCCAACTACCCCCTCTTGGTTAGTTCTTCGGCCTTGGATTTAGGTGATCTTTTCCTGGGACCGAAGTCTCCAATGCTGCAGTGGTGTTCCTTTGTGTGTTCTGAACAGTCGTACACAAGTTTCAGGATCCCATTGTTTTTTACACTGATGGCTCTAAATCCATTGATCATATGGGATATGCCTTCATGTCTTCTGTTGGCATGGAACACCATTTCTTGCCTGCCATGTGTGGGTTGTTAACTGTAAAATTGATGGCCATCTATTGCACCCTCTGTTTTATTAAACAGTCATCTCTCACCCAAGTTTTTTTGTGTGCAGACTCAATGAGTGGCCCTCATGCTATCGCTAGATGTTTTTCCCATCAGCCCTTGGTCTCTGCCATTCACGACTTCCTTGCTGCTCTTGGTGATTCTGCTTGTTTGGTTCATTTCCTTAGAGTTTCTGGCCATGTAGGTATTCCAGGTAATGAGCTTGCTGATTATCTGGTGGGGAGGCCAACCATGTGTTCCCCATTCTCTGTGACCCCTCTAGGGGCTAATTTGCAGCTTTACATCAGTCCCTTTTTGCTAAATCGTGGGCTGACTCCTGGGAGGCTGTGCCCCTGTCTAATAAAGTTCACACCATCAAGGAGACGCCCAGCATGTGGACATTCTTCCCTCTGCCTCTCCCAGCATTAATCTACCATCCGCTGCCATCTCGGTATTGGCCACACTAGGGTGACCCATGGTATTTTGCTCTGCAGTGAGCACCGCCCAGCCCACAGTCGCCCCCCATGCTGTAGTTGTGGCAACACCCCGCCCCCCCCTCCCATGCTGTAGTTGTGGCAACACCCGCCCCCCTCTCCCATGCTGTAGTTGTGGCAACACCCCCCCCCCCCCATGCTGTAGTTGTGGCAATACCCCGCCCCCCCCCCCATGCTGTAGTTGTGGCAACACCCCCCCATGCTGTAGTTGTGGCAACACCCCCCCATGCTGTAGTTGTGGCAACACCCCCCCATGCTGTAGTTGTGGCAACACCCCCCCCCATGCTGTAGTTGTGGCAACACCCCCCCCCATGCTGTAGTTGTGGCAACACCCCCCCCCATGCTGTAGTTGTGACAACACCCCCCCCCATGCTGTAGTTGTGGCAACACCCCCCCCCCATGCTGTAGTTGTGGCAACACCCCCCCCCATGCTGTAGTTGTGGCAACACCCCCCCCCCCCCATGCTGTAGTTGTGGCAACACCCCCCCCCATGCTGTAGTTGTGGCAACACCCCCACCGCCCCATGCTGTAGTTGTGGCAACACCCCCCCCCGCCCCATGCTGTAGTTGTGGCAACACCCCCCCCGCCCCATGCTGTAGTTGTGGCAACACCCCCGCCCCATGCTGTAGTTGTGGCAACACCCCCGCCCCATGCTGTAGTTGTGGCAACACCCCCGCCCCATGCTGTAGTTGTGGCAACACCCCCGCCCCATGCTGTAGTTGTGGCAACACCCCCGCCCCATGCTGTAGTTGTGGCAACACCCCCGCCCCATGCTGTAGTTGTGGCAACACCCCCGCCCCATGCTGTAGTTGTGGCAACACACCCTCCCCATGCTGTAGTTGTGGCAACACCCCCCCCCCATGCTGTAGTTGTGGCAACACCCCCCCCCATGCTGTAGTTGTGGCAACACCCCCCCCATGCTGTAGTTGTGGCAACACCCCCCCCCCCCATGCTGTAGTTGTGGCAACACCCCCCCCCCATGCTGTAGTTGTGGCAACACCCCCCCCCCCCCATGCTGTAGTTGTGGCAACACCCCCCCCCATGCTGTAGTTGTGGCAACACCCCCCCCCCATGCTGTAGTTGTGGCAACACCCCCCCCCATGCTGTAGTTGTGGCAACACCCCCCCCCCATGCTGTAGTTGTGGCAACACCCCCCCCCATGCTGTAGTTGTGGCAACACCCCCCCCCATGCTGTAGTTGTGGCAACACCCCCCCCCATGCTGTAGTTGTGGCAACACCCACCCCCCCTTGCTGTAGTTGTGGCAACACCCACCCCCCCTTGCTGTAGTTGTGGCAACACCCACCCCCCCTTGCTGTAGTTGTGGCAACACCCACCCCCCCTTGCTGTAGTTGTGGCAACACCCCGCCCCCCCATGCTGTAGTCGTGGCAACACCCCACCCCCCCATGCTGTAGTTGTGGCAACACCCCACCCCCCCATGCTGTAGTTGTGGCAACACCCCACCCCCCCATGCTGTAGTTGTGGCAACACCCCCCTCCCCCATGCTGTAGTTGTGGCAACACCCCCCTCCCCCATGCTGTAGTTGTGGCAACACCCCCCTCCCCCATGCTGTAGTTGTGGCAACACCCCCCTCCCCCATGCTGTAGTTGTGGCAACACCCCCCTCCCCCATGCTGTAGTTGTGGCAACACCCCCCTCCCCCATGCTGTAGTTGTGGCAACACCCCCCTCCCCCATGCTGTAGTTGTGGCAACACCCCCCTCCCCCATGCTGTAGTTGTGGCAACACCCCCCTCCCCCATGCTGTAGTTGTGGCAACACCCCCCTCCCCCATGCTGTAGTTGTGGCAACACCCCCCTCCCCCATGCTGTAGTTGTGGCAACACCCCCCTCCCCCATGCTGTAGTTGTGGCAACACCCCCCTCCCCCATGCTGTAGTTGTGGCAACACCCCCCTCCCCCATGCTGTAGTTGTGGCAACACCCCCCTCCCCCATGCTGTAGTTGTGGCAACACCCCCCTCCCCCATGCTGTAGTTGTGGCAACACCCCCCTCCCCCATGCTGTAGTTGTGGCAACACCCCCCCCCCCCTCCCATGCTGTAGTTGTGGCAACACCCCCCCCCCTCCCATGCTGTAGTTGTGGCAACACCCCCCCCCCTCCCATGCTGTAGTTGTGGCAACACCCCCCCCCCCATGCTGTGGTTGTGGCAACACCCCCCCCCTCCCATGCTGTGGTTGCGGCAACCCCCGCCCCCCATGCTGTGGTTGCGGCAACCCCCGCCCCCGCATGCTGTGGTTGCGGCAACCCCCGCCCCCCCATGCTGTGGTTGCGGCAACCCCCGCCCCCCCATGCTGTGGTTGCGGCAACCCCCGCCCCCCCATGCTGTGGTTGCGGCAACCGCCCCCCCCTCCTTGCTGTGGTTGTGGCAACCCCCCCCCCTGCCTCCCTGCTGTGGTTGTGGCAACCCCCCCCCCCCCCCCGGCTCCCTGCTGTAGTTGTGGCAACCCCCCCCCCCCCCGCCTCCCTGCTGTAGTTGTGGCAACCCCCCCCCCTCGCCTCCCTGCTGTAGTTGTGGCAACCCCCCCCCCCCCCCGCCTCCCTGCTGTAGTTGTGGCAACCCACCCCCCCCCTGCTGTAGGTGTGGCAACCCCCCCCCCCCCCCCCCCGCTGTAGGTGTGGCAACCCCCCGCCCTTGTGCTGTAGTTGTGGTACCCCCTCCCTGCTGTAGGTGTGGCAAACACCCCCCCCCACCCCCCCCCTCCCTGCTATAGTTGTAGGTCTCCAATCATGGTGATCCAAATTCTGCTGAACAGCCCCTGCCATTTGGCCCACTGCACTAAATATGCCCTCCCACCTTCTTTGTCCACCTTCTGTGTCTCGGGTGTTAGTGGATGAACCTCACATGGTTACGTCTGTTCTTAGTGAAAGTGGCTTGTACTCTCTGGTATAAGTCCTTGGATTTCCCTCTGAAATTTGAGTTCCTCAGTTAGTGTGGGCATTGGTTAAGGAGGCATTGACTTCTCCTCCACATTGGCCAAGTTCTCCCTGCCCTTTCCCTACATTTTGTCTGGTCTTGTACTGTTTTCTTTCTCCTTTTCTTGTGTCTTCTTCACTTGGTGTTGTTGCCATTGTATCATGAGAATGGTGTAGTGTGGATGTCGGGATGGGTCGGTGGTGGTGCTGGTGCCCCACTGCACGTAGCATTTCTGGGGCACCCCTGCTCTCCCTGTTTCCACTGACTTCCTCATATTCATTCCCCTGGATGTCCCTTTTCCCTCTTTGTATGCACATTGTTGCTTCCCCTTGACGGGACTGTGCTGTCTGTGTTGCTCCCCACTTGATTTTGGCCATCCTTGGTCGTGGACTGATGACCTCACTGTTTGGTCCTCTCCCCGAAATTAAATAACCAACCAACCAAAATTAATGACAGCTGCAATTAATCATCCATGACTTGAAATGCTGTGAAATGTTGCTTCAGTCATTGCAAATCTGTGTTCCAGTTCTACATAGTGCTATTGAAAGGTGGAAATGATGGAGGGTGAATAGTGGTGTCGACCGCAAGGAGGGCTGAGTTCTGGAGCAAATGGCCTCATTTACTTGGAGTTTGTCCATTAAAGCTGAATCAGGTTTTGTAACAAATCTATCTGAAGCTGTTGCTGTCGCTCCAGCAGGCAAACCGACTTGGCATTCATGCTACCGAACAACTTCCATTTTCCGTGTTGCGATTATACATCTGTGAGCATTCAGATATTAGCTCATGCATCAAAACTCAGGGAAGAAATGGATGAAACCTACAGAAGAGAACATGACACCAAGTGATAGTCAACCAAAACACAGCTGATGGTGGATGAGACATGGACTAGAACAAGCCTAAAGCTACCTATGCAACAATGAGGTGCAAAATGAAAATCTTCACAACAATGTCAACAGATCAAGAACAAAGAGAAAAACAATCTGATCGCAACCAGAGAGAAAGACAAATTGTCATGTGAGGTTGTTATTAAGCAGTCCATAGTACAGTGGTGAAGTAACCAACAATATTGCACACTATTACAGAATTGACTGAGCATTCACTGGCAGCAGTATTTATACTGGCCATGAGGAATGCTATTGGCCTGCATATTCACATAGCGACACAGATGGCACACTTGATATGCGAGTGCAATGGTGCAATGATTCTATGCCCTCTGATGACCACCTAAGTCCTTTTCCTCCAGTGGGCATTCAACTTCCGCAAAGCCCTGATACCAGAATGGACGTCTTTGAGCATAATTCATGATTATTGACAGTGAAGCTAAACTAACTTCTTCATACTTGTATTTCTTTATACACTTTCAGTGTTTTCAGTGTGGAATTTTTGGTGGGAGAAATGAAAATGGATGCATGAATATTAAGACCTTCAGGTCAGACTCCATTTCCAATTAATTACTTGTATGTAAATAAAATACTAATTAAAAGGCTATGGGAATAAACTACTTGTAAGGCATCTTCCCCTTGTACTTGGAGAATTACTTGAACTCCATCATATTCAGTAATCTGGTATACATAGTTTTCACTAGAGAGGCTCTAAAATCTGTATCCCTGCCTTACGTGAGCACAGTTTTGTACATGTAGAATACCTGTGGTCCTGTATTGGCCATTGAGTATAATGAAAGTCAAGAAAACTTTTTTGTATGTTTTTGAAAATAGTTTACAAAGTTCGCTGAGAAAACTGTAGGGGAGTATACAGCAGTGGACAACTGAACTGTACACAAAATAGATATCATTTACACTCTATGTGACCTTAAGTACTGTTAACAGTTTAAGCGGTAATGAACAAATACATAATTGAATCTTACATCTAGATAGAATAGTTGGAGTTACTAGCTCCATTTCGGGCCTTCGCCATTTTTGAAAATTGCCAGCTGATTGTGGCTCAGGGACTACTCCTCTAGGTGAATTATAAGTTTGTTTACACCAGCCTTGCTTGTACAGAATTCCTACAATTGCTCCTAATAACAACATGGATATAAGGGTAGAGAGACAGAGACAGGAAGTGTTGCTGAGGCCAGTCATCAGCATTAGACAGTGCACTGTTGAGACTGGTTTGTCCATTCTCATAAGCTATTATTTGATCTGTTGATTGCAACAGAGGGATATCAGTGATATTGGGTAGTATTCACCTGTTGCCATGCTGATGGATCTCAGAAGATGAATCTGGCATGTATAGAAAAAAGTGTGTTTAAGCTTATGTTGTAGGCCAAAGAGACTTTCTTGTTTTTTATTTTGTTGACTGCCTGGTTCTTAACGACATCTGGTCACCCTGTCAGTAAGATGGAATTACTGCACTTTTGTTGCTCTCTACTTGCTTAGCCTTGAATTTAAAACTATGTTGCTGTAACTTTCGCCATGCCATTTCAAGTCTTCGGACCAGGCTTTCAAACTTTTTTGAATTTATACAGGGTGGCAATTTATGTAGCTTAAGTGGAGAAATCATTGGTGTCCGTATACCATCTCAAAGGGGGGTGTGCCTCATTGATCCATGAATAAAACTGTTGTAGAGGGACAGAATCTGTGGTAAATATCAATCCCGATGACTGTGGTTTTGTTCACATTTGTAGGATAACATTTTTGTAATCGTCTTTTGAATGTGTTCCACTCTGCCATTGGCTTTAGGATGAAAGGGTTTTTTCTCAACTTCTTAATTCTTGAAAACTTTCATACTTGGACAAAGCGAGCGGACATAATATTCATCCATTGATCTGTGAGAATGGCATCTTGGCTTCCAAAGGGCAAGACAAAATGTGTGACAAATGTTTGGGTACCATATCTGCCATTATATCTGGAGTTGGCATCAAGATGAGATAATGTGAAAATATGTATTTGTTCATGCTGCATCTGTGAAGAAGGTCCCAAAATATCTGAAACTACAATCTCAAAAGGCTGGAGGCACCAGGTAAGGTTCATAGTGGGATGTGGGAGTTTGTTTGTTTGTGACCTCTGTGCAAAAGGAATGAAAGCACATACATCATTCTCTGTCTTGCGTTGCCCTTCCACCAGTAACACGTTGCAGCTTGTGCATTAGTTGCACGTTTTCAGTGTGCCATGCTTGGATACTATCGTGGCATTGTGCAGTAGTAGGACACTGTAATGCTGTTGGTATCACTAATCATTTCCTTTTGGGTGTTTCACAGTAAAAGGTACCATCTTCAGATATGAAATCCATAAGAGCAGCATATTGCTGGCATTGTGCATCCTGTTCTCGTGCCTCTTGTGACTTGGCAATAGGCACCTCATCTCCTCGCAGTACCCCTATCTTCCCAGAGCTTCGGTGCTTTTGTGGAACTTCTCCATTTTGTCACATTTCATAATCATATTCACTTAGTTTCAAAGCCCAATGCATCAGTAACTTCTTTGATTCTTTAAGTTCTGTAACCACAGTAGGTATGCAGGATTGGCAACAGTGGCAAGCCATCTACATATACAGGTAGCATTGAAAGTATTCACCCTAAGTACCAAAGCTAACAACTATTTCTCCATTGTGCTGTAATTGGTCTCTTCTTTATTGAGTTGGCAAGAGATGTCACCATTTAATTTCTGTGTTCTGTCTTGCTCCTGGCTTAAAACACAACTCTTAGCACAACCACTAGCACAAGAAGGCAGAATGAATGGCTTCTCAAAGACTGGCTATATTCACAAAGGGGATTTTATTAAGGCACCCTTAATCTGTTATATTGCTTTCTTGCTTTGTGTGAACCAGTTTAAAGGTGGTACTTTTCCAATCTTTTTGTCAAATGTTTAGTAACTGTAACACAATATTTGACAAATCTGTCATAGTAATTGGCCAACCTGAGGAATGGCTGTAATTCTTTCACATTTGTAGGTGCAGGGAAACTTCTTCTGTAAGGTACGGATTTGGTTCCACCCCAGCAGGTCTTATGATGTGTCCCAGATACTGAACCTGAGACTCTGCAAAGAACATTTCTGCAACTCCTAACTTAAGTTTTCACCTCGCAAGCGTGGCAATACACTACTTCGTCATTCGGCATGTCCCTGTACTGTCCACAAGAGAAAAAAGTCATCGAGGAACACTAAGCACGTGGTTGGTTTCAACCATTGCAACAACAGATCTACAAGCCATTGGAATGTAGCAGGCACATTTCTCAAACTCAACTTGTGTAGCCCTAAAGGCACAAAAAATTCAGTTTTAGGCCTTGTTGAGATGCAATAAGAATCTGATGAAAGCTAGAGTTTATATCCAGTATAGTTAAGTACTTGTGATTTCCTAATCTATCAAACGTCTCGTCTGTACGAAGCATAAGATACATACCAGAAGTGGTTACCCTGATCTCTGCTGTCATGTTTACACAAAGATGATTGGTCTTCTCACCACTGATGGACTTCTCGAGTGCTATTGCTATAGGTGTTGCCCAGAGCCTGGAGGATGGCAGAATGATTGTTGTTGTCGTCTTCAGTCCTGAGACAGGTTTGATGCAGCTCTCCATTTACAGTACATCATCTAATTCTTGTAGAATACTCTTCTTCAACTGATTTCAAATGATAAGGGATATAGTAAAGCTTTTTGTTATCAGTCTAGCATTCTTCCTTGGAATTTCATGATATGTTAAATCAATGGCTGGCATGTACTACCTGTATAAATAGAAATGCAAATTCTTCTCGTACTGGGTGAAACAGGTTTTCTTTGATTCTGACAAATGTTTAAACTTTTCCTGCAATCTATTTCTAAGGGTTGGCATGATTCTGTACATTTCTCTCATTGGAAGTGACTTCTGCTTCCTATTTTCTGTGACTGCATTCCTCATTTCAGAGGTTGTCATTCCTCATGTCAGGTTGTCGATCACGAGTTCTCTCTTGTATACTGGCTAGTATTGTTCCGTGTGGAATCACAGCCCTTTGTAACCCCAAATTTTCTAAAGAAACTGGGACCCACGTTCTATCATTCATGGTGTCAACTGTATTCCTTGTATTTCGGAGAAGCTGGTGTTCGTGGGAAGGACCCAGGTGACAGTGGTTATGATGAAGTCAGTGATGTTTAACATGAAACGCTAATTATTACGTGTTGACACTGGGTGGTCAATTCAGCTCTTGGCCACAGTATGGCATCGGCCATTCATTCGATTTGATGGCTGTTTAGTGGTCTTGCCCACATTAAATGCTGTGCAGAAGTTACAATGGAGCTGGTGTGTGGTATGACTGCATTCATGGGTGGCCCTGACTCTGACTGGAAAGAGGATGTACCTGTAATAGGACTGGAGTAGGAACCCGGATGAGACCTGTCCAATGCACCCTCATAGTAGTAGGTTCTGCTAGGTGGGTATGTTGGACTGGTCTCATCTGGGTTTTATAACCCATGTGGGAAGGGGTTAGGAATAAATGTAGTGTAAGGATGGCCTCAGATACTTTGCAGATTGGGAGGAGGGGGGGGGGGGGGGCAGTAGACTTCACGTAGGTGGGAAGGATTATGGGTAGGATATTGCCTATCTCCAGGCATGATGGTAAGTAGCTGAGTTCTTTTGAAGGTTGCAACAATATGGGATGATACTGAGTGTTGTGTCCATGTCCGCGGTGTGTGTGTTTTTTTGTTTTTGGGGAGGGGGGGGGGAGAGGTGTACTACTTTGATACTGGTTTATGGGAGTGATTGGAGGATAAGGACATGTGTGGATGGAAAATCTGTTTCTGGAGTAGGTTTTGACGCAGTGGGAGGATTCCTGTCTGAGAAGGAAGTAGTGAGACCTTCAGCATAGTGACCAAGAGATTGTTTGTTACTATAGATGTACCACCCATGATGAGCAGACCGTATGAGTAAGACTTTTTAGTGTGGAAGGGATGATAGCTCTCAAAATGGAGGTACTTCGGATGAGCAGTGGGCTTACATTTGGATAGCTGGCATACTGAAAAGTCCTTCCCTTATAGTCTGGACACAAATAAAGAGCATATCTGCACTGACAAGCAACCCTTTGTCCAGTAGGTGTACTAAGACCTCTGAAGACAGGTATCCTCACCCCCATCCCACCCCTCCCCCCCCTCCCACGTGGAACCTGTTCTGCAAACCGATTTCCTGTGTCATTTCTACCAGTGTTCCTAACCCTGCAGTCATCACCATGAAGCAGCTGCAGAGGAGGAGAATACCCCACAGCCACCTCCCCCCCTCTCCTGATCCCCTTATCCTGTATACAGCGTTCCGGAACAGGTTAACCATAACCTTCAACAGGGTTGCAGGGTTTCAGCTACTTAGCGTTATGCCTGGAATATCCTACCCTCAATCCCCCCTCCCTCTTATTTTAGCCATGGAAGAGGATTCATTCAGAAGACGGTAACATCTCAATATTGTCAAAGTTCCTATTGACAAATCAGTGCCTCAGTTATATGGCGAGTTTCTTCTCAAGCTAAATGTGTACGTAAAGTTTAGAGAAATGTCTATGATTAACTTTGTATAAAGGGTTATGGGACCCCCTGAAAGATATACGAGGTAAAATTCATTTTTTATTCAACCTGTCTGGAGATGAGATATTTAGAATTTCCTTTTGTTAATGACTAAGAAACATCTAATTGCAAGGAAATCTGCCATTAATTACGTCATGTCTCCATCTGGCCTTCAGGTCACATGATACATGCTGTACTTGGCCCTCTTTGTTGTTCATATGCTCAGAACCTAGAGAATTACTGCTGCTATATTTTATTGCTCTTGTTGCTACTGTGACTGTAATATATTTCTGTGAGTCTCCTCATTAATACAGAATTTTAATCATAAATTACAATGCCCTCTCCGTAGCTGAGTGGTTAGTGTGACTGACTGCTGTGCGAGTGGCTTAGGTTCAATCCCTGCCTGGATTGGAAATCTTATCCACTTGGTGACAGGGTGTTGTGTTGTCCTCATCATCATTTCGTTATTGACAATGAGCAAGTCACCAAAGTTGTGTCAAATAAAAAGACTTGCACTAAGTGATCAAACAACCCCAGATAGGGTGCCCCAGCCAATAATGCCATATGATCATTTCATTTCTTAAAGTACACTGTAGAGCTGCCTGTGTGTGACCACTATGAAAATTATCTCATTTCAGCATGCGCTGCAACACTGGGGAGCAAGGATGGGTATTGAGAGGAAGGAAGAGAAAATTAAAGAAAGGCCTGTTGTTTTGAGGAAAAGGAGAGAGAGGATTAAAAGTGAAGCAAACTGGGCTCTGTTTTATTATCAGTTCAATAGAGACCATGCTTTACCTAACTTGATATGGAATCACAAGGTATGAAGAAGCTAAAATTTTAGGATGAAGCTATTTTGAAATTGTTTATTTTTATATTGAAAATATGTGTACAGCTATAATAGAAGTATTTTAATAATTCTTGTGACCAATTTGGTTTATGTGTTTAACTGCTAGAATGTTAAATGATGATTTTATTCCTTTATTTTTATATAGTTGAAAATTCATACCAAACTGATTTATTTCCTTTCAGAATTTAGCATTAGCTAAAAAGAGAAAAAACAAAAAAAAGTGTATTTTCGTTCCTCGCAGCAGCAGTTCTATTTTATTAAGTGCTTGTTCTCCTGCATTTATTTTGTTATAAATTTTGACACTTGCTGCTAATTGTTCCGTCTGGTGCTTCTGTTTTTAGCTTTTCAGTGTTGATTTCCATTACAACCTTCCATTATGTGCCTCTCATTACACAAAGTTCTAAGTGGTCTCTTCTGAATGGGTAAGTGACAGGAGGAGGCTGAACTGAAACAGTGATGAGCCAATGACCTTTAGAAATCTATCTGAAATGGATATCTTTGTAGAATCTAGTGACATTAAGTTTCGTGGAAGGTTATTTTGGTTAGAGATTTAACTGACGAAACTACAAAGGCAACAGGACTGAATATCCTTTTAGTGCAGCAGTATTAGAGTCCATTAGCATTTGACACACACTAATTATTTCAGCATTAAAGGCATTATTAATCAGATGACAGGAGATTTCTTTAAATGAAAACAATTCTTACTTTAAAAAATTAAGCATTTTTGGGGTAACTTTCACATGGTCTCATTTGCAGACAGTGGCACAAGAAAACTGCTAGAGATGTAAAATAAATATTGTTATTTGATGTACATAACTGCCTTTCAACAGCTTTAAAAGATTAATTAGAAGTGAGTCTAAAGTGGTTCCCCCATGTGCTTCAGGGACCATGTTGGATTCAGGAGCTGCATAATTGGTTTAGATGAAACTCAGCTTATGTACACATTTATTAGTGTGTCTGATGAAAAGAGCAGAAGACACAATTTCAAAAATAGTTCATTATTTTTAGAGTGGTGCTTTGCATATTTTTACGAAAAAGGCCAGCTGTGATGGAATTTAACAGCAAGGTACCACAATAAATAATCATCACTAACCAGACGTTTCACATAAATATTGAAGAGAGAAATATACACTGACATACCATAATATTTGTTGTTTTGTATACGTGATACAATGAAATGAACAATTGAGTTTGACCACCTACCAACCATATTTTCTACCAATTTGAAAGTTTCATTCATTTTAGGCTGTGAGTATGTTTATGAACTGGAAATTCTTCCATACAAAAATTAAATCCCAGACCTTCATTTTAGAAGGCCTCATGTAATAATCGTGCCTCTTTTCCTGTTGAGTGTAGTAGTGACAGACAATACACAACATAATCTTAAAGACAGATGGACATTTTGGTTAGTTAAAATTTTCTTTTTCTTTTCTTGTAACAAATGTTGGCCAGCATGGATGCTATGTGACCATGTCTCATTTGCTGTATTTAATTATTATTTGGCTGTTGACATTGGCCGTTGACACTTCCTACTCCATCCATCATATGGTCATGAGTCTCTTTGTATGCACATTCTCATCTTTCCTTTTCTTACTCCACTGCACAATTTTGGCTCATTTCGGTATTAGCAGTATCTAGGAATCTTCTATTTGTTCCTCTGTTGTTCATTATTCTTCCTATTTTTGTTCTTTAAGAATTTAAACTACAAATTCCTTATCCTGCACATTTCTCTTAATATCTGTAGTTGTAGGAAGTTCTGTAATTATCCTTTCACCTATTTGTGAGAGAAACTATCATATTGTTTGGTTAAACTTTAGTTGTTAGTTGTTTAGTTTGTGTATCATAATAATAAAAAAAATTAAAATTTCTTCCTGTTATGTTTATGACTGTTGTGGTATGTTTTAAATATTAGACAAGAGAGGAGCTCCGTGATGCTTTGGAGAATGAAATACGGGCATTTGTATCAGATCGTGATCTCGCAGGGAATGCCCTTATTGCGTGGAACCACAGTGAATTTGAAGTTCAGTATCAGTGTTTAGCTGATGAAGTAAAAATTGGCGAATACTACCTTCGTTTGCTGCTAGAAACTGAAGATACACCGGACTCACCCATACGACGTTCGTAAGTTTAACACATTTAAAACCAACCTCTTTTTCAGATAGTCTCTCTTTTTTAAGAAATAATGGAGATATCCACATGGGAAAAGATAAATTGTGAAAACTGGAATTCCTTGGTTCTAGGTATGAATTTTTCAATGATCTGTATCATCGTTTTTTGCTCACAACTAAGTCCGAAATGAAGTGCACATGCCTGCAAGCAATGGCTATAGTATACGGACGACATTTTGAAGACATTGGACCATTTAGTGATACAAAGTATATTATTGGAATGTTAGAGAGGGTAACTTTTTCTTTACAGTGAAAAATTGTGGTTTATGATAGAAATTCCTTTATGATTGTTAAAATTGCTGCTAGTAATTTTCCACTGCTTTACCAGTGTACAGATAGGATGGAACGTGATCGCTTGGTCTTGTTTATCAATAAATTGATACTCCATCGGCGCAATGTGAAAGAAATCCTGGACGCAAATGGTGTTAGGGTTCTGGTTGATTTGCTAACACTAGCTCACTTACATACAAGCAGGTGAGTTTATCTGCAAAGAAAAGATTACTCCTTACTCTGCATTTTAAATTTGTAATTATTGACAAATGTTACTTTTTAGGGCAGTAGTACCAACACAATCCAACGTAATAGAGGCTGGCCCAAATATGGTCCAAGAGACTGAGAAGGAATGGCATTTTGGAAATTCTGGAAATTCAGGAGAGCGAAAGGGCCCATTTAGCTTCAAGGAGGTAATTTTTTCCCAAAAATTGTGCTTGCAATTGTATTTTGCAAGTGTTACTTTGATGCTAAGCTTCTGAAGTAACAAAAATACAGCATTATTGTATATAGATTTATTAGTTGCAGATTAAAACAATATTCTCAAAATAATCACTGAGTGTTAACTATGAAGTTTGATATTGATGCAAGCTGCATTGTACCTGAAGATGAACACTGTACTTGCCTCTGTACTATTGTTTCAAACTGATTTTTTGTACAGGTGATACAAACCTAACTTCAAAACTGATTTGTGATCTGAAACAATGTATTAATGTGTTGCTGTAGCTTGAGTGAAACAATTTCATAGAGACAGAAAGTTATTTACTATGCTTAAAATTTTTGTTTCAAGTTAAAAGAACTTTGGAATACTGGTGTCCTGAATGCTAAAACAAAGTGCTGGGCACAAGGCATGGATGGCTGGAGAACACTGCAACAAGTGCCTCAGTTGAAATGGTGCCTTTTAGCTAAAGGAAATCCAGTTTTAAATGAAAGTGACTTGGCTACACTCATATTGAACATACTCATTCAAATGTGTCAGTATTTTCCTAGTAGGTAAGTGCAGTTTTCTGTAATGTTGGTGGTGTATGCCCATTAACTTGAAGACAGGAATTCTACTTCTCAGAATATAATTTTATGGTAGGGAATTTACATATATAAAAAGTTATACATCTTCAGTTACTTTAAAACTGAATATAATTTTTGTTTGTGGATAATTTCATTTACAAGAAACTGCATGTAATAAGACCTGCATTGTTTAAATAGTAGGAAGATGGTTTTTGCAGAGTGGTGATGAGCTATTGCACTGTGAAGCATGTAAAAAATAGCACACATTGCTAGAGTCATAAGTGCACTTGAACGCAAAAATTAGCTGTATCTCCATGAAAATCAGTGAATAAATTTTTCCTGCCAGAATTAAAATTGTTCAGTCACTTTGCAATACATACTATGCCATGTCAAAATTCCTGCGTAATCATTTGGATTTCAGACTGCCACAGTTCCTCTAAATAAATTTGCTGAAATTTTGTGACAATTCTCTCATCTAGTGAATGGCTGATTACTGCTACTATTCTAGCTCAATGGCTCTATATCTTTATAGTTTGACTGTACTGTTGGATATGTGTTAAAACTTCATAGTAAATTAATACATAAAATTGTATTTACATAGGCTATTGAACTTTTACAAGATAAAAGAGCTTGAATTGTCACATGAAAGAGAATGCCTTGACTGCAGACAGATATGTGTTAGGAGTTCTAGGTTCATAATATATGTTAATGTGTTTATGGGTAATTCTTGTTATTAATTGGGCTTACTCTCAGATGATGAAATTATATTGGTTAGAGCATCATTAGGAGAAGGCTGCAAGATTTCAGATTCACTTTGCAATTAAATTAGTTCTTACAAGGGAACCTCCCCACCGCACCCCCCTCAGATTTAGTTATAAGTTGGCACAGTGGATAGGCCTTGAAAAACTGAACACAGATCAACCGAGAAAACAGGAAGAAGATGTGTGGAACTATGAAAAAAATATGCAAAATGTACAAACTGAGCAGTGCATGTGCAAGACAGGCAACATCAAGGAGAACGTGAGCTCAGGAGTGCCGTGGTCCCGTGGTTGGCGTGAGCAGCTGCGGAACGAGAGGTCCTTGATTCAAGTCTTCCCTCGAGTAAATAGTTTACTTTCTTTATTTTCGCAAAGTTAATATCTGTCCGTTCATTCATTGACGTCTCTATTTACTGTAATAAGTTTAGAGTCTGTGTTTTGCGACCGCACCGCAAAACCGTGCGATTAGTAGACGAAAGGACATGCCTCTCCAATGGGAACATCTCACGTATTTAATGCACTCTCATCCAAAGTAGCGAACAGTGAACTGCCAGCCAGGGAGCCTCGTTAGCAGTAATACCCTCCCTTCCGTGCGCTGTAGCCGACTGACGTCGTGTGTTTCGATGTATGTTTAGGTCCCCATACTACGTCGCAGTTACCTCGCATAGGACGGACAGATAATAATTGTCTGAAAATAAAAAATTAAACTTTTCTCTCGAGGGAAAACTTGAACCAAAGACCTCTCGTTCCGCAGCTGCTCACGATAACCACGTGACCACGGCCTTCCTGAGCTCAGAATAACCTATATGTTGCATATCTTGCGCATAGACTACTCAGTTTGTATATTTTGATTATTTTTTTTATAATTCCACACAACTTCTTCCTGTTTTCTCGATTGATCTGTGTTTAGTTTTTCAAGGCCTATCCACTATGCCAACTTATAACTAAATCTGAGGGGGGTGCGATGGGGAGGTTCCCTTGTTAGTTCCAATAATGTTCTCCAGTCTCTTAAGTTCAACTCTCGTTAATTTTTTGAAATTCTAATGCAAACAATTCTTCTTAAAATTGTATCATATTACATATTGTGACTTATTGTGAATAGTGCACACTCCATTTCAGCACTTGACTTACATGCATCTTGGAAATAACTGTTACACATTTTGATCATTTTCTCCAAACTGTACAAACCACTAGCTGATAAGCAGCACATGCAAAAGTTATAGCCAAAACACCACACAGTTTGGCTTTCATAAATTTAATGTATGTAAAATGCTACAAATGAGTGATGGATTGCAGTTGGGTATATCACTACAGATAACAGTATTGTTGACCTGTTGTATTTTCTTCCAGCCACTGTGTGGTGCATGGCCTCTTGAAAAGGGAAGTGTACTTACGAGTGAAAAACTACATCAATTACTTTCCACACATTTTACTATTCAGCTCGCCTCCATTTGGTGTTCTCCAGGTAACGCTGAAGAGCTGATAACACTAGTTGCTGGACAATCTTTGGATCTCCTGCATAAAGCACATGTGACAGCACATGTTATCTGACACTGCAGCGAATGTAACTGGCTCTTCTCAGGGTCTCCTGACAATAAATCCTGAACAGTTTATCAAGAAGGGATAAGCTGGGCCAAATGCCAGGTAGATAGTGATATTGACATCGTAGCCATTCAGGAAACCCATTTTGACAGTGAAGACCACTTAACCAAAATAGGGAAAATAACAGGATAAGAACTGTTAGGAGTCACATATCACTGTACTTACAGAGTTGCTACATATGTTTGCTCCTCTGTGTGAAACATATTCACCTGATTAAGACATCCATGACCAACAAGTCATCATCAGAAGGGGAACTTTAACAGTGATCACACAAAATGGAAATATAGGACCAATGATTGCAACAGTGAAATACTAATGAACTGGGCTGATGATAACAATCTATTTCTACTATTTTCTGCAAAACAGAAGGGCTCTTTTAAACCATTAACTTGGAATGTAGAATACAACTCTGATTTGTGCTTCGTAAGCAAAGATGATAACATACCACTGCAAGGAACCTGCAGAGTACTTAAAGATTTTTCACACAGCCAACATTGACCAACCCTAATTGAAATAGGAATACCGTATTTACTCGAATCTAAGCTGCACTCGAATCTAAGCTGCACCTGAAAAATGAGACTCGAAATAAAGGAAAAAAAAATTTTCCGAATCTAAGCCGCACCTGAAATTTGAGACTCGAAATTCAAGGGGAGAGAAAAGTTTTAGGCCGCACCTCCAAACCGAAACAAAGTTGCTCCATTGTAATATGAGACACAATTTAGGTCGAATGAAAGACGATACAGCTACAGTAGTTTGGTTCAAGTCGTAAGCTTAGCAGTTAAGCTTTACCAGGTAGCCATTGCAATTCGTCAGGCACTCGTCCGTATTTATACGGGTACCCTTCCTTTTTCACGTGCTTCGTCTGGTTTGAATCGATTGCTTATTTTGCTTTGATCTGATAAGTGCCGTTTTCTTTGTTATGGGTGTTTACGTCACTCTAAGATGAAAATGCATTACTGTACTGTGTAATGCATTGTTTGTCGCATTTTGATAGTGCGTGTTTATGGCCTGTCGCCGCTCGCGGCATAACTTGCTTTTGTGCGCGCTACCGCCGCTTAAAAAAAAAAAAAAAAAGAGGAATCGTCTAATTAGCGAAACAATGGCAAGAGACTGCCATTTGTTGTTACTTACACTGCTGCTTTCTTTGATAATGATCAAAAAGAACCAAATGCGTATGATAGAACATGTTCTGAACGAGAGTTTTGCGAAAATTTTCCTCCGTTTGAAAATCTTTGCGGCCGCTTCTTTAGTACATCAAATTCTGCACAGAAATTTCTTACATTCAAAATCTAGTCAGTTGTCGTGCTTCATTTCTGACTGTATCACTGTTAGGCATAAGAATAATACCAATATAAACATGACATGATATGTAATTCTTCCGTGTTTGCTGTTGTCTCACTCTAGTTTTGTAGTTTATTACGCAGACAGGATTTAAATGAGAGAGCAGCAAACACGAAAGAATACATGGCAAAATGTTTATATTTGTATTATTCTTATGGTGAAGAGAGTACTGCATGTGATTCACATTTCATCAGGTTCCTATTAGCAACCATCTCTTCTCACAGGTAGGAAAAAACTCGGAACGTAGAGTTGGCCATATTGACAAACATCCCCAACAGTCTTGCCAGTCGGATTTTCGTAGTACATTGAAATTCTGCTACATTCAAAGATGAACAATACGGAATTTGTATTTACTTCGTTGGATAATGTATGAAAATGCAGTGGTCGAAACTCGGGGCGGAGAAAAAAAAAAGCTCGTCTTCTACCTTTTTTTTTTAAATTTATTTACTGATGCAGAGGTTTTGGCGCCAGTATTTATCTTTGTGCCCACAAAGCATGCTTGTGTAGCGCTACATATATTCGACGGCAGAAGTTAGTTGTGGCGCACCTATCAACATTTTTCAGAACTTCCGCTTGCTTTGCACTCGATTGTAAGCCGCAGGCGGGTTTTTGAATTACAAAAACCGGAAAAAAAGTGCGGCTTAGATTCGAGTAAATACGGTAAGCATCCCTCTCACTGTGTCCTATCCCTGTCCCAAATGGAATTTTAAAAAGGTGAAATGGAAAGCTTGTCCATCCACCCTAACAAATGCCTATGCTGGAGTCTATTTTCCATTGAAAGCTCCTAATGGTTCACAAGAGCAGTGACTGAAACACCAAAGAAGACCATGCATAGGATTACATACCAGGATGGAATGATGGTGTGAAGAACTATACAAGGAGTTCCTCTAAGGAGAGGATGAACACACTGGGCTTGGCTTGATGTGAGAAATGGTCAGAAACAGTCATGAACCTTGACTTCAACAGACCTATGAGAGAAGCTTCAACATTTTTAAAGAAATTAGGCGGAAGTCTTAAAGATGCAAGAGATGAAGTGCCCTTACGAATCATGTTGCGGCTACTTCAAGAACTCCATGGGACCAAGCTTGCACCACCCATATGAAAAATGAATTCTTATCTTTGAAGCTATGTAACCCTTACCAACTCAATTTGGTGTCAAAGTGAGAAAGGCACCAGGCTCCAATGAAATTTCTTGAGTTCCTTCTAAACTGTGGTAAATATACCAAAAAATGGCCAGCAGAATTCTTTACTAATATAATGGGGGGGTGAGAATCTCAAATGAAATGAAAAAGTCCAATGTCATCGCTATCCTCAGGCTAGGAAAACCAGGCGATGAGCCTAAAAGCTGTCATGCAGTAGCCCTTCTTAGCTCCCTATACAAACTTCTTTAAAGAGTCATCAACCAAAACATCTTGGCTATAATACTTGAAAAAATTCCAATTGAACAGGGCAGTTTTTGCACAGATAAGATAATGTCACTCATTACGTACGTAGAAACAGGCTTTCAGAATTGTTTAAAAACCTCAGTTGGATGCATAGTTCTCTCAGCAGCTTATGACACAGTATCTTAAAAAATAATCTAACTTATTCGTAGCAGGCTTACTGACAGGTCATTCTGGGTCGCAGTGGGCAACAGAATAAGCTTTTCAAAGAAACTAAGTGACGGACTTTCTCAGGGAAGTACATCTCCTATATGCATGAAACTAGATCTTGTAAGTTTGAATATGTCAATGACTGGATGCTGGCAGCGGGACATAAAAATTTTAAAGAAATGGAAGCCATCTTAATGTCTGAGCTCACGATAATGGGAACTTACATTCAAAGGTGGAAACTGAAACCAAACTCCACCAAGACAGAGATGGCTTTCTTTCATTTTTGCAATGGAGTGGCAAATATACAGCTCCAGGTGTCTTTTGGTGACAGACTGCTACACCGCAGTCAGCACCCAAAATATCTAGGAGCTACATTGGAGTGGACACTGTCCTACAAAAAACATCTGGAAAGCACCGCTACAAAAATACAAACTATGAACATCATTCTACATAAGCTATGTGGAACAATCTGGGGCTTGCACGCGCGCGCGTGCGCGCGCGCGCGCGCGCGCGCGCACACACACACACACACACACACACACTGCAGTGCTGTATGACCCAATGAGAATTATCAGTGCTACACTAAATCAACACCCTTAGAATGACTGTCCATATTGCGCCACATTTCGCCCCCTGGACTTCAACGAAAAGCAGTCCCTGTGTGTTTAAATGCATACAAAAGAACCTGCAGCTCCCTATCCATCAAGATACAGTTACTCTAGAAAGAAGCCAGCTTCAGTCAAGAAAACCATCCATGGTAACAGCCTTGGAACTGCACAAGTCTCAGTTGAACTCAACTGTCTTGAGGGAACAAGACTGGACAGAGGCTTGCGTTCCAAATTGCTAGAACTTTTCCTCCATAAGAAAGAAACCCCCTCTGCGTTTGACCAGTCACATTGAACATGGACAATGTTGTTGCTAACAGAAATTATGAATACCGAACTTCTTTGCATGTTTGTGGGTGCTCTGCGAAGCTGAGCCAGTGAACATGAAGTAAGCCATTCTGATAGGTGTATGAAACTTCGTCATGTACAGGGTGTTACAGAAAGGTACGGCCAAACTTTCAGGAAACATTCCTCACACACAAATAAAGAAAAGATGTTATGTGGACATGTGTCCGGAAACGCGTAATTTCCATGTTAGGGCTCATTTTAGTTTCGTCAGCATGTACTGTACTTCCTCGATTCACCGCCAGTTGGCCCAATTGAAGGAAGGTAATGTTGACTTCGGTGCTTGTGTTGACATGTGACTCATTGCTCTACAGTACTAGCATCAAGCACATCAGTACGTAGCATCAACAGGTTAGTGTTCATCACGAACGTGGTTTTGCAGTCAGTGCAATGTTTACAAATGTGGAGTTGGCAGATGCCCATTTGATGTATGGATTAGCACGGGGCAATAGCCATGGCGCGGTACGTTTGTATCGAGACAGATTTCCAGAACGAAGGTGTCCCGATAGGAAGACGTTCGAAGCAATTGATCGGCGTCTTAGCGAGCACGGAACATTCCAGCCTATGACTCGCGACTGGGGAAGACCTAGAACGACGAGGACACCTGCAATGGACGAGGCAATTCTTCGTGCAGTTGACGATAACCCTAATGTCAGCGTCAGAGAAGTTGCTGCTGTACAAGGTAACGTTGACCACGTCACTGTATGGAGAGTGCTAGGGGAGAACCAGTTGTTTCTGTACCATGTACAGCGTGTGCAGGTACTATTGGCAGCTGATCGGCCTCCACGGGTACACTTCTGCGAATGGTTCATCCAACAATGTGTCAATCCTCATTTCAGTGCAAATGTTCACTTTACGGATGAGGCTTCATTCCAACGTGATCAAATTGTAAATTTTCACAATCAACATGTGTGGGCTGACGAGAATCCGCACGCAATTGAGCAATCACGTCATCAACACAGATTTTCTGTGAATGTTTGGGCAGGCATTGTTGGTGATGTCTTGATTGGGCCCCATGTTCTTCCACCTATGCTCAATGGAGCATGTTATCATGATTTCATACGGGACACTCTACCTGTGCTGCTAGAGCATGTGGCTTTACAAGTACGACACAACATGTGGTTCATGCACGATGGAGCTGCTGCACATTTCAGTCGAAGTGTTCGTACGCACAGATTCGGTGACTGATGGATTGGTAGAGGCAGACCAATTCCATGGCCTCCACACTCTCCTGACCTCAACCCTCTTGACTTTCATTTATGGGGGCATTTGTAAGCTCTTGTCTACGCAACCCCGGTACCAAATGTAGAGACTCTTCATGCTCGTGTTGTGGATGGCTGTGATACAATACGCCATTCTCCAGGGCTGCATCAGCGCATCAGGGATTCCATGCGACGTAGGGTGGATGCATGTATCCTCGCTAACGGAGGACATTTTGAACATTTCCTGCAACAAAGTGTTTGAAGTCATGCTGGTACATTCTATTGCTGTGTGTTTCCATTCCATGATTAATGTGATTTGAAGAGAAGTAATAAAATGAGCTCTAACATGGATAGTAAGCGTTTCCGGACACATGCCCACATAACATATTTTCTTTCTTTGTGTGTGAGGAATGTTTCCTGAAAGTTTGGCCGTACCTTTTTGTAACACCCTGTATATGTTCTTGACAAAATAATTTGTATGTAATAGAGTTCATTGTGTTTGTAAACTATGTGCTGTAGCTACACTGATATTGGCATTGGTTTTTAAATGATATGAACAGTTTTTGCAGAGTGGGGAATGAAGATTAAAAGAGAGATGTTACAGGAGACAGCTTGTTCTGTTTGTCCTTACAAATCAGAGCATCCAAGCTGGTGCTGTTTTGCCTTCTGGAAGGCATTTGATAGTTTCTCACTGTTACTAAATGAACAAAATCTGATTTTTTTCTGAGTATCTGACAAGATTTGTGACTGGATTCAGGACTTTTGTAAGAGATAATATGTTATTCCTAACTGAGTGTAATACACTGTGACTTCTGACATATACCAAGGGAGTATTATTGGGCCATTACTGTTTGCAATATCTATAAGTTAATAGCGGATAATGTCAGAAGCTCCATGAAGCTTTTTGCAGACAATGCTGTTGCCTGCAAGAAGGTTGCAATGCCAAAAGACTAGCAGATTTCAGGAAAACATATAGTGTGTTATTGATTGCTTTAGAACTGACAGTTGTCCCCAAACAAAATTGAATGTGACATATAGTGCATAAATGACCACAGAGATCCATTAATGTTTGATTATGCTATTATTAAAAACTCACTGGAAACAGTAACAGTCATAAAATATGCATCAAGAATAACCTAAAGTGGAATGTTCACATAAAACTGGTTGCAGTAAAAGACTGATATTCAGTGGAAGAACCTTATGGACATGTAATTCGTCCATGTAAGAAGTGGCTTGTGAAACACTTGTCCAATTGAGCGTTGAGTATTGTTGGTCAGTCTGGGACCCTCACCAATCAGGATGTAGAGATGATACAGAGAAGAGCCAATGGCACATTTTGTCATGTGACTGTTCAATGAGTGCAAGAATGTTACAGAGATCCTTGGCAAACTCCAATGGCAGTTGTTGCAAGAGAGGCATTGTGTCTCGTGTAGACAAGTTTTGAAAGGGTATGTTCGAAGAAGTGTCAGTTGGCATGGTACTTCCTCCTGCACATTTTGCAGAATAACCTTGAGGAGGAAATTTGAGAAATTGGAACTAATACTGAAGTTTATCAATAGTTGTTCTTTCCAGGCACCGTTCGTAAATGGAATAGAAAATGGGGGAAATGATAGTGGTGGGTGAGGTACTGTAAGATTGTAGATGTTGTTGTAGATGTTGATGTACGAAGGGCCCAATAACAATGTTGAGAATGTCTTGCAAGGTGCTGTTTTTGTCATTGAACTTCAGTTCTTCTTAAAGTAATCTTCTTACTGTGTGAGACAGTATATTCTCACAAAGCACTTAATGAAGAGTCCACTCTGTGGTCCTTGGTAATGATTTATTAATAATATTTCGAAGTGTGCACAGCCACTAATATGGAAAATACCTCTGCCTACAGGTGATCCCTTTCTCTTCATGTAAGAGTGTAGGTCCCATGGAGCCAGTTTGGGCTATAATACAGATTAGTTAGTGTTTTGAACTGGGATTATACTTGTTTTGATAGAACTGTGAGAATGAACATTGTAGTGGAGAAACCAGGTCCCAGTTGGACTCACATTGAGCAACTTGTTCTGTATTCTTTCAGAGAGCACAATAAAACTTCAAAATTATGAGGCGGAATTGCTGGCCAGTACTTAACTTCAGCAGAAATGTTGGCACGGCTGATACGCACATGAAAGTACACACACTGCACAACAGGTTGATTTTCTGCTAAGTGTGTACACTGCCTTTCGTTCTAAAGAACTTTTATCTGCATCTGCTTTTTTTGAACCATTGGAAGTCAGTGTCAGTGAAAGATAAACCCATGGAAGGCAAAGAATTTTCAAGTAGTGGTTGTAATTGTTCAACTTACTGATTATCACTAAAATGTATTTAATAATATGAGAGAAGATCAGATGAAAAGGAGACAGACTACATAACAAGCATGGCTCAGACATCCGTATCTCAGGTAGGTGTGTGCATGGAAGTGCCATTTATTGGGAATCAGGAAGGAACATCGCAAATGTTCACTGCTTGTGATGTTCATTTGTTTGACATGCTCGACATGAGGTTAGCGAGTCGTGTGTGTCGGACTCCTCTGTGGAAGCCAGGAATGTGGAATGAGAATTTAGAAGTGAAATTCATGCCCAAATCTGTGCTGTGTATAATAAACACAGTATGTCGTGTGCATGTGTTCGTGTGAAATAAATGATTTCAAGTAGGTTGGGTGTCACTGAAAGACAGCAGGCAGATAAGACAGCTCATTATACCACTACCCCTTCTGTCATTGCTGTGGTGTATCCCATTAGACATGAATGACAAGTGGGTGGTGGAAGACATTCAACTCATGTTGGGAAACAGTCACAGTACTGCTCATGTCATGTGAAGCTCTGGAAAATCTGGCACAGTGGGTTCCCCACAGCCTTATGGAGGAGCAAAAGTTCAACAAAATGTCAGCATCACTGCAGCACTTGTAGTGGTATCACATGTAGAATATAATTTCCTGTCCCATACTGTCATGAAAGATGAAACATGGTGTCATCATTTTGAGCCAGAGAGCAAGTGTCAGAGCCAACAGTGGAAGTGAATGGACTCATCCACACTGAAAAAATTTGAAGCCATGCACGTTAAGTCATAATGACCCTCTTCTTTGACTGTAAGGGCCAACTTGCTGATTGATTTTCTAGAACTTAGTGCGACAGTTAAAGCAAATGTGGACACTTAGAAAAAACCAATGTGCACCATCTCGTCCAAACGCTCTGGAATGTTGGTGGACAGCATCACTCTGCTGCCGACCCACGTGTTGCTAAGGTTGTTTTGACTGTGGTGCAGAAATTGTGGTGGGAAGCCATTACACATTATCTATACAATCCTGATCTCTCCACATGCAACTTACATCTATTAGATGCCCCGAAGAGAGACATTCGTGGCCATTGATTTACTTCAGATGAAGAGATGGATGCCTGGGTACAATCGTGGTTCCATAGGCAGCTCCAAATGTTTTTCCACAAAGGCATTGATCATCTTGTCTCACTGTGGGATAAATGTGTTAACAGTTATGGTGATTACTTTTGAAATAATAAATAGTTTACCTACTTTTCTCCATGTGTCTCATTTTTATTTGACTGCTTCTTATTTAGTAAAAATTCAGCACATGAAATGAGATGGTTTCAATCTATGGCAGACAGAGAGTGGATAGCATTTCTTCTAATAGGCACTTGTTGATGAAATTGCACGCCAAATTAAATTGAGAGTTACTGCTGTATGCTTTCGTTAGATGAACAATCTCATGGTTTTCAAAATTAACACAACAGCTCTTGCATAGAGTATTGGTTCACTGTGCCTGTACTGAAACCACGTCCTCAAATGTTGGATAGTAATGAGAGTGATTCTGAGATGCCTGCATAAGATCTTCTTTGTAATGTCATTTGCATCATTATGAAGGTAGGCTGCAAAGTTTTTAACTACCATTTATAAGTATAAATTCATCATATACTTTGTTCTAAATGAGGTAGCTTGGTAATGTCAGTGCAACAGTGTATTGTTGTTAAGCGTCGTGAACATTGATATGTGTAATTTTTGTAATGATACTGTTAGAAATTGCGAACAAATGCAATCTGCAGTTGTTTTTGATAAGTGATCACTGCCACATGTTTTGTGAAAAGAATGTTGAAGACAAATAACACACTGTGTAAAACATTTTTGCTTCAAAACAGTGTACTCCAGCACAGATGAAACTGAGTCAAGCCTGGGCATCCACATAAATTTTTCCAGGAAAGGTCCAGACTCTAAAATTGACATTTATGCTATAAATGAACTGGTGAGTTTAGAGACATGTTGTCACCCAAAAACTAATTTTCATAGGTGACATACCGAACATTATTATACCCAAGACAACTGATGCTTATCCACTCAATATATGAATGAAATCTCTGTACTCCACTCTCTGGAGACTGGGTGGGCAGTGTGGGTTGAGTGGTGAGACTAGATCCCCCTATTGTCCCCCCTCCCCTTTTTGTACTCCAGTGGAGTCATGGTAAGTTCACTTTAAATCTTTTGGTACTGAATAAATTAATGAAAAAGAGATTTATGAGCACTGCACATATGCTGGGAACTGGGTATCAGTTCATTTTTATTCTGAAGGTGGTGGTAATAATATTCAGATGTGTTATGTTAGGAGATAACAACAGTAAGAGATGCAAGACTGTCAGTAGAAATCTAGTATGAACATACGGACAGCATCATATATGAAGGTCTGCTTGGAGAGTGCAGTGGGGATCATGTATGTTGATGCCAGATCAAAAACTTGATTTTAAAATTGTATTCAACAAGCTTCAAGACAGTGCGAAGGAAGTACTGCACTGTTGCATCATTGCATGTGCAATGTACATCCACTGTTAGGTGCTGTTTTATAAATGAGTATTATACTGAATTGGAAGCAAATTTCCTGTCTCATCTAACAAGATAAAATATTGATTGGAGTCTTGCTGAAGAAAGTTCATTAAGCTCAGTGGAAGTTATGTTGAAAAATAAAATCTATTTTTGAAAAAAATAAGTGTTATGTACCCCTTTATTATTTATATAGTAGCTGATTAGCCAGTGTTACCCATCATCTGTTATGCAGGAAGAGGAATCAAAATGACCTGTAGCATAAAATCAAGGTTATTTTTCTAGCATATTTTAAAAAGTAATTCTTTTAATATATGTAAACTGCGTGTTACTATCTGTAATTTACCAATATTAATTTATACATTGTTTTTAGTTCCGCCACCGAGAGTAAGAGTAAATAAATTACTTAAGCAAAAAAGTGTGTGTGTGTGTGTGTGTGTGTGTGTGTGTGTGTGTGTGTGTGTGTGTGTAACACATCCTATCTCCCCCCCCCCCCCCCTCCTTTCTTATGAGCCCAGCACTCTCTTTGTGTAAATACACTTATGAGCAAGAATTCAGTGGTGTTACTGCCAGTTTTGGTCCTTTTTTTGTTGTCACATAAAAGTTTGTTATGTGAGAAATGAACAATAATTTTAAGATTGTAGATGAACCCCAGCCTTGAAGAGATTAGAAGTCAAAACTCAGTTTCAACATTCATTAAATTGCTGTCCTCAGATTTATAGAATTTTTGTATGATGGAGTTACAGATTTTGTGATGTCTCATAAAATTACTAATTTCTTGTTATTCATCTTAAAACCACTGAATTCGTGTTATTTTTCATGAACTTTTCCTGTCCCTACTTACGATCATTGCATATCACCCTTATCCTACTCCTGCTTTTAATCCTATCCATAGTGGTAAAATGTCATCTGAACTGTCCCAGAAAACTATGATATCAAAGCAAAAATTAGTCATTTTTGATTGCTTCTACACATCAGTTCTTTGACATCCTTATACAAGCAAAAATGCAAAAACTGGACAACCCCCATTGTGGGATTCTCCAATTAGTCATTTCTATCAAGTCTGATTTAACTAGCGCAGTGTGTTCCAGAGCTATGTTAGGAAACTGACTGTGTCTCTCTCTCTCTCCCCCCCTCCCTCCCTCCCCCCTCCCTCCCCCCTCTCCCCCCTCCCACTCCCCCTTCCCCCTCCCCCCTCTCCCCCTCCCCCTCTCCCCCTTCCCCCCTTCCCCCTTCCCCCTCTCCCCCTCCCCCTCTCCCCCTCCCCCTCTCCCCCTCCCCCTCTCCCCCTCCCCCTCTCCCCCTCCCCCTCTCCCCCTTCCCCCTCCCCCCTCCCCCCTCTCCCCCTCTCCCCCTTCCCCCTCTCCCCCTCTCCCCCTTCCCCCTCTCCCCCTCTCCCCCTTCCCCCTCTCCCCCTCTCCCCCTCCCCCTCTCCCCCTTCCCCCTCCCCCTCTCCCCCTTCCCCCTCCCCCCTCTCCCCCTCCCCCCTCTCCCCCTCCCCCCTCCCCCTCTCCCCCTCCCCCCTCCCCCCTCTCCCCCTCCCCCCTCTCCCCCTTCCCCCTCCTCCCTCTCCCCCTTCCCACTCCCCCTTCCCCCTCCCCCTCTCTCCCCCCTCCCACTCCCCCTCCCCCCTCTCCCCCTCCCACTCCCCCTCTCTCCCCCCTCCCCCTCTCTCCCCCTCCCCCTCCCCCTCTCTCCCCCCTCCCACTCTCTCCCCCTCCCCCTCCCCCTCTCTCCCCCCTCCCACTCCCCCACCCCTCCCACTCCCCCTCCCCCCTCCCCCTCTCCCCCTCCCACTCCCCCTCCCCCTCTCCCCTCCCCCTCTCTCCCCCTCCCCCTCCCCCTCCCTCCCCCCTCCCCCTACCCCACCCCCTCTCCCCCTCCTCCTCTCTCCCCCCTCCCCCACCCCCTCTCCCCCTCCCACTCCCCCTCCCCACACCTCTACCTCCCTCCCTCCCGCCCTCCCCTCCCACCCTCCCGCCCCTCTCCCTCTCTCCCGCCCCTCTCCCCCTCTCTTTCCCCCTCCTTTCTTTCCCCCTCTCCCCCCTCTCGTTCCCCCTCCTTTCTTTCCCCCTCTCCCCCCTCTCGTTCCCCCTCCTTTCTTTCCCCCTCTCCCCCCTCTCTTTCCCCCTCCTTTCTTTCCCCCTCTCCCCCCTCTCTTTCCCCCTCCTTTCTTTCCCCCTCCTTTCTTTCCCCCTCCTTTCTTTCCCCCTCCTTTCTTTCCCCCTCCTTTCTTTCCCCCTCCTTTCTTTCCCCCTCCTTTCTTTCCCTCTCCTTTCTTTCCCCCTCTCCCCCCTCTCTTTCCCCCTCCTTTCTTTCTCCCTCTCCCCCCTCTCTTTCCCCCTCCTTTCTTTCTCCCTCTCCCCCCTCCTTTCTTTCCCCCTCCTTTCTTTCCCCCTCCTTTCTTTCCCCCTCCTTTCTTTCCCCCTCCTTTCTTTCCCCCTCCTTTCTTTCCCCCTCCTTTCTTTCCCCCTCCTTTCTTTCCCCCTCCTTTCTTTCCCCCTCCTTTCTTTCCCCCTCCTTTCTTTCCCCCTCCTTTCTTTCCCCCTCCTTTTTTTCCCCCTCCTTTTTTTCCCCCTCCTTTCTTTCCCCCTCCTTTCTTTCCCCCTCTCCCCCCTCTCTTTCCCCCTCCTTTCTTTCCCCCTCTCCCCCCTCTCTTTCCCCCTCCTTTCTTTCCCCCTCTCCCCCCTCTCTTTCCCCCTCCTTTCTTTCCCCCTCCCCCCCTCTCTCCCCCTCTCTCCCCCTCTCTTTCCCCCTCCTTTCTTTCTCCCTCTCCCCCCTCTCCTCTCCCCCTCCTTTCTCTCTCCCCCCTCTCCTCTCCCTCCTGGATATGTCAAATGGCACTGATATTCACACTTCAACTGTATTTATCCCTTTACAATGGTTTTATGAAATAATTACTGTGTGGGATCTATTGAGAATATTTCTCCCAGTGTTATGAAGCACATAACTTGCTAACACTTTTGCTGTCTCATTTGTTGTGAGGTTGACCCAGTCACAAGTTAGAAGGGTCAGTCAATTTTTTTTACTCTTTTACCTGCAGCTAGAACTGACTGTGTTCTTTACTTGTATCTTATGGCCAAGAAATGAACCATTCCCTAAAATATCCTGCAAACCAAATTTTTCATTTTCTTGGCTCACCAAACGTGTCGTTCAACACAACACTTTTTTCCCTCCATTTGCTGTTAGCTTTAAGTGCCATTTAGAATGTACCTTGTAGCTAACCATATAAGGTCATTTTGTTGCAGAGATGCTGATGATGCTATAATTCGACCACTGCCTAGAGTGAAGCGCCTTTTGTCTGATCCATTGTGTTTGCCACACGTGGTGCAGCTGCTACTCACATTCGATCCAGTACTGGTTGAAAAAGTTGCAACCTTGCTCTGTGAAGTCATCAAAGACAACCCTGCAATCTCCAATCTGTATCTTACTGGTGTTTTTTACTTCATCCTGATGTATACTGGCTCTAATGTACTTCCAATTGCCAGATTTTTGCAGTTAACACACATGAAACAGGCCTTTAAAGCAAGTGATGTAAGTAAAAACTGTTTGCAATTTTATTTTATGTATTGCAATGACGATAATAAACATCAATCACTCATAGTGTAAATGTATCAGTTGTTATACAAAAATGATAGCAAATTGTCTGACAGTCTGCTTGTAGTAATTAATTACTGTATTTTTTATACCTCTCATATTAAAATGTCTTTTTTCTCGATTTTTCTCCTCTACTTGATTCTGAAAAATGATGTGATGTCTTTATCTTCTTTTTCTTGAATGATTTAGCTCTGATGTAGTTTGTAGCATGTAAAGTAGTGAAAGTTTTTAGTGGTCTGCACTTATTTGATAAATTTTATGCACTTGTCATTGTCTTGATTTGTGTAGCATTTACTCTCTTGGATTAGATTATATTAAATTATAACAAACAACAAAAATGACGTAATAAAGGAAAAAGGCTAGAAGCAAGCTATGATAGATTAATTTGTGACAGCAAAAGTAGTTTCTTCAAGAGATGGTTGCTGCATCTATGACTAGTTGAATGAATGTGTCAGCAGATCTTTGTTTCTTCGACATGATAGATAATGCTCTTCTTAGTGACTGGTTTGTCAATAGTGCCGTACAGTGTCAACAACAACATGTGAATATAAAATCTTATTCTATGTGCAATCTTTTCCCAACACTCAAATTGCAGGTTTAGTAATACCTTCTATGTGACAGAATGGTTGAATTACTTTTCCATTTGAAAATTGGATGTCTTATTAGCCTACAGATTGTGGTTAATTAAAGGTAAGTGGTTGCTACTTGGTTATTGTCACACTTGCTATAAAATTTTTTGTTGTCTGTAAATTATGTTTCTAGAGGATCTTAATTATGGGCTAGTGCTGCCAACTTTCATATGGCCGCTGATAAAAGGAATGGACTTCGTGCAAGCGCAGATGATAAGCATTTTAAGTGGCATAGTATGATACTGTCTGTGACTTTGAAGTAATCTGTTACGTTATATTCCAGACATTATTATAAAATAGTTGAGACACCTGAATCCTCATAATTCAGTCATAACTGTGAAAAGACTAGGTCAACATCTGAAACAGTTGCCTTCGAAAAAAGCAGCAAGAGGGCAGATAGCAAGCTAGGGCTCATTTCTAAGGTACCATTTGACAACAATAAATTTGGCTTGCAGGATGAACATTGAAAATAATTGTTTATTTGGCAGTTTTGTCAACCAGTTTTTTAATTATATCATTAGGTTCTCTTCTTCTTGTAGTTCAACATGCAATTGTGATACACTGTCTTCAGTTGTTTATCCCTTTCAAGCCTGTGTTGCAAATAGCAAACTACAATGAACAGCAAGAAATTGGTACACCTGCCTAATATCATGTAGACCCCTCGCGAACACTCAGAAGTGCCACATTACAACGTGGCATGGACTCGATTAGTATCTGAAGTAGTGCTGGAGGGAATTGACACAATGAATCCTGCAGTGCTGTTCATAAATCCGTAAGAGTGCGAGGGGGTGTAGATCTCTTCTGAGCAGCATGTTGCAAGGCACCACTGATAAACTCAATAATGTTCATGTCTGGAGAGTATGGTGGCCAGTGGAAGTGTTTAAACTCAGTAGTGTGTTCCTGGAGCCACTCGGTAGCAATTCTGGATGTGTGGGGTGTCATCATCCTGTTGGAATTGTCAAAGTCCGTCGGAATGCACAGTGGACATGAATGGATGCAGGTGATGAGTATCGTATCTAGATGTATCAGGGCTACCATGTCAGTCCAACTCCACACGTCCCACACCATTACAGTCTCCTGTGACACGCAGGGTCTGTGGATTCATGAGGTTGTCACCATACATGTATATGTCCATCCGCTCGATACATTTTGAAACGAGACTCGTCCAGCCAGGCAACATGTTTCCAGTCATCAACAGTCCAACGTCTATGTTGATGGGCCCAGGCAAGGCGTAAAGCTTTGTGTCGTGCAGTCACCAAGGGTACACAAGTGGGCCTTCTGCTCCAAAAGCCCATATTGATGTTGTTTCGTCGAATGATTCACTCGCTGACACTTATTGATGGCTCGGCATTGAAATCTGCAGCAATTTGCAGAAGGGTTGCACTTCTGTCGTGTAACGATTCTTTTCAGTCATCATTGGTCCTCTTTTTGCAGGATCTTTTTCTGGTCGCTGTGGTGTCAGAGACTTGACGTTTTACCGAATTCCTGATATTCACACTCTTGAAATGGTCATACTGGAAAATCCCCACTTCATCGCTACCTTGGAGATGCTGTGTCCCATCGCTTGTGCACCAACTGTAACAACACATTCAGACTCACTTAAATCTTGATAATCTGCCATTGCAGCAGCGGTAACTGTCCTAACAACTGCACCAGACACTTGTCGTCTCATATAGGTGTTGCCAACCATAGCGTCGTATTCTGCCTGTTTACTATCTCCTTATCTGAATATGCTTGCCTATACCAGTTTCTTTGGTGCCTCTATGTATTTTCACTGTCATAAGGTTACTTGTTGTTGTTGTGGTCTTCAGTCCTGAGACTGGTTTGATGCAGCTCTCCATGCTACTCTATCCTGTGCAAGCCTCTTCATCTCCCAGTACCTACTGCAACCTACATCCTTCTGAATCTGCTTAGTGTATTCATCTCTTGGTCTCCCTCTATGATTTTTACCCTCCACGCTGCCCTCCAATACTAAATTGGTGATCCCTTGATGCCTCAGAACATGTCCTACCAACCGATCCCTTCTTCTGGTCAAGTTGTGCCACAAACTTCTCTTCTCCCCAATCCTATTCAATACTTCCTCATTAGTTATGTGGTCTACCCATCTAATCTTCAGCATTCTTCTGTAGCACCACATTTCGAAAGCTCCTATTCTCTTCTTGTCCAAACTATTTATCGTCCATGTTTTACTTCCATACATGGCTACACTCCATACAAATACTTTCAGAAACGACTTCCTCACACTTAAATCTATACTCGATGTTAACAAATTTCTCTTCTTCAGAAACGCTTTCCTTGCCATTGCCAGCCTACATTTTATATCCTCTCTACTTCGACCATCATCAGTTATTTTGCTCCCCAAATAGCAAAACTCCTTTACTACTTTAAGTGCCTCATTTCCTAATCTAATTCCCTCAGCATCACCCGACTTAATTAGGCTACATTCCATTATCCTTGTTTTGCTTTTGTTGATGTTCATCTTATATCCTCCTTTCAAGACACTGTCCATTCCATTCAACTGCTCTTCCAAGTCCTTTGCTGTCTCTGACAGAATTACAATGTCATCGGCGAACCTCAAAGTTTTTATATCTTCTCCATGGATTTTAATACCTATTCCGAATTTTTCTTTTGTTTCCTTTACTGCTTGCTCAATATACAGATTGAATAACATCGGGGAGAGACTACAACCCTGTCTTACTCCCTTCCCAACCACTGCTTCCCTTTCATGTCCCTCAACTCTTATAACTGCCATCTGGTTTCTGTACAAATTATAAATAGCCTGCCGCTCCCTGTATTTTGCCCCTGCCACCTTTAGAGTTTGAAAGAGAGTATTCCAGTCAACATTGTCAAAAGCTTTCTCTAAGTCTACAAATGCTAGAAACGTAGGTTTGCCTTTTCTTAATCTTTCTTCTAAGATAAGTCGTAAGGTCACTATTGCCTCATGTGTTCCAGTGTTTCTACGGAATCCAAACTGATCTTCCCCGAGGTCGGCTTCTACTAGATTTTCCATTCGTCTGTAAAGAATTCGTGTTAGTATTTTGCAGCTGTGGCTTATTAAACTGATTGTTCGGTAATGTTCACATCCGTCAACACCTGCTTTCTTTGGGATTGGAATTATTATATTCTTCTTGAAGTCTGAGGGTATTTCGCCTGTTTCATACATCTTGCTCACCAGATGGTAGAGTTTTGTCAGGACTGGCTCTCCCAAGGCCGTCAGTAGTTCCAACGGAATGTTGTCTACTCCCGGGGCCTTGTTTCGACTCATGTCTTTCAGAGCTCTGTCAAACTCTTCACGCAGTATCATATCTCCCATTTCATCTTCATCTACATCCTCTTCCATTTCCATAATATTGTCCTCAAGTACATCGCCCTTGTATAGACCCTCTATATACTCCTTCCACCTTTCTGCTTTCCCTTCTTTGCGTAGAACTGGGTTTCCATCTGAGCTCTTTATATTCATACAGGTCGTTCTCTTATCTCCAAAGGTCTCTTTAATTTTCCTGTAGGCATTATCTATCTTACCCCTAGTGAGATAAGTCTCTACATCCTTACATTTGTCCTCTAGCCATCCCTGCTTAGCCATTTTGCACTTCCTGTCGATCTCATTTTTGAGACGTTTGTATTCCTTTTTGCCTGCTTCATTTACTGCATGTTTATATTTTCTCCTTTCATCAATTAAATTCAATATTTCTTCTGTTACCCAAGGAATTCTACTAGTCCTCGTCTTTTTACCTACTTGATCCTCTGCTGCCTTCACTACTTCATCCCTCAAGGCTACCCATTCTTCTTCTACTGTATTTCTTTCCCCCATTCCTGTCAATTGTTCCCTTAGGCTCTCCCTGAAACTCTGTACAACCTCTGGTTCTTTCAGTTTATCCAGGTCCCATCTCCTTAAATTCCCATCTTTTTGCAGTTTCTTCAGTTTTAATCTACAGGTCATAACCAATAGATTGCCTTGCTTCTCCACGGCTACCCTGTTTGTGTCAAAGCCCATAGAACTTTGAATTCTTTCCATGCTGTAATTTACACCGGGCTGCTCGATGGTCTGACTGAGGCCAAAATCCAATCTTACCTCTCTGATGTGCAGAATTATTATTTAATTTAGGGCTGACTAGACACTTCAACAAGAACAACAAACATCAGAATTAACGTTGCCATAACTTAACAAATAGCATCTAGTTCCCTAATGTACACCAGTGCCCGTTCCAAACTGGCCATGGTTGATTGGCTAATGGAGATTGGTGCCTTCAGTAACTGGTTACACAACGTTACTGATTTACATTATTTATTAATAATAGTTCACTGGAAAACAAGTCTTAAAACACTTCATACCAGGACTAGTTAAATAACTGTTCCTTTGATTAATCGGGTAATAAATTCTCAATCAGTAACAGTAGCAAACAACCTCACTTCCAAATAAAAACTTACAGAATCGTAATGGTAGAAAGTTACCTTAAAAACTTCAAAATTCACTTTCATTTAACATGTAGGTATAAAAATATATCCAAAACTGACAGTTAGCATATTTGTCAAATTCCAGAATTTATAACCGGCTGAACTACACCACAGAACTGGCAGTTTCAAATCTGCCCAATGAGTAATCCTGAAAATTATGTTCACAAATAAGAAATATAATAACTTTGACAATGCCAATCCGGCATTGTCCACATTTTTAGACAGTCGTAAATTCCGTTGAAACGTGACAGTTACTGCTGTCTCCACACAGTTAAGTAAACTAACACCATAGAAGTCACTGAAGGTTAATATACGTGCAGTATTCCACTACTTTCTTCTCAATATCATGACATCGTTATTGTGGGCGAACATGCTACAGCACAGCGTGTTCAGATTGGGCTCACGCTGTCTTGTTTATCTGCCGTGCCAAAAAATTCACAGACGACATCGGCCACGGCTTGCCGTAAATTGCGTCCATACAATTGCAGAGTCCATGGCTTATTGTTCCACAGCAGCGTTGAATTCCCGAGCGTCTTGGTTTCACCATCAGTTGATAAGCTCAGAGTGCCAAAATTATTAATGCACAGTTCGGACCATCTGGATCCCAACACTCTGCCGTTCTGTCCTTCTTTCTTGGACTCTCTAACCCGCCCCTCTTCGTCACCAGAGGGCCACTTGACATCAACTCAGTGCCCCTGTATCTCTGGCAAGGCCAATATTGACCTTAACACTCGTGGCCAGAACACAATTGTGCCGAAAATTGGCACATACTACTCCCCCCACCCCTATTAATTGCCGATCACGGCTCCCTTAAGTTCCCAGAATGAATAAGTGATGGACCCAACTTTATCTGAGAGAGATGAGCTGTTATTGTCTTCCCTTGTTTGGGGTCCATCAGCATAATGGTGACCGGTGTTATGAAACGTCTAATAACGTACGACCCAAAGAATTGTGGGAGGAGTATTTTTGTAACCTTATGCACCTTGCTGCTCATGGCCTGGAAATTTTTTACATACACCGAATATCCCAACTTATGAGGTTTGGCTGCCGCCCCTCATTGTACAGCTTTGCGTGAATCTGATGAGCCTTAAGAATATTCTGCTTCGCCATTTTCCACTGATTCACTAGCTGCTGAGGCTCAATGTGCTCAGGTAGCAGATCACTAATGGACCATAGGTTATTCAGAGGAGTGGAAATCTTAAGGTTCAATATGAGCTCCGCAGGAGTCAACAAATGCGTATCATGCGGGCCGTGTTAAACACCATCATAAGCCAAGCGAGCATCCGATCCCAGTTCTCCTGACCTTTACTGTGATAGGCAGTTAATGCCACCCTGAGATTGCGATTTACCCTTTCAGCATACGATGGGTTCGGGTAATAGGGAGTCGTGGTCCCATGGGTAATGCCCATTCTCATGCAAAAGTTCTTAAACCCTCCCGAAGTAGAACATGAAGCATTGTTGCTAATCAAATACTGTGGCAGCCCGAACACGCCAAATATATTTTTCAAATTCTGTGTCACAATTTCAATCATGACTGCCCTAGTGGGATACATCCAAGTAAACATTGTGAAGGCATCCATACATACTAGGATGTACTTACTACCTTTCTTAGATTGAGGTAAAGGCCCTACAAAGTCGATGTACATTTTCTGAAGGGGATAGTCCACAGGTACAGATTCCAGCCACCCAACCCTACCATCCTGCACTGGTTTGGTAGCAGCATACACCTGACATGTATTAAAATTGTACTTAATATCTTTATCCATTCCCTTCCAAATGAAATGCTGATGAATTTTTGCACGAGTTTTAAATGTTCCCAGATGGCCACCCACCAGCGATTCATGAAAATATTTAAAAATGAAAGGTACCAAATCCCCAGGCACCACAATTTTGTAACCCTTATCGTGCTAAGCCTTGCAACACAATACACCATCTTTAAGTAGGTATGGTGTCACCACCTTTCCTTCTTCAATTTTTTGTTTTATCTCCTGCACCTCGTTATCCTTCTCCTGATATTCCCAAATGTCTTTAAACAGCTGTGGAAAATCAGTGAGAATCGAACTAATTTTCCCTGCGGAAGCACTACCTTCATCCAATTCATGATTATCAAGTTGTATGTCAGGTTCCTGAAAAAGGCAGCTGAGGCCATTGGCTACCTGGCTTTCAGATCCTTTAATGTTCTTGACCTGGAACTTAAATGCCAAGATCCTTGTTGCTCACCTGGCTATCCTTCTGGCCTTAAGAGGATGTGCACGGACCCAGCTGAGTGCTTGGTTATCAGTCTTTAAGAAAAACTTTGTATTTTCCAGGTAATACCAAAATTTCTCCACGCCAAATAATACCACGAGTGCCTCCAGCTCGTAAATAAAATAGTTCTTTTCTAAATGGTTCAAAGCACGTGAAGCATAGGCAATAGGCCTCTTTCCTTTGTCCCCTTCCTGAAGAAAGACTACCCGCACCCCCGCATTTGAGGAGTCAGTCTGAAGTATAAACAGAGCGTTGAAATCTGGAAGCGTGAGTACGGGTGCTGACGCCAAGGACTGTTTCAGGGATTCCCACGTGGCTTCCTGCGAAGGACCACACTCATGTTTTTGCCCAAGGCATTCAACAGGGCCACTTTCTCCTCAAACCCTGGAATGAACTTATGGAAGAAATTTGCTACTCTTGACACACTTCGCAACCTCCTTCACATTTCTAGGAATGGGCAACTGCTTTATAGCTTGCACCCATTCCTCAGCAATAGTTATCCCCTCTGGAGAGACCACGTTACCAAGGTGGTGCATAAATTCACAAGCACACTTTACCTTGGCTGGATTCATCGTAAGACCCACAATTCCTTAACCTCACTAAAACCTCCCTTAAATGTTGATAATGTTCCTGCATGGAACTATTATAAACTACCAAGTCGTCCAGGTAGTGGTATATAAACTTAAACTTTATGTCCGAGAATATTTTGTCTAGGAGCTGAGCTAGAACTGCAGCACCCGTGGATAATCTGAACGAAACCCTATTGAATTAGCAAATGTTCCAATCGATCATGAAGGCCGTAATCGATTTGGAAGTTCCTGCAAGCAGAATTTGATTATAAGCCTCGTTTAAATCTAAAGTGGTAAATATCCTTGCACCGCGAAACCATACAAAACAAGAATGTAGGTTGGGAAGAGGTACTGACTGCAATACCACTTTTTTATTCAAATCCCTGTAATCGACCACTGGGCGATAATTCCCATTGGGTTTCCGGACCAGAAAGATAGGCACAGCATATGGCGAATTAAAGGGCTGAACTACTTCCTGATCTAACATCTTTTAAATCTTTTCCTTCAACAATTTCATTCGAGGTGTAGCAAACCTATATGGTGCTTTCTTAATAGGCATGTTATCAGATAATTAGATGTGATATTCCAGGAGAGATGTCATCCCCAACCTCTCTGTTAAAACATGCAGGAATTCACTACATAATCTCTGTATTTCCTCTTTCTCTGCTAATTCCAAATGTTCCAGCCACAACCCTTTCTTTTCTCTCTTTTTGCTTTTTAATGCCTCTCCACTAGTCACAACTGCCACAGAAACTACCCCTTGGTGCTTACAAAATTCAAAACTCTTCTCCAGTTTAAATCTGAAGCCAAATTGTCTTGCACCCCAATCAGTCACCAATCTCATCTTTTCAGTAACATCAGCTCCTCGAATGCATGTTGTGGCAAGCCTGCTTACCACTCGCATCCTCACCCTCCACGTGAAATCCCTAATTCTCAGTTTAACCCATATGACACCCTTCACTCTTACACTGGACTGATTTACTGCCTTGTATTTAACTCTATCCTTTTCTATTTTACTCTACTTTCAAGTAGAACTGTTACGGTTAAACCAATTTTCTTCAGTTGCCGTAATAGCACTACCAGAGTCCAACAATGCACACACAGGTTCCTGATTCACAACACAGCATCCAAAAGGTAAACCCTGTTCCTCCCCTCCACTTATCGCATAAATCTCTTTCCGTTCCATTCCTACCTCTTTTTTGTAATTGTCAGGACATCCCTGGCTCACTCTTCCAACAAATCCTACTAATGTGACCCAACTTCCCACAAATACAACACCTTAGCTTACTTTCCTTTTCCCACTGCTGATTCGTAGAAGTAATTTCCTTCCTATTCCTATTGTTTGCTTGAACTTTCCTATTCCATTCCTACCTCTTTTTTGTAATTGTCAGGACATCCCTGGCTCACTCTTCCAACAAATCCTACTAATGTGACCCAACTTCCCACAAATACAACACCTTAGCTTACTTTCCTTTTCCCACTGCTGATTCGTAGAAGTAATTTCCTTCCTATTCCTATTGTTTGCTTGAACTTTCCTATTCCATTCCATCTTATCCAACTGGTTCTCCTGTCCGCGACACCTTTCATAATTAATGGCCTGTCCTACCCTCTGTGAGTCTACATACATAATAGCCTGGATGTGCCTTACTAATTCATTCAGCTGGGCAAACGTTTGCGTTGTCCCACCAAATACTGCCCTCTTATCGTCTGGTCGTAATCCTTGAACAATATGTAATACAATTTCTCTTTTGCAGTATAGCAGGCAAAAGGCTAGCGCACTCTCTCTAACTCAACAAAGTCGACAATCTCTTCAATATTCTCCTGCTCATGACCATACTGCTTATAAACCAATTCTTGCAACACACAGGGGGGAATCAAGGTGCAAATTTTTGCTCTAAATTGATCCAACATTAGTCTTTCCTGAATCGCATTCAACAGGTATTCTGCTAAGTCTCCCTTTACCTTTCCCACTAAGAGTTTCAAAATTTCCAAATTTGTCATGTTAACAGCGCGCACTTTCCGATGATGAAATACAAAAACTCCACAATATTCTCCACTGAATCTAAACACCATTCCTTAAATCCTGTCAAATAATCTTGCATGGGGTCAGGTAATTTCGAATACGGCCAATTTGAAAATGAATCCCCCCCACCCCACATGGCGTCGCTCGACCTGCCCCGCTTCACCTTCCGCTTCACCTTCCACTCCTATGACGTGAGCCAGCCCATCACTGATTCAGTTTAAATATTCCCTTATTATTTTCTCTTACTCCCTCTCCATACCTACTAAATCATCCACCTGATTTAGGTAATGGGCATGTCTCACTTGTAACCTCCTAACCTGATGTTTGGTTAGTGAACCCATATCCAAACCAACACTATCCAACATTTTCTCAAGTGGCACAACTATAGCGGCAGCGTCCAAACTTACCTCTCTTTTCTCAGTAATTTTTATCATTACTGGGAGGTGCATATTCTTTGTTAATAATTTCAACAATTCAGTTACATTGCCTTGTGGTTCCAAACTCCTCCATTGAAGTTCGTACATCAACTAACTTCTCCTCGATAAAGCAGTGTTCTTCACCAGATTCGATGGCATCCTGGAATAATTACAGCATTATCAGGTCCAAAATAGTAGCGAACAATCTCATACTACAACCTAATTTTCAATAGATTGAAAACACTTTCCTCCAGCCAATCAACAGCGCTCTGCTACTAATGTGCAGAATTATTATTTAATTCAGGAGCGACTAGACACTTCAACAAGAACAACAAACAATAGGATTAGCATTGCCAAAACTTAACAAATAGCCTCTAGTCCCATAATATTACATCAATTCCTGTTCCAAACAGGCCATGGTTGATTGGCTAATGGAGATTGGTGCATTCAGTAACTGCTTGCACAACATTACTGATTTACATAATTTATTAATAATAGTTCACTGGAAAACAAGTCCTAAAACACTTCATAGCAAGGCTGGTTAAATAACTGTTCCTTTGATTTATTGAGTAATAAATTCTCCACCAATAACAGTAGCAGACATCAATTCCAAATAAAAGCTTACAGAATCGTAATGGTAGAAAGGTACCTTACAAATTTCAAAATTCACTTTCATTTAACATGTAGATATAAAAATGTTTCCAAACTGACAGTTAGCATATTTGTCAAATTCCAGTATTTATAACCCGCTGAACTACAGCACAGAACTGACAATTTCAAATCTGTCCAGTGAGTAACCCTGATAACAGAAAATTATGTTCACAAATAAGAAATATAGTAACTTTATGACAATGTCCATCCGGCATTGGCCACACTTTTAGACAATCGTAAATTCTGTTGATACGTGACAGTCACTGTTGTCTCCACACAGTTAAGTAAAGTAACACCGCAGAAGTCACTGAAGGTTAATACACGCACGGTATTCAACTGCTTTCTTCTCCAATATCATGACATCCTTATTGTGGGCAAACATGCTACAGCACAGCGTGTTCAGGTTGGGCTCACGCTGTCTTGTTTATTTGCCATGCCAAAACATTCACAAACGACATCAGCCACAGCTCACCATAAATTGTGTCCATACAACTGCAGAGCCCACGGCTTATGGTTCCACAGCAGCATTGAATTCCCAAGTGTCTCAGTTTCACCATTAGTTCGTTACCACAGAGTGCCAAAATTATTAATGCTTAATTCAGACCATCCGGACCCAAACACTCTGCCGTACTGTCCATCTCACTCGGACTCTCTGACCCCACTCTCATCATCACCAGAGGGCCACTCGCCGCCAACTCGGTGCCCCAGTATCTATGGTGAGACCAATATCAACCAAAATACTTGCAAATGGAACACAATCATGCCGAAAATCGGCACATTGATCGAGGTGTCATTGCCATCCATCGTGTAATAAAAAAGATAGATTCCTCCTTAGTGCCCACCCGCACTCTTTGCCTCACTTACGATAGAGTGGTGCTGCCGTCTAAGATCAGAGCAGGCTATGAAATTATCACGGTCCAACTGTACATTGCAAACCTGATGCACTGCTACCAGTGTCATCATTTTAACCACACTAGAACATCTGGTTGCCACCCAGCCAAACATGTAACCTGTGGTAGGGATGCACATGAGGGCGATCGTCCGCTTCCTTCTCCACACTGCATCCACTGCAATGGCGGCCGTGCTGCCGCCTCTTGGGATTATCCCATGTATCTTGATGAACAGGTTGTCCAAGAGATCTGGGTAAAAGAAAAAGGGTCTTGCCCGGTAGCTCGCAAGTTACTGGCTAGTTGCAAACCCTATGTTCTCCTGTCTGGCACCTATAGTTCTGTTTATGTTACCCCTGGCTCCATGAAGGATATGGCGACGCAGACATGCGACCTCAAATTCAGCTCTAAGGTGAAATAGCCCAGTGTCAAGGTAGCATCACCATCCCCCCGTCCAGCTGTGCAAAAACTGTCAAACTCGCAGCTCTCACCTCAAGGGGTGAAGCCATCAGCTACACAACTGGTAGGCCAGAAAGGACAGGAGTACTACTGTGTAGACTTTCTCTGTCCCTCCAGCCAAGCAACACCCATGCCTTCCTCTAACCAGAAAGCCTTGAAGAAGTTCACCAAAGGCAAATGGTCTTCTCCTTCACCAACTCCAAGGTCGTCTTCAACAATGTCGCCACACGGTACCTTAGCCCACCTAGCATCTGTATCGCTGGTGCACACCACCAATTGTTTTTCAGTGTTGGACTCATAAGACCGACTGCACAAGCCAGCCGATGTTTCTGTGGACCCCATAGAGCAGGATCCTCTTGCTTCTGTGCCTTGTTGTAGCAAATCTAAACCGGCTGTCACTTGATAGCCATCGAGTTGACACCCGTACATCTCATCATCATCATGACTGTCCTCTAATGGAACATTTACGGCCTTCGGTCCCACAAAGAGGACTTACAGCTGCTTTTAGCATCACAGCATCCTCTTGTACTCTGCCTTCAGGAAATGACCGCTTTGAGCTTTCACATTACTTACCGATTCATTTTGACCTTCCCGCCTGAGGTTGGCATTCCATCTCATTGGGGTGTCGTGCTGCTCATATGCAATGACATTCATCTCTGACTACCCACCTTCAAGCTGTTGCAGTTTGCCTTTTCCTTCCCCACCTGACTTTTTCCCTTTGTACCATTTATGCCCCTCTGTCATTCAGTGCCACCAGGGCACCAGCTACCTGCCCCATTTTTGTTACTCAGTGACTTTAATGCTCATCATCCCCTCTGTGGTTCTCCTGCAACCTGTCAGAGGTGCCCTCTTGGCTGACCTCCTTAACCAACTTAACCTCCTCTGCCTTAACACTGGAGCACCCAATTTCCTTTCCAACTCCTCGCACTCCTATTCCCATTTCGACCTCTCCTTGTGCACTGCCCAGCTTGCCCATCATCTTGAGTGGTCCATTCTTTCTGACACCTACTCGAGCGACCATTTCCCATGTGCTGTCAGTTTTCTGACCCCCTACCCATACGCGTACATGCCCAAATGGCAGCTTCTTGAGGCTGACTGGCAGCTTTACTCCTCCCTGACAACCTTCAAAGAACATGATTTCCACAGTTATGATGACCAGGTGGAATATCTCACAAACATTATCCTTACTGCTGCAGAATGTTCCATTCTTCGCACTTCCTCTTTATTATGTCATGTCCCAGCCCCTTGGTTGACTGATCCCCCAGGGGGATCGCCACTCTTTGGCGGGTTCGTGCTTGGCTACCATGGGGCCCCAGCCTTTACAGCACTTTTTCCCTTCTGTGCTGCATATCTATCCTCTTGCTTACTTTTTCCCCCTCCCTCGGGGAACATGTCTGTGATGTTATTGGGAATGTTCTGCATTCTCTGTCACTGATGTAAGAACAGTCTTATCTTTGTTTTTCACTCCCTTTTCCTTTCTTTGTTTCTTGATGCAATGTAAACATAATGAGGCTAATGATTCAAAGACCCTTCCCACTGTGCCACGGTTCCTCGTCATCTCACGTACTGAAGACGGTCAGCCCTTTGCCACGGTAAATCCATTTATTATTCAGAAAGGTGTTGAAGCAAGTGCCGGTCCTGTGAAATCCTGCTCTCCTTGGTGGACTGAGGAATGCCACGGCGCAGTTCGCGCCCGGAGATGTGCTCTCCGAATTTTCAACAGTCATCGTACAATGGCAAACTCCATTCATTATAAATAGATGCGTGCACAATGTTGTCGCGTTCTTCGAAATATCAAAAGAGCTGGCTTCTTTTAACAGTTCCACCCCTTCCTCTGTCATGTGGGCGAACCTTCGATGGCTCTCTGGGGCCAAGATCCATTCCCCAATTTACAGCCTGACAGTAACAATGTTATCGTAGACCCTATTGCCATTTATAACAGCTTGGGGCCACCATTTTGCGGAAGATTCGAGCTCTTTCCACTATCACCCTGCCTTCCTCTATTGGAAATGAGCGGAGGAGGCTTGGGCGATACCCTTCTCTTCTCCAAATCGTGAGTGCTACAGTGCCGCCTTTACTATAAGGGAGCTAGATCATGCTCTCGGTTCATCCTGATTCTCTGCCCCAGGGCCAGACACCATCCACATTAAGATGTTGCAGCACCTTTCTCTTGCGGGCAAGAACTTTCTGCTTAGTGGACAGAGGGCACAATTCTTGGATGCTGGTGTGAAGCTACCATCATAACCATATCTAAGCAAGGTAAGGACAAAAACCTTCCTTCTAGCTACTGCCCCATCTCTCTTACCAGCTGCATTTTCAAGGTGATGGAATGTGTGATTCATGCCAGGCCAGTATGGTGGCTTGAGTCTCACAGTTTACTGACGAATGCGCAGTGTGCATTTCGAGTGCAGTGTTCTGCAGTTGACCATCGCGTTACTTTGTCCACCCATGAGATGAATGGTTTTCTGCAGAAATCCCAGACTGTGGCTGTGTTTTTCGATTTGGAGAAGGCCTATGACGCCTGCTGGAAAACTGGTATCCTCTGTATTCTTTACACGTGGGGCTTCTGTGGGCACGTGCCCTGTTTTCTTTGAGCATTTTGACAAGACAGAGTTTTCGGTGTGTGTGTGTGTGTGTGTGTGTGTGTGTGTGTGTGTGTGTGTGTGTGTGTGTGTGGGGGGGGGGGGGGGGGTTCTGCCTTGTCAGACACCTTTATCCAGGAAAATGGTGTGCCTCAGGGTTCCATCCTGAGTGTTGTCCTCTTTGCTATTGCCATTAACCCTATAATGGCCTTTCTCTTGCCAGGCATCTCCGGCTCCCTTTTTGTTGACGATTTTGCCATCTATTGTAGTTCTCCCTGGACATGTCTCACTGAGTGGTGTCTTCAGCGCTGTCTTGATCGCCTTTACTCCTGGAGTATTGACAATGGCTTTCGCTGTTCCACTGACAAAACTGTCTTTATGAATTTCTGGTGACACAAGTGGTTTCTCCCACCATCTTTACATATTGGGCCTGTTGCCCATCCGTTCATTGAAACTATGAAATTCCTGGGGCTCATACTTGATAGGAAACTGTCTTTGTCTTCCCATGTCTCTTACCTGGCAGCCCCCTGTACATGGTTCCTCAATGTCCTATGTGTCCTTAATGGTAATTCCTGAGGTGCCGATCGAACCACCCTACTCTGTTTGTACCTGTCCCATGGCCACTTAAAACTCGACTGTGGGTGCTTTGTTTATGCATCTGCACACCCATCCCTCTTACACTGTCTCAACACTACCCACCATTGTGGCATCCGTTTGGCCACGAGTGCTTTTTGCACTCCCAGTTAATAGTCTGTATGCTAAAGCTGCTGAACTACCACTGTCCGGCCGTGACTTTCTCCTCGGCAGGTATGCATGCCATTTGTCTGCCGTGCATGGCCACCCATCCTATGACTCCTTCTTTGATGCTTCCTTTCATCGTGAGTACGGGGCTCGTCCCTCTTCTCTATTATCTGCTGGAGTCCACTTTTGGCACTTCTTACGGCGGCTTCACTTCCTTGGCTTACGGCGGCTTCACTTCCTTGGCTTCGTGAAGTGGCCCAGGTTAACCATGGCCTTAATTCGCTTCCTAAGGACACTACTCCAGCCTCGATCTATTGCCTTTAGTTTCATGGCCGTCACATGGAACTTCACGATAGTTCCTTAGTCTACACTGATGGCTCCTGGACTGACCATGGGCTCGGGTACGCCTTTGTCATTGGCACCCGTGTCTTTTGATATCGGCATCCAGCACACTGCTCAGTATTTACAGCTGAGCTCTTTGCCTCGTATCAGGCCACGGAGTACATCCGGCGACACAGCCTTTTCAATTGTGTTCACTGCTCAGACTTGCTCAGCACCATTCAAAGTCTGTGTGTGCTTAGAGCAGCGGGTCCAGGAAAACACTCACTTACTGACTCTTGGTGGAGGCAGTGTGATGTTTCTGTGGGTTCCTGGTCATGTCTGTCTGCCAGGAAATGAGGCTGCTGACACTGCTGCCAAGGCTGCAGCCCTCGTGCCTCAGCCTGCGCGTACCTATATTCCCTCTTATGATCTCTGTGTTTCTGTCTGTCAGGAGGTGGTATCCCTGTGGCATCACCACTGGTCCTCCCTTCACAGGAATAAGCTCTGGCATATTAAGCCCCTCCCAGCAGCTAGGATGACTTCCTCTCGGCCCTCCCGCCGGCAGGAGGTCATTTTAACTATGCTGTGTATTGGGCACTGCTAATGATGCTACCCCACCACTTTGTACACATTGCGCCAAAGTTCTAAATATCCGCCACTTCGTGATGGAATACCAGTTTTTTAACAATTTACGTTCCTGCTTGGGTTTGCCGTTTTAGTTATCGGCCATTTTAGGAAATGATGTGCTGGCTGCTGACTGCGTTTTACTTTTTATCTACCAAAGCAATATGGCGAAGGCCATTTAATTTTTAGTTTTGAATGTCCATTTGCGTATGGTGTCTTTTTTTTTTTTAGCCTTTTTTTTCCACATGCCTGGTTTTAGCTGTCTTCTAATTATGTCAGTTGGACTGATGTATAATCGTTTTTTAACTCTTCTGTCTTCATGTTATGGAGTTTTGACTTGGGCACGTGTGACCCTAGTTGTTTTTTGTACCCTAAAGCAAAACAAAACCAAATTATGATAACACTTTTGGATTTCTTAATGAACATAGCTGTTCTTGAGCTATAGTTCTTGGCACTTGTTAAGTGCCAGTCATCTCTAGATCCGAAATGCTATGTTTTGTCCCATTTGACATACTGTCGATAACGTAATAGTTGACTGTTACTGTATTAATGGTAGTGCCAGTTCTTTTCCACTAAGTACCCAAAAATTGAGGGTAGAAAGACCAGTGAAACTTTTTAACGTAATTGTTTGCTAAAAGGTCATAATCTACCAGTAATGATTGGCTACATTGAGAATTCTTTTAATGGTTTTTGATGTAAGCTTGCCTGACTTCCATCATCTAAAGTAACAGATACATGTGATTAGATTAGATTAGTTTTTCGTTCCATAGATCCGTGCTGAGTAGATCCTCGTGGATGTGGAACATGTCAATTTTTTTTTGTAAGGCTGAAATAACCATACTAATACAATGAGTATATACAATACATCATTTTTTAAGCTCAAATAACAACACTAATAGTATGAGTATATACAATACATCATTTGGTTCTATTAAAAAATTCGTCAATGGAGTAGAAGGAGTTGGCCACTAGTAAGTCTTTCAGGCTCCTTTAAAACTGATGTTTATTTGTAACTAAATTTTTTATGTTTGCTGGCAGATTATTGAAGGTGAGTGTTCCGGAGTAGTGGACCCCTTTTTGAAGTAAAGTAAGTGCTTGTAAGTCCTTGTGCAGATCATTTTTCTTCCTGGTATTTTATGTATGAACTGAGCTGTTTGTTGAAAAAAGAGATATATTATTTAGGACAAATTTCATTAAGGAGTAAATATACTGAGAGGCAGTAGTTAGTATACCCAGTTCTTTGAAGAGGTTTCTACAGGACGTCGGTGAGCTTACTCCACAAATAATACGTATTACACGCTTTTGGACTCTGAAAACTTTTGCTTGACTTGAAGAGTTACCCCAAAATATTATACCATATGACATTATGGAATGAAAGTAGGCAAAGTATGCAAGCTTTTTCATTTCTATGTCGCCTATGTCTGCTAACACTCGAATTGCAAATACAGATTTGTTAAGGCATTTCTGCAGTTCTGTGGTGTGCTCCTCCCAACTGAATTTATTATCAAGTTGTAAGCCCAGGAATTTAAGACTGTCAACCTCTTCTATCTGATCTTTTTCGTACTTTATGCATATACTGGGTGGAAACATCTTGCATACAGTGAGTCTTTTCAAAGTTTAATGTCAGTGAGTTGGCTTTAAACCATTTATTAATATCCATGAAAATATCATTAGAAGATCTTTCTAGAACTACACTCGACATACTGTTTGTTGCAATAATTGTCATCTGCAAACAAAATGAACTCTGCTTATGGCGAGATCTTTAATGTACATTAGAAAAAGCAATGGCCCTAGATGGATCCTTGTGGGACACCACATGTAATTTCTTCCCATTCTGATGATGACTTAATAGTCCCTTGCACTGACACCGTTTGTTTCCTGTTAGCAAGGTATGACTTGAACCATTTTGCAGCACTGCGCGTGACACCATAGAATTCTAATTAATTTAAAGGATGTGGTTCACACAATCAAATGCCTTTGACAAATCACAGAAAATACCTGCTGCTTGTAATTTGTTATTTAATGAATTAAGTACATTTTCACTGTAGGTGTAAATAGCCTTAATTAACTTTGTTGATATTTCATCGTAACCACTAGAGTGCTTTGTTTTTAAAGATTTTGTTATGGAAGTTATTTATTTTGGTGAGGTGAGTGACATACTCATGTACCTGAGGCTGTTTGTAAAGGCTAGTTTCAGATATTCAAGGGCGTTATTTACTGACCCTGACAATCCCATTCTATCAGTAACGGATATAAAGTACTTGTTAAATAGATTTGCCACACTATGCCCATCGGTTATTAATGTGTCATCTACCCTTAATGATATTTGCTCCTGTTCCTTTCTGGTTCTACCAATCTCCTCTTTCACTATATCCCATATTGTTTTTATTTTGTTCCCTGACATTGCTATCTTCTTCTCATAGTGCATTTGTTTACATGTCTGAATTACTTTTTTTAATATTTTACAGTATTCCTTGTATTTAGCTAAAACATCAGAATTGGAGCTATTCTTGGTCGACAGATACATTTTCCTTTTTGTCTTACAGGGAATCTTTATTCCTTGTGTAATCCATGTTTTTATTAAAAACTTCTGTTTAATTTGAGTAACTTTTAGAGGAAAACAGTTTTCAAACATGGTACTGACATTGTTCATGAATGCGTTATATTTTTCATCCATGTCATGAGCACTATAAATATCTTTCCAGTTCATATCTTTGAGCAGTTTTCTAAAACACACAATTTTAGGTTGATTGACTACTCTCCTGTACTCATATTTAGCAGTCTTGATAATCTGCTTACAATAATTTACATCCAAAACAAGGAGCTGTATGTCATGATCTGATAGTCCATTTATTACGGGTTTTATGATATGATTTTGTTCCTTTGATTTGTCTATAAAAGTGTTATCAATGGCTGTCCTTGAGGATTTAATGATCCTAGTTGGAAAGTTCACAGTGTGAGTTTGATTGAAAGACAACATTACTAACTACAGTAAATGTTTACTGGAAGATTGCATTACAAAATCTGTATTAAAGTCACCAGCAATTAAAATTTCTTTGTTTCTTCCTGTTAAATAACCCAAAAGAGCTTCTAGATGATTTATGAATAGATTTTAATTTCCTACAGGTGCTCGGTAAATAATTACTATTATATAGGATCTGTTATGGAACTCTACTTCTGTTGCACATGCTTCTAGATGCTGCTCTAAACGGACTTTATTAACGTCATTGTTCTTGAATTTATGGCAGTTTTTAATAAATGTGGCAACTCCTCCTCGATCCATATCTACTCTGCAGAAGTAGGAAGCTAGCTTAAATCCTGAAATGTCTAACATATCTATACCAATGGTCACTTGATGTTCAGAGAGGCAGATTGTGTCAATTTGGTTAGATGAATTCATTTCATCAATACAAATGAGTAGTTCGTCAACTTTATTTCTGAGTCCCGGAATGTTCTGGTGTAATAAAGATAACTGGTACTGCATACTAATGGGATTATAACTGCTTTGGTGAAGATGAACTGGTAGTTTCTGATTACTTTCTGTTAAACATTGTTTAAATGGAAGCTGTATGCTAAAATCTGACTCCTGTTCATCTCTTTTCTCAAACTGAATGTGTCTGCCAATCTCTCTTAAAACTAGTTTTCTTTCCCACTTCCCTATCCTAAAAAAGGCATTCCTCTGACACCTGTGACCACTGGTATTTTACCACTTGTGACAGTGTTCCCCCCTTAAGTTTTCTTCAATCAACCCAGATGGTTTTCCCTTCCCTTTCCTATTGAGGTGAAGGCCATGCCTAGTGTAGTCCCACCTATCGATAGCATCCACAGGAATCAAACCAATATGGAACCCTATATCCATCCCAAGAAGCCACTCCAACTCCACATTCACCCTCCTGACGGAAGAGTTCAAATGATGCCAATTGTGGCGTCTCAACACACACACAAATCTGCCACACTCGTATGCTTAGTTGCTGATACTATCTTCACCAGGTCACTCTCTATGGATTATTCAGTGTCTCTGTCAATGCTATTTCCCAGACCACCCACTATAACCACGGCATCCTTCTTTGTGAAATCCTTGCATAAAGAACAAACATCCTTTGTTACCTGACCCAGATCTGCACTAAGCTTGAAAAAGTTTGTGACCTGGTACTGTGGACCTAGATTTTCCTGCAGTAGTTGGCCAACACTTCAACCATGGGAACTACCTAACAACAGAACTCTTTACAAATTTGCCTACCTTTTTAAAGTCCTCGAAAGCTTGTTGTGCACTTTCTACAGCTTCAGCTACATGAGGCTCATCCGATTCTGACTGAGGCAACAGGTCAAATCTATTTTCAAGATTTATGACAAAGCTGTCTGATGCTCTCCTTTGCCTGTTCCCCCTATTACCTGTTGCCATTTTCTTCACGTCATTATAACTATTATAGAAGCTTTTGCATTGGGAATGAATTATCTTTTCCTGTTTGAATATTTTTGTGATGTGCATTTCTTATGCATAATAAACAGTTGTTCATTCCCTTCAGTTTCCTTTCCTAGCCTGTAGGCTCATCATCAATCCCACTGCCCATTTTCTAGATGGTACTCACAAAGAATTTGACCATTGTGTTCCCTCCTGAATAGTTTGCCACTTGACATAAGTAAGTTATTGTCTGCAGAGTTGCTCAGGAAATACATAAAAACTATTTAGGAGCAAATACTTTCACATAATAGTGCAATTTCTCCCCCAGTGCTCAGAGTTGTTTGTGACATTAAAAATGTACAGTGTTTAATCTTTAAGATTGTCTGACACAACTGCTTTTAACTTAAGCAGAAGATCAAACTGGTTTTGTATCGTCCTGTTTGTACTCAAATTTGTGGAAATTAGAATTTGTATATTCCTTTAATCTATATTTACAGTGACCACAATATCCCTGGATAATAATCCATAAAAGGATAAATCGCTTTTTGTAGTATTTTGATATTGCAATGTGGAGTTTAGATTGTGTGAAATTGTTTCCACAATTTAGTCCCATTTTCAGTACTGCCATAAATGGCTGCAATTCAATGGCTGGCAGCTTGGCTTCTGTTTTATGTTTAGTAGTATGTCAAGATACGTGTGACACTAGCATTAATTCACATCTACTGGAGTGTAGTGGAGAAAAGATGGCATGCATGAGTGAGTAATTGTGTGGTCATTTGGTTGACCAACATTCATATAATTGGCACTATATTGTACTGATTTTACATTTCAGTCCCACTTCATTTTGTTTTTCCCTAAATATTCATCTGATGTGACATGCTTAATATTTTCAACACTAATCTTGTAACTGAAATATTATCAGATTATTTATCTTTTGTTTTCTCATATTTATCTACATTTAAAGAGAACTGCCATTTATTACACCAAGTGGAAATTTTGTCCAAGTGTTCCTGTATTTACTTTTGATCTCAGAAAGTTGGTATTTCCTTTAGGTAACAGCAGTGTCAACAAACTATCAGGTAGTGACACTGGTCTTGTATGATAAAGTGTTTATTTTCTCTTTTGCTTCATTGACTGCATGCTCAGTAACAGATTGAGCAATACGGAGGATAAGCTACAGTCCTGTCTCACTTTATTCTCGACCACTGCTTCCCTTTCATGATCTTCAACTGCAGTTTGGTTGCTTTACCAGTTGTAAATATCTTTTGCTCGCCATACTTTGTCCCTGCTACTCTCAGCATTTTAAAGAATGTATTCCAGTCAGTGTTATGAAAGTTTTCTCTGAATTTACAAATGCTATAAATGTAGGTTTCCCTTTCTTCAGTGTATCTTCTAAGATACATTGTAGTGTAGCATCAGTATTGCCTCACATGTTCTTAAATTTCTCTGTAACCCAAACTTATCTTCTCTTAGGTCAGTTTCTATCAATCTTTCCATTCTTCTGTAAATAACTTGTATCAGTGTTTCTCACACATGACTCAAGAAATTAATGGTTTGGTAATATTCACAGTCATCAGCACATGCCTTATTTGACACTGGTATTATTAAATTCTTGTTGAAGTTTGTTGATACTTTGTCTAATTCTTTCAAACATTTCAATAATACTGAGGAAATACCGTCTACTTGAGGAGCTGTGATTCCACTTACATTTTTCGGTGCTCTGTCAAATTGTTCTCACAGTATAATGTCTCTGATCTCATCTTCATCCGCCTTCTCCTCCCCCTCCATAACATAATGTTAAAGTTTCTTCCCCATGTGTAGCACTTCTGTATAGCCAATTCATCTTTCGTCCTTCCGTTTTTTGCTTATTACAGGGGCCTGCTTGTCTTGTCTCCAGACGTTTATCTAATTTTCCTGTGTATTAGCGTCTATATTTCCCAGAGCCATGCATTTCTCTTTTAGCCATTCCTGCTTTGCCATTGAGTACTTTCTTTCAATTTCAGTTTTTATACACCTTCCTTTTGTCTGCTTCATTTGCAAGGTATTTTTCTCCTTTATCAACAAAATTCAATATCTCGTGTATTTCCAAGTGTTTTAATGAGCCTTGTCTTTTTTCTTATTTGGTCCTTTGCTGTCTTTTCTATTTCATCTCTCAAAGCTACCCAGTCTTCTTCTTTCCATTGTTTCATCCAGACATTGGCTATTGCTCTTTCTTTACAACAACCTCTAGTTCTTGAAGTTTGCTCAGGTGCTAACTCCTTAATTTCCAACCTATCTGCAAGTCTTCAGTGTTATAACCCAAAAACACTGTAACTTTATTACATGATAAAGAATCAACTCATGAGGGACAAAGTACATACAACGGACAACACACAAGTGACCAGCAGAGGCTTGTGCTCAGGCCCGTATAGTCATTAGTTGTAACAGGGGCGCAGCTGGCAGGCTGCCTTCACAACTGCTCATATAGCCATACTAGCATGTTGGGTTCCATCTAGTGGATGAATTAGTCCAAACTTAATGTATGAACAGAAATGGCACTCTCACAAATTTGACAGTTAAAGCATTCAATTTCAATCTGGAGTTTACAACCAATAGTTTACGGTCAGAGTCTATAGCTGTCCATGGAAATGTTTTGTAGCTTGAAATTTGGTATCTAAGTCTGTCTCTCTTGCCATTATATAATCACTTTGAAACTTTCTGGGGTCTCCATGTATTTTCCATGTGTACAATCTTCTTTTCTGATTCTTAAACCATGTGTCTGCAATGATTAAATTATGCTCTGTGCGGAACTCTATCAGAAAGATTCCCCTTCCATTCCTTTTCCTCTATCCTTGTTCTCCTACTATTTTTCCTTCTCATGCATTTCCTGTTATTGAATTACAGTCTTCCATCCCAATTAAATTTTCATCTCCCTTGAAAAACTAAATAAATTGTTTTGTCTCATATGTTCTTTCAATTTTGTCAACTACACAGTTAGTACAGTAGTAGCGGGTCTTGGCTTGTGTCTGTCTTCACTAAATTAATGCTTTTCTATGCTGTTCATAATAGTTCACCTAAATTCCTGTTTCCCAATCCATTATTGGACCTACCCCTAATTATCCCTATTTGATTTTGTGTTAATAGTTTTCTACTCACCTGATCATAAATACTGTTCTTCCTGCCCTGAAACTTCACTAATTCCTAACACATTTAACGTCAATCTATTAATTTTTCTTTTCACATTTTCAAATCTGCCTACCCAATTAAGGCATTTAATATTAATTGCTCTGATCCATAGAATGCTGGATTTGTTTTTCCTGATTACCAAATCCTCTGGAGTAATCCATGGCTGGAGATCAAAATGGGTTGGCTATTTTACCTAAGTCACTTTAGTTGAATGCCAGAATATTTCCTTTAATCCATGTCTATTGATGTCAGCAACTGGTAGTTATACCTAAATCTTCTTACTACTCAGCCAAATTGCATTTGCATTGATCTTACAAAGGATTAAAGTGTGTACTGCATATTTCACTAGGAGTTCGTTAACTGCTAATGAGTACCAACAGCTAAGAAAATGAAAGCACAGACAACAAATTCTGTGGGCTAACTGTAAAATGGAATGTAAAAGGAAGATATTTAACAAAAAATCTACAGAATCATTCATAGCTATGACCAGGAAAAATATAAGTAAGAGTTCAAGTGCACAAAATTCATTAGGAAGATTTTGAAATGATTGAGAGTGTTACATATGCAGATCAAACTCGAATGAGACTTTTGAAGAAAGGAAAAAATGAGTGAAAAGACAAAATTGTGTAATTGAACTGTGTAGCATCCTTAATTTTAGTTAGGCTGTTAGGTCATTTAAGTTAATATTATGGGGAAGAGAGTAGGAGACGAATTCAAGGAATTATTTGAAGTTTCAAAAGCAATCATAATGGTTGCTCCAGGTTTCATGCACTGTTACACATAGTTCTCCTAGTGGCTTATCTATCAGTTGAAGATAACTCTTTACCAGGGAAGTATTCGACCTCAAATTGTGGCAGTTGCAATTTAAAGTAGAAGATCTGGCACGCGATAGTCATTGATAAACTATCAGATAATCTGCAGAACAGGCTGTAATCTCAATTTGGAAAATTTTGTAGAAGAAAGTTTGAGAAGAGAGACCATAGTTATGACAAGACAGCTCGACACTGTCATGATGAGAGCTTACCTCCCAACTAAGCTCCATCAATTCTAGAGTTTTGTACCAAAAATCAGATCACATTCATGCCCCAGACACCTACAGCATAGACATCAATCCATGTGACTTTTTCTTGTTTCCAAATCAAAACAGTGATGAGAGTATTCCTTTGTGACATAATTTGCAGCAATGAAGATAATTTGTCAGGGGCATAAAAAACCTTCCCAAAAAAATTTCCAGGAATGTGTGGTGAAGTGAAAACACACGGATGACAAGTGTGCGAGTAGAGGAAAATTCGAATCTCTGTATGGCTATCCAGATATAGGTTTTCACAGTTTCC